>NC_053392.1:249536189-250736189 GCF_905171765.1 Bufo bufo
ATCACAAAATAAATAAACCACTTACCTCTCCTGCTCCTGGACGCCGCCACTCCTCTCCTCCAGCGCGATCCTCTTCCTGCTTCGTCGGCTGTGCTGTGAAATGAGCGCCCTCACACTGTGCACAGCCACTGCACAGCCGACAGCCGAGGACCAGGAAGCGGTGAGTACAGATCCTTCACCGCTTTCTGGTCCTCCGGTACTAATGAGCACTTCCATAATGGAAGTGCTCATTAGTATTCGCCCCATAAGACGCAGGGGCATTTGTACCCCTGACACAAAAATATAATAGTTAATCTGTCTGTTAGTTCGTGGGTGACATATACCAATTTTTGGTGTAAGGTACAACTGCACTGCATCCGTGACAGAGAAATTAATATAGTTAATCCGTCTGTTAGTTCGGTGGGTGACATATACCCATTTTTGGTGTGAGGTACACCTGCACTGCATCCGTGACAGGGAAATTAATATAGTTAATCTGTCTGTTAGTTCAGTGGGTGACCTCAAAGGATGAGGAGAGCGTCAAATAAGGGACGTGGTGGCCCTGGTCGTGGTGCTGCTGGGGTTGGTGGAGCTCCTGTTGCAGGGAGAGGAAGTGGTCGATCTGTGCCAGCTACACGCCCAAATGAAACACCTTCCTCAGGTGCACGTAGGCGACATAACATTCAGCGTTATTTTGTAGGCCCTAGAAGTGGGAGAGATTGTGGACATGGGAGGACCACAGCAGCACGTCTCTGATGATGACGAAACACAGGTGCCAACTGCTGCGGCTTTCTGCAGTCTGCAGACCGGCAAGGAGGGCAGGGGTATAGAATGCCTGTATTTAAAAATTCCTGGCCTTTGAAATGCTGTCATTCTGTCTGGTGGAGACGGAGACTTTTAAAAACCTTAGAGCGGTGGCTGTCCCACAGTACGTGGTTTCCAGCCGCCACTACTTTTCCAGGCGAGTAATCCCTGCCCTGTACAACCAAGTGGCGGACAAAATCAGGTGTGCACTGTGCAACGCCATCTGTGGCAAGGTCCATATAACCACCGATACGCGGACCAGTAAGCACAGGCAGGGACGCTATATCTCCTTAACTGCACACTGGGTAAATGCAGTGGTGGCTCGGCCTGAGACGGATAGCAGTTTGGCCACAGAGGATTGCAGGACGTTTCTCGTTACCTCCTCCTCCTACTTCGCTTCCTCCTCCGATCAGCAAAACACCTTCACCACCAACTTCAGCACAGCCACGGGGAAATGACAGCGGGCTGTCATCTGTTTGGGGGAAAAACCACACACCAAGCTGGAGCTATGGACGAGCATGAAACAACAGACCGATGAGTGGTTGGTGCCACTGAGCCTCAAGCCCGGCCTGGTGGTGTGCGATAACGGGTGAAATGTGGTAGCAGCTCTGGGCCTAGCCGGTTTGACGCACATCCTTTGTCTGGCACATGTGCTGAAATTGGTGGTGCAACGGTTCCTGAAAAATCACCCCGATATGTCAGAGCTGCTGCAAAAAAATGCGGGCTGTCTGTGCACGCTTTTGGCGTTCTCACCCTGCTGCTGCTCGCCTGTCTGCGCTGCAGCGTTACTTTGGCCTTCCCGCTCACCACCTCATATGCGACGTACCCTCAGCGTTACTATACCACTTCTATATCTCCTTGAAAAAACACTTCGGGCGATGATGGAAGAGGATGTGGCACAGGAGGAAGAGGGATCATTCCCACGGTTATAAGGCCAGTCATTCACAAGTGGCTCTGAGGGTGGGTTCCTGCACCAACAGAGGCCAGGTACACAACTGTCCAGCCAGGGCATAGTTCTGGAGGATGAGGAGAATAATGAGGAGGAGGAACCTTGTTCACAGCAGGGTGGCACCCAAAGCAGCTCATGGGCATCTCTGGGGCATGGCTGGGGGGATACAGAGGACACAGACGATACACCTCCCACAGAGGACAGCTTGTGCCATTGGGCAGCCTGGCACACATGAGCAGCTACATGCTGCAGTGCCTGCGCAACAACCGCCGAGTTGCCCACATTCTAACCAGTGCTGATTACTGGGTAGCCACTCAAGGACAACGTGCCGTCCTTAATTCCGTCACTGGAGCATGATCGGAAGATGCGCGAGTACAAGCTCACGCTGGAAGACGCGCTGCTGATGGCATTCCCACCTGACAGCGGGGGCTCACTGGAAGCACAAGGCGAAGGCAGAGGAGGAGGAAGAAGTCGCTAACGCAGCTGGGGCACCACCAGCACCTCAAAACAGAGGGTTAGCATGGCCGAAATGTGGAAAACCTTTGTCAGCACGCCACAATAACCAGCACCACCAGCTGATACGGAACATCTTAGCAGGAGGCAGCTGTGGCGAAACCAACCTCGCCACTGGGTTTTGGAGAGGCCTGTTTAAAAGCCTCTTGCCTCAGGATTATGGCCCATACTAACTTTTAAACCCCTGAACCTATTCAAGTGAATTTTGGATAGGTTTGTCCCCAAGTTATACTGTTTAAATTGATGTAAGTTATATGTATGGACAATGTAAACTCACAAAGTTGTATCAATTTATAATAAGTGTAACTTGTCAGCTTGGGAGGAATATGCTGGGTGTGTTTCTATTGTGCCATTGTCCCATTGTGTGTTTAAATGGTGATGTCTGTCCTGTTGTATCCACATGTGTATTGGCGATTTCCCTTTGTCCTGAGAGATAATTGGATTGCTCCTCGGTTGTCTCCGGGACAGAGAGGAAGAAACCATGATGCATTGTGGGGATATGTTGTATCTGTCCTGTGTCGCAGTCTCCCTTCTGGTCCTCTGGGGGCGTGAACGATTGGTTGCTGTACTTACATTGTATATGTTGTAAATTACTGGTTGGTTGTATTTCAAAACCCTGTGGGCAGTACTATGTTTGTGGTTTATGAATAAAAGAGGCTGTACTTGAAGTACAGTCAGACCACTGCTTGACCCTCAACACGGAGCCTTGTCTCGTTATTGGGGGGATCCGCTGTATGCTGTTGGAGACTGATTGCCTGGAGTGTAAGCTGATTCCTGTTCGTCTGCTAGCAGCTATTCGTGAGGTTCCAGTTTGGAGTGCTATTTTGTATCCAGTTCGGGGGTTTGGTGTTCTGCAGTAGCTGTGCCTGTCTCTCAGAAAGGGGCATATCGCCTAAACTGATTTTAACCCCTTGTCTGCTGAAACGGTCCGTTACATTGGTGGCAAGCAGCGGGATCGTTCCTACAGCCAGAAGGACAGCTACAGGAGACACCATTTCTTTGGATTTTACAACTTAAGGGCAACGCATGTCTCAGTACAGCGACCCTAAAAGCACCAGGATGGAACCAGAAGTGGAGTACAGATACTCTGTTGAGGAATTTGACCGTATGATGTGGTTGCGGCTGAACTTCTTCGGACCCAATCCAGCTGAGAAAAACGTGAAGTTCGTGAGGAGTCTAGTGTTCAAGACCCTACTATACCGGGCAGAAGGGGATGGTCAGCTGCCACGTTGGGTGGACCTCCATCGGAAGTTACAGTTGCGGGACAGAGGGAGCTCAGTCTCCTCTCCCCAGCGGCAGAGTGTACAGCAGGGAATTGGGAGCCCAGTCTCCATTCCCCAGCGGCAGTGTGAATTGCAGGGAATTGGGAGCCCAGTCTCCATTCCCCAGCGGCAGTGTGAAGTGCAGGGAGAGGAGAGCAGCGTCCTCCCTCCCCAGCAGCAGAGTGATATGCCGGGAAGGCAGTGTGAAATGCAGGGAGAGGAGAGCAGCGTCCTCCCTCCCCAGCGGCAGGCTGAGTTACAGGGGGCAGAGGTAGTTGTTCCAGCCCCCCAGCAGCAGGGGGATATGCCGGGAAGGCAGTGTGAAATGCAGGGAGAGGAGAGCAGCGTCCTCCCTCCCCAGCAGTAGGCTGAGTTACAGGGGGCAGAGGTAGTTGTTCCTGCCCCCCAGCAGCAGCATGATTTTTTGGGAATTGGGAGCCCAGTCTCCCTTCCCCAGCGGCCGGGTGATGTACAGGGAATTGGGAGCCCAGTCTCCATTCCCCAGCGGCCGTGTGATTTATTGGGAATTGGGAGCCCAGTCTCCATTCCCCAGCGGCCGGCGGAGTTACAGGGGGCAGAGACAGTCGGTCCTGTCCCCCAGCGGCAGAGCAGGGAATAGAGAGCCCAGTCTCCTTTCCCCAGCAGCAGGACACTGTATTGGGAGCAGAGACGGTCGGTCGCCCTCCCCAGCGGCTGGAAGTATGTATGGGAGAGGAGCTCGTTACCCTCTCTCCCCAGCGGCAGCTTAACGCACCAGGGGGAGACAGTAAGCCCCACAACAGTGCAGATGGGACCGTGGTCTCTGCACCTACAGCACAGGGGGTAGGGACAGTCGGTCTCCCCCTCCAGCAGCAAAGCTGGGTATCCAAAGGGGAGACAGTCGGTCTCCCCCTCCAACAACCAGGCTCCAACCAGGCTTCTTCCGTGGTAGCGCTGGCACCAGGGCAGAGTACCGCTGATCCCTGCCCACAAAGCAACCTCCACTCCAAGCCAGGGAGCAACACAGAGACCGGGAGTACCAGCTACCAACATAACCTTGGTGGACTCACTGGACAGAGACAGGCTACCAAATCCAACAGGTCCAGTATTGGGTTGTGGGTGGACTGCCAGACTAACTCAGGTACTGACCGTGAGGTCAGGTATCTGGTTAGTCTTCCCTGGGGGGGGGAGATGTGTGGCGAAACCAACCTCGCCACTGGGTTTTGGAGAGGCCTGTTTAAAAGCCTCTTGCCTCAGGATTATGGCCCATACTAACTTTTAAACCCCTGAACCTATTCAAGTGAATTTTGGATAGGTTTGTCCCCAAGTTATACTGTTTAAATTGATGTAAGTTATATGTATGGACAATGTAAACTCACAAAGTTGTAACAATTTATAATAAGTGTAACTTGTCAGCTTGGGAGGAATATGCTGGGTGTGTTTCTATTGTGCCATTGTCCCATTGTGTGTTTAAATGGTGATGTCTGTCCTGTTGTATCCACATGTGTATTGGCGATTTCCCTTTGTCCTGAGAGATAATTGGATTGCTCCTCGGTTGTCTCCGGGACAGAGAGGAGGAAACCATGATGCATTGTGGGGATATGTTGTATCTGTCCTGTGTCGCAGTCTCCCTTCTGGTCCTCTGGGGGCGTGAACGATTGGTTGCTGTACTTACATTGTATGTGTTGTAAATTACTGATTGGTTGTATTTCAAAACTCTGTGGGCAGTACTATGTTTGTGGTTTATAAATAAAAGAGGCTGTACTTGAAGTACAGTCAGACCACTGCTTGACCCTCAACACGGAGCCTTGTCTCGTTATTGGGGGGATCCGCTGTATGCTGTTGGAGACTGATTGCCAGGAGTGTAAGCTGATTCCTGTTCGTCTGCTAGCAGCTATTCGTGAGGTTCCAGTTTGGAGTGCTATTTTGTATCCAGTTCGGGGGTTTGGTGTTCTGCAGTAGCTGTGCCTGTCTCTCAGAAAGGGGCATATCGCCTAAACGGATTTTAACCCCTTGTCTGCTGAAACGGTCCGTTACAGCAGCATTTTATCAACATGGTGGAACAGTACGTGTGCGCACGCCTACACCTACTGACTGATGGGTCTGCCCCATTCAACTTCTAGGTCTCCAAATTGGGCACATGGCCTGAGCTTGCCCTTTACCCCTTGGAGGTGCTGGCCTGCCCTGCAGCCAGTGTATTGTCCGAACGTGTCTTTAGCACGGCAGGGGGAGTGATCATAGACAAGCGCAGCCACCTGTCCACAGCCAACGTGGACAAGCTCACGTTCATTAAAATGAACCAGGCATGGATCCCACAGGACTTGTCCGTATCTTGTGCTGAATAGACAAGTATACCGGCCGCACCCAGGCATTGTTATACTCCAGCGCACTTTCTCTTTTCCATTTCCCAATATTTTGGGGCCTTCCCAAATTTATAAATAAAGGAAAAAATAAAAATCAAATAGTCTTGGCTATCTCCTCCTCCTCCACCGCCGCTTCCACCTACACCGTCACGTCTACCGCCTCCTCAACCTCCTACTCCACTTTGACCTCCACCTCCTAGTTCAAGATTATTTTTTTAAATAATTTTTTCTACTCTATGTTATTTTAAGGCATTTTTATCCACATTTGTTTGTAGGGCAATTGTTCCGCTCTTACCCCTATTTTGCTTCCTTTTGCAGCCCTCTAGCGGTTACTATGACTATTTTACAGCCATTTTAGTGCACCAAAGTTCAGGTCCCCATTAACTTCAATGGGGTTCGGGTTCAAGTTCGAGTCAAGTTCGGGTCCCGAACTAAAACTTTGACCCGAAGTTCGGCCGAACCCGAACATCGACGGGTTCGCTCATCCCTAGTTATGTACCAAATGGAAAAATACCAGTTAAAACAAATGGGAGATCTAGATGCTAGACTAGAGGGTCAAGTTAGCATAGTAGTTGGTTTGGCTACCCATGTGTACCACCAAGCTCACATTTGGTTTAACCATTTCAATCATTGCTGTTTGAATGGTCTGTTTTAGAACCAATTCTGGCACCTACTGTGTACATCCACAAGGACAGATTTATTTAATGATGCTTCCAGCAAGACACAAGTACTGTATTTGAACCTCAGCAATTGATGAGATGTGGAATGCCAGAGACCATTAAAAAAGCAATATAACATAAAAACTGCTAAATAGGGATACGCGGGGAATATTGTAATGCTTAGATTCAAACAAACAAAAAATTCACAGAAAAAACTAAGATAAAAACATGCTGCATGATATGATAAATAAATATGTGGATGAAAACATCTCGCACGGTATGATAAATAAACATGCAGATGTCCCTGGTCACATTCATGAAAAAAAAGCACAGAAAAAAGTAAATAATGCACTTAATAAAATAGATGCAAGCATTATATATGGACCAAGCCATCAATCTGATGGGATAAAATCTGAGACACTTAGCCAATATATTTTGATCAAAACACATCTGTGCCCGCTTAATAAGCGCCAAGGTGGTCTCAGCTCAGGCGGGTCCTACGCTAAACCTACCTGAGTCATTGGGCTTCTATGTTCAAGAGCGCAGACTCCGCACATATGGCGTGCTGCTCCTAGTCACCTCCATGTGCACCAAGCAGCCGATGGGAGGAGGAGCAAGCACACCCATATGTACCACCTAATCAATGAGGTTGATTAGATAGAAAGGGCAAAAGTGCACAGGAATGCTACTCCCAAGATATAATAGGAGCGCATTCACACTTGAAGGTGCCACTCCCGCAAGCATATAATACATAGACAAAAAATCACAGAAAAAACAAAGATAAAAACATCCTGCACGATATGATAAATAAATATGCGGATGAAAACATGTCGCACGGTATGATAAATAAACATGCGGATGTCCCTGGTCACATTCATGAAAAAAAAAAAATCACAGAAAAAAGGAAATAATGCACTTAATTAAATAGATGCAAGCATTATATATGGACCAAGCCCTCAATCTGATGTGATACATATAGGTGTGCTTGCTCCTCCAGTATTCAAAGTGTCAAGCAGTGTTATAAATTTGTATTCCCAAATTCTTCTAGCTTTTTGGGATTTGAAGTTTTAATATGAGAACTTTCATGTGTTCTTCATTGTGTCCTGGGCTACAGAAATGCTTAGCCACAGGAAAGTGTAACTTCTCTTTAAGGCCTCTTTCACACTTGCGTTGTTGGGATCCGGCGTGCACTTCCGTTGCCGGAGGTGCCCGCCGGATCCGGAAAAACGCAAGTGTACTGAAAGCATTTGAAGACGGAACCGTCTTCCAAATGCTTTCAGTGTTACTATGGCACTCAGGACGCTATTAAAGTCCTGGTTGCCATAGTAGTAGTGGGGAGCGGGGGAGCGGTATACTTACAGTCCGTGCGGCTCCCGGGGCGCTCCAGAATGACGTCAGAGCGCCCCATGCGCATGGATGACGTGATCCATGCGATCACATGATCCATGCGCTTGGGGCGCCCTGACGTCACTCTGGAGCGCCCGGGGAGCTGCACGGACGGTAAGTATGCTGCTCCCCCGCTCCCCACTACACTTACCATGGCTGTCAGGACTTTAGCGTCCCGGCAGCCATGGTAACCACTCTGAAAAAGCTAAATGTCAGCTCCGGCAATGCGCCGAAACGACGTTTAGCTTAAGGCCGGATCCGGATCAATGCCTTCCAATGGGCATTAATTCCGGATCCGGCCTTGCGGCAAGTGTTCCGAATTTTTGGCCGGAGCAAAAAGCGCAGCATGCTGCGGTATTTTCTCCGGCCAACAAACGTTCCGTTCCGGAACTGAAGACATCCTGATGCATCCTGAACGGATTACTCTCCATTCAGAATGCATGGGGATAATCCTGATCAGGATTCTTCCGGCATAGAGCCCCGACGACGGAACTCTATGCCGGAAGACAATAACGCAAGTGTGAAAGAGCCCTAATTGTGTGGCGGTGGGACCTCATCCTTGCATTGAGTCTCTGTCCTGTTTCTCCAACGTAGACATAGACAGGACATTTAGTGCAGAGAATCAGATAAACATTAGATGTAGAACATGTGACTGTCCCAGGGATCTTATAGTCCTGCTATGTGTTGGGGATCCGGATCTTATCTGTTGTCATTATATGGTAACAGGTTTTGCATCTTCTTATATTACAGGGATGGGTTCCTTTTTTCTGGGATTTTTTTTTTTCATGAATGTGACCAGGGACATCTGCATGTTTATTTATCATACTGTGCGACGTTTTTATCTGCATATTTATTTATAATATTATGCAGGATGTTTTTATCTTTGTTTTTTCTGTGATTTTTTTTGTCTATGTAGTATATGCTTTAGGGAGTGGCACCTTCAAGTGTGAATGCGCTCCTATTTCATCTTGGGAGTAGCATTCCTGTGCACTTTTGCCCTTCCTATCTAATCGACCGCATTGATTAGGTGGTACATATGGGTGTGCCTGTTCCTCCTCCCATTGGTTGCTTGATGCACATGGAGGTGACTAGGAGCAGCACACCATATGTGCGGCGTCTGCGCTCCGGAACATAGAAGCCCAATGGCTTA
Source organism: Bufo bufo (assembly GCF_905171765.1). Classification (NCBI taxonomy): domain Eukaryota; kingdom Metazoa; phylum Chordata; class Amphibia; order Anura; family Bufonidae; genus Bufo; species Bufo bufo. The sequence continues at coordinate 249,545,234 of NC_053392.1, forward strand.
GGTAGGTAGCGTAGGACCCGCCTGACCTGAGACCACCATGGCGCTTGGTAGGCGGGTACAGATGTGTACCAAAATATATTGGCTAAGTGTCTCAGATTTTATCACATCAGATTGAAAGCTTAGATTCGGTCTGATATATGGCTGTGATGACCAGTCCTAGGTATTATATCCTCTTCTTGCAATGTCCTGAAACAAAGTTGATGGTGGAAGTTTTTTTTTTTTTTTTATATAAAAAAAAGAGGCAGAATTCCAAAGGAGGAGCATGGAGATCATAGAGCATTACACAGTGAGCATTTCTGGAATAACCAGCTCCCCCCCCCCCCACTTCCTAATAGATGTGTAATACCCTAGAGTTGGGGGTATTACTATTTTGCACTTTGGTTACTGTATTTTACATATTTGTTATGCACTTTGAATGTAATTACATGTTATTCACTTGGTTCCCCAGCAGATGGATTACACTGCGTGCAGAATTATTAGGCAAATGAGTATTTTGACCACATCATCCTCTTTATGCATGTTGTCTTACTCCAAGCTGTATAGGCTCGAAAGCCTACTACCAATTAAGCATATTAGGTGATGTGCATCTCTGTAATGAGAAGGGGTGTGGTCTAATGACATCAACACCCTATATTAGGTGTGCATAATTATTAGGCAACTTCCTTTCCTTTGGCAAAATGGGTCAAAAGAAGGACTTGACAGGCTCAGAAAAGTCAAAAATAGTGAGATATCTTGCAGAGGGATGCAGCACTCTTAAAATTGCAAAGCTTCTGAAGCGTGATCATCGAACAATCAAGCGTTTCATTCAAAATAGTCAACAGGGTCGCAAGAAGCGTGTGGAAAAACCAAGGCGCAAAATAACTGCCCATGAACTGAGAAAAGTCAAGCGTGCAGCTGCCAAGATGCCACTTGCCACCAGTTTGGCCATATTTCAGAGATGCAACATCACTGGAGTGCCCAAAAGCACAAGGTGTGCAATACTCAGAGACATGGCCAAGGTAAGAAAGGCTGAAAGACGACCACCACTGAACAAGACACACAAGCTAAAAAGTCAAGACTGGGCCAAGAAATATCTCAAGACTGATTTTTCTAAGGTTTTATGGACTGATGAAATGAGAGTGAGTCTTGATGGGCCAGATGGATGGGCCCGTGGCTGGATTGGTAAAGGGCAGAGAGCTCCAGTCCGACTCAGACGCCAGCAAGGTGGAGGTGGAGTACTGGTTTGGGCTGGTATCATCAAAGATGAGCTTGTGGGGCCTTTTCGGGTTGAGGATGGGGTCAAGCTCAACTCCCAGTCCTACTGCCAGTTTCTGGAAGACACCTTCTTCAAGCAGTGGTACAGGAAGAAGTCTGCATCCTTCAAGAAAAACATGATTTTCATGCAGGACAATGCTCCATCACACGCGTCCAAGTACTCCACAGCGTGGCTGGCAAGAAAGGGTATAAAAGAAGAAAATCTAATGACATGGCCTCCTTGTTCACCTGATCTGAACCCCATTGAGAACCTGTGGTCCATCATCAAATGTGAGATTTACAAGGAGGGAAAACAGTACACCTCTCTGAACAGTGTCTGGGAGGCTGTGGTTGCTGCTGCACGCAATGTTGATGGTGAACAGATCAAAACACTGACAGAATCCATGGATGGCAGGCTTTTAAGTGTCCTTGCAAAGAAAGGTGGCTATATTGGTCACTGATTTGTTTTTGTTTCGTTTTTGAATGTCATAAATGTATATTTGTGAATGTTGAGATGTTATATTGGTTTCACTGGTAAAAATTAATAATTGAAATGGGTATATATTTGTTTTTTGTTAAGTTGCCTAATAATTATGCACAGTAATAGTCACCTGCACACACAGATATCCCCCTAATATAGCTAAAACTAAAAACAAACTAAAAACTACTTCCAAAAATATTCAGCTTTGATATTAATGAGTTTTTTGGGTTCATTGAGAACATGGTTGTTGTTCAATAATAAAATTAATCCTCAAAAATACAACTTGCCTAATAATTCTGCACTCCCTGTATAGTTGGCAATGTTCAGTAACAGTAATGGAACTTACCATTCCATTCCTCCCCTCTTGGTATGAGTGGTCTGGGCTGACTTCCTGCCAAGGGTGTGGCCGAGATAGGGAGAGTCAGCGTAGTGTCGGAGTGAGGCAGAGAGGGGATGTGTGTGGACCCTCTGTAGTGCCCTGGCGCAGTGAGTACTTTGACATTTGAACATTTTTGGACATTTGCCTATTTCCCCTATGCAAAGTTAAAACTTCTTACTTCTAACTTGGGGCTAACTTGCACTGTTTAATACTGTGTAACTACATTTTATATATATGTTGTGATATATATGCTGTTCATTATCACTGTATTTATTTACATGGCTCTGTGGAAAGGGTTAATGAATACTGAGAGATTGTTAGGGCTTTGATTGAGAAGCTGGTCATTTTCCACAGCTGCCATAGGGTTTAAAGAAGACCATGTTTTGGAGGGAAAAACCCAGGCTTGTTTACCACCAAAAATCAGACAGCCTGACCTTTTTAAATGTCTGGTTTTAGCTATGTTGTTCTATCTGGAAACTTGTTTTTGTCTGGAAAACCTGCTGTGTTATTGCATTGAGTATCACTGAAGCTCTAATGTAAGTCTATACCAGACGGGAGCTGAAACAATGTATCTGTTTGTGCTGAGTTTCTCCACTTCACCCCTCCCACTAGAAGGTTCTAGTCTAGCAAAAACTGTATATAAGGAGAGCAGTCAGATCCCATAGTGTGCTGCAGTTAGGGAATAGTGCTTGGAAGAGGAGACTCTGACAGACTACTAAGTGACCAGAAGAAGACGCTGAGACTGGGACACGTTGCCACAGACCCTGGATCACATGCCTTGGACCAGGGTACCAGCCTTCTGAAGAGAAAGAGGGATAGCTAGCTCAGGACTTTCCTCAGCATCAAACCCTTATTCTGCCAGGGAGGAGACTGGAGAAGCCAGCCCAATGCCTCTCCTGTATTGTTTTGTACCTGAATTCCTCCAGTAAAGAAGCACCCTGGTTTACTGCAGACCCTGACTCTCTGGACTTATTTCCCATTGGGGTGCACCATGCCTTACCATCCCTTCCAGAGAGCAGCAACATGTGGTGACACCTTGACTGTGTGGGGGACCCAGCGTAGCGTTGGGGCCACCCCAAACCAGACCACTGCAATTTGGCATCACAAACAGGATCCGGTGCAGCACCAGCAGTTATTGTGGATCCAGCTCCAGTGGATCAAGACAGCCAGTGGTAACTACAGGAATGCCCCAGTCTGTATCTGAGGTGACCCATCAACATATAAGCATCTGTACTATAAGTGTTATCCTTGTGGGGTCTGCCACAAGCAAGTGCTAGTGAGACTGTGTCCTGCATTTTTAGCTAGAGATTTGATTGTGACGGACTGGGTTACTGCCTCATAGAGCGACTATACTTTGTTGCCATGTAAGTAGATGGAGACCGTGATATGCCTGTCAGTTCTGGGGTTTATAGCCCTTCTCCAACAATACCCTTGTCAGTACCATATTTTTTTTGGTGCACCATGGCTACCGAAATATGGAGCAGAGCCTACAGGCCTCAAAGATTTTAGGGATCAGATGAGCGCCATTTACAAGATAATTTCCCTTAATGATGACCAGAAAGTCGCTATGTTGATTGGTCAATTGGACGGAGCAGCCCTAAGGGAGGTTAAGTCATGGCCTAGTACTGAAAAGCGTACTGCTGACCAAATTTTAGACAGACTTGCCAGCATGTTTCACAGGCGCACATTACAAAACCGAACCACAAACACCACACATGAAATACAAGCCATCTTTATTTATCATATATCAAAGACCTACATATAAATACCAATGCTAGTAAAATGATGCAGGCAAGTGTTGAGAAGTGATGCCCCCATGTATACCTCACAAATGATAATAATAAAATACAATTAGATTGTTGAGTCTCCAATGTTCATGCATTAAGGGGACAGCCAACATTGTGCCCACTAGTCTATATAGAGTGTTTGGATCATACTGTCCCGTAAATTATCCCAGAATTGTATTTATCATTATAGAGGACAGTAGACCAAACTTCACCAAAAGATAACAGAACACAACTGCCACTATATAGTCCCCAGTATTCATGCACATAAAGGATAACCAACATTGTGCTGAATCAATACATACAAAGTGCTTAGACCACATTGCCTGCATGATTTTACTAGCATTGGTATTTATATGTAGGTCTTTGATATATGATAAATAAAGATGGTTTTGTATAACATGTGTGGTGTTTGTGGTTCGGTTTTGTAGATATGTCTCCACACATTAATTTGTGCTATATTGTGCTTTTCTACAGGCACACATTATCAGAGTTAAAAATGCATTTCTTTAGCCGCAAAGTATGGGTGAAAACCTGGGAGATTTTGCTCTAAGTTCCAGGAAGCTCTGCGTACCATCCAGCACATGGGTCCACATGAGGTACTTAACCCAGACCGTACTTTGAAAGACCAGTTTGTAGAGGGTGCCAAACTAGATGCTGTAAAAACCCAGTTGAGAGTTCTTGCATTACAACACCCTGATATGCCATTCCTTGACTTTAAGGAGCTTGCAGTAAAGGTACTGAATTCTGATTCAGACCCAGGTTATAATTGTGGCATTATGTCTGAACAAAGGAGCACACGAGTAAAGTCTAATGTTAAGAAATGTGATGAAAATACCGAAGTTAACTTGAAGGAGTTGGTGTTGCAGCTTGCAAAAAATGTTGAGGTATTACAAAAAGAGATACAGGGCATGAAACAAAGCCGCCAGCCTGATAGAGGTACGTGATACCCTAGAGGTAGACCGAGATATGGTTCTAATGGTAATCGTAGGAATTATGGTGGATTACCCACTGACGAGTTTGGTGCCACTGGCCAACCGATATGTCTTAAATGTCAAAAAGTTGGTCATGTGGAGCGGGAATGCAAGAAGTTAAAACTAGTGTCTCCTGGGCCAATGGACCAACCCTCAGGGGGAGACTGCTTGGGTCCAAACTTTTCTGCATATATTGGTTAATGTCCTACAATTACTGTCAGAATTAATGGTGTGTCCTGCCTTGCTTTAGTGGACACTGGGTCACAAGTGACTACTATGCAACTGACATTCTATCAGCGGCATTGGGAGCTAGGCCATCTTATCCATCCTACTCAGAGTAAGATAAATGTAATCGGCAGCAATGGCCAGTCCATAGCATCCCAGGGATACTGGAGCCTACTGTGCAAATTGGTAATACTGAATTACAGCGGCAAGGGTTAATAGTTGTGCACGTGCATGATGAGGGTTTTCCCCCAGTTGTATTGGGAATTAATATTTTGCAATATTGTGTAGAGGAATGGATGTGTATACTCCAGCAAGACTTAGTTACAGCCCCTTTGCCGGTCCACAGAGTGTTACAGCCTACACTGAGGGCACTTAGAGGGCATCAAAATTTCAGTGATCACAAGGGTGAGATTGGAAATGTAAGGGTTACTGATGCTAAACCCATATGGTTACAACCTCACTCAGAGACATTACTTTGGTGTAAAGCATGTATAAGACCACATGGGCAAGCTTACCAGGCCCTTGTGGAACCTATACTGGATGGGGGCAAGGAATATTTGCTTGTTGCCCACAGTCTAGTTACTGTGAAGCGTGGCAGGGTGCCAATCCGCACGCTAAACATTAGTGACCAACCTATTCTGTTGAACAATTACCAGACTGTTGCTAAATTAATACATGTTGGGAACGATCATATTGTACACTTTGACTGTCCAGCCATGCAGTCTGCCAGCCAGGTAGAAGTCTGTACAGAGGGTTTCTGGTGGGAGCAACTGCACATTGGGGATCAGAACACCCTCGATGAGTGGAAGGAGGGTGTCCTGAAGGTTGTTAAGGAGCATAAGACTACTTTCAGTAAACACCCCACAGATTTTGGGAAAGTAGAGGTGATGCAACACACCATCCCTACTGGGTCCCACCTACCCATTAAAGAAAGATACAGGCCCATACCAACAGCCATGTACCAGCAAGTGAAACAGCTAGTGAACGACATAAAAGCCTCTAATGTAATTCGGGACAGTCATAGCCATTGGGCCGCACCCTTAGTGCTTGTGCGTAAAAAGTACGGTACAATATGATTCTGTGTAGACTACCGCAAATTAAATAACATCACCCATAAACACGCGTACCCTTTGCCTAGAATAGAAGAGTCCCTATCAGCCCTAGGCTCTGCAGCATTCTTCTCTACTTTAGATGTAACTAGTGGGTACTGGCAGGTTCCCATGGCACTCAAAGACCGGGAAAAGACAGCTTTTACCACACCTATGGGACTTTATGAGTTCAATAATATGCCATTCGCCCTGTGTAATGCACCAGCCACTTTCCAGTGTCTCATGGAGTATTGCTTAGGTCACAAAAACTTTGAGATTGTGCTATTGTATCTGGATGATATTATATACTCTAAATCCTTCAAAGACCATTTACAACACCTGTCTGAAGTATTTTCTATACTCATAAAACATGGACTCAAAGTAAAACCATCCAAGTGCCACTTATCTAGGGCATGTGGTCAGTGCTCAAGGAGTCCTCCCTGACCCCAATAAAATCACTGCAGTTAAAAATTGGCCCGCACCTACCAATATCTATGAGGTGAAGACATTTCTAGGCCAGCCTAATAAAAAAAAGGTTCAAATAAGATGACTATTGTATGGACTGATGCTCAGGAAAAAGCTTTTAATGATCTGAAATGGAAACTTACCGAAGCCCCTATTCTTGCTTACCCAGACTATACTAAACCCTTTAGACTGTATACCGATGCATGTAAAAAGTGCTTGGGAGCAGTGTTGGCTCAAGTGCAGGACCAACATGAATGAGTCATTGCATACGCCAGTCAATCACTTAGGCCTACTGAGAGGAATTACTGTAATTACAGCTCTTTTAAACTAGAATTTTCCACTGCACATATAGGTGCCATAGAACAGCGCTGGGTCTATAGATTAGCTAACTACAAATTTACCATCAAATACCGTTCTGGCAAATGTAATATTAATGAAGATGCACTGTCGAGATTTCCTATAGGTGCACCAGCCAATCTGCCTGATGACTACTGGGAAGATGTTGAAATGCCAGCCTTTTTCGTCTTGGGGATCAAGCAGGATAGATACTATTACTGCCAGAGAGGCCAGTCAACAAAATCCCATCCATCCACAAGCAGCCAGAATGGATTGGATCCAATTACAACGTGGAAGCAGAGTGCTACAGGAACTATGGACTTTGCTACAATCTGGTAAGAGCCTTACACCACATCAGAGAGAAGCAGCCAACCCTGAGGTACTCAAACTGTTGAGACAGAGGAAACACCTCTTTTATAAGAAGGGTCTGCTGAAACATTGCATTATTGATACTCTGACACATGACCATATTAAACAGATTGTGGTACCCAGACAGGTTGCCCATCTGATCCTGGATGCATACCACAATCAATCAGGACATTTTTGGGTGCCAGAAAACAGAGTCACTAATCAGTGATTTTTTTGGGTTGGAATGCGAGATGACAAAGAAAAATGGTGTTTCGAGTGTCCTATCTGTGCCGTCAATAGGGCTGACCAGCCCAGACAAAAAGCACCACTGCACCCAATTGAGAGTCATAGGGCATTTGAGCTTGTTGCCTTGGACCATGTTAAATTAAGACCCAGCCGAGATGGGTATGTGTACGCTCTAACAATTGACCATTATAGCAATTATGCGATGGTGATACCAGTAAGAGACTTATCAGCGCAAACCACTGTGGATGTGTTTGAAAAGAGGTTTATTGAGGTCCACAGACCACCAGAAAAGATTCTTTTTTTTTGATCAAGTAATTTTTATTTTGGTTTTACAAGAAAGTGCATTAAACAAATACACAACTATAACCCCTCCCCCCTCCTCCCCCCCTCCCTCCATCCCATCCCCCTTTCCCAAAGCACAGTCACTTGAAAGAAGAGTTCAAGGTATGGTCCATAAATGCAAGTTCATGGTATTCTTTTTTAAGGCATCACCGTTTCATCTTCTGGGGCGGACCATATAACTTCATAGATTCTTATTATCCATACATAACTCTATGACGTAAGCATTTGAATATCAATCATCATCCAACAGTCTACCATTCACCCATATCAATTATCCTTTAAACCTTTCATTCCATTCAAAGTATACAGTCATCTCTAAGACAGCTCATAATATGAGATCCATGGAGACCAAACTGCTTCAAAAATTTTTTTTGAATCCCTTTTCAAGTAACCAGAAAAGATTCTGACTGACCAATGCTCAGCAGTTGAGTCACAATTATTCCAAGAAATGTGCACATTGTACAATACAAAAAAAAATACGTACGACTGCCTATCACCCACAATGCAATGGTTTATGTGAAAAAATGAACCAAAACATAATAAATCTATTGCGTAAATTGCCAGAATGTGAGAAAACAAAATGGCCGACATGGGTATCTAAACAGACTTTGCTATATAGCCATACACTGCACTGTTCAACTAAACAAGAACCCTATACATTAATGTCTGGACACAAAAGTTGGTTGCCGGCCGACATATTGCTAAGTGTGCCAACTGACCATGATAACAACCCGTTACCACAAACTGACTGGGCAAAAAAGCAACTGGGGCGCCTCAAACTGATCCAACAATTAACCAATGAAACAACCCAGGAGGCTAAACAAAAACAAATGGTTGACTATAATGCCAAAGCAGAGGCTAAACCACTATGTGTAAGAGATCACGTATGGTTACGAAAACAACACAGGTCAAACAAACTGGAAAATAAATGGGATCTGTTCCCTACGAGATCAAAGCCATACCAACTGCTGAAACCTATCAGATAAATAAACAGGGTGATGAGAACCTAAAGATTATTGACCATAATCAATTAAAGCTGTGTTTATCCAAGGAACTTGGGGAAGAAACCCATACGTCTCAAGAAAATGTACCAACTGAAAATGTATTACCGGAAATTAAATTAAAACCAGCTACAGTCAGAGAGACCCCCTTTAACTCGTTTTTAATTCTAGAATGGTGGATTGTACCAAAAATGTCATTACCTGTGTCTAGTATTCCTGAACTTTGTGGTTGCAGTGCCGAGGTCACCAATAATGCTCTTTCTGATCCTGTGATCGACACACAGCCCAGGAGATCTGAAAGAGCCACCAAAGGTATCAAACCAGTCAGATACCGAGATTAACTGTTCCATCCACTTCTGTTATGTGATTTATGGGTCAGAACTGCATTCGTATGAATATGTGATGATATACTGTATGACAATACCTAAGCTTCTAAGGTTCATCTATAATGCTGCCCATTTTTGATGATAATGCTGAAGATCTGTATCCTTTGGAAAATATTATTGTGTTGCTGAAAGCTATGATAAAAGGCTTTAAGGTAAGCCCTATAAAGGGTTAAGTGAAAAGGGGTCAAAATGATGCTTGACATACTGTAATCACCATGTTGATAAGGGGCTTTCTCATGTATACCATGTATATTGTGCATGAGGACTATGTTGGTGGTACTGTTTGCCAGTCCAGTAATTGTTTCGGCCCAGTTAATGATGTCCTTTTGAGTCTTTTTGCTACAGGTGCAGATGCCAGCCATAGAGCCAATGAAAAAGTAGGGGAGTTCATAGCCCTACTTGTCCTAAATGTGCGACTTGAATACAGCACCTGCTATCCTATTCTGCCCCAGCGAAGACCTTGCTAATCTCTGCAAAATTTCAACCTGATGACCACAGACTTAATCAGCCACATGCATCCTGTCCAACTACCAGGATACATCATTACCAGATGGATTACAGTATCGACAGTCCACCAATCCGAAGTGCAGCGACACATGGTGACACCTCAACGGTGTCTGGGGGGCCCATCGTAGCATAGGGGCCACCCCAAACCCAGCCACTGCACCTCTCCTGCCTGGAGAGTGAGTAAGCATCTCCTAGAGCACTTACTCTCCAGAATTGAAGCAGGACTCAAAAGGAGTCTTAGAATCAGAGATAGCAGAGTGAACTGGTACATCCAGCTTTTGCTGACCCTGCTGTGAAGTGGGGGAATACTGGTTAAAGACATCCTAATCAACAAAATAACTACCACTAGGCCAGGACCTTATAAGTGCAGAATCATCACCAACCAACCTGCCTCCTCAGCCAGTGCCAGAAGAGAATTGCACTGCTACTACTGTCTGTTTTTCAAGTTCTATATTGCACTTAGTAAAAGGACTTTGTTACATTCAATTCTTGCTAGGATAGGTCATCAATATAAAAAGTGGACAACCCCTAAAATTCCAGCTTTCGACTGAATGTGAACTTAATTGCATCTCTGCATGGAGATTATACTAATTATTTTAGAAATATAAAGGACAGGACAAAAGAATCTGTAATTAGTTTTATGAACAAAAAGGTTATTGACATCAAGAACTGAAAAAAAAAGAATCATTGTTGTGCAACATTTTTAGGTACTTATTAAATTTGTTACGATTCAAGAAAATGTCCGCTTATCCCAGTTTCACCTTTCAGACAGCCTCGTGTACAGACATCCTGGAGCAGATACGCGAACATGCAATACAACACAATCCATGCAAAGATTTTATTCCAGATTAATAAAATACAGCATGTAGCACGGCACTGCAGGTCTTTTCCTACGCGTTTCGAGCACAGCTGTTCTTAATCATGGCCCACATAACACACACAATTCCACACATATATAAGAACACATCCAGTCACATGACTGGTACACAGACAAATCTTAAATTCCCAGTTAGATTAACCCCTCCTAATAACGGTTCTCAGATGCAAATGGCTAAAACGGGTGCAAATATTGCATAACAGATGCCTTCTGATTGATCAGTAGAACAGAAAACGAAACAGTGATGTGAACACAGCCCTTGATAAATTTCTTTGACCCTAGAGAGTGCTTTTCTCAGCAATCATCCTGGATAATGTTTCTCGTCTGTCAGAGTTGGCTTGGTCATGATAATTGAAAGTCGCTTAATCTGAACAGTTATTGTGCATCCTGATTAAATGGTGGCATATTGCTAGGTTATGTCCTCATTGTCTGATAGGTATGGGACCTGCACCTATATCAAGAACGGTAATGGGAGCGCACCACTCTTGCGAGGCCACCGCTCCCATCCATTTCTATGGGGCCGACGGAAAAAGCCTAGTTAGCGCTCGGCTATTCTCTGAATCCCCATAGAAATGAATGGAGGGCAGCTGCGCATGCACAGTGTGCCCTCCGGGACTTTGCCAGCTACCTAGCGATATGCTCCCATTGTCTGAGGTGGTAATATCCCTTTAACTCAGTTTTTGCACAGCCAACCAGCTTCCACAATGGCCACAGTGCTGTTTTAGGGAGAATTGACATCACTATTTAGTTTTCTGTACTAAGAACAGAAAAATAAGGGGGAAAAAATAGTTTGTGTGTGATGCTTAAAATACAGGATCTTTTTTTTTGTCTATTTTTCTGTTCTTCTGATGGAGTTTGAACTATATTCAGGATCCATGTGTGCTATGCGGGCCGGCGTCAAGTACCATCTAAGTTGTATTTTCCTATTTTGTTCAATGTGATTAATACATTTGGCAGTAGCTATCGTCCAGTGGAAAGCATCCCTCCACTCCCCGACCGACCAAGAGCTTTCAAATTCTTCTTCCCATTTCACCATAAAGTTAAGCTTTGTTTCTAAAGTAGGGTCAAGTGCATGATATGCAGTAGCAAGGCCTTTCCCCTGACCTGTCGTACCAGTAAAGTATTTACCAAAAGGGGTCGTTTTATTCAATGAAATAATGGGAAGTCTCGTTCTGTGCAGCATATGCCTAACTTGTAGGTATTGATAGAAACAAGTGTTAGGTATACCATAATTCTGATGTAAGGTCTTAAATGTTTTCAGAGTATCACCTTCATACAACTGATCCAAACGTGTGATACCAGCCTTCTCCCATTTATCTAAGGAGAGATCGGGGACCCCATATGTAAGCGCAACCAGTGGGATCTCAGATCTCTTAGGTGTGAAAAGCAACCCTTTCTCTATATAATTGGACCAGGTCCAAACTGCCGCTTGCATAGTCAAGAGAGGGGGTGTAGATTTAGGCGCTTCCAGGGAAAGGGCGGCAAGAAAGCCTGGGAGAGAACCCAGTTTTGTGTAGGTGGATTCTAATTCATGCCATCTCTGTAGCGAGGAAGGCGCCCACCACTCTTTAGTCTGCTCAATGAGGTTCGCCTTATAATAACGAATGAGGTCCGGGACTTCAAGGCCCCCTTCTCTCAGTTTTGGGTATAAGGCTCGACGGTCCACTCTAGGTGCTTTGTTACCCCATATAAATTTTATAAGGTCCGACTGCAACAGTTTTAATATTTTTTGTGGAATGATAAGAGGAATACATCTAAGTTTATAGAGGATCTTAGGAAGAATCATCATTTTGACCGCATTAATTCTGGCCAGCCATGACATAAACAGTTTAGAATACTCGGCATAGTCTGTTAGTAATTCTTTTCTCAGGGAGTCGAGATTGCTTCTCACCAAATTTAGTATACGAGGTGTTAATAGTATGCCCAGGTAAACTATGCCATCCTCTGCCCACTGAAATGGAGCCTTCGCCAGAAGTTCCCTTTTGAGGGGTTCTTGGATCGCAAATGGGAGAATATGCGATTTTGTAACATTAAGTTTATAGAAGGAGGCTTGAGCATATTCATTTAAGACTTCCATAACGTTTGGGAGAGATATCTCTGGGTTCGTAAGTGATAACAGGACATCATCTGCGTACAATCCTATTTTGTGTGATGCATTACCCACCTGTATACCTAAAATACCTGGGTCCAAGCGGATTCTTTCTGCCAGGGGTTCCATCACTAGCGCAAAAAACAACGGTGACAACGGGCAGCCTTGTCTGGTACCGTTCGTTATATCAAAGCTTTTGGAATAAAAGCCAGATGCTAAAACTCGAGCTGATGGCAGAGAATATAGATTTAAGATAGCCGATAGAATAGGTCCCCAAAATGATTTAACACCTCCGTCAGAAACCCCCAGTGCACCCTATCGAAAGCTTTTTCAGCGTCAAGCGATATAAATATTGTGGGTGCACTGGAGGAATCCGCTATTTGGAGCAGATCAATTACTCTACGAGTTCCATCCCTACATTGGCGGCCAGGGATGAAACCAACTTGGTCAGTGGACACCAATTTAGGAAGAAGGGGTTGTAACCTTAGGGCCAGTAGTTTAGAGAATAATTTTAAGTCATTATTTAATAAAGATATGGGTCGGAAATTTGCTGGAGTATCATGAGGTTTCCCTGGTTTAGGGATTGTTGTGATAATAGCACATAACATCTCTTTGGGTATAGCACCCGGGAGTAGAAATGTATTAAAAAGCCGCGTAATGTATGGTAACAAGTTTACTTTAAAGGATTTATAATAGTCCCCTGAAAAGCCATCTGGGCCTGAAGCTTTGTGCAGTTTTAGTGATTTAATAGCTATATCTACTTCTCGTTCTGAAAAGGGGGCATTGAGTAATTCCAAATCTTGGGAGGCAATACTTGGGAGAGATACTGATTTTAAGAAATTCTGTATGGTATGTGAGGTAGGTTGTGGGGTGCCATCGTCATTTTTCAAATTATAAAGGGAACTATAGTAATCCGCAAACGCATCCGCAATATCTATCGGGTGTGTAGTCATCTTTCCATTATTTTGCTTCATTGAGTCTATACGGGAGGCTACTTCCCTTTTTTTTTTCAGCCTGCGGGCTAGCATAGCCCCGGCTCTATCTCCTAAGTGATACCATTTTGCCTTTGACCTGGTTAGGGCCTTTTCAAATTTGCAAAGCAAGAGAGAGCGTAATTGAAAGTGCAAGTCTGTGATTTGGGCTGATAGTGTATCTGTAGGTGTCTCCTTAAATCGCAATTCTGCCTCCACTATTTGAGCTAAAATATCTTGCATCCGTTTATCTCTTTACTTTTTAAGTTTGGACGCAGTCTGAATGAAAAGACCTCTCATGAAACTTTTATGGGCGCACGATAATGTGGAGACACTAATATCTGGCGTGTCATTAAGAACAAAATATTCGTCCAAAGCTTTAGAGAATATTTGGTGCCGATTCTCATCCCTCAGCAAAAATGAGTTAAGGCGCCAAAGCGGTGGGTTAGGATTAGGATAATTATCTGAGATGTGTAGGTAGATTGGAGCATGATCAGACCATGTAATATTACCTATTGCTGTGTGAGAGGTTTTATGAAGAAGGTCTTTGGAAATAAGGAAATAGTCGATTCTAGATTGGGAGATATGAACCTGGGACATAAAGGTATAATCCCTTTCTGTCGCATGTTGGTACCTCCATATATCATGTAGGGGAGTAGTTTTGAGAAGCTTACCCAACGCAGGCCGATGACCCCCCGTTTTCTTGGAACAATCCATCAAAGGATCAATGGGCAGGTTAAAATCCCCTCCTAGAATGATGGAACCCCTGGCAAAATTCAGCAACTTCTTAAAGAACCTTGTAAGGAAAGAAATTTGGTGAGAATTAGGTACATAGACATTCGCTATGGTGTATTCAGCATGATTGATAGAGCAAAGAAGAATAATATATCGTCCCGCCTGATCAATAATAGTTTGATGTGCTTTAAATTGGACCGAACGCCTAACCCCTATAAGAACCCCAGCTTTTTTAGCTTCTGCTGATGCAAAATAAAGATGCGGGTAGTGCCTATTTGAACACTTACCAACATCTTTGGTCAGCAAATGAGTTTCTTGAGCTAGCACTATATCACACTTAGTCTTATTCGCATCATTCCACAGTGCAGAGCGCTTGTAGGGGGAATTTAGCCCCTTTACATTTATAGACATTAGGTGTAGTACCATTGTGGATTTGTGGGGATAAGTGAGTACTTAGCGTTAAACTGGAGAGAACGGCGGATTTCAGACGGCGAGACGGACACAGCAGATTCGGGATCACATTGATTCTGGAAGAAACAACAGAAGTTAACGAGATCACAAAGTGAAACTAGGCAAACATGCCTATATTGGTACAAAAACCAAAGGTAAGCGCCCATGAGTTTTCAGGAGCGCAAAGGTTTTCAAATTAAACAGAAAGATCCTGACAGGATCACCTTAGTTTATAAGAACCGTAAGTAATTTTGAGGTTAGAGTATTCAGAAAAGATAATAGATTTGGCATAGCAACTACAACAGTAGAAGTGTTACCCATTCCAGCCCACTTTATAGACAGAAAAGAAGGAATATTAGGCAGTTTATGTAAGGGTTAATGAAAGATCGAATATAGAATAGAAGGACGTAGATGTCCCAGTTTAGGATACATGAGAGTTCCCACATCATAAGAAAATTTTTATATTAGAAAATATTCATGTTATCTCCTCATCGGGTTGTTTGGGGGACAACCGATCATTCTTTCTTTTATTACTTTTCCCATGCCTGCCAGCTTGTGCAGTGGACCACGGGATCGGGGCTGGTATTACTGGAAAAGCCTGTAGATTTTGGACACTGCACCAATCTTCAATGGAGATCATGGGGTCTCCCAGTGCTGATAAAAGTTCCGTAAGGTCCTCATATCGATGGATAGAGAATCTTTTCCCCGCCACCGTGGTAGAGAGTCCAAACGGGAACATCCAGCGGTATAATATTTTCCTATTTCGCAGCAAATCTGTGAGAGGTTTCAGTTGTTTCCTTTTGTGCAGAGTTATAGGGGCAAGGTCTTGGAATAGCACAAGTTGGTGATCTTCAAAAGACCAAGAGGGGGATACCCTAGCCTTCCCCAGCATATCTTCCTTGACTCTGAAGTCCAGAAATCTACAAATAATGTCCCTGGGGGGATCATTAGGGTTAGGTCTTGGTCTTAGTGCTCTGTGTGCTCTCTCAATTTCAATGGAGAGAGGGTAATGGTCTCCCAATAAAGATATGGCAATCTGTTTCACCGTTGAGAGTAGAGATTCTGCAGTATACGTTTCAGGAAGGCCACGGATTCTTAAATTATTGCGCCTATTACGATTATCTTGGTCCTCCATTTGGATGTATATCTGGTTCAGATGATCTTGACATGTTTGAAAATGAGTGGCAACTTCTCTGGAATGATTGCAGAGTTCTGCTGTGGTGTCCTCCAAACTATCCACACGGTGACCAATATGGCGTAGGTCTTGTTTAATTTCTTGCAAATTCTGTGCTAGAGGCGACAAAGCATTGGTAAGGGTTTGCTGAAAAAAGTCCCTTGATAAAGGGAGATCCGTCTGTGCTGCAGCTTGTGGTTCATCCTGCAGTGTGGGCCACTTAAGGATAAAGGTTGATTCACATGAGCAGAGGTTTCAGCATTTGCAGACGCTTTTGTAATAAATTTCTCTATATTGCCTTTGCCATGCGGAGTTTTCTGAGGCATGTTAGGATCCCTAGAAACAGGTTGGCCGTATTTAACCATTGCAAGATAGGTGGTTTAAGTCCTTTAGAAGCTGGAGAAATCACTTAAAGATGCTATGCCTTTGCGTGCTGCATTTCCTCACATAAGCTATAAAGGTGTCCAGACAGGATAGATCATAATTAATGATCTGAAAACATTGAGCCTACGGCTCTAATACGTAGGATAGATAGACCCCCTCTCAACAGGTAAAAGGAGGGACATTTGAAAACATTAGGACTCAGTCCTCACAGTAAATCGATCCAAAGATAACTGGGGAGACCAGATGCTTTATGTGCTAGTGGCACTTCACCTTTAATGGCGCTGGGTCCTCTAGTATGAATTGAAAAGACACAGTACCTTCAATATGCAAAGCCTGAGGGGCAATGAACAGCAGGCCTCCTTTCACCTCAGAGGGCCTCAGCTCCGATCAATGCAGAGTAGGTCTCTAATCCTCCACCGGAGATGCTCCCTGTTAAGATGGCGCCGTACTTCAGGCGGCTCTGCCACGCGCTGCTAACGTTCGGCACAACAGGACTCTCACTCCACACTGCGCAGGCTTCTTATTTGCAGCGGGATCCCATCCAGGGAAGCTCCGGTCTTTACCTCTCCCTGTAGTTATTCGCTGGGAGGTATGTAAAATCTATGTCCCGGCCTGTGTTATAGATCCGGGTGCCGCCTGTTAACTAGGCCCCGATCACATCTCCGGTTCACCGGCACCTAGAGAGCTCCAGGTAGGGTTAAATCGCAGCTGGCAGGTTATAGCCTTCCAAAATGAGGGATTTGTGGCAGTATAGGGCGGTTTCCTGACAGGATGGTGGTGGATGCAGGGTCAAGTGGACAGAGCTCCCTCACCACACGTCTCTTCCTGTCCGCGGCAAGCCACCCCCCCCCCCCCCCCATTCCTCCTTTTAAAACTGCTCCAGCTCCTTCAAGTTGGATGGTTTGCGCTTGTGAACAGCAATCTTTAAGTCTGAGCACAGATTTTCTATTGGATTGAGATCTGGGCTTTGACTAGGCCATTCCAACACATTTACATGTTTCCCCTTAAACCACTCAAGTGTTGCTTTAGCAGTGTGTTTGGGGTCATTGTCCTGCTGGAAGGTGAACCTCCATCCTAGCCTCAAATCACACACAGAGTGGTACAGGTTTTGCTGAAGAATATCCCTGTATTTAGCACCATCCATCTTTCCCTGAACTCTGACCAGTTTCCCAGTTCCGGCTGCTGAAAAACATCCCCATAACATGATGCTGCCACCACCATGTTTCACTGTGGGAATGGTGTTCTTTGGGTGATGTGATGTGTTGGGTTGTGCCAGACATAGCGTTTTCTTTGATGGCTGAAAAGTAAAATTTTATTCTCATCAGACCAGAGCACCTTCCTCCATACATTTTGGGAGTCTCCCACATGCCTTTTCGCAAACTCACAACTTGTCTATTTGTTTTTTGCTGAAAGTAATGGTTTCTTCTGGCCACTCTGCCATAAAGCCCAACTCTATGGAGCGTACGCCTTATTGGCATCCTATGTACAGATACTCCAGTCTCTGCTGTGGAACTCTGCAGCTCCTCCAGGGTTACCTTAGGTCTCTGTGCTGCCTCTCTGATACATGCCCTCCTTGCCCAATCCGTGAGTTTTGGTGGGCGACCGTCTCTTGGCAGGTTTGCTGTTGTGCCATGTTCTTTCCATTTGGTTATGATAGATTTGATGGTGCTCCTGGGGATCATCAAAGATTTGGAGATTTTTTTTATAACCTAACCCTGACTTATACTTCTCAACAACATTGTCCCTTACTTGTTTGGAGATTTCCTTGGTCTTCATGGCAGTGTTTGGTTACTGATGCCTCTTGCTTAGGTGTTGCAGCCTCTAGGGCCTTTCAAAAAAGTTATGTATGTGTAATGACAGATCATGTGACACTTAGATTGCACACAGGTGGACATCCTTTCACCAATTATGTGACTTCTGAAGGTAATAGGTTTCACCAGAGCTTCTTATGGGCTTCCTAACAAAGGGGGTGA
The DNA here is from genome assembly GCF_905171765.1 of Bufo bufo. Taxonomy (NCBI): domain Eukaryota; kingdom Metazoa; phylum Chordata; class Amphibia; order Anura; family Bufonidae; genus Bufo; species Bufo bufo. Next base: position 249,563,682 of record NC_053392.1, read on the forward strand.
ATACATACGCACATGCCAATTTTCAGTTTTCTATTTCTAAACAATAGTTTTATTTATATATTTCTCTCATTTCACTTCACCAACTTAGACTATTGTGTTCTGATCCATCACATAAAATTCAGATTAACAAAACATTGAACTTAAGGCTGTAATGTAACAAAATACAAAAAAAGTCAAGGGGGGTGAATACTTTTGCAAGGCACTGTACCAGGACCAGGGAGTGTGAGCATCAAGGTTTTTTTCTGTCCATGACTGATTATGATAATGACCTAGTGGAATTTATTTTGTTGCTCTTCCTCTTCCTTCAGCTCCTGCAGGGAGAAAGTGAGTTTTTTTTCTCTCTGGCTGTGACGCTCTCCGCTGTGATTGGATCGCGGTACAGCCAGGGAGAAGGAGACACCCATTGAGAAAGCCTGGTGTCTCCTCCTCCCTGTACCGATGATCAGTATTAGCATACTAAGCGGGAAAAACACAGGGGGAACAGCAGGGCGTAGGAGCGATATTTTAAAAAAATCAGGCAGGGTGGCAGCATCAGCATGGGGTACCCCGCAAGTAAAGGTTTAATGTGGATATAATTAATGCTAGGCTTTTTCCAGTGGTCCCTCACTTATTTGTTTCACCAATGTCTTGTGGACTCTTTTCTATGTTTTTAATACAAAGATTAAATATAGAACATATTGTTTTGTGTCAATTTATATTCACTGTCGCAGTATATATCTGATTATTATGGGTAATAGTGATTTTTATTTAGATTAGTATGGATTAGGTATGGATATTATATATGGCCAAATATTTATTATATAGTTGTGCATGTATGGTATAAACGGAGGCTTCTATTTACATATTGCCTTTATGAAATAGCTAACATGATTGTTGCCTGTATGTATGAACAGTATGTATGATTAAGTATTCATCCATGTGCATATTGTTAGCGCAATTCATGCGCTTCTCCTTCTTCTTTGTGTGGTGCCAAATCAATTAGAAGAATAAGTATGTGCATGCCATACAGCTTTATAATGAGACCAGACAAACTAGGTGGTTTCATGAAAGCATCTTCTCATCTTCCCTCAGCCATGGTGGAAGAAGAGCAGGCGAGCGCCTTTTATTCACAGTACATTCACTTAAATAGCAGACATGACATCACAAAAGGGGTGTTCCTTAAGAAGAGACTATTGGCTCCTTAACCTGATAGGAGTGGTTTCACTGAGTCTATAGGTGTATCTGAAGACTGTAATGTAATCCCCTCTTCCCACTCCCTCATTGACCTTCTCATACATATGGTTTGCAGCCATCTAGTGGACAGAAATGTGTACTACAGAATATTCTCATTATATATGCGTAAAATAATAAATCCTTCTCTCACAAATCCCTCCTTTTGCGGGCAATAGACCAGAGGTGAACAGGCAAAGTGAGGTACTCTCCCAACGCCCTAAACAGCGAAGAGCTGGACTTTCCTTATTGCTTCACCAGGCCCCTCAACTCCCTTTCGGGTTTGCCTTCACCTTGTCCTATTTACCCCGCAACCATCAACAAGGTTTTATTTACTTAAGGATGGAATAATCTGTGTCTTTGACAGGGGCACAGCACATATACATAGTGTGGGCATGGATGTATTATACATTTTTCAAAACAATTTCCCTAAAATGTAGAACTATATGACAGCCTGTTAAAACCAAATTCTAATAACATTGTAGTCGCTGAACCAGTTCCCAAAACATTATTCTGGCCATGATATTAATTTCAGAATTTTTCCCATCAGTTCATTTGATAAAGTTCATCAGTTTCTTCAGATCCTTGGTGATCCTTCCATCAGTTTCTTCAGATCCTTGGTGATCCTTCCATCAGGGGCAGTGTTGTCCGGGATGTAGATGCAGCAGTTCCTGTAGACCCCTCCTTTTTCTGCTGTCAAGGACCAGTCGGTTCTGTAGAGTCATCACTGGAAAAGAGCTCAGTTGTTCCACCATTCTCTGCACAGCATCACAGATATAATTCACAAATCTCTGTTGATGACAATAGATATGTTAATCCAATCAAAAAAAAATATTATTAATTTTTTTATACTACTAATCATGGGAATTAATGACTCCAATCCTGCAACTATCTGACTTTTAGCTTTAAATTAATCAGAAACTCTTCTACAGATTCCTATGGCATCCATGTATAAACGTGAGTCAAAAGATGTAGGCAGTGACCTCCTTAGTCGTGACCGGACATTGTTTTCTGATTTGATCCCACTCAGGAGGTGAGAATAGAACAAATGGCATCAGTACCCGATCAGGACTTGATCAGGGTACATTGACCACTTCATTCCACCTGCATCCTGGGTCGGAGTTTCAAATCTCCACACAATCACCAGATATCTGCGTTTTGATAATTTTGGTTGATAAACCAACTGTCAGAGTCACTACTTGTCTTCTTCAGCTGAATTATGTAAGAACAATATCCTGGAGGGAAAACACCAAAGGGCTTTCCTGTATAAATCCTGTCTCTAAGGTCAGTTTGTCATTATATTTTAAATTTGGCCAAATATTTAATGCCAATTATAGGTAAGGATGTAGGAGCCACAGATGCTACTGAACTTTGAGGTTTCTCTCTTACCAACATTCTAGATTTGCCTAGGGGATCTTTGTCACTTACACATGCTCCTAACACATATATCCCCGAATCCTGTTGTATAGGATTTCTAATGGACAGGAACAGAGGATTACACTCATCATGTTTACAATTGTTTGGTGGGGTTCCCTTCAGGATAGTCATTCTTTGCGACAAACCTTCAGCTTTACTGACTCTAGAGGTAGTTTCCACTGGTATATATTCACAACACTTCAGATTAGTACTCCATTCTGTTAATTTCCAATATCCACAGTTGGTATGGTCATATTTAAATACAATTACCATAGACTGGGTCAGTCCCCGTCACACAGATGTACTTATCAGACCAAAACCAAGTGTCTTATCTGTCATCTGTCTTACAGTCCACTATACTGCAAAAGTCAGCTTAGTTGTTCCTGACTCATCTTGATAATATATCACCGTTGGAATTTGATTTGACTGATTTCCCCTTTGTACAATATGAAACAAACAATAAGGCATGAAACAACATTATGGCTCTTATAGTCCTGGCACTTGATTGCAATACGATCAGTTTCTCCTTGCAATTCGACAGCAGTGGCGGCGGTTATCAGGACTTGATGTAGGTCTTCAAACCGTAGCTCTAGGACTTTCCACACGTCTCTTGTTTCACCACTATCCAATCTCCTGATTGTGAAGAATGAATCGCTTCTATACAGTCTAGATTCTAGGAAACAACTAAAACTTGGAAATACACATTAGACAATAAATTGTGCAACAGACAACATAATTTGGAAAACTACTATGCTGCATCTGGAACTACTGGGGAAATAGACACCTAATTCAGGAGCATTCCCAAAGAGTACTTCATAAGGACTTAGGCCTATCTTCCGGTTAGATGTATATCGGAGGAAGAAAAACCCCAGGGATAGGTACTCTCACCTCAGTCAGTATCTTTTAGCTGTAGCCTTCGCTACAGGCCAAATCTCCGAATATCCTGGAAAGAGATCAATATAGACACAGACATATTCACACTGTTCCACCTTTGTTCTGAATGTAGTCAACCCGCAGTCTCTGAAATGGGTAAGATGACCTTGGCATATGCCTTCCTGGAACTCCCATAGTTCTCCCATCATTATTACAGCATTCACCTAGTGGCAGCATTGTTGAACCCAGGAGTCATCCACCACAGAACCCAATCACACCTTCTCTCTCTCGTTTTGCCCATGTTCTAAATCCATCCTCTTTAGGTAGAGTGCCCTCTGAAGGAAGAGCTTATTACCAACTCTCCAGAGTCCTATTATCACTTCTACCTTTATCCTTTGATGTTTCCTTTCAGCCTCTGTAGCCTTTATCTGAAAAAGGCAAACTTTTTGGAAATCCACTGGCCATAAGCCATCCTATATCACACAGATTTCCACTTAGCATAGACTTCAGGTAATAATGTAGCCTCTACCTCCTCAGGCAGCATCAGGGCATCAAACATCTTTCATACACTCAGCATTCATTATTGATGGGCTTAGCCATGGATCCAACAAAATCTCTGCTTCACTAGATTAGACCATAACAATGAGTGATACCGAAGGCATACCTGGATGTTAGTAGTCTTACCTTCAGCCATCTTACCAACCTCAGCGAGTGTCTTCAGCTCTGTCTCCTGCACTACCATTGCTGGACGGAGTGGTTCTTTCTTGACAACATCAGATTAAGTAGGAACAGCATATCCTGTCCGAGATGATCCATCTTCCAGGAACCTGAAATGATCTACCAGAAACTCAAAAATGTGGTTATTAATTGGAGACATTAAATTTGAATTTTTATATTTTTATTTACAGAGGTGGGAAAAAGTATTTGTATTTACTACTCCCAGCCTCCCCCCCTTCCAGATGCAGCAGAGTGATCGGATCTAATTTTGCACACCCTTAAGACGGTGATTAATTGGTGAGAGGAGTAGGAATTGAATTACTATATGCTCCTACACATGTGATACTACCCTCAGTCATGAGAGATCATGGAACATGTTTGCTATGAGGCAATGTAATTAGATCCCAAGGATTATATAAATAATAGGGATCCAGTATTTGATTCTGGGTTGTTAATTTCCTATGGGTGTTTCATTTGAATGGGCTGAACATTTGTCTTCCTCCCACAGGCGAGGAAGTGGGCAAGTACATACAAAGTCTTCCTTCCCCCCCCTTGTGGGGAGGACTGATAGGCAGCCACCCCCGCCTTAGGTCTTTGTTTGATTTAACTTTAACAATATGACAAAATAGGGACAAAATTAACTTCTCTCAAGCCTAGCCAACACTAGACCTTTCTAGATGATTCTCAAGACCATACACAAAGGCAGCACTTAGGATTTTCTCATGCATAGCTAAAGTAATCTCAAAAATCCAAATCCACCCAACTTTTCTGGAGTCTAGTGAAAACTTTCTCCACACACTCTGTCCTGAGGACAATGTGACTGACTGATGATCTAAACACTTCATCACAGACTCACTGATCTTCACTATGCATTAAATCCTCAGCTCTACATTGGACTAAATTTTCCAAATCTCATAAATAATATGAGAAAACTCTCCATATTTTAACTAATTTTCTATAAAGCAGCATAAGTAAGTCCTCTGAATTGGGAATTCTATTCATCATGGCAAAATTGATGTTACTACTGGGTGTAGTATATGTCATACATCATATAATGATGCAGATATCCCTACACTTTCACTCATACCTGAATAAGGACTTAGAATGGGTGCAATCTAGATTGAGTAGACTGGTCTGGAATATTTCTAGTAGGCATCATAGGGGCAATCACTGCAGGTACATTTTTAACTGATGGGACATACAATTGGGAAGGGTTATTTTCAGACATCACTGGATATAATCCAGTGTTGGAACTATGATAGGATTGTGTCCTGTCTTTGAGATCCACAGACAACAGCATTCCTGTACCTGCACCCACACTCCCATCCCCCCTTAAGTCCTAAGGAAAGAGTTTTGGAGGATGGGGAAAGGCTAGAAGGAGCAGAAGGCACAGTGGGTGGTGCTGATTAGCACATTCCAGTACATGGTGTAGAGGAGGGGCTGACAGAAAAAGCAATAGGTAGTCTTTGATGGACCACAAGACCCAGGATTACTTTTTTTTTTTTACAACACATGTGGTGGGGGGAAGGGAATGCCGCATGGCCAACTCTCTTTGTTCCCTTACCACACCCAAATCCTCCATTTTACTATAGCAGTATTGTCCATTCTCCTCAATTACTTTCAACTTTCCATATACACTTTTCCACAAACTTTAATTTAATCTATCTCCTACTGCATTTGCAACATCTAGGGGGAACTTTTACACAAAACTGCATATTTCCGGATAATACCGGAAATCGCTGCTACTTAGTATGACAGAATGCTTTCAACTTTTATTTCTAACTGAAACTTTTCCTTTCTTTTTCTCTCATCAACTGAGCCGCTGTTAATATCTCTTTTCACTCTGTCCTGCAACATTAGAATTTCCCATTATTGTAGTTGCACAAAGCTCTAACAATTGCTACTTATCAAACCCGCAAACTTAAGCGTAGTTGCACAAAGATCAAACGGAATCCGATTACTATAAGTAATCGCCACCGAACCCACAAACTTAAGCGCAGTTGCACAAAGATCAAATGATATAATAGTATTGAGCCCACAATCTCTCAAAGTGAAGACCCCTCGTCAATTCACTGGGATACAAAATCTTAATAACTTCCAATTGCCTATGGCAATTGGTATTAACCCTTATCTCCAGATTCTCGTCAGAATCTTGGCTGGGAACTAATTCTACGTCACAGGATATCCGGCTCAGCTGTCTAACAATTTCCGTTTAGTTTCAGCATGTTCTACCACACAAAGAAGGAATATTTCAACAGGTTCTTTCTAACGGACAGATCAGCTATAACTTGAACCCTTTTATCGCGATAACACCAATTCAACTCTTGAGAACCCACAAAAGCGGAAGTTACAGAGGAGATTTGTAAGAAATAAAGCTTTCTTACCTTGCCGGCATGTGATCTCGTCTGATGGTTCCGTTTAAGTCGCTCTCGTGGCGTTTGAATCGGAAGTTACGCAAGCTATCTGCCTCACGCTTGGCGCCATTTTGTTTAGCGCAATTCATGCGCTTCTCCTTCTTCTTTGTGTGGTGCCAAATCAATTAGAAGAATAAGTATGTGCATGCCATACAGCTTTATAATGAGACCAGACAAACTAGGTGGTTTCATGAAAGCATCTTCTCATCTTCCCTCAGCCATGGTGGAAGAAGAGCAGGCGAGCGCCTTTTATTCACAGTACATTCACTTAAATAGCAGACATGACATCACAAAAGGGGTGTTCCTTAAGAAGAGACTATTGGCTCCTTAACCTGATAGGAGTGGTTTCACTGAGTCTATAGGTGTATTTGAAGACTGTAATGTAATCCCCTCTTCCCCCTCCCTCATTGACCTTCTCATACATATGGTTTGCAGCCATCTAGTGGACAGAAATGTGTACTACAGAATATTCTCATTATATATGCGTAAAATAATAAATCCTTCTCTCACAATATATAGCATGGATTGGGGTCTCTTATTCGAATAATGTTCCCATGACATATTTATTAGGTATTCCCAACGGGTCGTGATCCGGCGCATGCGTTGTCTCGCTCCATCCAGATGTGTTCCATTCTGACGTGACCCGGTGTGTGCGTTGCATCATGATGTGGCACATGTGCTGTGGGACAGCAGGGATGTGCTAAAGGATGGAGCGAGGAATCATGGTGGATTTGTGCCCATACAGGTGGGTCCACAGATGCCTTTAATGATTTTTTTTTTTTTTAGCAACCTCTTTACCAACACCCTATATATACCCTGTTCATCTGTATGGATATCCCCTTCTGACGAAGCCTTCAGGGTGAAACGCGCGTCGAGGTGCTGGTGCTTGGGGCCTTGTTCCTGACTTCACACGGGCGAGTATTCCGCGCGGATGCGATGCGTGAGTTGAACGCATTGCACCCGCACTGAATACCGACCCATTCATTTCTATGGTGCTGTTCACATGAGCGGTGATTTTCACGCATCACTTGTGCGTTGCGTGAAAATCGCAGCATGCTCTATATTCTGCGTTTTTCACGCAACGCAGGCCCCATAGAAGTGAATGAGGTTGCGTGAAAATCGCAAGCAAGTGCGGATGCGGTGCGATTTTCACGCACGGTTGCTAGGAGACGATCGGGATGGAGACCTGATCATTATTATTTTCCCTTATAACATGGTTATGAGGGAAAAATAATAGCATTCTGAATACAGAATGCATAGTAAAATAGCGCTGGAGGGGTTAAAAAATAATAATAATAATTTAACTCACCTTAGTCCACTTGATCGCGATGCCCGGCATCTCCTTCTGTCTCCTTTACTGAACAGGACCTGTGGTGAGCATTCATTACAGGTCAAGGACCTGTGGTGACGTCACTTCGGTCATCACATGATCTTTTACCATGGTGATGGATCATGTGATGACCGGAGTGACGTCACCCCAGGTCCTTGACCTGTAATGAATGCTCACCACAGGTCCTGTTCAGTAAAGGAGACAGAAGGAGATGCCGGGCATCGCGATCAAGTAGACTAAGGCGAGTTAAATTATTATTATTATTTTTTAACCCCTCCCGCGCTATTTTACTATGCATTCTGTATTCAGAATGCTATTATTTTCCCTTATAACCATGTTATAAGGGAAAATAATACAATCTACAGAACACCTAACCCAAGCCCGAACTTCTGTGAAGAAGTTCGGGTTTGGGTACCAAACATGCGCGATTTTTCTCACGCGAGTGCAAAACGCATTACAATGTTTTGCACTCGCGCGGAAAAATCGTGGGTATTCCCGTAACGCACCCGCACGAAAGAGGCCTTATACCAAGTCATGTCAAAGGGTATACATGAATAGAACGCCTATAAATTTGCTTTGATGTCATTTTGCCTACTTGATTTTTTCAGTCTAGACTTCTGTATGAATTAGGTTTTATATACCTTTGTGATTATAGTGGCCGTAATTTCAACCATATAAACATCTTCATGAGTGGTATCTTGGAATTGCCATTTTTAACCTTATAGAGGCTTGCTCTGTGCCTCCTGTGTAAAGGTCTTGGTATTATTATTACTTTTAAAGATATCATCCAAGTTTGGTTATAGATTGTATGACTCTAGTGATATATTTGGATATATTCATAGTACACCTAATGAATATTAATACTACAATTTTGGAACATTGTACCTTGATTTTACTCTGTATTCCCTTTTTTCCATTGTGCTACTCTCCCCTTCTCTAATTATTATGTCAATTAAAAATGCATATTAACCACCTCCGGACCGCCTAACGCAGGATCGCGTTCCGGAGGTGGCAGCCCTGCGCACAGTCACGCATATATGCGTCATCTCGCGAGACGCGAGATTTCCTGTGAACGCGCGCACACAGGCGCGCGCGCTCACAGGAACGGAAGGTAAGAGAGTGGATCTCCGGATCGTTCGCTGGCAGGCTGGAGATGTGTTTTTTTTAACCCCTAACAGGTATATTAGACGCTGTTTTGATAACAGCGTCTAATATACCTGCTACCTGGTCCTCTGGTGGTCCCCTTTGTTTGGATCGACCACCAGAGGACACAGGTAGCTCAGTAAAGTCCCACCAAGCACCACTACACTACACTACACCCCCCCCCCGTCACTTATTAACCCCTTATTAGCCCCTGATCACCCCATATAGACTCCCTGATCACCCCCCTGTCATTGATTACCCCCCTGTCATTGATCAACCCCCTGTAAAGCTCCATAAGACGTCCGCATGATTTTTACGGATGCACTAATAGATGGATCGGATCCGCAAAACGCATCCGGACGTCTGAATGAAGCCTTACAGGGGCATGATCAATGACTGTGGTTATCACCCCATATAGACTCCCTGATCACCCCCCTGTCATTGATTACACCCCTGTCATTGATCAACCCCCTGTAAAGCTCCATTCAGATGTCCGCATGATTTTTACGGATCCACTGATAGATGGATCGGATCCGCAAAACGCATCCGGACGTCTGAATGAAGCCTTACAGGGGCGTGATCAATGACTGTGGTTATCACCCCATATAGACTCCCTGATCACCTCCCTGTCATTGATTACCCCCCTGAAAAGCTCCATTCAGATGTCCGCATGATTTTTACGGATGCATTAAAAGATGGATCGGATCCGCAAAACGCATCCGGACGTCTGAATGAAGCCTTACAGGGGCATGATCAATGACTGTGGTTATCACCCCATATAGACTCCCTGATCACCCCCCTGTCATTGATTACACCCCTGTAAAGCTCCATTCAGATGTCCGCATGATTTTTACGGATGCACTGATAGATGGATCGGATCCGCAAAACGCATCCGGACGTCTGAATGAAGCCTTACAGGGGCATGATCAATGACTGTGGTTATCACCCCATATAGACTCCCTGATCACCCCCCTGTCATTGATTACACCCCTGTCATTGATCAACCCCCTGTAAAGCTCCATTCAGATGTCCGCATGATTTTTACGGATCCACTGATAGATGGATCGGATCCGCAAAACGCATCCGGACGTCTGAATGAAGCCTTACAGGGGCATGATCAATGACTGTGGTTATCACCCCATATAGACTCCCTGATCACCTCCCTGTCATTGATTACCCCCCTGTAAAGCTCCATTCAGATGTCCGCATGATTTTTACGGATGCACTGATAGATGGATCGGATCCGCAAAACGCATCCGGACGTCTGAATGAAACCTTACAGGGGCATGATCAATGACTGTGGTTATCACCCCATATAGACTCCCTGATCACCCCCCTGTCATTGATTACACCCCTGTCATTGATTACCCCCCTGTAAAGCTCCATTCAGACGTCCGCATGATTTTTACGGATCCACTGATAGATGGATCGGATCTGCAAAACACATACAGGCGTCTCCCTGGAGCCTTCCAGGGGGGGTGATCAATGACTGTGGTGATCACCCCATATAGACTCCCTGATCACCCCCCTGTCATTGATCACCACCCCTGTCATTGATCACCCCCCTGTCATTGATCACCCCCCCTGTCATTGATCACCCCCCCTGTCATTGATCACCCCCCCTGTCATTGATCACCCCCCCTGTCATTGATCACCCCCCCTGTCATTGATCACCCCCCCTGTCATTGATCACCCCCCCTGTCATTGATCACCCCCCCTGTAAGGCTCCATTCAGACATTTTTTTGGCCCAAGTTAGCGGAATTATTTTTTTTTTCTTACAAAGTCTCATATTCCACTAACTTGTGTCAAAAAATAAAATCTCACATGAACTCACCATACCCCTCACGGAATCCAAATGCGTAAATTTTTTTAGACATTTATATTCCAGACTTCTTCTCACGCTTTAGGGCCCCTAGAATGCCAGGGCAGTATAAATACCCCACATGTGACCCCATTTCGGAAAGAAGACACCCCCAGGTATTCCGTGAGGGGCATATTGAGTCCATGAAAGATTGAAATTTTTGTCCCAAGTTAGCGGAACGGGAGACTTTGTGAGAAAAAAATTAAAAATATCAATTTCCGCTAACTTGTGCCAAAAAAAAAAAAATTTCTATGAACTCGCCATGCCCCTCATTGAATACCTTGGGGTGTCTTCTTTCCAAAATGGGGTCACATGTGGCGTATTTATACTGCCCTGGCATTTTAGGGGCCCTAAAGCGTGAGAAGAAGTCTGGTATCCAAATGTCTAAAAATGCCCTCCTAAAAGGACTTTGGGCACCTTTGCGCATCTAGGCTGCAAAAAAGTGTCACACATCTGGTATCGCCGTACTCAGGAGAAGTTGAGGAATGTGTTTTGGGGTGTCATTTTACATATACCCATGCTGGGTGAGAGAAATATCTTGGTCAAATGCCAACTTTGTATAAAAAAATGGGAAAAGTTGTCTTTTGCCAAGATATTTCTCTCACCCAGCATGGGTATATGTAAAATGACACCCCAAAACACATTCCCCAACTTCTCCTGAATACGGCGATACCACATGTGTGACACTTTTTTGCAGCCTAGGTGGGCAAAGGGGCCCATATTCCAAAAAGCACCTTTAGGATTTCACAGGTCATTTACCTACTTACCACACATTAGGGCCCCTGGAAAATGCCAGGGCAGTATAACTACCCCACAAGTGACCCCATTTTGGAAAGAAGACACCCCAAGGTATTCCGTGAGGGGCATGGCGAGTTCCTAGAAATTTTTATTTTTTGTCACAAGTTAGTGGAAAATGCAGATTTTTATTATTTTTTTTTTTCATACAAAGTCTCATATTCCACTAACTTGTGACAAAAAATAAAAACTTCCATGAACTCACTATGCCCATCAGCGAATACCTTGGGGTCTCTTCTTTCCAAAATGGGGTCACTTGTGGGGTAGTTATACTGCCCTGGCATTCTAGGGGCCCAAATGTGTGGTAAGGAGTTTGAAATCAAATTCTGTAAAAAATGACCTGTGAAATCCGAAAGGTGCTCTTTGGAATATGGGCCCCTTTGCCCACCTAGGCTGCAAAAAAAGTGTCACACATCTGGTATCTCCGTACTCAGGAGAAGTTGGGGAATGTGTTTTGGGGTGTCATTTTACATATACCCATGCTGGGTGAGAGAAATATCTTGGCAAAAGACAACTTTTCCCATTTTTTTATACAAAGTTGGCATTTGACCAAGATATTTATCTCACCCAGCATTGGTATATGTAAAATGACACCCCAAAACACATTCCTCAACTTCTCCTGAATACAGAGATACCAGATGTGTGACACTTTTTTGCAGCCTAGGTGGGCAAAGGGGCCCATATTACAAAGAGCACCTTTCGGATTTCACTCGTCATTTTTTACAGAATTTGATTTCAAACTCCTTACCACACATTTGGGCCCCTAGAATGCCAGGGCAGTATAACTACCCCACAAGTGACCCCATTTTGGAAAGAAGAGACCCCAAGGTATTTCGTGATGGGCATAGTGAGTTCATAGAAGTTTTTATTTTTTGTCACAAGTTAGTGGAATATGAGACTTTGTAAGAAAAAATAAAATAAAAATCATCATTTTCCGCTAACTTGTGACAAAAAATAAAAAGTTCTATGAACTCACTATGCCCATCAGCGAATACCTTAGGGTGTGTACTTTCCGAAATGGGGTCATTTGTGGGGTGTTTGTACTGTCTGGCCATTGTAGAACCTCAGGAAACATGACAGGTGCTCAGAAAGTCAGAGCTGCTTCAAAAAGTGGAAATTCACATTTTTGTACCATAGAAACATAGAAACATAGAATGTGTCGGCAGATAAGAACCATTTGGCCCATCTAGTCTGCCCAATATACTGAATACTATGGATAGCCCCTGGCCCTATCTTATATAAAGGATGGCCTTATGCCTATCCCATGCATGCTTAAACCCCTTCACTGTATTTGCAGCTACCACTTCTGCAGGAAGGCTATTCCATGCATCCACTACTCTCTCAGTAAAGTAATACTTCCTTATATTACTTTTAAACCTTTGCCCCTCTAATTTAAAACTGTGTCCTCTTGTGGTAGTTTTTCTTCTTTTAAATATGCTCTCTTCCTTTACCGAGTTGATTCCCTTTATGTATTTAAAAGTTTCTATCATATCCCCTCTGTCTCTTCTTTCTTCCAAGCTATACATATTAAGGTCCTTTAACCTTTCCTGGTAAGTTTTATCCTGCAATCCATGTACTAGTTTAGTAGCTCTTCTCTGAACTCTCTCTAGAGTATCTATATCCTTCTGGAGATATGGCCTCCAGTACTGCGCACAATACTCCAAGTGAGGTCTCACCAGTGTTCTGTACAGCGGCATAAGCACTTCACTCTTTCTACTGCTTATACCTCTCCCTATACATCCAAGCATTCTGCTGGCATTTCGTGCTGCTCTATTACATTGTCTTCCCACCTTTAAGTCTTCTGAAATAATTACTCCTAAATCCCTTTCCTCAGATACTGAGGTCAGGACTGTGTCAAATATTCTATATTCTGCCCTTGGGTTTTTACGCCCCAGGTGCATTATCTTGCACTTATCCACATTAAATTTCAGTTTCCAGAGTTCTGACCATTCTTCTAGTTTTCCTAAATCCTTTTCCATTTGGCGTTTCCCTCCAGGAACATCAACCCTGTTACATATCTTTGTGTCATCAGCAAAAAGACAAACCTTACCAGCGAGGCCTTTTGCAATATCACTTATGAAGATATTAAACAAAATCGGTCCCAGTACAGATCCCTGTGGAACCCCACTGGTAACATTACTTTGTTTTGAATGTTCTCCATTGACTACAACCCTCTGTTGTCTGTCACTCAGCCACTGCCTAATCCACTCAACAATATGGGAGTCCATGCTCAATGACTGCAGTTTATTGATAAGTCCTTCTATGTGGGACAGTGTCAAAAGCCTTACTAAAATCTAGATATGCGATGTCTACTGCACCTCCACCGTCTATTATTTTATTCACCCAGTCAAAAAAATCTATAAGATTTGTTTGACATGATCTCCCTGAAGTAAACCTATGTTGTTTTTCATCTTGCAATCCATGGGATTTTAGATGTTCCACAATCCTATCCTTTAATAGGGTTTCCATTAATTTGCCTACTATTGATGTCAGACTCACTGGTCTATAGTTGCTCGATTCCTCCCTACTACCTTTCTTGTGAATGGGCACGACATTTGCCAATTTCCAATCTTCCGGGACGACTCCTGTTACTAATGATTGGTTAAATAAATCTGTTAACGGTTTTGCCAGCTCACCACTAAGCTCTTTTAATAATTTTGGGTGTATCTCATCAGGCCCCTGTGACTTATCTGTCTTCACCTTAGACAGCAAACTTAGAACATCTTCCTCTGTAAAGATACATGCATCAAACGATTTAATAGTCATTCTTTCTAGTGGAGGTCCTTCTCCTTTTTCTTTTGTAAAAACTGAACAGAAGTATTCATTAAGGCAGTCGGCTAGCCCTTTATTCTCTTCTACATACCTTCCGTCCTTTGTTTTTAATTTAGTTATTCCTTGTTTTAATTTCCTTTTTCATTTATATATCTGAAGAATGTCTTATCCCCTTTTTTCATAGACTGAGCTAGTTTTTCTTCTGCCTGCGCTTTAGAAGTTCTTATAACTTGCTTGACCTCTCTCTGCCTAATCTTGTAGATTTCCTTATCTTCATTGCTCTGGGTTTTTTTATTACAAAATGCTAGCTTTTTATTTTTAATGATTTGGGCCACTTCTGCTGAGTACCACATTGGTCTCCTCCTTTTTTTGCTTTTACTGACGAGTCTAATGCAATTTTCTGTTGCCTTCAATAATGCACCTTTTAAGTAGTCCCATTTCTCCTGGACTCCATGTAATCCGTTCCAGTCTGATAAGGACTCATTTATGACTAATTTCATTTTTGAAAAGTCTGTTTTTCTAAAATCTAAAACTTTTGTTTTTGTGTGGTGGGACTCTTTCACAGTTCTTATATTAAACCACACTGACTGGTGAT
Source organism: Bufo bufo (assembly GCF_905171765.1). Taxonomy (NCBI): domain Eukaryota; kingdom Metazoa; phylum Chordata; class Amphibia; order Anura; family Bufonidae; genus Bufo; species Bufo bufo. The sequence goes on from NC_053392.1 coordinate 249,578,808, forward strand.
CACTAGATCCCAAGGTTTCGCCTACAATGACATCATATACCGAATCCCCGTTTGTGAATACCAAATCCAAAATGGCCTCCCTCCGGGTTGGCTCCTCACCACTTGTTGTAGAGATAACCCCAGTAGGGAATTTAGAATATCTGTACTCCTGGTAGAACTTGCTATTTTGGTTTTCCAGTTTATATCTGGAAGATTGAAATCTCCCATAATGATAACTTCTCCTTTCATTGTCATTTTAGCTATTTCTTCAACTAGTAGATCATCTAGTTCTTTAACTTGACCAGGTGGTCTATATATCACACCTACACGAGTTACTGCATGGTTAGCAAACTGCAACGTAACCCAAACTGACTCTATGTTGGCCTCACCAACTTGTATTAGGTTAGATTTAATGCTATCTTTCACATACAGGGCCACTCCTCCTCCTTTCTTGCCTTCTCTGTCTCTTCTGTATAAAGAGTACCCTGGTATGGTTATGTCCCAGTCATTTCTTTCATTAAACCATGTCTCCGTAACAGCCACTAAATCTACATTCTCAGATGCCATTATTGACCCAAGTTCATTGATTTTTTTTACCTAAACTGCGAGCATTTGTAGACAGGACTCTGAGCTTATCATTTCTTAACCTCTGTGCTTCTGACCTGTTCTGGCATTGTTTCGGGGGGCAATTGGACTCTTATTTTCACTCTTTTGCCCCCCCTTCCTAGTTTAAATACTCTTTCGCAAATTCTTGGAGCTGTTCACTAAGTACATTTGTTCCTTTGAGAGAAAGATGCAAACCATCTTTTTTGTACAGTTCCTTTCTATTCCAAGTAGAGCTATCATGAGAAACAAAGCCAAATCCTTGCTCTTGACACCATTTACCAAGCCATATGTTGAACTCCTTTATGCGCCTCTGCCTATCATTCTGAACATTATGCACAGGCAGAACTTCAGAAAATGAAATGGTAGATGCAAAATCCTGTACGTCATTACCAAGTGTGATAAAAGATTTTTTCACCTCTGACACTTCATTGCAAGCCAGGTCATTTGTCCCTAGATGGACAAGAACATCCACGTCCCCTTCCTGCTTTGCTTGCTTAACAATATTAATAATACGTCTTCTATCTCTTCTAGCAGTAGCCCCAGGGAGACATCTCACAAAAGCATTTTCTTTAAGCTCCACACTTCTTATGATTGAATCACCCAGCAACAGCTGCATCCTTTGAGACTTCACTTTATCTTTTTTGTTGCATACATTCTTATCTTTTTTGTTGCATACCATAGTTTGTAAACGCTATAACTTTTACCCAAAGCATTTTTTTTTTACCCAAACATTTTTTTTTTATCAAAGACATGTAGAACAATAAATTTAGAGCAAAATTTATATATGGATGTAGTTTTTTTTGCAAAATTTTACAACTGAAAGTGAAAAATGTCATTTTTTTGCAAAAAAATCGTTAAATTTCAATTAATAACAAAAAAAGTAAAAATGTCAGCAGCAATGAAATACCACCAAATGAAAGCTCTATTAGTGAGAAGAAAAGGAGGTAAAATTCATTTGGGTGGTAAGTTGCATGACCGAGCAATAAACGGTGAAAGTAGTGTAGGTCAGAAGTGTAAAAAGTGGCCTGGTCTTTCAGGGTGTTTAAGCACTGGGGGCTGAGGTGGTTAATAAAGGTGTATTTTTATGAAATACCTATTGGTTTTGTTGGAAATTAGCTTAAATTAGTCACAAGCCACTACATGAATCACATACAACTGGTGGAAATAAAAAAAACACCTGTAAAACTTAATGCAATACAGGCTGCCATTCTGGCATAGTGCTGGTCAGAGAGATGGATATCCTCCTGTGGTATGTTATTCCAAGCTCTTTCAACTTGCGCCTGTAGTTCAGAGAAGGTGGTTGTTGGCTGCTATGCATGGAACATCTCACCCCTTCAAGACATTCTTGAAGAGGGAGGCATCTGGTGATCAAGTTGACCAAGGGACCTGCTGAACATTGTGTGGCAGGGACAGTGGAGGGGCAAGCATTATTTTGTTGGAATGCCAGGTCTCCTTAGTCAATAAAGGCAGTAGGGCTGGTTCCACAATATTGTGGGTATACCAAAGGCTGGTCAATGTTCCCTCCTCCACCATTTGCCTGCATTGGTGGGTATAATTGCACCTAGAATTTAGCATAAAATGTGCCAAATATGGAGCATTTCTGGCACATGAAGTTTTAGACCTACTGGAGCAAATATGCCAAACAAATAATACACTGCACCATGCTTTACCTGGAATGGGGCATGATTTAGCTGAAGGATGTGGTTTATGATGTGACAACATGCACCATAAGTAAACCAACCAGTGGTTGGTGTAAAGATATCTTACTCTGACTATTTACTCTACCTCTTATTAAGACTGGTATATAAATGCCAGTCAGGAGCGAAACTAGAAATGATTGGACCCCACAGCAAATTTTGGAACAAGATCCCCTCCCCCCACCCCCAAAACTTCTTCACAAAACCCTCCTCCAATGCAACCCCCACTCCTGTGGCTAGTCAAGATTGTTCTCTTAGAAGAGGCCTCTGTCAGTTTCCTACACTGTCACTGTATATAATGTAATTGTATGATACCGTTGAGGGGCCCTGACAAAATCTTTTAGCCCTCCTCCTGGGTGGGTCCCTTCTGAGTTCAGTCCCCAAAGCAGCCGCTTCCCCTGCTTCCCCTATAGCTATGTCCCTGATGCCAGTCCATAGCAAGTGTGCCCTTATATGTGAACTTGGTCTAAAGGTTTGGCAATGGGGTATAAGCACAGGGTCATGAGGGAGTAATATAATTTACAGATGTGTCATGAATATACAGGTAAGATTTCACATAAAGCAAATGCAAGGATAAACCAAAAGGAAAATTCACAGGATCCAAAATAGTCAATACATTTTTTACGGCAGTGAATATGTCTGTAATTAGGGTGTATTCAGACAATGGTGTGTAAGCCATCGATATGCTGATCCAGGAAATCCCCTGTATTATATTATAATTTATGTGGAAACACAATTATATGCCATTACAAAGTATTGTAGCTACAGGACAAAAAGTGCTGCGAAGGCAGAGATATTAAAGCAAAGTGACTGCTGCACCTTACTTGGCAAAGCTGCTGTGGTGTATATTTTGAATGTTATCTTAGCCAAAAGATGTTGTACATTCATGATTGTTATCTTAGTCACAGCAAAGCACTTTCTGTGATAACAGCAGTTTCATTATTTTCATTTAAAACAGAAGGGATGACAATTTCTACATGGCAGTCTTGGTCCCTCACCAACTACTGTAGGATCGCAGTGGACTCACAGTGTAGTGGTACTATCATAGAAACGAATGGGGTTGCAGCGCAACTTGTACATTTATCGCGACTGCAACTCCAGAATTTCAAAAAATTCAGCAGTCTTGCCATTCTGCAAGTCAGTGCGGTCACAGAGATACTGCATTTTTGTAGATTTTCTTGTGTTTTAACCCCTTAATGCATAATGCCGTACATGTATCGCTTTATGAACCCGCAACTCTATGGATCTGGCAGCTGCAGCGAGCCCCCTCCATACGTGGCAGCACCTGGCCACAATGGCAGGTAATGGAGATTGCGCAGAACCACGTCATTTAACCCCAATCGCTGCATCTGTGATGTAAGGCAGAGGGATTTGGCTCCCTCTGCCTTCCTATGGGTCCCCCGCATTGAAATTGTGGAGCTCCAATCGGTTACCATTGTAGCCTGGATGCTTCTGAAGCTTCTAAGGCCTGCCATGGTAAGCTCCCTGCTGGACTATGCATGAGGCACAGTTTAGCAGGGAAAATCCTATTCATCCTAATAGATCTTTATTAGGGCTCATGCACACGGCCGTAGCTGTTTTGTGGTCCGCGGGGAACCTCCTTCCCTCCATAGAACTGTCCTATCCTTGTTCATAAAAGGGACAAGAATAGGACATGTTCTATTTTTTTTTTTGCAGGGCCACGGAATGGACATACAGATGCAGACATCTTTTGCATCCCCATTGAAGTGAATGGGCCCGCACCCGACACACAAAAAACGTAGATGGGTTGCGGACCAAAAAATACATTTAAATCCCCTCCTTTCAGCTTCTCAGCTGTCATGCAACCAACACTTTGATCTCCAAGTCACACAGGACAGGAAGTCAAAACTTTGCACTTTAAGGATGGTACATTCAAGGTGATGTGCATAGTTAGTTTCCTGCAACACATAGCATTTTGCATTTAAGCAAAAAAGTTCAACTTTAGTCTCATCTTACCAGAGCACCTTCTTCCACGTGTTTGATGTGTCCCCTACATGGCTTGTGGCAAACTGCAAAATGAACTTCTTATGGCTTGCTTTAAAAAACAAAACAAAAAAAAAACTAGATTTGTGGAGTACATGATTAATAGTTGTCCTGTGGACAGATTCTTCCATCTGAGCTGTGGATCTCTGCAGCTCCTCCAGAGTGACCATGGGCCTCTTGGCTGTTTCTCTAATTAGTGCTCGCCTTGCCTCGGCTGTCAGTTTGAGTGGATGGCCATGTCTTTGCAGGTTTGCAGTTGTGCCATAATCCTTCAATTTTCAGATGATGGATTGAATAGTGTTCTGTGAGATGTTCAGAGCTTTGGAGATTTTATATATATATATATATATATATATATATATATATATATTTTATAACCTTGTCCTGCTTTACATTTCTCTATAACTTTATCCTTGACCCGTCTGGTGTGTTCCTTGGTTTTCATGATTCTGTTTGATCATTAATGTTCCCTAACATACATCACAGAACAGCTGTAGTTATACTGAGAATAAATTACACACCGGTTGACTGATTTTTACAAATTAGGGGACTTCTGAAGGCAATCGATCACACTGGATTTTATTTAGGGGTATCAGAGTACAGGGGGCTGAACACACATGCACACCACACGTTCCAGATTTTTATTTACTAAAAATTGTGAAAAACATGTATCATTTTCTTTTCACTTCACACATACTTACTGCTTTGTGTTGGTCTGTCACATAAAATCTCAATAAAATACATTTAGGTTTGTGGGTGTAATGTGAAAGAATGTGGAAAAGGTCAAGGGGTATGAATACTTTTATCAAGGCACTGTAGTTACAGTTAAAGGGGTTGTTCGAGCTTTTAATATTGATGACCTATCCACAGGATAGGTCATCAATATCAGATCGGCAGGGGTCCAACACCTGACACCCCCGCCGATCAGCTGATTTGCCATAGACAGCAAGTGGAGGGCAGAAAGGGAAGATGGCACGTGCACACTAAACGCACAGTCTCCTCAAACAGCTTATCGGAGGGGGTGCTGGGTGGCCGACCCGCACCGGTCTGATATTGATGGCCTATCCTGAGGATAATGCAAATGTGATCGCACACTACATCCAGGCACTCTGCCCTGCCTCCAGCTGGATGAGACATTGGTGTACATTTTGGCCAAAGCGTAATAAGCCACTCACCGCGTCAAGGTCGTCTCATTTGAGTGGTCTATAACACTAGTTCCTACCTGTTTATGGGCCATGACAGCCACACAAAGTCCAGGGAATGCAGGTCAGCATGCAAGCCAAGCACACTCTGCTTTTAACCCCGTCCGGTGCCATTACAGCTTTCATCGGATGCAGGGATGCAAGTACCAACATGCATGCTGAGCCCACCATATACTTCTCCTGGAGCCTAATGGCTACTGGTAGGTTCTATATAAGCAGACTCAGTTTTATACTGACTTTAAAACCAGCCTCCAGGACAGATTGACTGGTCAGGTGTGCATGACTCAAAGGAGATCGCCACGCCTCCAATATAAACTACAAAGAAAAATTGTGGGGGGTTGAGTCAGCACAACCCGTATGTAGGTGCATATCACTATGGCGAAATACATATACAAACGGAAAATGCAAATGTGATCGCACACTACATCCAGCACTCTGCCCTCCATGCTGGATGAGACATTGGTGTACATTTTGGCCAAAGCGTAATAAGCCACTCACCGCGTCAAGGTCGTCTCATTTGAGTGGTCCCTAACACTAGTTCCTACCTGTTTATGGGCCATGACAGCCACACAAAGTCCAGGGAATGCAGGTCAGCATGCAAGCCAAGCACACTCTGCTTTTAACCCCGTCCGGTGCCATTACAGCTTTCATCGGATCCAGGGATGCAAGTACCAACATGCATGCTGAGCCCACCATATACTTCTCCTGGAGTGTTAGTGTAGGGACCACTCAAATGAGATGACCTTGACGCGGTGAGTGGCTTATTACGCTTTGTTCAAAAATGTACACCAATGTCTCATCCAGCATGGAGGCAGGGCAGAGTGCTGAATGTAGTGTGCGATCACATTTGCATTTTCCGTTTGTATATGTATTACGCCATAGTGATATGCACCTACATACGGGTTGTGCTGACTCAACCCCCCACAATTTTTCTTTGTAGTTTATATTGGAGGCGTGGCGATCTCCTTTGAGTCATGCACACCTGACCAGTCAATCTGTCCTGGAGGCTGGTTTTAAAGTCAGTATAAAACTGAGGCTGCTTATATAGAACCTGCCTCCAGGACAGATTGACTGGTCAGGTGTGCATGACTCAAAGGAGATTGCCACGCCTCCAATATAAACTACAAAGAAAAATTGTGGGGGGTTGAGTCAGCACAACCCGTATGTAGGTGCATATCACTATGGCGAAATACATATACAAACGGAAAATGCAAATGTGATCGCACACTACATCCAGCACTCTGCCCTGCCTCCATGCTGGATGAGACATTGGTGTACATTTTGAACAAAGCGTAATAAGCCACTCACCGCGTCAAGGTCATCTCATTTGAGTGGTCCCTAACACTAACACTCCAGGAGAAGTATATGGTGGGCTCAGCATGCATGTTGGTACTTGCATCCCTGGATCCGATGAAAGCTGTAATGGCACCGGACGGGGTTAAAAGCAGAGTGTGCTTGGCTTGCATGCTGACCTGCATTCCCTGGACTTTGTGTGGCTGTCATGGCCCATAAACAGGTAGGAACTAGTGTTAGGGACCACTCAAATGAGACGACCTTGACGCGGTGAGTGGCTTATTACGCTTTGGCCAAAATGTACACCAATGTCTCATCCAGCATGGAGGCAGGGCAGAGTGCTGGATGTAGTGTGCGATCACATTTGCATTTTCCGTTTGTATATGTATTTCGCCATAGTGATATGCACCTACATATGGGTTGTGCTGACTCAACCCCCCACAATTTATCCTGAGGATAGGTCATCAGTATTAAAAGCCAGTACAACCCCTTTAATGTAAACACTGTACAGTAATTGTAATTGTCCCAAATGTTTATATTACACAAGACAACCCCCCATCATTAAGAATGAGCCAGGGCCTGCTGCAGTACATGGAATGCATTCTTAAAAGGGTTGACCACTTTCTGGTTACTGTTGACCAATGTGTTAGTGCCATATAATCATCTCATAAATATTGTTTTTGTTGAAATTCTGCACCATTATCTATCTTTCATAAGGTATACCCCCTTGTTTACACAAGTCTTTTCTGCTGTCCACACAGAGGTCATGTCCATAAGATGGCCACTGATGGAAGGTCATGTGACCAGGCAAATCAGCTCAATGTGATGTCTCCTCCATTCAAAACACGTTGCACCTGCACTAAGCTCCCAAAAGAACAAGTAGAGATGGCAGGGGCAGTGTATTTGAATGGAGGAGACATCACATGGAGGTGATTTGCCTGGTCACATGACCCTCAGCAGCCATCTTATGGACAGGTCCTCTGGGTGAACAGCACAAAAGACTTTGCAAACAAGGAAGACTACCTTATGAAATATAGAAAATGATGCAGAATGTTAACCAATACTATATTAGTAAGTGCCAAATAAATAATCATCTCACAAACACATTGGTAAACAGTAGCCAGGAAGTGGCCAACCCCTTTAAGGATGAGGGGAGGTTATAGTCACATTTAAGATAAACACTGCCCAGGAATTCTACTTGGCTTAAGTCTTTATATTAAATGTGACTATAAACACCCCTCATCCTTACGAATGCTCCACATAGGTTATTATTTTTTTTTATTACAGGGGACTTTTAGGGGGATACTATTTTTGGGGACGCTATACAGACATCTGTACTGGAAGAACAATGCAGGGGTTATTATTATTCGGGACATTTTAGGGGACATTATTATTACTGGGGAAAACTATAGAAGGCATTATTATTGCTGGAGGTACTGTAGGGGCATTATTATGACTAGAGTCATTATTTTTTTTACCAGTATAGTGTTTAGGGGCATTGTGGAGCACAACGGGTGCAGTATATACAGTTGGGGCACCAGGATGGGGAGTTTACAGAGGAGACATGAAAGAAGCAGTCATGGCGGTTTGGTCTGAGTGGAGAAGAATGAAGATATAGTCTACTTCAGAAGAGACCTCACTGGATGTAAGAGGTACTCCCCTGGCCCCAATAGGGAGTATTCAAACTTGGTGCCTAGGGCATCACCAGCTATAAATAGAGCTCTGGGAACAAGTGGCCAGATAATATGATGGTGATCAAGAGAATAAAAGAGCACATGCTTCTGGCTACAACTGTAAGAAGCCCTTATTAAGAAATCCTCTCTCAGAAGCTATCTAGCTGCCCAAATCCTTAAAGAGGACCTTTCACTAGAATAGAAAATCTAAACTAAGTATACAGACATGGAGAGCGGCGCCCGGGGATCTCCCTGCACTTACTATTATCCCTGGGCGCCGCTCCGTTCTCCCGCTATGCCCTCCGGTATCTTCGGTCACTAAGTTATGGTAGGCGGAGTCTGCCCTTGTTCTGCTGTAGCACTGGCCAATCGCAGCGCAGAGCTCACAGCCTGGGAGAAAAGAACCTCCCAGGCTGTGAGCTCTGCGCTGCGATTGGCCAGCGCTACAGCAGAACAAGGGCAGACTCCGCCTACCATAACTTAGTGACCAAAATCTCTGCCTACCATAACTTAGAGCCCGAAGATACTGGAGGGCATAGCGGGAGAACGGAGCGGCGCCCAGGGATAATAGTAAGTGCAGTGAGATCCCCGGGCGCCGCTCTCCATGTCTTTATACTTAGTTTAGATTTTCTATTCTAGTGAAAGGTCCTCTTTAAGCAATTTCACTATGACTTACCAATTGATACCATGAAATCCACATCAGTGGCTTGGAGGCATTTGTTCTCCTCCCCATGCCACATGTCTTTGCTTGACAAATTACAGTTCCCACTACAATCGCTAGAGTTTCACATCCCTGACCTTGCCTTGTCCCCCTGGCTCCTAAGGGGAATTGATAAAATTGGGAAATTGTGCAATGACACGGGACTACTTCAGTTTGAAACGCTATATACCACGTATGGCCTTCCCAACCAATTTTTTTTACCAATACCTACAAATTCGGCATTTCCTAAATTCTCTAGAAACACTGACTAACTCTCCTCTCATTCCAAACCCACCGTTAGCTAAGCTATTGAGCCCTTCACCTGATCCAAAAAAGAGCCTGTCAATCATATACCAATCTCTTGGTGCACAAAGCCCTCAAGTTAAATCACCCTTTATGTGTAGATGGGAAAAATGGCTTAATGCTACGTTTGCGGTGAACTGGCACAAGGAGTTATATTGGGCAATTAAGCCATCGAACTGCATTAACCACGCTGAACAAAACAGAAAGCTACAATTGAGGTGGTATCTAACTCCTGATAGAATAGCACATATTAAACCTGATTATTCTTCCACTTGTTGGCATGGGTGCGGTCAAAGAGGTACCTTGGCCCACGTGGTGGTTTTGTCCGCTCACTTTACCACTGTGGCAAAATATGCTTCCCTCATATCGGAAGTTATTAGGTCCTCCTTTAACTTAGCTCCAGAACTAGCATTACTTTGCATAGGGCTTTCTGACATCCCCTCTGAACAAAGATGGGTAGTAGCCCATATTCTCACCGCTACACGCACAATAATTGCCCGTCACTGGAAACAAAATATTACACCACTAATTGCAGAGGTTCAACATCTGGTGAATCAACATATGCATTCTGAAATTATTTTCTCGCCATCTCTACAATCCAGGACAAAGGCAACTAATCAATGGATGCCTTGGCTTTCCAGCTCCTACGCATCACCATTACCAGAGATATTATTATGATATATCAAGTAGTTCATCCACTACTGTTGTCCCCTTGAAACTATATGTGCTTATGGCCCATTAGATCAAACATGTATTCAAGATCATCGTTCTGCAGGTGTAATGTCATGCAGGATTTTCTGTACTTTTTTATGTAGAGATTGATTTATTTATTCTTACTTTTTGCTCGTTTCTTTTCTGTACCTTGTCTATCTTGGGTACACCCAAGTTTGTGTATGTATTACCTTGTTAAAAATTCAATAAAAACAATTGAAGACAAAAGAGCAAATGCTTCCTGGTGTGAAATAAAACAGATCTTCTGAAAATCACTACACATATACTGTAGATCAGAATTCAGGAGAACTGTGTGATGTGTACCCATATTAAATTAAAGATCGGAGATAATGAGTTGCAGTCCGCCTAGCATTCTTGGGCAATAAACTTAATAGCCACTTTATTAGTAGCGCATTGGACCTCCCTTGACCTTCACAACCACAGCAATTTGTTATGGCATATATTCCACTAGTTGGCCCATGCAAACATAAGAGTATTGTAGCTAGATGGAGGCATTGACATGCTCTGAACAGCCCCTTCTACCTTGTTGCAGAGATGCTCTACAGAATTAATATCTGGGGACTTTAAAGACCAGGGAAGCATGGAAGAATTGTTGTCATGTTTCTGGAATAAATAATAAAAATGAAACTTATGGCATGGTGCATTGGCCTACTGAAAGTGTCCTTCTGCCATATGGTACTATGAAGGGATGAACATATTTGGCCACAATACTTCAGTTAAGCCATACTGTTCAAATATCCATCCACAGGTATGAGAGAACCCAAGGTGTGCCAAGAAAATATTCTCCACACTATTACTCCACCTGAACTTTTGACACCTGACAGGAAGGGTTTGTGGATTCCTGCTGTTTGCGACAAATTCTGACCCTCCATCTGCATGGTGCATTCGAAATTTGGATTCATCTGACCACTGTTTTTCCACTGTTCAGTGATCCAAAATGCCTTTTTGCCCACAGGAATCTTGCCCGTCTCCCTTAGACAGCATGGCACTTAACTGGCCATCTGCTGTCCTAGCTCATCCATGATGAGTTGTGTGTTTGGACAAATTAGTTGGAGGACCAGTGTTCTATTCAGCTGAAATTTGACTGTGCACCACCTGTTCGTCAGAACACTTCTTGATATCCTCCTCTGACCCCTTTCATCAAGGAGTTGTTTTTGTCCACATGATCCCATTTTGTGTCTAATTTCCATACAGGGTAGCTTAAATTGTGAAAGGATAGGGGTCTCTAATAAAGTGACTAGTGTACAGTAACCCCCTTAACCCCTTTAGGACACAGTCATATTTCAACTTAAGGACCAGGCCATTTTTTTTCAAATCTGACCAGTGTCACTTTAAGTGGTGATAACTTTAAAACGCTTTTTCTTATCCAGGCCATTCTGAGACTGTTTTCTCGTCACATATTGTACTTCATGACACTGGTAAAATGAAATAAAAAAAATTCTATTTTATTTATAAAAATACCAAAATTTACCCAAAATTTGGAAAAAATTGCAATGTTCCAAGTTTCAATTTTTCTACTTCTATAATACATAAAACTCCTACAAAAGCTAAAACCAACCTGCGGTAATGTTTGTACAAATCTTTATTAAACAAATATGCACATACAAAATAATTGATTGAATAGTTAAAACCCAGTAGGGAAATGCAGAGAAGTGTGGATGAAACCCCCCAAGCCAGTACATATATCAATATATAATTGTTGCATGTAGTTCCCGCTGTTTGTGTGGCACACCAGAAAATATAACAGAAAGGGATGAACCAATCCATATGCTAAATGTCACTCTCAAATCAAAAAAGTAGATGGGCACTCTAATATCCGGAACCAACAGATTAAATTTTATATATTCACAATGTTAATAGTACATACATAAAATTGGTGTAGATATATTAGACTGTTCCCACTCAGGGATATATGTGGGGACAATCGATAAATATCTTCACTATAAAATACAGGCCTGTCACTACACAATAAAATATACAATAAATAAAATAAAACTGATAGTGGCCACTAGGGATACACAATAGGCTATTGTAGGTTGAATGGAGCCACTAATGATGAACCTGGTCAGGTCCGTCCAATCTGTGAAGCATGAAAGCTCCCGCTGGAATAGAGTGTTAGCTGGGCAAATATAATCAATACATATAATACCTGTACAAAATGTGAAAATATGTGAAAAAACACAAAAATCCAATGTGCTTTTGAAAAAACAGTTCTAAATAATATCAGAATGTCGATATAATAAAAAGGTGAAAAAGAAATCCAGGAAAAATCCAAAAAACAGTCACTTGTGATCCAAATCCATGTGTAGATAATTATTCAACATAGATGAAAATCCTATGAATAAATCAAATTACGTTGTGTTGCTGTGTTTAGAATAATAAAAAAAGTGTTCATTTACTGCAGAATTTCTTATATTGCCCACAACCAGCAGAGGTTCAGCGGTATTGGCGGCAGAATATTATTGAATCTGTAGCCGCTTACATCTGGATGTGGATGTAACTTTGTATTCAAATGTTGCGATTGCAATAGTTACAATTTACCACTATGGGCTGATCTCAATCAATTAACAGAGGACTGCAGTGCCAAATCTTCGATGATATTCGTTACTCTCTATGGTATCATGCGGTGCAATAGTACTCACGCTTGGTAGTGTCCAGTCTGTAGTATGAGTGCAAGGCACGCTTACCTTATAGGCGCAGATTATGAGACTATCTTACTGTTATATCCCGGTTCTATATAGTCCGCTTTGTAGAGGTCCGGTAGCAGATCATAGGTCTCTCTCTGTTTGCGCCGTAGTTAATTCACAGTCTGCACTTCCATTTGCAATGGGCGTTTCTCTCATCGCCCGAGCAGCTAATTAAATGGCACCGGCTGTGTTATGTTGTCCGCAAGTTTACCAGACTATGGCCAATAGATCTGGAGCTTGTTTGTTCAGAGAAAGCGCTTTCTCTAGTTTTGCCGGTTCGTTGCCAGGGTCCAATACTTCTATCTTTCCACGCCAGACGTGTTTCGAAGGTTAGGCTAAAGCCAGTGAGGAAGAAGGTAGCCTAACCTTCGAAACACGTCTGGCGTGGAAAGATAGAAGTATTGGACCCTGGCAACGAACCGGCAAAACTAGAGAAAGCGCTTTCTCTGAACAAACAAGCTCCAGATCTATTGGCCATAGTCTGGTAAACTTGCGGACAACATAACACAGCCGGTGCCATTTAATTAGCTGCTCGGGCGATGAGAGAAACGTCCATTGCAAATGGAAGTGCAGACTGTGAATTAACTACGGCGCAAACAGAGAGAGACCTATGATCTGCTACCGGACCTCTACAAAGCGGACTATATAGAACCGGGATATAACAGTAAGATAGTCTCGTAATCTGCGCCTATAAGGTAAGCGTGCCTTGCACTCACACTACAGACTGGACACTACCAAGCGTGAGTACTATTGCACCGCATGATACCATAGAGAGTAACGAATATCATCGAAGATTTGGCACTGCAGTCCTCTGTTAATTGATTGAGATCAGCCCATAGTGGTAAATTGTAACTATTGCAATCGCAACATTTGAATACAAAGTTACATCCACATCCAGATGTAAGCGGCTACAGATTCAATAATATTCTGCCGCCAATACCGCTGAACCTCTGCTGGTTGTGGGCAATATAAGAAATTCTGCAGTAAATGAACACTTTTTTATTATTCTAAACACAGCAACACAACGTAATTTGATTTATTCTATAGGATTTTCATCTATGTTGAATAATTATCCACACATGGATTTGGATCACAAGTGACTGTTTTTTGGATTTTTCCTGGATTTCTTTTTCACCTTTATTATAATCGACATTCTGATATTATTTAGAACTGTTTTTTCAAAAGCACATTGGGTTTTTATGTTTTTTCACATATTTTCACATTTTGTACAGGTATTATATGTATTGATTATATTTGCCCAGCTAAGGGCTCTTTCACACTTGCGTTGTCCGGATCCGGCATGTACTCCACTTGCCGGAATTACACTCCGGATCCGGAAAAACGCAAGTGTACTGAAAGCATTTGAAGACGGAACCGTCTTCCAAATGCTTTCAGTGTTACTATGGCACCCAGGACGCTATTAAAGTCCTGGTTGCCATAGTAGGAGCGGGGAGCGGTATACTTACAGTCCGTGCGGCTCCCGGGGCGCTCCAGAGCGCCCCATGCGCATGGATGACGTGTCGAATGCGATCACATGATCCATGCGCTTGGGGGCGCCCTGACGTCACTCTGGAGCGCCCCAGGAGCCTCACGGACGGTAAGTATGCTGCTCCCCCGCTCCCCACTACACTTTATCATGGCTGCCAGGACTTTAGCGTCCCCGCAGCCATGGTAACCATTCAGAAAAAGCTAAATGTCGGCTCCGGCAATGCGCCGAAACGACGTTTAGCTTAAGGCCGGATCCGGATCAATGCCTTTCAATGGGAATTAATTCCGGATCCGGCATTGCGGCAAGTGTTCCGGATTTTTGGCTGGAGCAAAAAGCGCAGCATGCTGCGGTATTTTCTCCGGCCAAAAAACGTTCCGTTCCGGAACTGAAGACATCCTGATGCATCCTGAACGGATTTCACTCCATTCAGAATGCATTAGGATAATCCTGATCAGGATTCTTCCGGCATAGAGCCCAGACGACGGAACTCTATGCCGGAAGACAAGAACGCAGGTGTGAAAGAGCCCTAACACTCTATTCCAGCGGGAGCTTTCATGCTTCACAGATTGGACGGACCTGACCAGGTTCATCATTAGTGGCTCCATTCAACCCACAATAGCCTATTGTGTATCCCTAGTGGCCGCTATCAGTTTTATTTTATTTATTGTATATTTTATTGTATAGTGACAGGCCTGTATTTTATAGTGAAGATATTTATCGATTGTCCCCACATATATCCCTGAGTGGGAACAGTCTAATATATCTACACCAATTTTATGTATGTACTATTAACATTGTGAATATATTAAATTTAATCTGTTGGTTCCGGATATTAGAGTGCCCATCTCCTTTTTTGATTTAATATTTTGGTGCCTTGAGTGCAACATCAGATAGGTGCACCTGGCCATCCCAAACCAGGAGGTAGAGCCGTCCTTCATCTGTCATTAAATGTCACTCTCGTCAGTAAGTGCAAGAGTACACCACAGGTCTAAGTGATTCAAACCTGGGTGGCTCGAAGAGACCAGTATGCATACTACTGTACAAGCTATCACTTGCCCACGGTATTAACACACAAGCAGCGGTATCGGCATAATAAATACATAACAGATAACAAACCTGGCTGGAGGGATGGCCCGACGTCCGTTTCGCTCACTAGCTTTTTCACACGGCACAATGAACCTGCCATGTGACCCACCCTTTATACCCAGCCTATCTACGTAAACCAATCGGGCAAAACAATCAGATCCCTCCCCTACTGCACCTGAGAAGCGCTGCCGTCAATCCCATTTCACACGCATGCGCGTTTGACCAGACCACGTAATGATGGGACGCCCCAGCCACGCAAGCCCCCAGCCCGCGCCTCACCAGCTCTGCGCAGCAAGCCAGCTATGACATCAGGAACGGAAGCGAGGATGGCACGCCCCCAACAATCACATGATCTGGACGCAGCATTACGGCCGCCTAGCAACGGCAACCACCTGACCCATAAATGGTTGAATGAACTCCCGTGTATATGTATCTCGCCCCCTACTGTCTCGAATATACCCAGGCAATCGATTGAGCACAAGCGGTCAAACACCCTAATTAAGGGAGTGATATAACCTACCCATCCATATTAGGAGAGGAGTACTAACTCCTCATAAAACAGTTAGTGAATACATCATGATTGTACCAATGATCATAATTAATATAAAAGCAAAAATGAAAATAATGATAAAAAGTGCAAAAAGGAAAGTGTGGGTGAAAGTGCTCAGTGGTGAAGTGCAAGTGCAAAACCAATAATAACCGCATGCAGCGAAATTAATACACAATCATATACATAGGGTGTAAAATATATGAAATATAAACCATAGTACTTGATATATAAAAAGTAAGGGCATTAAGTATCAATTACAAAATTACATAATCCATACCCCTACAATAATAGTAACCCAATCCCTTTAATACACATCTTTCAATATTATATACTTTACTACATACAACTGGCTCGTGTCCACAAACAATATGTCCAAACGTAACAATAGGTTACATGGAAGCTAACAAGTGCAAAATGCATGAATTCATAATGCACCCTACATTCAGATGGATATAAAGTGTCCATGTATAATTGTACCTCCACATAGGACATCAGTTATTGAAACAACACGCCGCCTTGTGTGCTACTTGGTCCACGCGCTAAGTAATCCGCAGAATCTAGGGGAAACTGAGCAGAAGAGGGGTGAGGTCACAGGCAGATAACCAGACACAACACTAGAACTGATAAAAACATAGTAATCAGGCAATAAAAAACATATGCTGCTAAAAACCAGAACTTACCTAGTGAGTGTCAGGATCACGGTAAGCGGAGCACGAGGGAGTCTACAAGAAAGGCACAAAACTATTATAATCATTAAGTCCGTATGGTGTAATGGAGTGAAGGGTAAAAATCCATCGAGATTCCCGCTGAGCAAGAATCCTCTTCCAGTTTCCCCCCCAGGAGATATTTTGACATGATCAATGCCCCTAAACCTCAGCAGGGAGCCATTGCAGTCATGTACTTCCTTGAAGTGTCTTGGTATCGTGGTGAGAAGACCATCATCCGTGATATCAGCTGCAGCTGTAATCGCCAGTACATGTTCCCGAATGCGTTTTTTAAATTGGCGTGTCGTCAGCCCCTAGTAAATTCTGTCACATGGGCATACAGTCCAGTATATCACCCCAGTAGTAGCACAATCAATTGGGTAGGTGATCCGGTATTCCCTTCTATGTGCCGTGTCCCAAAAAAGGTCTGTCCTATCCATATTGCAACAAGCAACACATTTACGGCATTGGTTTGTTGCCCCATTTGGGGCCCTTGGACCCAAAGAGTCCAGGTTGTCTCATGATGTGGTGGCTTCATACCAGATGGTCCTTGAGGTTCTAGGACCGTCTGAATGTCAGACGTGGGCAAGCCGACATTGTTGGTCCCAGCTGTGAATCCCCACGCAAGATTCCCCAATATTTAGATAGTACCTCACCTATTTCGGTGCAATTATTATTGTACGTTGTGATAAACCGTATCATAAGATGCATCCCACCATGCTCTTGGTTGTAGAAGTTTGGGACGCTTGGCCAGACGTGCTCGACGATATGCCCTCTCGATCGGCCGTCTTGTGTACTTCTCTCTGCTGGAACCTCTTCCGAAGGTCATCAGCCTGAATTTCAAATAAATGATCAGTGGAGCAGATTCTTCTCGCCCGCAGGAACTGGCCAACAGGGATGCTGTTGATCAGATTCCTCGGGTGAGAGGACTGAGCTAACATTAGGGAATTTACCGAAGTATGTTTCCTAAATAGATCTGAAGTGATCCTCCCATCAGCATCCACCCGTAGTTTCACATCCAAGAAGTCAATCTCTGTTCTACTGCATGTATAAGTGAGTCAGATATTCAGCTGGTTGTTGTTCAGCTCATCCACAAAATGTGAATTCCTCACAGGAGCCCTGCTAGATGATAAGCAGGTCATCAATGTATCTTCCCCAGTACTGAACCTTCAGCCCCAGAGAAGACACTGGTTTGTAGGATCTCTCTCTTCCACAGCCCCAGGAACAAATTAGCATATGAGGGCGCACAAGACGCCCCCATCGCTGTCCCCAGGAGCTGTAGGAAAAAAAGAGACCCCCAAATGTAAAAAAGTTGTGGGTCAGCACAAACTCCAGCAGAGTCATGATAAACTTCACTTCAGATCTATTTAGGAAACATACTTCGGTAAATTCCCTTCTGTTAGCTCAGTCCTCTCACCAGAGGAATCTGATCAACAGCATCCCTGTTGGCCAGTTCCTGCGGGCGAGAAGAATCTGCTCCACTGATCATTTATTTGAAATTCAGGCTGATGACCTTCGGAAGAGGTTCCAGCAGAGAGAGTACACAAGACGGCCGATCGAGAGTGCATATCGTCGAGCACGTCTGGCCAAGCGTCCCGAACTTCTACAACCAAGAGCACGGCGGGATGCATCTGATGAGATACGGTTTATAACAACGTACAATAATAATTGCACCAAAATAGGTGAGGTACTATCTAAATATTGGGGAATCTTGCGTGGGGATTCACAGCTGGGACCGACCATGTCGGTTCGACCACGTCTGACATTCAGATGGTCCAAGAACCTCAAGGACCATATGGTACGAAGCCACCACATCGTGAGACAACCTGGACTCTTTGGGTGCAAGGGCCCCAAATGGGGCAACAAACCATGCGGTAAATGTGTTGCTTGTTGCAATATGGATAGGACAGACATTTTTTGGGACACGGCACATAGAAGGGAATACCGGATCACCTACCCAATTGATTGTGCTACTACTGGGGTGATATACTGGGCCCTATGCCCATGTGACAGAATTTATGTGGGGCTGACGACACGCCAATTTAAAAAACGCATTCGGGAACATGTACTGGCGATTCCAGCTGCAGCTGATATCACGGATGATGGTCTTCTCACCACGATACCAAGACACTTCAAGGAAGTACATGACTGCAATGGCTCCCTGCTGAGGTTTAGGGGCATTGATCATGTCAAAATATCTCCTGGGGGGGAAACTGGAAGAGGATTCTTGCTCAGCGGGAATCTCGATGGATTTTTACCCTTCACTCCATTACACCATACGGACTTAATGATTATAATAGTTTTGTGCCTTTCTTGTAGACTCCCTCGTGCTCCGCTTACCGTGATCCTGACACTCACTAGGTAAGTTCTGGTTTTTAGCAGCATATGTTTTTTATTGCCTGATTACTATGTTTTTATCAGTTCTAGTGTTGTGTCTGGTTATCTGCCTGTGACCTCACCCCTCTTCTGCTCAGTTTCCCCTAGATTCTGCGGATTACTTAGCGCGTGGACCAAGTAGCACACAAGGCGGCGTGTTGTTTCAATAACTGATGTCCTATGTGGAGGTACAATTATACATGGACACTTTATATCCATCTGAATGTAGGGTGCATTATGAATTCATGCATTTTGCACTTGTTAGCTTCCATGTAACCTATTGTTACGTTTGGACATATTATTTGTGGACACGAGCAAGTTGTATGTAGTAAAGTACAAACCGGATTCCAAAAAAGTTGGGACACTATACAAATCGTGAATAAAAACTGAATGCAATGATGTGGGGGTGCCAACTTCTAATATTTTATTCAGAATAGAACATAAATCACGGAACAAAAGTTTAAACTGAGAAAATGTACCATTTTAAAGAGAAAAATATGTTGAATCAGAATTTCATGGTGTCAACAAATCCCCAAAAAGTTGGGACAAGGCCATTTTCACCACTGTGTGGCATCTCCCCTTCTTCTTACAACACTCAACAGACGTCTGGGGACCGAGGAGACCAGTTTCTCAAGTTTAGAAATAGGAATGCTCTCCCATTCTTGTCTAATACAGGCCTCTAACTGTTCAATCGTCTTGGGCCTTCTTTATTGCACCTTCCTCTTTATGATGCGCCAAATGTTCTCTATAGGTGAAAGATCTTGACTGCAGACTGGCCATTTCAGTACCCGGATCCTTCTCCTACGCAGCCATGATGTTGTGATTGATGCAGAATGTGGTCTGGCATTATCTTGTTGAAAAATGCAGGGTCTTCCCTGAAAGAGATGACGTCTGGATGGGAGCATATGTTGTTCTAGAACGTGAATATATTTTTCTGCATTGATGGTGCCTTTCCAGACATGCAAGCTGCCCATGCCACACGCACTCATGCAACCCCATACCATCAGAGATGCAGGCTTCTGAACTGAGCCTTGATATCAACTTGGGTTGTCCTTGTCCTCTTTGGTCCGGATGACATGGCGTCCCAGATTTCCAAAAAGAACTTCGAATCGTGACTTGTCTGACCACAGAAGAGTCTTCCATTTTGCCACACTCCATTTTAAATGATCCCTGGCCCAGTGAAAACGCCTGAGCTTGTGGATCTTGCTTAGAAATGGCTTCTTCTTTGCACTGTAGAGTTTCAGCTGGCAACGACGGATGGCACGGTGGATTGTGTTCACTGACAATGGTTTCTGGAAGTATTCCTGAGCCCATTCTGTGATTTCCTTTACAGTAGCATTCCTGTTTGTGGTGCAGTGTCGTTTAAGGGCCCGGAGATCACGGGCATCCAGTATGGTTTTACGGCCTTGACCCTTACACACAGAGATTGTTCCAGATTCTCTGAATCTTCGGATGATGTTATGCACAGTTGATGATGATAGATGCAAAGTCTTTGCAATTCTTCGCTGGGTAACACCTTTCTGATATTGTTCCACTATCTTTCTGCGCAACATTGTGGGAATTGGTGATCCTCTACCCATCTTGGCTTCTGAGAGACACTGCCACTCTGAGAAGCTCTTTTTATACCCAATCATGTTGCCAATTGACCTAATTAGTGTTAATTGGTCTTCCAGCTCTTCGTTATGCTCAAATTTACTTTTTCCAGCCTCTTATTGCTACTTGTCCCAACTTTTTTGGGATTTGTTGACACCGTGAAATTTTGAATCGACGTATTTTTCCTTTAAATTGATACATTTACTTGGATTAAACGTTTGATCTGTCATCTACGTTCTATTACAAATAAAATATTGACATTTGCCATCTCCACATCATTGCATTCAGTTTTTATTCACAATTTGTTTAGTGTCCCAACTTTTTTGGAATCCGGTTTGCATATAATATTGAAAGATGTGTATTAAAGGAATTGGGTCACTATTATTGTAGGGGTATGGATTATGTAATTTTGTAATTGATACTTAATGCCCTTACTTTTTATATATCAAGTACTATGGTTTATATTTCATATATTTTACACCCTATGTATATGATGGTGTATTAATTTCACTGCATGCGGTTATTATTGGTGTGCACTTTCACCCGCACTTGCACTTTCCTTTTTGCACTTATCATTATTTTCATTTTTGCTTTTATATTAATGATGATCATTGGTACAATCATGATGTATTCACTAACTGTTTTATGAGGAGTTAGTACTCCTCTCCTAATATGGATGGGTAGGTTATATCACTCCCTTAATTAGGGTGTTTGACCGCTCGTGCTCACTCCATTGCCTGGGTATATTCGAGACAGTAGGGGGCGAGATACATATACACGGGAGTTCCTTCACCCATTTATGGGTCAGGTGGTTGCCGTTGCTAGGCGGCCGTAATTCTGCGTCCAGATAATGTGATCGTTGGGGGCGCGCCATCCTCGCTTCCGTTCCTGATGTCATAGCCGGCTTGCTGCGCAGAGCTGGTGAGGCGCGGGCCGGGGGAGTGAGTGGCTGGGGCGTCCTATCATTACGTGGTCTAGTCAAACGCGTTGGTGACGTCACGCATCACGGCCGCTCTGTGTGTGAAATGGGATTGACGGCAGCGCTTCTCAGGTGCAGTAGGGGAGGGATCTGATTGTTTTACCCAATTGGTTTACGTAGATAGGCTAGGTATAAAGGGTGGGTCACTTGGCAGGTTCATTGTGCCCTGTGAAAAAGCTAGTGAGCGAAACGGACGTCGGGCCGTCCCTCCAGCCAGGTTTGTTATCTGTTATGTATTTATTATGCCGATACCGCTGCTTGTGTGTTAATACCGTGGGCAAGTGATACCTTGTACAGTAGTATGCATACTGGTCTCTTCGAGCCACCCAGGTTTGAATCACTTAGACCTGTGGTGTACTCTTGCACACACTGACATTTAGCATATGGATTGGTTCATCCCTTTCTGTTATATTTTTTTGTGTGCCACACAAACAGCGGGAACTACATGCAACAATTATATATTGATATACGGACTGGCTTGGGGGGGGTTTCATCCACACTTCTCTGCATTTCCCTACTGGGTTTTAACTATTCAATCAATTATTTTGTATGTGTGCATATTTGTTTAATAAAGATTTGTACGAACATTACCGCGGGTTGGTTTTGCTTTTGTAGGAGTTTCATGTTTTGTGGCCGTGCGGTACACATAATTGCTGGTTTCAGCCTTTGTTGGTATACTTCTATAATACATAGTAATACCTCCAAAAATAGTTATTACTTTACATTCCCCATATGTCTACTTCATGTTTGGATTATTTTGGGAATTACATTTTAGTTTTTGGGGACGTTACAAGGTTTAGAAGCAAATCTTGAAATTTTTCAGAAATTTTCAAAAACCCAATTTTTAGGGACCAGTTCAGGTCTGAAGTCACTTTGTGAGGGTTACATAATAGAAACCACTCAAAAATGACCCCATTCTAAAAACTACACCCTCAAGGTATTCAAAACTGATTTTACAAACATCGTTAACCCTTTGGCCTCTTTCACACGGGCGTTGCGGGAAAATGTGCAGGTGCGTTACGGGAACACCCGCGATTTTTCCGCGCGAGTGCAAAACATTGTAATGCGTTTTGCACTCGTGTGAGAAAAATCGCGCGTGTTTGGTACCCAAACCCGAACTTCTTCACAGAAGTTCGGGCTTGGGATCGGTGTTCTGGAAATAGTATTAATTTCCCTTATAACATGGTTATAAGGGAAAATAATAGCATTCTGAATACAGAATGCATAGTAAAACATCGCTGGAGGGGTTAAAAAAAATAAAAATAAAATTTAACTCACCTCAGTCCACTTGTTCGCAGCCCGGCATCTCCTTCTGGCTTCATCTGATCTCTGTGCAGCAACAGGACCTGTGGTGACGTC
Organism: Bufo bufo; assembly: GCF_905171765.1. NCBI lineage: Eukaryota > Metazoa > Chordata > Amphibia > Anura > Bufonidae > Bufo > Bufo bufo. The sequence goes on from NC_053392.1 coordinate 249,601,820, forward strand.
ATTCCGGTCATCACATGGTACGTCACATGATCTTTTACCATGGTGATTCACCATGGTAAAAGATCATGTGATGACCGGAGTGACGTCATCACAGGTCCTTGACCTATAATTAATGCTCACCACAGGTCCTATTCAGTAAAGGGGACAGAAGCGATGCCGGCTACGCGATCAAGTGGATTAAGGTGAGTTAAATGATTTATTTATTTATTTTAACCCCTCCAGCGCTGTTTTACTATGCATTCTGTATTCAGAATGCTATTATTTTCCCTTTATAACCATGTTATAAGGGAAAATAATAATGATAGGGTCTCCATCCCGATCGTCTCCTAGCAACCATGCGTGAAAATCGCACCGCATCCGCACTTGCTTGCGATTTTCACGCAACCCCATTCATTTCTATGGGGCTTGCGTTACGTGAAAAACGCACAAAGAGGAGCATGCTGCGATTTTCACGCAACGCACAAGTGATGCGTGAAAATCACCGCTCATGTGAACAGCCCCATAGAAATGAATGGGATAGGATTCCGTGCGGATGCAATGCGTTCACCTCCCGCAACGCATCCGCGCGGAAAACTCGCTCGTGTGAAAGGGGCCTTTAGGTGTTCCACAAGAGTTAATGGCAAATGGAGATAAAATTTCTGAATTTCGATTTTTTGGCAAATTTTCCATTTTAATCCATTTTTCCAGTAACAAAGCAAGGGTTAACAGCTAAACAAAATGCTATATTTATTGCCCCGATTCTGTAGTTTGCAGAAACACCCCATATGTGGTCGCAAACTACTGTACGGGCACACGGTAGGGCGCAGAGGGAAAGGAATGCCGTATGGTTTTTGGAAGGCAGATTTTGCTGGACTGGTATATTTACACCATGTCCCATTTGAAGCCACCCTGATGCACCCCTAGAGTAGAAACTCCATAAAAGGGACCCCATCTAACAAACTACACCCCTCAAGGTATTCAAAACTGATTTTACTAACTTTGTTAACCCTTTAGGTGTTCCACAAGAATTAATGGAGAATAGAGATACAATTTAAAAATTTCACTTTTTTGGCAGATTTTCCATTTGAATATTTTTTTTCCAATTACAAAGCAAGGGTTAACAGCTAAACAAAACTCAATATTTTTTGGGCTCTGATTCTGTAGTTTACAGAAACACCCCATATGTGGTCGTAAACCACTCTACGGCACACGGCAGGGCGCAGAAGGAAAGGAATGCCATACGGTTTTTGGAAGGCAGATTTTGCTGGACTGGTTTTTTGACACCATGTCCCATTTGAAGCCCCGCTGATGCACCGCTAGAGTAGAAACTCCAAAAAAGTTACCCCATTTTAGAAACTACAGGATAGGGTGGCAGTTTTGTTGGTACTAGTTTAGGGTACATATGATTTTTGGTTGCTCTATATTACACTTTGTGAGGCAAGGTAACAAGAAATAGCTGTTTTGGCTCAGTTTTTTGTTGTTATTTTCAACATTCATCTGACAGTTTAGATCATGTGGTATTTTTATAGCGCAGGTTGCCACGGACGCGGCGATACCTAATATGTATACTATTTTTTTTATTTATGTAAGTTTTACACAATGATTTCATTTTTGAAACAAAAAAAACATTATGTTTTAGTGTCTCCATAGTCTGAAAGCCATAGTTTTTTCAGTTTTTGGGCGATCTTAGGTAGGGTCTCATTTTTTGAGGGATAAGATGACGGTTTGATTGGCACTATTTTGGGGTGCATATGACTTTTTGATCGCTTGCTATTACACTTTTTGTGATATAAAGTGACAAAAAATTTCTTTTTTTACACCTTTTTCCTTTTTTTTTCCTTTTTTTACGGTGTTCGTCTGAGGGGTTAGGTCATGTGATATTTTTATAGCGCATGTTATTATGGACGCGGCGATACCTAATATGTATTCTTTTTTTTTTATGCAAGTTTTACACAATATCATTTTTGAAAAAAATATAATAATAATCATGGTTTTAGAGTCTGAGCGCCATAGTTTTTTCAGTTTTTGGGAGATTGTCTTAGGTAGGGTATCATTTTTGTGGAATGAGATGACTGTTAGATTGGCACTTTTTTGGGGGGCATAAGACATTTTGATCGCTTGCTATCACACTTTTTGTGATGTAAGGTGACAAAAAAAAATTGCTTTTTTGACACCGTTTTTATTTTTTTATGGTGTTCCTCTCAGGGTTTAGGTCATGTGGTATTTTTATAGAGCAGATTCTTACAGACGCGGCGATACCCAATATGTCTAACATTTAACATAAAAAAGCATTTTTGAAACAAAAAAATGTTTTAGTCTGAGAGCCATAGTTTTTTTTATTTTTTGGGCCATTGTCTTATGTAGGGGCTCATTTTTTGCAGGATGAGGCGACTTTGGTACTATTTTGGCATACATACGACTTTTTTGATCACTTTTATTACCTTTTTTGGGAAGTAAGGTGGGCAAAATTTCAATTTCATCATAGTTTTTATATATATATTTTTTAAGGTGTTCACCGTGCGGGGAAAGTAACATGACCGTTTTATAGATCAGGTCGTTATGGACGCGGTGATATCAAACATGTGTAGGGAATTTGATTTTTTTGATTTTTAAAATCAGTGATAAATGTGTTTTTTTATTTTCACTTTTTTTTTTTCTACTTTTTTTTTACCCAGACCCACTTGGTTCTTGAAGATCCGGTGGGTCTAATGTCTGTATAATACAGTACACTATATAGTGTACTGTACTGTATTTTTACTTTACAAAGTCTGATTAGACTTCTGCCTTTAGCCTTTACCAGAAGTCTGATCAGCACCATGGACAGCCGGACGCCTGTGAAGGCATCCGGTTGCCATGGTAACCATCACTTGCTGCCACAGCAGAGCAGTGGGTGATGGGGAGGGAGGGGGGCCCCTCCCATGGGGGCCTGAAAAGGCACAGCAGCCCCCGATGGGAGAGGGAGGGAGCTCCCTCCCTGTTAACCTCTTCCATAGAGCGGTCCCTACGGACCGCAGCATGGAAGGGGTTAAACGCCTGACATCTGTGCCAACACAGATGTCAGGTGTTTCAAGCAGAGTGTCAGCAATGTGCTGACACTCTGCAAACCGTTCGGCCATCCTGAGAGAGGGGGCGGGCGGATGATTGCGTGCCTGCCCTCCCGCCCCCCCCCAGCACCGCCCTGATGATCACATGGCCCTCCCGCCCGCACCCCGCTGCAGGAAGGGGGGTGTTAAATATAAAATAAAGTTATTTTGAAGTTTCTGATCCCCGTGGTCACAGACTGCAGGGATCAGAAACCTCCCGAAAGCACTGCAAACCGCAGGTCTGAATTGACCTGCGGTTTGCAGAGATCGCCGATACGGGGGGGGCATTGACCCTGGGTGCATGCTGATTGTTTTCACCGAGTGGTGGTGATCGGAAATACATATGTGTCCTAAACAGGTTAATGTCTGAAAAAACTCTGTTTTCTGAAGGTTTTTTCCAGAGAGTTTAATATTGATGGCCTATCCTCAGGGTAGGTCATCAATATCTGATTAGTGTGTGTCCGACTCCTGGCTGTTTAAGGAGGCTCTGGGCCAGTGACGTCACTTTCATTGGTCATGTGGCCTAGGTGCAGTTACCCCTTTTCAAGTGAATGGTCTGCAATACTAACAACAGCTGCTATACAATATACAGTGGTGTGCTGGGTAATCTGCGAGGAGCCTGTAGCGCTCAGAGGAGGGCCACGGACTCTTCAAACATTTGATTGGTGGGGGTGCTGAGACCAGACCCCCATGATCAGCATTGATGAGCGATCCTGAAGATATTAAACTCCCAGAAAAACCCTTTAAGTGAAATATTGTATAGCTACACGATAACCCAATGCAAACTTCAATTTGAATAAAATAAAGCAAGTTGTAATACAATGCAGTACAATTTACCGATAAAAATTCCTGCACATTATACAAATTGTAAAAGGTCATGCTTTCCTGTGCACTAGTGACAGGAGCTTATTTTGTGCTTTATAGAGCACAATAGAGATGACAACTAATTAAATATACTCTGCTCCTACACGTCCCACTTCATACAGCTCCACCGAGTCCTCCAGTGGAAAGCCACCAAACAAAACGGTTGACGTACCCCTCTGTACAAGTGGAACAGTTAAATCACTGACTGGATGGTCATTTCAGCTTTAGCCATTCCTTGAGCATGGTAACATGGAATACTTGTAAAGTGAGCAAGTACTGATTCAAGGTTTGAGCTGAGTGATCAGTGTAGTATGTGCTGCTGTTCTTAAAAAGTGAATATTATTAATAAGAACTGTCACAATCTCCACCACCATACCTGGCTGTAGCTGCTGCTTCACAGATTTTGGTGCCCATTGCTGAGCAATCAGTGCAGGTAGTTTCAGCACCCAATATGTGAGGCCATGTATTGTCATGGGAGCATGATTCTCAACAGGGAGTGAACCAGAGCTCTGACAGTGTCCAATCAATGCAAACATTTGGGTCAAAAGTAGGGACCATGCAATAATCGTGAAATAAAGACACCATGAGGTACACCGTTATGTATGGCATATGATAGAGGTACTTCATCGTATGGTAAAAGGGGTTCACCTGATAAATCATAGAAGCATAGAAGAATGACAGTTGAAAACAACAACATGGTCCATCCAGTCTGATCTTTTACCATTTTATTTTTCTCTTAAGATAGATACAGTGCATTTGGAAAGTCTTCAGACCCTTTCACTTGTTTTTACAATTTGATATGTTTAAGCCTTGTGCTAAAATAATAAAAGAAATTAGAGTTTTCCCCATCATTCTGCATGCAATACCCAATAATGACAAAATGAAGAGTTTTAGAATTTTTTGCAAACTTATTTCAAAAGGAAAAAAAACTAAAATTTTGCATGGACATAAGTATTGACCCTTTGCTATGACACTTGAAATTTAGCTCTGATGGCCTCACATTTCTCTTGATCATCTTTAAGATGTTTCTAAACCTTGATTAGAGCCCAACTGTAATAAATTCGGTTGATTGGACATGATTAAAAAAAAAAAAAAAAAAAACACCCCTGTCTATATGAGGTCTCACAGCTGACCACGCATATCAGAGCAAAAACCAAGCCAGGTGGAAGAAAGAACTGCTTGTGGATTGTGTGGAGGCACAGACCTGGAGAAGGGTACGAAACATTTCTGCTGCACTGGAAGTTCCCAAAAACACAGTGCCCTCCCAAATTTTTTAATAGATGAAGTTTGGAACAACTCCAAAAATCCTGTGTGCAGCTGGGGAAACGTCGAGAAGGTCAACCATCACTGCAGCACTCCACCAATCTGGGCTTTATGGAAGAATAGCCAAAAAAAAGCCTCTCTTCAGGAGGAGAAAAAAAAAAGAAGGACACATAGAAGCCTGCCTGGAGTTTGCAAACAGCAACTAAAGGACTCTCAGACCGTGAGAAATGAGGAATCTCTGGGATGATGAAAGAGAGATTGAACTTTTTGGCCTCAATTCTAAGCATAATGTCTGGAGGAAACCACTCACTGCTCAATACCATCCCCATAGTGAAGCATGTTGGTGGCAGTGGCGGGATTTCAGTGGCTGGGACAAGGAGACTGGTCGGGGGTGAAAGAAAGCTGTACAGATATATTCTTAATTTAAAAAAAACTGATCCAGAGTGCTCTGAACCTCAGATTGGGCCGAAGGTCCATACCCAAGAAGACTGGAGGTTGTAATCACTGCCAAAAGGTGCTTCAACTAGGTACTGAGTAAAGGGTCAGAATACTTATGTCATTGTGAGATTTTAGTTTTTTCCTTTTCAATAAATTAAAAATTTCGAACATTCTGTTTTCACTGTGTCATTATAGGGTACCAAGTGCAGATTCAGGAGGAAAAACTTGAATTTATTTTATTTTAGCACAAGACCACTACATCACAAAATATGGAAAAAGTGAAAGTGTCTGAAGTCTTTCCGAATGTACTGTATGTATTGTATAAAGTAGGTTTATCCCAGGCAGGTTTAAGTTCATTTACTGTAGATTTTACATCTGCTGGAAGTTTTTTTCCAAGCCTCTGCTGGTCTTTCAGTAAAATAATATTTTTTTACATTGCTTCTGATCTTTCCCACAATTAATTTAACCACTTCACATCCGCCCATAGGATATAAACGTCCTATGGGTGGATGTTTATCTCTGAATGGACATTCTGGAACGTCCATTCAGAGATCGCAGCTGCACGCTAATCGTGCAGCTGCTGAGCGGGGGGGCTCGCTGTCAGTGACAGCAGGGCAACCCAGAGAGAAGACAGGGACAGTGTATACAGATCACTGTGTATACAGATCAGAAAGCGCCGGAGTGGGGAGAGTGCAGGAGCTGTCGGGTCTTCTACAGACCTCGATCAGCCCTGTACTGAGGCTGTACAGCATTGTATTCTGCTGTACAGCCTCTCTGGGGGCTGTATTTCCCCTGCAACTGGGGCTACTATGTCAGCCCCAGTTACAGAAATCAATAATGAAAAAAAATAAAAAGTAAAAAAGGTAAATGTCCCCCAGAAGTCCTGTATGACCTTATGGGGGACGCAGTGTAAAATAAAAAAATAAAAAAATAATAAAGTGTTAAAAAAAAATAAGTTTTACATGTAAAAAAAAAAAACAGAACATGGAGATATTAAAACATCATAAATTTTTTAAAAAAATGCTATCATTGTATTAAGGTAAAATAAAAAAAAGTATACGTATTAGGTATCGCCGCGTCTGTAAAAACCAGCTTTATAAAAATATCACATGACCTAACCCCTCAGACGAACACCGTAAAAATAAAAAAATGTAAACAGTGGCAAAAACTTTTTTTGTCACCTAACATCACAAAGTGAAACAACAAGCAATCAAAAAAGCGTATGCCCCCCAAAATAGTAGAAATCAAACAGTCACCTCATCCTGCATTAAATAAGGGACCCTAACTAAGAATCGGTCAAAAAATCTAAAAGCTATGGCTCTCAGACTATGGAGACACTAAAACATAATTTCTTTTGTTTCAAAAATGATATTATTGTGTAAAACTTAAATAAGAAAAAGTATACATATTAGGTATTGCCATGTCCGTAATGATCTGCTCTATAAAAATGTCACATGACCTAACCCCTCAGGTGAACGCTGTAAAAATAAATACTGTGCTAAAACAACCAATTTTTTGGTCACCTTGCCCTAAAAAGTGAAATAATGAATGATCAAAAAATTATATGCACCCAAAAATGGTACCAATAAAAACGTCAACTCTTCCTGAAACGAGCCCCTGCACCAGACGATCGGCAGAAAAAGAAAAAAAATATTGCGTTCAGAAAACGGAGACACAAAAACATAAAATGCTTTATTGTGTAAAACTGAAACAAAGAAAGTAGACATATTTGATATAATTGTGTCCGTAACTACTTGGTCTATGAAAATAGCACATGATCTACCCTGTCAGATAAATGTTGTAAAAAATAAAAACAGTGCCAAAACTGCCATTTTTTGGGTACCTTGCCTCACAAAAAATGTAATATAGAGCAATTAAAAATTATATGTACCCCAAAATAGTACCAATAAAACTGGCACCTTATCCCCTAGTTTCCAAAATGGGGTCACTTTTTTGGAGTTTCTACTGTAAGGGTGCATCAGGGGGGCTTCAAATGGGACAAGGCATCTAAAAACCAGTTCAGGTAAATCTGCCTTCCAAAAACCATACGGCGCTCCTTTTCGTCTGCGCCCTGCCGTGTGCCCTTACATCAGTTTACGACCACATGTGGGGTGTTTCTGTAAACTGCAGAATCAGGGTAATAAATATTGAGTTTCGTTTGGCTATTAACCCTCGATGTGTTAAAGAATTTTTTTTTTTATTAAAATGGAAAATCTGCCAAAAAAGTGAAACTTAGACATTTTATCTCAATTTTCCTGTAATTCTTGTGGAACACCTAAAGGGTTAACAAAGTTTGTAAAATCAGTTTTGAGTAACTTGAGGGGTGTAGTTTCTACAATGGGGTCATTTATGGGGGGTTTCCACTTTGTAAGCCCCACAAAGTGACTTCAGAACTGAACTGGTCCTTAAAAAGTGGGTTTTGGAAATTCTTACAAATTTTAAGAATTGCTTCTACAATTCTAAGCCTTCTAACGTCCCAAAAAAATAAAATGACATTTCTAAAATGATGCAAACATAAAAGTAGACATATGGGGAATGTTAAGTAATAAATATTTTATGAGGTATCACTTTCTGTTTTAAAAGCAGAGAAATTGAAATTTTCAAAATTTTTGGTAAATTTGGGATTATTTTATAAATAAAGGTGAAATATATCGACTCAAATTTACCACTGCCATGAAGAACAATGTGTCACGAGAAAACAATCTCAGAATGGCTTGGATAAGTAAAAGCGTTCCAAAGTTATTACCACATAACGTGACATGTCAGATTTGCAAAATTAGGCCTGGTCAAGAAGGAAGAAATGGCCCGGATGTGAAGTGGTTAAGATTGTCCTTCCTTGTTCTTGCGCCCAGTTTCTTATTAAAAACACTTCGCCGAAATGGTATGGCACGGGCTCAGAAGCCATCTCCTGCACGTACCAGATGTATTATGCAGTTGGCACCCAACTCTCACCATCAGGATCAGAAATAATTTAGATATCGAAAGTTTAACCCCTCAGTTGCCACTGTCAATGAGGACTGCAGCATCTCAGGCGTTAGAGGGAAGGAGCTCCCTCTTCCTCTAATCAGCACCCCACAAACAAAATCAAGTAAATGTCACAGGAGCCAGGGGCCTTCTAAACATCCCCAGGCTTGCCATGTTCTAGAGTAAATTGAATTCATAAATTTCAAACAAAAAGTTGCATGTATTCCAAAATGGTATCAATGAAAACTACATATTGCCCTGCAGGAAACGACCCATCACACAGCACTGTCAGCAGAAAAGTTAGGTTATGGCTACACAAAGAATTTAATCCATAAATCAGGAGTCAGTGTAGCTTGAGGTGCTATGCTGTTTGTGTAGAAACAGAGTAGCACCATATGATCTACCAGATAAATGGTATTTATCATGTAGAGAAAGTTATTACAAGGCACTTACTAATATATTGTGATTGTCCATATTGCTTCCTTTGCTAGCTTCATTCATTTTTCCATCACATTATACACAGCTCGTTTTTAGGGTAACTGCCATCCAGCAGCACACTATAGGACAGGGAACAGTAACCTGCGACACTACAATTCACTGTATGCTCTATTCACTTCTATGGGAGTTTTAGAGAACAGCTGAGTGAGTGTGAATGCTGGGAATTGTAGTTTTACAACTACTGGAGTCCCAAAGGTTGCTGGCTTCGTATAATGTGAATGAAAAATGAATGAAGCCACCAAAGGGGGCAATATGGACAATCACAGTACATTAGTGCTTTGCATTAACCTCAACATGATAAATGCATTTGCTGAAGTGAGACAACTCTAAGTTAAATCTTTCTTTAACTCCTTAAGGACTCGACCCTATTTCACCTTCTGGACTTGGCCATTTTTTGCAAATCTGACCAGTTTCACTTTAAGTGCTGATCACTTTAAAACGCTTTGACTTATGCAGGCCAATGAATCACCATGGTAAAAGATCATGTGACGTACCATGTGATGACCGGAGTGACGTCATCAAAGGTCCTTGACCTATAATGAATGCTCACCACAGGTCCTGTTCAGTAAAGGAGACAGAAGGAGATGCTGGGCTACGCGATCAAGTGGACTAAGGGGAGTTAAATTTTCATTTTTTTTTATTTTTTTTAACTCCTCCAGCGCTGTTTTACTATGCATTCTGTATTTAGAATGCTATTATTTTCCCTTATAACCATGTTATAAGGGAAAATAAAACAATCTACAGAACACCGATCCCAAGCCCGAACTTCTGTGAAGTTCGGGTTTGGGTAGCAAACATGCACGATTTTTCTCACGCGAGTGCAAAACGCATTACAATGTTTTGCACTCGCGCGGAAAAATCGCAGGTGTTCCCGCAACGCACCTGCACATTTTCCCGCAACGCCCGTGTGAAAGAGGCCTTAGTGTTTCCATAGTCTGAGAGCCATAATTTTTTCAGTTTTTGGGCGATTACCTTGGGTAGGGTAGGATTTTTGCGGGATGAGATGACTGTTTTATTGGCACTATTTTGGGGTGCGTGTGACTTTTTGATCGCTTGCTATTACACTTTTTGTGATGTAAGGTGACAAAAAAATGGTTTATTTAGCACAGTTTTTATTTAAAAAAATTTACAGTGTTCATCTGAGGGGTTAGGTCATGTGATATTTTTATAGAGCCAGTTGATACGAATGCGGCGATACCAAATATGTATACTTTTTTTTTTATTTATGCAAGTTTTACACAATAACAGCTTTTTTAAAACAAACAAAAATTATGTTTTAGTGTCTCCATATTCTGAGCCATAGTTTTTTTATTTTTTGGGCGATTGTCTCAGGTAGGGGCTCATTTTTTTGCGGGATGAGGTGACGGTTAGATTGGTACTATTTTGGTGGGCAAACGCCTTTTTGATCGCTTGCTGTTGTACTTTTTGTGATGTAAGGTGACAAAAAAAATTGTTTATTTAGCACAGTTTATGGTGTTCATCTGAGGGGTTAGGTCATGTGATATGTTTATAGAAACGGTCAATACGGACGCGGCGATACCTAATATGTATACATTTTTTCCCCCCCTATTTTTTACCAATTATTTTTTTACTTTATTTGGGGAAAATGACTTTTTGTTTATTTGTACTTGAAACTAAATTTTTTGGGGGAAAAACTTTATTTTTTCAACTTTTTTTTTCGTCCCACTTTGGGACTTAAACTCTTGGGGGTCTAATCCTTTACAACGCATTCCAATACTTCTGTATTGGAATGCATTGGCTGTATGAGTAATACAGTGTGTATTACTCATACAGCTTCCGGCCTGTGAGATCCAGGGGGCTGGATCTCACAGGCTCGTCACCGGAAGGCAGCGCAGATGCCTCAGGAAGGCATCGCGCTGCCTTCCATGCCATCGGGTCCCCCCCACAGCCCCATGGGGACCTGATGGCACCACCGCCGCCGCACCAGGTAAAAGCCGAATTGAATTGACCTACGGTTTGCGGCGATCGCCGACACAGCATTTAGCCCCAAGGTGCCTGCTCAATGATTTGGTACGTCATGGGTCCTTAAGGACTCGGGAACCATGCCGTACCGATACGTCATGGGTCCCTAATGGGTTAAATCTGGTACAATTGGTAATGTCTGGCTGTACTAATTTCTTTTTACTCCTGCTATAAGCAGCCTTTATTTGCACCTTTTTACCCATTTACAGCTTGACTGCATCCTTTTTTCTTTTTGTGGAAAGACAAAAATAACATCATAAATTTGGCACTATTATACATGCAATTTTTTTAAACTTTTTTTCCTTTCTTTAAAGTGAAGTTTATAAAGTATTGTGAATTTGTACAGAAGCCATTTTACTAGTCGTTGCATGCTGAAGAACATCGGCAGGCCCAGCACATTCAGCTTACAAAGTAAACCCTAATTCACAACGTCCGTGTTCGGTCAGTAATTTCCATCAGTGATTGTGAGCCAAAACCAGGTGCGGCTTTAAACACGGAACAGGTGCAGATCTCCCTCTTCTACCTCATGTCTATGGAGGCTCCAATCCTGGTTTTAGCTCACAATCACTGATAGAAATCACTGACCAGAACACTGACATATGAATGAGGCTTAAATGGCGTGCTTAGTGAAGGGCAGCATTTCACCATGAATTAAAGCAGTTTCAAATACAGCTGACGATGTATAAAAATCAGTAGTATGCTCACCATTTTAATTTAACCTTTCCTTTCATAAATTAACAATGAATAATTCAGGACAACACATTAAAATAAATCATTCAACATAGAGCTCAATCATCAAAACGGCTTGAATATAAATATTATAAAACAAATATGGTTCCATGAGTTTGGAAGTCAGCTTTCCCGAGCCTGCAATAGGGCATATCTGCAGGTTTTGTGGAGAGCTATACCCAGCCCATGGACCATAAGACAGAGAGCACCATCCAATGTAGAGAAGTGTATTTAGAAGTCTGCATGGCTTTGCTCCATGTTACAATTATACCCAGTGCTGAGCCGAAACTTTAAATGGAACCTGTCATCAACTTTGTGCTGCCCATACTAACAGCAGAATAAAGTAGACACAGGAGAGTTGATTTCTGCGGTCTGTCATTTAAAAAAGTAAAAGTAAGGGGCTGCTGAGAACCAACATCACAAACATTGCAGACTAAGCCTGGAAAAGAGTCCCGGCCACCTTAGAAGAGTCCTGGTTAGTCATGGATTCCTGCTCTCCCTGCTGATGACTGGACGTCTTCTACCCAGTTTTCTCCCTTTCTCTCTAGGAGAGAACTGCCAATCGTCAGCAGATGGGCGAGGAGAGCAGGAGATTAGGAATAACCAGGACTCTTCTCAGGTAAATTTGACTCTTTTCAAGGCCTGGGCTGCAACGAATGTGAGGCTGGTTCTCGGCAACCTCTTAGGGCTGTTTCACACAAGCGGATGCCGTGCGTGACATCCGCTCCGTGAATGAGAGCCAAGACCCGATGCAGACAGCAGAAGCACGGAGCATTAAAGAGGACCTTTCACTACTCTACAAACTAAAAACTAACTATATCAGTGGGCAGAGCGGCGCCCAGGGGTCCCCCTGCACTTACTAGTATGTCTGGGCGCCGCTCCGTTCGCCCGGTATAGGCTCCGGTGTCTGCGCTCCCTCTGACTGATTTCTTGTATGAGGCGTGTCCCTTGCTGCAGCGCTGGCCAATCGCAGCGCACAGCTCATAGCCTGGCTATAAGCTGTGCGCTGCGATTGGCCAGCACTGCAGCAAGGGACACGCCCAGGAACGGAGCGGCGCCCAGGCATACTAGTAAGTGCAGGGGGACCCCTGGGCGCCGCTCTGCCCACTGATATAGTTCGTTTTTAGTTTGTAGAGTAGTGAAAGGTCCTCTTTAACATGATTGATAATGTTCTATGCCTCTCTGTGATCTCTTTACTACGAAATCACAGTGAGATAAAGTTGTCACTGTGATTTCGTAGTAAAGAGATCACAGAGAGGCACGGAGCATTATCAATCATGTTAATGCTCCGTGCTTCTGCAGTCTGCATCGGGTCTTGGCTGTCATTCACGGAGCAGATGTCACGCACGGCATCCGCTCGTGTGAAACAGCCCTTACTCTCATGAGTGAAACACCGCTGAAATCAGCATTTCTGTCACTAATTTATGCTGCCCTCAGTGAGATTAGCATAAAGCTGATGACAGGTTCCCTTTAAAGGGTAACTGTCATGTTTTCATCAAAAAAATCCATTTTAGAATATGTTATTGCAGCAGCATTATGCATAAAGCAATCATTAGTTTCTTCACATACCACTGTTAGGTTTTTCCCTTAGTTATGGCTGTTTAAACATTTACAATAGGAGGACCTTCCAAGATGGCTCCTCTGCCAGTTCTCTGAGGCCAAAACTGCTTTCCCTCACTTCCCATACACACTTGCTGTAGCCAGCAGCTCCCTGCCAGCCAATCAGATTGGATTACTGAGAGACACGCCTCCTCACTCTGAAGCCTAATGCAGGCATGCAGTGTGAAGGACTGTCCCTCCGTCTTCCTGTCTTCTTAGGGTACTTTCACACTAGCGTTTTTCTTTTCCAGCATAGAGTTCCGTCCTAGGGGCTCTATACCGGAAAAGAACTGATCAGTTTTATCCCCTTGCATTCTGAATGGAGAGCAATCCTTTCAGGATGTCTTCAGTTCAGTCTTTATGACTGTTCAGGACGGAGAGAATACCACAGCATGCTGCGGATTTATCTTCGGCCCAAAAAAACTGAACACTTGCCTGAATGCCGGCATTTTTTTCCATAGGAATGTATTAGTGCCGAATCTGGAATTAAAAATACTGCAATGCCGGATCCGTCGTTCCGGTCTGCGCAGAAAAAAGAGAAACGGATCCGTTTGTCCGTATGACAAACGGACAGATGGATCCGTTCTTGCAATGCATTTGTGAGACGGATCCGCATCCAGAAACCGTCTACAAATGCTGTCCGTTTGCATGCTTATTGGAACTGCTTGCCGGATCACTCTGCCGCAAGTGTGAAAGTAGCCTTAGCCAGAGACAGACAAGCCATAGCAACTGTCTTTTAAGGGAGCAGTGGAAAGGGACAGAGGACATTAATGAAAGCTATTATAAGGTAATTACAGATCTTTTAGCAATCATTGACAGACTAACTCAGGTATACATGCCTAGCTCTAATAAACTAGCAAATAAAAGAAAAAATATGACAGTTACCCTTCAAAGAATTTCATTCCACCAAGTTTTAGTTTGTCCCATATAAGGTTTTGTTACGCGAGCATCTTCCAAGTCAGATGTATAAATCCAGGGCTAAAAACAAGCTTTCGTGACCTATAAGTTATCGTACCTAGAACAGAGCTTTTATTTTTTTAAGTTCTTTAAAGAAAAAGGTCACAAAAGTCTATTGCCCATATATACACAAACTAAGAAAATAAATCTTTTATATCATGTTTTCTCCAGAAACCTGCCAGGAAAACAGTTATTACAAAAATAAGTTATTTTTTTCAGGGCTTCTCTCCTGACACCTTCTAGCCACTAAAGGATGTTGAGCTTCCGAGAACAGGTTAAGTTACTATGCACAAGTTCCCACATTTGTAGAAGTTCGGCAGGCAGAAGTTTGTGCACAACAAGCATACTGCGATAAAAGCATGGCTCCTTGTTCATCTTGCTGTTTTTATTCCTTACAATGCCAAACGTTTTAAACCCTTCATGCAAAATAGGTTTGACCTTAATAACTTCTAGACACATGCCCAAATAGACATCATCGATGGGATACAGATCCAAGGTTTCTGAAGCCTTGAGCAATCTCTTAACTAAAGAACCTGCCATGATGAATCCACCGCCACCTGCATATGGAGGATAGAGGTTTTTACTATACATGGACTCTGGGATGTAGTATTTATTTTCTTTCCTCCGGATGGGTCGTGCTTTATAGAGGACATCTCCTACAAAGAGGTCTGGTGTGTTGTTTCCCTCCAAAAAGTCCAAAATATTATTGGGGCTAACAAATACATCATCATCCCCTTTGAAGATATAGCTTACATCTTGACAGTAGGTTGTCGTCCACTTTAGAAAGTGCACTTCCTTTAGCGTTAAGTTAAAAAAGGAATCTAGAAAATCCCACTGTAGAATATCTCCATAGATCTGGTTCTCAAAGTCTAGCAGTTTTTGGTAATTTGCTCTCTCCTCTTCTTTCATAGCAGTTCCTAAAAGAAATATGGTTCTTATTTTCTTGCCTTTAACTTCTTTCTCCTTTCCCCAGGTTTTACGAATTGCATCCCTGCGGTCATGCTGAGTTATTATTGACTTAACCACAATCAAAAGATCAATATGTCCACTGCATTTCTGTGGGTTATTAATAATCATGGGGAAATAACGACAGTGGCGGTACAGAAGAAACTGCTTATAGTTAGGTTCTAGCGTCTTGAACCAGCCCAGATGGGTAAGGTTCCAATTAGCAGTGCAGTTGATAGACTTAGCATCCCATTCAGTAGGGTATGTATCCCTAACAGAAGCTGTGGTCACCGGTGCCTCTGCTTTGGCTGCCCAAAACCCATTTGGGACAGGATAGGTGTCCCTTTTTTCAGCACTAAGAAGATCCTCAGAATCCACACTGCTTTCAGTGAAAAGAAATCCTGGGGATGTCCCCCTCTGGAAGATGGTCAACATGATTACCACGCAGAAGGAGATGCATATGCTTTTGCAGACTCTCTTTTTCCTGCAAATAGATCAGATACCATTATTCAATTTTTCACTAAATAGTATGTGAAGACAAATGAGGAGTTAGTATAGTTTTTTCAAAGATTATAATTCCCCATATAGATTCACAGATTCAATAGATCTTCCATGGCCCTAAACATGACTGACTAGGAAAGCAAATACCTATTACCAGCATTTCTTACGTATACAGTGTCAAGGTTTCACTTGTTATTTCTCTGGAAGATGTAAACATATTATTCCTAATGTATATGATATAGTCACAGGTAATTACGTAAAGTGCAACACGCCCATTGGGAGTGAGGCTGCATTACTTGGTGGCGGAAACATTTTCAGCTGCCATTTTGAAATCCACCATATTGAATTGAGCTTTGGGTTTTCTATTGGGAAGAGGGCAATATATCAATCTTGGCCAGCATTTACTCAGAAATACACTGGAAGTATCAGTTTTTTAAGTAGTTAGAGTGTGTGCATGAAACAGAGTGGATAAAAATCTGATTTCTTTTTTTAAAATCTGATTATTATTATTTTTTATCTGATTTTTTTTTAATATAAAATGCTTTTTGAGGAAACTATATTACCATCCAAAGGTTATTCCATCATGAAATGAAGATTAGTTTTTTTAAATTATGTAGAATGAGGCTGTATATGTTAAATTCTTTTGGTAAATAAATTCCATTAATCCATTCACAATGTCATGCTCATGGTTTTTGTAAGATTATTGGGCAGTTTCTCTGCCTACAAAAGATTATCACAGATACTTTGTTTACTTTTGCAGTTCTCAAAACTGAATTTGACTCAGCAGAGATCACATGCCTCTTCACAGCAAAAATGTTATAACATGAACAGAGTTGAGAAAAAAAACCTTAATCCTAACGGCCCCTTTCACACGGGCGAGTATTCCGCGCGGGTTCAATGCGTGAGTTGAACGCATTGCACCCGCACTGAATCCTGACCCATTCACTTCAATGGGGCTGTGCACACGAGCGGTGATTTTCACGCATCACTTGTGCGTTGCGTGAAAATCGCAGCATGCTCTATATTCTGCGTTTTTTCACGCAACGCAGGTCCCATATAAGTGAATGTGGCCGCGTGAAAATCGCAAGCAAGTGCGGATGCGGTGCGATTTTCACGCATGGTTGCTAGGTGATGATCGGGCTGGGGACCCGATCTGCATTATTTTCCCTTATAACATGGTTATAAGGGAAAATAGCAGCATTCTGAATACAGAATGCAAAGTAAAATAGTGATGGAGGGGTTAAAAATAAAAAAAAATTAACTCACCGAGTCCACTTGATCGCGTAGTTGAGGATCTCTGTCTTCTTCTGTAATGTTGAGCTGCCGGCTAAGGACCTGTGGTGACGTCACATCACATGATCCAATCACATGGTCCCTCACCATGGTGATGACCAGTGATTGGACCATGTGATGAGCACAGTGACGTCATCAAAGGTCCTATTCCTGTGCACAGCAAAGAAGAAGACCGAAAAGAAGCCGGCTGCGCGATCAAGTGGATTAAGGTGAGTTAAATTTTTATTTTATTTTTTTTAACCCCTCCAGCCCTATTTTACTAAGCATTCTGTATTAAGAATGCTATTATTTTCCCTTATAACCATGTTATAAGGGAAAATAATACAATCTACAGAACACCTAACATGCCGATTTTTCTCACGCGCGTGCAAAACGCATTACAATGTTTTGCACTTGCGCGGAAAAATAGCGCATTTTCCCGCAACGCACCCGCATCTTATCTGGAAAAAAAACATGACGCCCGAGTGAAAGAGGCTAACTTCTACAAGCCTATGAATACATAATCAACCTCTTCAGTGCCAAGTTTAAGAAGTTCAGTGAATAGAAACAATATTTTCTGATTGTTTGGAGTGAATAGATCTGCACAAGAAGATGTTTAAGCAAATAAAATATGCTGTAATGTTATTGTTTCAGTTAAATAAAATCTATTTAAATGTTATTAAGGTAATTATTATTTTTCTCCTTCCTAATACAACAGAAAAGTTGTCCAAATATGAATGATTAACCTATTAAACTGGGGATAAAAAAAACTAATATGAAACTGTTGTTATTCTAAAAATCTTCATCAACTTGCATATTATAAGTTATACCAGCAAGAATTTGTCTTTATGTAGAAAACTATGATTTAAATCAAGCCTTACTGACTACTGATTTAAATCAAATCCACCCTGGCATGAAATATGAAAACAGCATAAGGCTACTTTCACACTTGCAGCAGAGTGATCCGGCAAGCAGTTCCGTCGCCAGAACTGCCTGCTGGATCCGGCAATCTGCATGCAAACGGACAGCATTAGTAGACTGATCCGGATGCGGATCCATCTTACTATGCTTTGCAAGACGGATCCGTCTCTCCAGATGTCATCAGTTATATATTTTTTACACATTTTTACCGGTCTGCGCAGGATCCGATGTTCTGCCAAATCTCTATACCTCGCGAAAAGTTTATACCGGAAGTGACGCGCGCACAAATCTTTAGATCAAATCAGGATGAACTGCAACTGATGATTTGTGCGCACGCGGGGTGCACGAAGTACTTCTATCGCGGCGCTGCAACGATTCTTTCCTAAACCAGTGGACGTGCGCTTGCACAGCGCCGCGCACACCCTCCTCCAGCTGATTCCTGTGCGGCTGCGTCACTTCCGGTATAGACTTTTCGCAAGGTATAGAGATCTGGCAGAACACCGGCATTGCAGTATTTTTTATGCCGGATCCAGCACTAATACATTTCAATGTAAATTAATGGCGGATCCGGCATTCCGGCAACTGATCCGGAATTTTGGACGGAGATAATACCACAGCATGTTGTGGTATTCCCTCCGTCCAAAATGCCATTCAGTGACTGAACTGTAGACATCCTGAACGGATTTCTCTCCATTCAGAATTGCACTAGATAGAACTGATCAGTTCTTTTCCGGTATTGAGCCCTTAGGCCCGGAAAAGAATAACGCTAGTGTGAAAATACCCTAAGGTAAACCAAGTGCACATGAAATCTCAAGAACGAACCTAACACAGAAAAATAAATATAAGATACATTTACCATTTTGAGAATTTCCCTGCATCCAGTTTATTAGCACAGGATGTGTACTGCTGGTTCTCATGTTTACCTTGTACTTTTTTTTTTTTTTTTCCACCTTGAGAAGATTTAGGAGCAGATGGGGGATGTGAGGATTTGTAAATTAGCATTTTGGAGTGAATGGCACAATTATCAGTAACTTCTCCTGATCTTATATGGATAGAGGCTTGAGACTTTACACATTCGGATCACCTTCAGAACGCCTCCAACACACCCTGCCTGGCACGTTACATTACAGAGAAGCCTCTTCAGTTTCGAGGCAATTAAAAGTGGCTTTGTAATGAATGGTGTCTTTCTACTCTAAAGCAGTAAAATGCTGGTTAACGGGAAGGGAATAGGACATAGAAATCAAACTGGGCTTTGTAAGCAGTCTAGCAGAGGACACATGCATTTTTATGAACAGGAATGCGTAGGTAGAGATGTATAAAAAATATATATATGACCAGAGAGAACTCAGATATAGGTGTTCGGAGTTATTTTAGAGGTTGCCCGTACATATTTGTAAGTATCTCTGTAAGTGTCTAGTATCCTTAATTTTAGCATTGAGTTTAATTATTGATGTTTTATGGTGCAAAATTATTTCAAGCTGACAAGTCTCACCGACCCATTTGAAACAAATTAGAAAATGCATGCAACGCTCAGAATTTATAAGTGCTCAACTTGCGGCCCTCCAGCTGTTGCAAAACTACAACTCCCAGCATTCCCAGATAGTCTACAGCTATCAGCCTACTACAGGGCATGGTGGGAGTTGTAGTTTTGCAACAGCTGGAGGGCTGCAGGTTGAGCATCCCTGCCGTAGTTGTATTATATATATAACGGGCAGCACTCCATGGAGTTCTGCCCGTTTTTCTATTTCTGTATACTGGGTTTGTTTAACCCAATTGGGCTAGTTGCACCCTCCTGTTTCTTCATCAGACGGTGCTGCCACCTTTTTCATACATAGATAGATATATATATATATATATATATATCTATCTATCAAAAGTGGGTAAGCACCTATTGCCTTACTTGGGCTCTGCACCCTTTTCCCTCTTTTTCTTGGATGGTGCTGCTGGTGGTTTTTCTTTTGTGTGTATATATATATATATATATATATATATATACACACACATATACACACACACACACACACACACACACACACACACAGCCCACTGATGTGATCAGACACACAAATTAATGTAAAGTGAATAATAAGTGTAAGTGTAGTCTGTTAAGGTCAATGGAACTGCCAATAAGCATTAAAGGTGTATTCTAGTTTCATGAAATGTATGACCCCACCGATCAGCTGTTTGAAAAGCTGCGGCACTAGTGAGAACGCTGCGTCCCCTTGAGTGTTCACCTGCAATCTGTC
Source organism: Bufo bufo (assembly GCF_905171765.1). NCBI lineage: Eukaryota > Metazoa > Chordata > Amphibia > Anura > Bufonidae > Bufo > Bufo bufo. Next base: position 249,622,062 of record NC_053392.1, read on the forward strand.
TGTTCGCCCTATTCAAGTGAATCAGAGAGGAAGCTGTAATTGCACTGCACCACCACTGCAATGTAGATGGCGAGCAAGTAAACACAGCTCTCACACTAGCGCCACAGTCCCTTCAAACAGCTGATCGGCGGGGGGGGGGCCAAAAGTCAATCTGAAACAGATGACCTATCCTGAAAATAGGTCATCAGTATCACAAAGCCAGAATACCCCTTTAAATATATGTTAGTGGATCCTTAAATACTATATTGATATAGTGATAATACATATGCATCCCATGCTTCCTCCAAGAGATTATTGGTGCCATAGGTATCTGATAAACCATTAGGCCTGTTTCATACTGGTGTTAATGGTTCTGGCAGGGGAAAAGCCTGCCGGATCAGTAACTACCGTCTGCCGCAGTGCGCTGCCAGAAGTCTGTCCGACCCCATTCACTATAATGGGGACCGGCAGAGATCCGGGTGCAACACCGCAAATATGCCGAAAGGTGGCCGGATAAAAACCGCTGCTGTGGCTGGATCTCTGCCAGTCCTCATTATAGTGAATGGGGCCGGACGGCCTTCTGGTAGCGCACAGCTGCACACGGTAGTTACATATCATCATTGTAACCATTAACGCCAGAGTGAAACAGACCTTATATCACTTCACCTTCCTGAACACACATATTAAGGCCTCTTGCACACGAACGTATTTTCTTTCCGTGTCCGCTCCGTTTTTTTTGCGGACCGTATGCGGAACCATTCACTTCAATGGGTCTGCAAAAAAACGGAAGTTACTCCGTGTGCATTCAGTTTCCGTATGTCCGTTCCGCAAAATAATATAACATGTCCTATTATTATTGTCTGCATTACGGACAAGGATAGTACTGTTCTATGTAGGGCCAGCTGTTCCGTTACGGAATGCACATGGATATCATCCATATTTTTTGCGGATCCGTTTTTTGCGGACCCAAAAATACATACGGTCGTGTGCTTGAGGCCTAAGTCAGAGGAAATGAATTTTTAGACATGTATCTATCTAAAAGGTGAAAGGAATGCTTTACTACTAAGTTTTTTCATTTTTATTTTTAACCTAATCATAAACAAGTGCAAGGTTCACAGTAAGGCCTCTTTCACATGGGCGTGGGCATGGGCAGCGGTTAGTTGCGGTGCAATGTGCGACTTTTCCCCACTCATGCCAGGTCTAAAAAAAGTTGGAGTGGCGTGGGCGGGGAAGGGGACGGCCGGTAGGTCCGTCTAAATCACCATTTTCTACACCTGTTTTAGGCGTAGATAATGGTCTAAAGGTAAGACAGCTAGGAAGCTGTTGGAGGAAACGACTATGTTATGTAGAGGTTGGCGCCTCTTCATAACTCCGGTGGATCCACCGCCAGATATAGGGGTTATTAAGACCGGCGTCTAAAACGACATATTTTGCAGTGCTTTACACACATTATCATTGCTTGCTCTCTTCAACGGAACTCACATGTCCCCTATCAGTATGTCTTTGGAGTGTAGGAAGAAACTGGAGTACTCGGAGGAAACCCACCCAAACACGGGGAGGACATAGAAACTCCATGCAGATGTTGTCCTTGGTCGGATTTGAACCTGCAAGCACCACTGCTAACCACTGAGCCACCGTGCTGCTACTTCAAGACGTAACCACCACTTTGCAATAGGAAAGTTATCACTGAGCTTCTCTTTCACCAAAGCCGATTTACTTTGTCGGCTGTAACCTTACCAGCCATGCTAGTATCAACAGGATGGCGATTTCTCCTGGTCAAGTGCTAAACGCATGACTACCTCCTGGATACATGGCCAGAACTTTACCGGAAAGCACATGTGTGATACCCATTTTATAACCTAGTGTTAGGCTACTTTCACACTAGCGTTGTTTGAATCCGGCGTTCAATTCCGACACCGGAACTGCCCGCTGGATCCGGAAAAACGTGTGAAAACGGATTACATTTGAATCCTGATCAGGATTTTGATCACAATGAAAAAATGCATTGGAAAAAACCGATCCGCCATTTATGGACTTTATTTTTTTCACATTTTTCGGGTTTAACATGCAAAAGCCGGATCCGGTTTGACAGAACACACGGCGCCGGATCCGGCGTTCAGTCAAAGTGTTCAGGATTTTTGGCCGGAGGTAAAAATACAATATGCTACGGTTTTCTGAAAAGCCTGATCAGTCAAAAAGACTGAACTGGATGCATCCTGAACGGATTGCTCTCCATTCAGAACGCACTAGGATAAAACTGATCAGTTCTTTTACGGATTTGAGCCCCTAGGACGGAACTCAGCGCCGGAAAAGAAAAACGCTAGTGTGAAAGTACCCTTAGTTCATTGCACGTAACTGATAGGATATAGAAGGAGCAGGTCCTCTTACACAGTGTTACACTGTTTATTTGGATATAGCATATTAATTATAATTGGTACTTACAGTCTACTCTAGGAAGAACATATTTGTCCGGTTTCTTGCAATAAAGCAGCCATTTGATCTGTCTATTGTCAATGGAAATGGTTGCCAATCATATACGTGAATGTATGCGAGCAAGTACACCTGTGTGATCCAACAATGATTCTTTATGAGCCAAGTTCCAGGGCTCAAATTTCCCTTTACTAAGGAATGTTATTATTGCATGGCCTCTATTCTTCTGTCACAAGTGCTCATTTTCGATATTAAATACTGCGCCTACTGTGTTATTTGTGAGATCACACACAAAGACCACAATATGTAGCAGGTATACAACGCTATATAGCTGAGAACTATTTCTCACTAATTAGAAAGTGATGAGGCACGCCTTCAGAAGAATCTTACACCCAGCAGCATGGGAAAATACTGTATAATAACTGGGCCATACCTCTCATTGCTACACGATGCTATTCCAAGCCACGCGTCTTCAGTATTTTATGAAGGATCGTAAGGCTGGGTTCTTATCCTGTGGCGATGGCATTGTTTTTTGATGAGGATTCCACACACAAGGTTCAACAAATAAAACAAATTTCTCCTCTAAACCGCATTCTCACAATTTTCACATGGTCGGTATTGGGTAAGTTGGTCCAAAACCCAGAAGAGGTTAAAAATCTCCAGGATACCCTGGTTTCGGATGAAAAATACTGACCATGTAAAAGTGACCAGGAGCAGAGGATAATCTTGCTAAGACCTTGTTCACATCTCCGTCAAGCAGATCTGGCTGCATGATCCAGCACAAACGCCGGCTGTCAGCCTGACAAAAAAAAAAAAAACGTTGCATGCAGCGGTTTTTGTCCCACCGAAACCTGGTATTTATGCCGGAAAACTAGGTGCAAATCATATACATGCTGGAGGAGCAAAAAGCATAAATGAAAAACTGTGGTCTGCCTTTAACCTCTTCGTGACCACCAATGACTAAGCCTGCATACATTTATTTTTTACAATGCTGTAGGTTCAGCCTCACACACATTTCCACCAGATTCCCAGCAATCATGGAAGCTAAGTGGTTTCAGAGGGAGGGAGCGCTAACTCTTAGGTGCTGATGGTCGGGATGGTAGCTGGAGGACTAAGGCTAGTTTCACACTAGAGTCAGAGATCCCAGTAGGGATCAGCCTGCTGGAGATCTCTGGATCCAGCATTGCCAGACGCTGCCTGAATGCCCACCATCCCCATTAACTATAATGGGGATCGGTGGAGATCCAGCCACAACCGGCATTTATGCTGAGAATGGGCAGGACAAATGTAGGGGTTTTAGTCCAGCTGATTCTCAGCATACTTGCCGGTTTGCAAAGGGATCTCCACCGGTTCCCATTATAGTTTATGGGGCCGGCGGACGTTCAGGCAGTGTCTGGCAATGCTGGATCCAGAGAGCTCCAGAAGACTGCTCCATGCCGGTACAGCCTGCCAGAACGCTAGTGTGAAACTAGCCTGACACTGGCTGCAAGCTTATTAGACCCTGTCTAAGAACCACATCCCAACCTATAAGATCACATTTTTTTCCCATCCCTCATGGCATAAAAAATAAATAAATAAATGCCACAATTGCTATTTTTCATTCATTCATCTCCTAAAAAAGGCAATGATAATGACTTATGTACAATAAAATTGTATCCATAACACCACGTCCCACAAATACTGAACCCTCACACAGCTCTGTTGAGGAAAAAAAAAAAAACATTATGACTCTTTAGTGTATGGCAAAAAAAAAAAAAAATGAAGTGCAAAAGTAGTAATAATAGTAAAAATGACAAAAATTGGGTATGGCCATAATTGTATTGCCACAGAAAATACATTTGTCATGTTATTTCTACTGCCCGGTGAACACCATAAAAACATAACCCAAAAGATGTATGTTGGAATTGCTTTTCCTTCCTCCCCTTAACCCCTAAAATGGATAAGTTATAGAATAAATTCTATGTACCCCAAAATGGTGGCATTAAAATACAGCTCATCCTTCAAAAGAAAGAAGCCCTATAATAGCCACATCAACAGGAAAATAAAGTTATGACTCTTGGAATGGGGTTGTAAGAAAACTCTAAAAACGGCTTTGTCATTAAAGGGGTTAGCCCACCAAAAAATATTCTAATGTATTCTGTAACATCAATCAGGTGGTCACACATGCTCAGTTCCATCTTTCAGTTGCCACCACCTATATTAGAAGGTATGACACTGTTAGAAGATATGACAGTTACAGGGAGAGAGCTGCAGCAAAAAAGGGACCCCCCTGAGCTATGAAATAGACTGAAATAGGAGTAACCCTTTAATGAATGAGAGTGGGCGGAAACACCAAGGAAGCTTGTCCCACACCTGCCAGCAGTGGAACAAGTGACACAAGCATATTGTTATTTCAAGGGAGAATTTGTTTTTTTACAGCGTACAAGGAAGAGATCCCTCAGGTTACAATAATTTCAACATACAATTATCTTTCCTTGTAACTTGAAATCAGAAATCAACATGCAATACATGCAAAATTGTCCCGTGTAAATGGGCCTTAAAGCGAACCTTTCACCTGCATTTCACTTAATAAACTATCAAAAGTACCTTATAGATCATCCTCATTGTGTTATCATACAGTCTTGTCCCGCTTTTCTGCCATGTATATGCATGAAAAAAATCGCCTTATAAAGTACTCTTCTCTAGCTCCACAAGTCACGGTATAAGTCAATAGATAGGCGGGATCGCGCTGCTACTGAGGCCGACGGCGCATGCGCCGCCTGTACAAGCGCGGTCCCGGCGACTGAGCCGGGTGTCAATTAGACTGCATAGAGGCGGGGTTAGGGTAGGGGAGTTACAGCCTGGAGTGAGGGAAGGGATACCCCCTTGACTTCTAACGTGCCTTGTGGAGCTGGAGAAGAGTACTTTATAAGGCGATTTTTTCATGCATATACATGGCAGAAAAGCGGGACAAGATTTTTTGATAGGTTCGCTTTAACGAAGCTCCTGTCCGAACCATAAAGTGATTTAGGGTGCCTTCACACACGGCAGATTTTTACAACAGAAAACCAGTTCCATTGATATGAATGGGTCTTTTTTGGCAGAAAGCACATGGATTTCTACAAGCCCCATTCTGGTGAATGGAACTGATTTTCAGTTGCAGAAATTTCTGCATCAAAATCTGCCGCATGTAAAGGCGTCATTACAGCTTCCAGCAGCTCTGACTGTCACATGTAAGCAATTGCTTCATCTGTATTAGCCATCTACTTAAAGGGGTTGCTCAATGTGTTGTAAGATGAATTTATGCCATAGCCTTTTCTATACTGCATATGCCCCCTTGTCGGCCAAGTCTTTTGTACTGTCCACACAGAGGCCTTGTCCATAAGGTGGCCGGTGTTGGAGGGTCATGTGACCAAGCAAATCACCTCCATTCCAATACACTGAACCTGCCGTCTGCACTTGCACTGTTGGGACTGTTGTGCGCTGGTCACATGACCCTCCATCAGCAGCCATCTTATGGACAGGACACCTATGCAGACAGCACAGAAGATGTGCCCACATCTGAATGGATGAAAACGGCACAGAATATCAAGGCTATGGCCCCGATTCATCAAGACTAGCATATGCTACACTGGTCTTAATGGGGCATGCACTGCCAGAGGAGCCATGTAACTTACAATGCAGCATAGGCATCGTCATAAAGAACGTGGCTCCTCCAGCAGTCCATGCGCCAGAATGAAATCTATGGCAGCTCAGATATTTCAGTCATTTTTTATGTCAACTTCTGACGTAAATAACGATAAATAATCCGGCGCCAATGACCACTCCCATGCTTCACCCTCACCACTCCCCATTTTCATAAAATTGGCAAGGGTGGTGTAAAAATGGAAAAGTCACAAAGGTATTGAAAAGCTGCAAATCCGGTGGATCTGTGACTTTTCTATGTAAAAAACAGGCGTAGGAGAAATAATAAATTTCCCCCTATATTGGTAAGTTAAATGTGGTCATCTTACATACACATCGGTCAACAGTAGCTAGAAAGTGGCCAACCCCTTTAACTGTCTCCAGTCTTCATTTTTTCTAGTTTTGGGAGGACACACCGGGGGCTCCAGCCACAATTACTAGTTTTCCACTAGTTATTTTCTGAACGTTATTAAAGTTTCAACTTACAGAAGTCACCCCAAAACCAATGAATATATTGCAACCAGAGGGACCACTGTATTGAAACACAGACCAGAAAATAGAAAGATTTTTTACTTTTTATATCATTTATCATGTATACATTTGAGTTTATTACAACGCTCATTCTTGACTTTTTTTTTTTTACTGGCCCCTCTCAAGATAATGCTATTTTTCAAAAAGTGGCAGGGTACTACTGTGGCGAGCTCAACGCAAGGATCCATGCTGCTCAGACTCCGCTTTTAAACAAACCACACTATATAAAAAGAAATGTCCAGCGTCTTCAGGACTTCAGGACCCTGTAATTAGGGCTTAATTCAGACACAAATCCATAACCATACAAGTATCCAAAGACAGTCCAAACATAAGTTTCCTTATTCATAGCAATGTTTGGTACAATTTATGGCCCTATTTACACATCAGTGTTCGGTCAGTGATTTCCATCAGTGATTTGTGAGCCAAAACCAGGTGCGATTCTAAACACAGAACAGGAGCAGATCTTTCCATTATCTTTGTGTAGCCTCCATTTCTGGTTTTGGCTCACAATCACTGACCAAACACTGACGTGTAAATAAGGCCTAACACGTTTTACTCTGGCAAACCTTGGTGAGACCCCTGCTTTAGGCCTCATGCACACAGCCGTGTTCCTAATTCAGTCTGCAAAAAAAAATAAAAATCAGATGAGCAAAATATGGAAACCTTTTGTGTTTATTCCATAAACTCACTTCCATCCGTAGAAAAGACTATTCTCGTCCACAATACAGACTAGAAGAGGACATCTGCTCGTCCACCCACTGATGTGGCTCATGGTCTCCTAGTAATGAATGGGTCAGTGTGCTATCCGTAAAAAATGTAGCTAGCACATGATAAAAATGTGCATGAAACCTTAACCTATGCAAAAAATAAAGCAATACTGGTCAAAGAAGATGATCATGTCCTCCTTCCTGTTCGTTGTGGATGAATTTTATGGAAGAGCAATGGTAAAAATAAAAAAAGGCAATTGGTCGCAATCCTCATTATGTCTACACCACTAAAGAGGTTGTCCCATGACATATCAAGTATCCACAAGATAGGGTATAAATGTCCGATTGGCAGGGGCGTTGTGTTTTGTCCAGTGCTCCGAATGTTAATGCTGGTGGTGGGCATAGGCGTTGAGGTTGTGTCACGGCCGGGAAGCTCTATACTCACCTCTTCCTTCCTGGTCCTCGGCGCTCCAGTGTGAAGGCTGCGCACAGTGTGAGGCCGTGCTGTGACCTCACACTGTGCGCGCCCAAACAGCAGACTATACAAGAGGATTACCGAGTGGGGGCGGTGAAGAGCAGCAGCATCCGGAGCAGGAACGGTAAGTGTTTATTTGGGGGGGGGGGGGGGGGAGCTGATGGAGGCTGCTGGGGGGGCTGACATGAGGCTGCTGGGGGGGCTGACATGAGGCTGCTGGGGGGGCTGACATGAGGCTGCTGGGGGGGCTGACATGAGGCTGCTGGGGGGGGCTGACATGAGGCTGCTGGGGGGGGCTGATATGAGGTCGGATTGGGGGTCATTCACATTGGGGTCTGATCTGAGGTCTTATTAACATTGGGAATCTTATTGGGGCTGTCAGCTGAGCTCTGATTAACATTGGGTGTCTGATTGGTGGTCTGACCTCAGGTGTAATGAAAAATATTTTTTTCCTATTGTCCCCCTCTGAAACCTAGGTACGTTTAAAAATGATTTCTTCTCCCTTAATTATATTGATAGTGCGAGTCTGTATGTATGCAGAGTGCATTATAGTATAATTTTATATATATATATATATATATATATATATATATATATATATATATATATACACACACACATACATATATACATACACACACACACATACATACACATATATACATACATACACGTGCGCGGCATGTGTGTTTGTGCTTTAGGGTGCACACCCTAATGCAATATGCAGCGCACGCCTATGCTGGTGGGATTTTTTTATTTTATTATTAGGCTATTCCTAGCCGTCTGGGCAATCCCACAGATAATCCCCCAACCCCCCTTGTACTTGTTCCACTACTTGCAGGCTACGCGGGCATGAGTTCAGAACTTCAGTCACTTTGGTCCGATGGGTTCCAACTTCTGTGATTAGTTTTTAGTTGGGGGATTTGCTTAATTTTAAATTAGGCTGACCATAGGTTAGGATGATCTGTAGGGTTGCCCAGACGACTAGGCCCTTCGCTGTAGTTATTAACCCCTTGCAGCAGTCGCTCATTCACTGAAGGGATGACTGCTGAAAGGGGTTAATAACTACTGTGAAGGCCCCCCCCCCCCCCCCCGATGCCGATGAGGGCGTGGCTTCACATGGGCTCATGCCCTGGATGTCTTCAGACCCTAGCAACGCCCCTGCTGATTGGCAGGGTCCAACCACTGGGACCCTCATCGATCACTAGAATAGGGCCCCTTTTCCCCCCCCCCGTTTGATTGGAGTGGCAGACATGCATGTGTGTCCACCACTCCATTCAACTATATGAGGCTACCAGAGATAGCCGAAAACAAGCACTCCAGCTCCAAGCTATCTCCGGCGGTTCCATAGAGTTGAGTGGAGCTGCAGATACACATGCGTGTCTGATGCTCCATTCAAATGGGGAACATAGACCTCTGCTAATCAGACACTTATCACCTATCCTGTTGTCATGGGACAACCCCTTTAAATAGTCTGGAAGCCATCAGACATCAGCAATTCTGACGATGAAGACTTCTTGCACTGTTCTCTTCCGGCTTCCTCCTGTGACCAGGAGAGTGAGGTCTGTAGACTAGATTTCATGGTCACTGTGGCAGGAAGGGTTGCCACTTGATTGACAGTCAAACAAGAGGACATCATTGCAGCAGAGAGGGCATCAAGCCGGAAATCATGCTACATGGTATGCTGCGTTTTATATATAAATCACATGTGAACTTACACTTTACATCAGTTGTCTGCTCTCCAACTGTTTTGAGACTACTCATGGGATGCTGAGACTTGTGGTATCACAATAGTTAAGATATGTTCACTATGCTTTTTTTTTTTTAAATACCATTTTGTTTTAATTCGGCATGCCATTAATCCGACTAAAACTTTAACCTCATTCAATGGGGCTAATACTTGTGCAGGACCCACCCTGGTCTCTATGCTAGCAAGGGGTTTGGAAATCCACATGGAAATCATCCTTACCCCAATGTGAATTCCCACTGAAAGCAATAAGGGGCCAATTTCTGTGCAGATTCTTTACAGGATTTGATGATGAAAATCCAGCATTTCAGAGCCACAGTTTTCATACCACTGCTTTAAAGGTGCTGGCACACCCTCAATAGCTGTCAGCCGAACTACAGTAACTCCCCTATTATCATATATCCTCAGGTATCTTATTTCGTGGGGAAACAAAAGGATTTGCCATTGAAATTCAACGACCTTGATCTATACCACCTCCCCGCCCCCCCACTCAAAGATGGAGGAAGTTAGGAGTTCCCTGGACACCAAGTCTAAGTAGACTGTAGGTCAGCCCCACTGAAAATGGCAGGTTCAGTGCACAGTGATGACGCACTTTATAAAAGAGGGCATAAAAGTTTATAGCCACATTTAATCACTGATACTAGACGGCAGTAAAAGTACTACTCAGCGAAAGTTCCTTTTATACAGGCACATAATCGAGCGGTGATAACACAGCATGTGGACCAGCAATCCTTTACTGCATTTGAATGTAGCTTAATCCAGCAGTTAGGTAAATAAAGTCTCTCTGGGTTAATAAACAAAAGTCTTATTCGAGCAAATCAAATAACCCTTAAAATCCATATATTTAATTTCAATCCTTAAAAAACGAAAAAGTCAAAAAGATAAAGAGGACGGTAGTCACTGAGGGTCCCTCAGATAAGTCCACAATAAGCACCTCTTAACGTACTGGGAGATAGGGAAACTGTCCCTGTCGTCTCTCCCTGGTCTATTCCTCAGCCCAGGGAGGCCCCTAGTAGTGGGGACTCCCTGTCCTCGAACCTGGGCTATTCTAATCCTCACACAGCCCTAAACAGGGTGACATTGGAGGGTAAGAAAAGATGGTGACCTAAATAGGTGCCTACACATGGACAGATGATATACATACAAAAAACAACAAAACATACACCCCTAGTGCCGAGATAATCCAGCTACCTAGGTACACAGAACACCCTCAGATATACATTATTCAAAATAACCCGACGCGTTTCCCCCACTTTGTGGGATCATCAGGGAGTCAGTAGGATTTGGGTGACGGATATCAATATGGATAGTCAGATATCCATTATTATAAATATGATACCTAAGCGATAATAAAGGGGATCAATTGTTAATGGCTGGAGGGGATCTCAATCAACCGGACTCGGTACAGAAATTTTAAACACCAGGACCGTTTTATAATGCAGCCGGAGTTGATTGCAGGCATAGTCTCTATACATTCAGTTCAAAACCTCATAGGTCCAGTGATTAATGAATGGCTTCAATGAGCATAGATGCATAAGTCTGTTGTCCGTCTCAGGGTCCAGTCATCCCAGGTTCCTCGTTCAGCCCGTTAATTTGAATGTAGAAATCATCCTACTGTACAGCAAGGAATGATTAATACAAGCATTTGTTGTCGGTTAACTGCATAGGTCATCAGTGTCTGATCGGTGGGTGTCAGACCCCCGTCCCAGGAAGCTTGAGCTGGAACGACACAGCTCTGTTCATTGTGTAGTGGAGGGAACGTGTAACTGCAGCGAAGCTTGAGCAGCACCCAGCTAAGAGTGAAACAACCGATTGCAGGGGTGCTGGATGTCGGAACCCCCAACGATAAGACGTTGATGGCCAATCCTGAGGAGAGGTTATCAATAGGAAAAAGGAGTGGGCAACCCCTATAACTTCATGTGCAAAAAATACGGAATGGATGCGGAAACTAAATACGTTCGTGTGAATGTAGCCTAAAGCCGTTCTTTGTTATCTATTCTTTAGCTGCATGCAGCTTACAATCCTTCTGACCTTGCTTCCCTCTAAACATGCATACTTGGATCCCACGAGGATGCATGTTTATTTCAGTAATTTAGACGGGATATATTTCCTAGGGGAACAAAGGATCGGGCATGTTATGCTCATGGGTATTTCTAATAAACCTGCCGAATGCTTAAAAAAATAACCATGATTATCCGGTGGACTATTGTAACTCATATTACTGTCTACTGGTACAGCAGCCGACAGCAGGACTTATGCGTCACAGTTAAGCCTCATTCACACGTCAGTGTTCTCCACGGACAGCACACGTCCCCATTCATTTTAATGTGTGTATTCACACATTAGTGTTTTAGCACGATCCGTGTGTCAGTGGTTTCAGCACGGATGCATGCTCTATTTTGTCCGTGTTCATGGATCAAATCATGTCCATTATAATCTATGGGTTCGTGAAAACCACGGATGCGATCCATGTTGCATTCATGCTTCACGGATCATTAAGAAGAGATGCTTTGAAAATAATTTTTTAGCTGTTCAGTGTCAGTGAAACACGGACATCAAAAAACGGACACAACACAGATTATACTGTCATGTAGTTTAACCTTTTGATATATACTGTACGTGACAATTTAGCATCTTCTGTACCTCCCCACTAACACTTTTGCATTTTTATTTTCCAGTATTCTTGTTCAGTGAAAAACAGGATGTTATTGACTGATACCATCGCATCATGCCATTTTATGTAAAAAACTAAAATCATTTGCAAACCAATCCAAAGAAGGGAACGGTATTGTAAAAACTGACTTCCAGAATTATCAGAATGACCTTCAATAAAACCTTTTTAAGCAATATTTTATACTAGAAAAAAACATCCAGAGGCAAACCATAAGGGTAAATCCTTAAAGTACACCTAAGCTTTTAAAAAAAATTAAATAAAAGAAGTACAGTATGTGTACATGAGGAATAACTATTTCTGGTTGCCGTATGATTTGTATAGGACATTTTTTTAGCAGTTTTTCTCTGTACGTGTTGAACATCTAGTTTGCAGTTCTCTCAGAGATGGTGGGTGGAGACTAGTTGCCATCCACTGCATACAGAAAGTAGAGGAGAATCTCCTTCCTAACCTTCTCTTACTCAGAAGTGGTCCCAGAATCACAGAGGACATTATAGAGAAGTACTGACCTGTATTGTTGTGAATAAAGCACTTGTGCTGAGATATTGCAGTGACCCACAGGGGGAATGTTAAAAGGAGGAGGATGGGAGTGGTGGTGGCACTGAAAGTAGTAGTAGTGCTTCACGGTAGCCGTCCTTGCACCCCTCTCATATAACCGTGAATTGAAAGAGCACCATTTTTCCCTTGGGGCCCTCCCTGACTCTCTAGAGCTTCAGCATGGTGGCAGCTGGGGTGCCCTTTATGGAAGATGCTTGGTAGAGTGTAAGGCAAGAAGGGTGAGGAGAGACGACTAGTAGAGACAGTGACCAGGCCCATGTAGTTGCAATAAAGTCTCTTTACTGAACAGATAATGGGAGTAGTACTTAACACAGCAGCAAAAGGCACAGTTCTGAGGTAAATTACAGACTAAGATTCTCCCAATGATGGTTGTAGTAGTCCTGAGTTTTCATCTAAACACACTTTGCAATCTTTCCAACTAGCCACAGGTGTAAAGTTCCGTTCTTATTCACTCTTTCTGCAATTCCCAGGCAGAGGGTAAAGATTTTAGATTGGGGTTAACCAGCTGATAACTTGAGAAGTAACATTTGTCACTGATCAGACATATTACAAAGTTTCTTTTGGTTTCTTGTACTATTGATTTAGACCTCACACATACAGTTGAAACCAGAAGTTTACATACACTATATAAAAAGACACACATCCCCTGTTCTACTTCATCCATCTAATATTGATGTTTGATAACTCTTTTTTCAATGTACTGACTTGATATGTACTATTGTAATGCCCACATAATACATATACTCAAATGTAACTAGCTCATACTGTATGTTTTCAAATGTATATGGTTTTTCAATAAAAACAAATTGAACCATAAAAAGACACACATGCATGTTATACTCAATATCTGACATGAAATCAGAATAAATCTTTCCTGTTTTTGGTCAATTAGAATTACCATAATAATTATTATTTGCCAAATGCCAGAATAATGAGAGATCGAGAATGTAAAAAGTAATAAAAATGCCTTAAAACAATGTCAAAAGTTTACATACACTAAGATTACTATGCCTTTAAACAATTCTGGACTGCCCATATGATGATGTCATGTGTTTGGAAGCTTCTGTTAGGTTTGTTGGCAACATCCGAGTTATTTAGTCTCATAGCTGTGGATGTATTTAATAGGGATCGACCGATTATCGGTTTTACCGATATCGGCCGATATTGAGGATTTTGACAGTTATCGGTATCGGCATCTATTTTGCCGATATACCGATAACATATTGGGAACACAGAACGCGCTGCTCTCAGCGCTCTCTGTGTTCCCTCCGCAGCACAGGGGAGAAGGAAGCAGTGTCTCCCTCCCCCTGTGCTGCTGCTGCCGCCAATTAGAGGAGGGAGGACAAGGAGGGGCGGGGCTGTGGCCACCGCTCCACCAATGAAGATAAGTCTTTCATTATATCATATACAGGAGGCAGGTGCTGGCTGCAGAATCACATAGCCGACTCCCGACCTCTATGAGCTGTAGCTGCGATCTGCGGTAGTTAACCCCTTAGGTGCCGCGGATCGCAGCTACCGCTCATAGAGGTCGGGAGCCGGCTATGTGATTCTGCAGCCAGCTCCCGCCTCCTGTATATGCATTAATGAGAGATTTCTCTTCATTGGTGGCGCAGTGCGCCCCCCCCCAAGCCCCCCAGTATTAATCATTGGTGGTGCAGTGCGCCCCCCACTCAAGCCCCCCCCCAGTATTAATCATTGGTGGCAGTGGCCACAGGATCCCCTCTCCCCTGCTCCTCCGATCGGAGCCCCAGCTGTGTAATCCTGGGGCTCCGATCGGTTACCATGGCAGCCAGGACGCTACTGAAGCTCTGGCTGCCATGTTCAGCTCCATGCTGCTGTCTGCACAAAGCACAGAGCAGCAGGGACAGTGTGAGATCCTATTCACCCTGATAGATCTCTAGGACAAGGGTTCTAGTCCCTAAGGGGGCTAAAAGTCAGTAAAAAAAAAAAAAATAATTAAGTATAAATGAAAAAGAAAGATTTACAAAAAATAAAAATACACGTTAACAATAAACATATTAATTTTCAGCAGATTTGTGTAGGATTTTTTTTTTTCCAAAAATGAAAATTCCCAGAATATCGGTATAAATTATCGGCTATCGGCCTGAAAGTTCACAAATTATCGGTATCGGCCCTAAAAAATCAATATCGGTCGATCCCTAGTATTTAAATGCACACCTGAAACACACTGCTTCTTTGTGTAGCATCATGGGAAAGTCTAAAGAAATCAGCCAAGATATCAGAAAGAATTGTGGACTTTCACAAGTCTGGCTCAACCTTGGGTGCAATTTCAAGATACCTCAAGGTGCCTCGTTCATCTGTACAAACAATTATATGCAAGTACAAACAAGATGGGAAAGTCCAGCCATCATACCGCTCAGGAAGGAGACTGGTTCTGTGTCCCAGAGATCAATGTGCTTTGGTCGGACATGTGCATATCAACCCAAGAACAAAAGCAAAAGACCTTGTGAAGATGATGGTGGAAGCTGGTAAGATTGTGTCAATATCCACAGTGAAACGAGTACTGTATCAACATGGGCGGAAAGGCCACTCTGCCAGGAAGAGGCCATTACTCCAAAAGAAACATAAAAAAGCACACAGGAACAAAGATCTAGATTTTTGGAGACATGTCTGACGAAACTAAAATTTAACTTTCTGGCCATAATGACCATCGTTATGTTTAGGGGGAAAAGGGAGAAGCTTGGAAGCCTAAGAACACCATCCCAATTGTGAAACACGGGGTGGCAGCATCATGTTGTGGGGTTGTTCTGCTGCAGGAGGGACTGGTGCACTTCACAAAATAGATGGCATCATGAGGAAAGAAGATTATGTGGAAATACTGAAGCAACATCTCAAGACATCAGCCAGGAAGTTAAAGCTTGGGTGTAAATGGTTCTTCCAAATGGACAATGACCCAAAGCATGCTGTCAAACTGGTTACGAAGTGGCTTAATGATAACAAAGTCAATGTTTTGGAGTGGCCATCACAAAGCCCTGATGAATCCTATAGAAAATTTATGGGCAAAGCTGAAAAGGCAGGTGCGAGCAAGGCGACCAACAAACATGGCTCAGTTACACCAGTTTTGTCAGGAGGAATAGGCCCAAATTCCGATCAACTATTGTGAGAAGCTTGTGGAAGGATTTCCAAAATGTTTGACCCAAGTCATAAGGGCAATGGTACCAAATATTAATGAAATGTATGTAAACTTTTGACTTTGCAGAAGGTAATAAAAAAGCCTTAAAACATTATCTCTCTCATTATACTGGCATTTGGCAAATAATAATAATTATGGTAATCCTAACTGACTAAAAACAGGAAAGGTTTATTCTGATTTCATGTCACCGAGAAAAACATGCATATGTGTCTTTTTATATAGTGTATGTAAACTTCTGGTGTATGTAAACTTCTGGTCTCTCAACTGTATATTAACTATAGACTGCACACAGAGCCCTTCATTTCTATAGGGCCACAAAAAAATGCAGATAGCACAAGGAAATAACCCACGTGCTCTCTGTATCCGTGTGGCTGTTCTGCAAATTATAGAACGTGTTATATTTTGCAGACAAGAATAGGCATTTCTACTGTATAATGAAGACCGAGGAAAGTGCTGGATGCACGCGGCCGGTTTCCATATTTTACAGTTTGCTGTACATGAGGACTTATGCAAAGTTGTGCAAAAAGTTAGTGACCATTTAACCTGCACTTTGTCATTCAGTGTTGTCACCGTAGAGGCAGTTTTACGTGCATCTTGTGTCTACAGCCGTGATTTTAGACTGGCTTTACATGGTAGAGCCAATACTGTGGAGCAGTGCATTGTACTGAATAAGGTCATAGGGGGAATTTATAAGGAGGGGAATATTTGAAGTCACTTTTGCTTGAGTCTGTGTTGGAGAAATTTCACAGGTCTTTTGATGAATTTGGCTTGTCCTTAAACCTAAGGCCTCATGCACACGACAGTGAATAATGGCCGCGTGACGGCCGTCTAAGTAACGGCTGTCAGACGGACATTTTTAGCACCAATGAAAGTCTATGGGGCTATTCACATGGCCGCTCTTTTAACGGCCAGTGAATAGCGTTCGTCCAAAAATAGGACATGTCCTATTTTTGGCTGTTTTCACGGTCAGACTGACCCCTTGAAATCAATGGGACTGTTTTTAACGGCCGATTCACAGGAGTGCACCCATCTAATTGCCGTTAAAATGGGTACACTTTACCCAGGAGGGGTTAAAAAAAAAAACATAAAAAAACTAACCTCATCCACTTGCTCGCAGTGCGGAAGTCTGTTCTCTCTTCATTGAGCAGGACCTGCCGAAGGACCTGCGATATGTGTGGTGATGTAACCACAAGGGAGCGCGCAGTGACGTCATTGCGCACCTTTCATCAGGTTCCATTCAGTGAAGAGAGAAGAGACTGCTGCAGCGCGAGAAAGTGGATAAGGTGAGGGTTTATTGTAAAATCAACAAAAAAAAAACTGTGGTGGGCCATTATGGGGGCATTATTTAAACCATGGGGGAAATTATTTAACATGGGGCCCAACATTGGGGGCATTAAAAAAATAATTCCTACACTATGGGGGCCTACATTGGGGGCATTATTAAAGCTGGGGGCAGAAAAAAAAAAAAAAGATACACTATGGGAAACATTATTTTAGCCGGGGCCCTACCATTCTGTGGGTGTTCGCAGAAAGGTGGGTCTAGAAATAACTGCCAATCAAATTAATCCGTTCATGTCCGTTTTGAACGGACATGAAAAACTGATGCAAAACGGACATTAAAAATTGACACACGTCCCTTCAGCATACAAGGGGGTCCTTAACATTTGGGCAAAACTGTCCTCCCTCTTCAATCTCCCCCAAAGCCCCTCACCATTTATGCCGCTGAGACTTCTTCCCTTCTACTTGAACAAGGACTACATAGACAATCTAGGAATATGGTCCTCCCTGGGCGATGTTACTGTTGGGGACGTGCTGAAAGGCAATTTAGTCCCTTCCTTGCTAGACCTCCAGGCATCGCATCTCACAGTAAACTGGTCCTTCCTCCATTATTCCCACTTTAAGGAAATGTGCCAGCAATATTTGCGCAATATTGCGCATAATAAATATATCCCTTCCTGGTATGATACCATTACAGCAGCTCCAAACCCTAGGAAAAAAGCTAATCTCGCTGGTATACAATAAAATAGTAGAAAACAAACTCACCCAACGTACCTCCTTTTATTCAACAATGGGAGAGAGAGTTAGGTTTAACGCTTTCTGACAAAGAGGTTTCCTTGGTTCTTAAAAACTCACATGGCTTCTCGAAATGTGTTAGGATCCAAGAGAACGCATATAAACTGACCACTAAATGGTACCGTACCCCTGACATCATTCACAAGATAGATCCTTTGGCATCCCCACTCTGCTGGAGAGGCCGCGAGGAAAGGGGCACAACCATATCTGGTGGTCCTGTAAAAAGATTACGCCTTTCTGGGACTCGGTATGAGCAGCTATTCAACAAATTTGCACAACATCTGCCCCCATAACTCCTTCGCTGGTGCTGCTAAACCTGCCAGACCAGCACTACGCCCTTCATTAACGCTCTCTGCCTCCGCACTTAGTAGCAGCAGCAAAGTTGCTTATCCCACTTAACTGGTTATCAGAAAAAGCCCCCTCCCTAGTAGACTGGATTCATAAAACTCAGGACATATGTAGACCTGAAGAATTATCCAGTTGGGAGAACTTCGCTCATGATCAATTCCTGGATCTCTGGTCTCCGTGGCACCCAATCAACCCCAAGTTCACAGGACAAGTCTGACCTACTTACCTCCTATACTTATTGCCAGCAATTTCTGCAGCATAGGCTCTGCTACCTACCTCATGATAACACTGTCATTTAACGTCTACTATTTGATTATATGTCTATGTACTCGTGACCTTTGGGCATGCTGCCTTTGTTTATTGTTTAGTGCTTTAGACGCACCGCTCTTTTTATCTTGTAAGTGCATCTTAAATAAAGATTCGATAAAAAAAAATATTAAAAAAACGGACACACGGACAGAAAATGGATGCACACACTGATGCCAAATGGCCATGAAAAACTGACAGTGTGTCCGTTTTTAACGGATGTTTTTTTCACTGTCGTGTGCATGTAGCCTAAGGCCTTTCACACGGGCATCCCGGTTTTGCTCCGGATGCGTTGCGTGTGCATTGTGGGAAAACCGCACGAGTAGGCATGCAATTGCAGCGAGTTTTGACTGCGATTGCGTTCCGATGTTCAGTTTTTTCCGCGCGAGTGCAATGCATTTTGTAAGCGCGTGAGAAAAAAAACTGAATGTGGTACCCAGACCGGAACCCGGACTTCTTCA
Organism: Bufo bufo; assembly: GCF_905171765.1. NCBI lineage: Eukaryota > Metazoa > Chordata > Amphibia > Anura > Bufonidae > Bufo > Bufo bufo. Next base: position 249,641,165 of record NC_053392.1, read on the forward strand.
CTGAAGTTCAGGTTTGGGTTAGGTGTTCTGTAGATTTTTTTATTTCCCCTTATAACATGGTTATAAGGGAAAATAATAGCATTCTGAATACAGAATGCTTACTAAAATGGGGTTATAAAAAAAATAAAAAATGGAAAAATTAACTCACCTCATTCACTTGTTCGCACGGCCGGCATAGTCTTCTTTCAGGACCTGCAAAAGGACCTTTGATGACGTAATCGCGCTCACCACGTGTTGAGCGCGGTGACGTCAGCGCAGGTCCAGCTGAATGAAGATAGAAGGATCTTCTACCACAAAACTGGAGTGAGTGGTGTGAAAATGCATAAAGTCGTAAAATTTTGCACAAATGAGTGCAAAAAGCTGCAAATTTTTGCGCGAATTGCTGCAACTGCGACCCCAGAATCACAAAAATATCCAGCAGTGTTAAATTTATTTGAGATTCTGGGTTTTGCGGTTGCAACAACTTGTGCATCGCACCACGACCCCATTCAGTACAATGCCAGTACTGCTACACAGTACGGCATATTTACTAAGGGACTTGCGACTATTTTACGCCTAAGTCCCCTTTTCTAACCGGACGTGCGACAATATTTAGTCGCATGGTCAGTTTTGTGCTGTATCCACCAGTCGGGCGTAATGGGGACATGTCGGGGGCCCGGCTAATTTACTAACATTTACGTCAGACGCAAGGACTGCCCCAGATGAGCCCAATTTACGACGAGAGCAGTGCAGGGGGGAGCAAGGTCCACGTAAAAAGTCGGCATTAGTAAATATGCCCCAGCGTTCTTTGGTTGTACTACAGTCAGGATAGCCGCATGGCCACAACCTAAAGTTCCTTGGAAACCTGTAAGGTATATTCACATACCGCAGATTTTTACAATACATTTCTGCGACTGTTTCGTACATCTGAAAGGATCTTGCGGAGATCCGTTCACAGCTCCATTCTGATGTTCTGCTGCGTGTGAACATACCGTTAGGTATAATCGCTAGACATTCTTGGGTGGTGAATGAAACCATGAAGCTGAGCATTCAGATTACGGGGTGAGGAATAATCCCATTCAGATATAATCATGTGCTATTTTAGGGAAGGAAAGGGGTATAATCTCTAGCTCTGTGCCGTGACCAGAGATGAATGATCACGTGGAGGCCGCTGACCCCTTTGTATTGATACAATGACTCACCTAGAACCTGTGATCACCCTGAAATCACTCCCTGTATCCTGGTGACAGCATTTACACACAGCTTATCAGACCTGGAAACCTGACTCACACACAGCTCGCCAAACGAGAATCCTACAACTGCTGGACGATCAGGACCAGGCTGCGAAACAATAGAGACTGCCACAGCATGCTGCGGTATTATCTCCGTCCTGATCAGTCAAAAAGACTGAACTGAAGACATCCTGATGCATCCGGAACAGATTGCTCTCCATTCAGAACGCATTAGGATAAAACTGATCAGTTCTTTACCTGTATTGAGCCCCTAGGACAGAACTCTATGGGCACTTTCACACTTGCGGCAGGACGGATCCGACAGGCTGTTCACCCTGTGGGATCCGTCCTTCCGCTATTTTGCCGTGCCGCCGCTCCGTCCCCATTGACTATAATGGGGACAGGGGCGGAGCTCCGGCGCAGCACGGCAAAAGGCCGCCGGACTAAAAGTCCTGTATGTCCGACTTTTTAGTCCGGCGGCCTCTCACCGCGAACTGCCGTACTGCGCCGGAGCTCCGCCCCGTCCCCATTATAGTCAATGGGGACGGAGCGGCGGACCGGCGAAATAGCGGAAGGATGGATCCCACAGGGTGAACAGCCTGTCGGATCCGTCCTCCCACAAGTGTGAAAGTACCCTATGCCAGAAAAGAAAAACGCAAGTGGAAAAGTACCCTAAAATAGTCGCGCGACAGCTAGTTCCAGGCAATTTTTTTTATTGCGTGACGTTTCTGCGACAAGTCGCCGTACCTTTAAACTGAAGGGATCAGCATGCCCACATACCCTGGCTTAGGTCACCGTGAGGCATACAGCATTGATTTTATGAGATAAGTGCCTTTTTACAAGCGAGTATAATAAAGCCTTTTATATCATTAAGCGCCCTGCGGCGTTACACTATCCGTGCAGCCGAGGATACATACTTCCCCCCAGGGGGAGCGCGCACACTGGTGGAGTTCTACGGAGGTCTGAGGGTGTCCATACCTACTCCAGAACAAGCACTGAGCTGTCTTTTGGATCCGACGGGGGAAGGGGGACTGTTCCAAAATAAGGAGTGGGACTTATATATATATATATATATACACACATACACACACAACCATAGCATGCTGGGGGGGGGGGGGTTTTCAGAGGTTGGACATTATTGTACGAGTCTATACGAGAGGTTTTTTGTGGGATTTTGTTTTTAGACTTTTTAGTCTGAGCCAGCTCTGCTGAGCATTTTTATATGTCTTTTATTGGTTATGAAAGATCCTATATTCTTGGAGGCGATAAGAGGTCGCCTCAGGTGTCAATGGTTTATTCCCCTCTCCCCAATGATATAAACTTGCACACCGGCCATATTACAATGGAGAAAGAGCGCTTCGCTCTCAGACCACAGATCATTTGGCCACCTCACATGTACGACAAGCTAAAAAACGGACACATGTTATGGGAACCATGAAATACAGTACAACCTGCAGGCAGTGTGGTATAGAGCAGGAGGAGCTGAGCAGACTGATGTACAGCTTATGGGAAAAGCTTCAGTAAAACTTGTAATGTATTAAATCTAAATCTCTGCTCTTTCTGAGCTCAGGAGTCATGTGGGCGGTCATTATCAGTGACTGACAGCTATCGGTGTATGCACACTCACACAAGGACCGCCCACATGACTCCTGAGCTCAGAAAGAGCAGAGATTTAGATTTAATACATTACAAGTTTTACTGAACCTTCTATATCGTTCTGCTCAGCTCCTCCTGCTCTGTATTATGCATTTTCATAGTGGCAGGTTCTTAGTCTATTATTACCAGTGAATAAAAAATGCAATACTTAGGACAGGTTCACATATGTGGCAACCAGCTCGGCAGAGGAATTTACTGAATGCCAGACAGAGGCGGACTGGGAACGTAAAGTGGCTCTGGAAAAAATCCGAATTGATGGAAGGCAGGACCAGCAATACCTTATTGTGGCCCTTTATACCACCGTCCATCACAAAATATGTCCCCAAAAACGTCCACTTGCCGGCCTGGAGGAGGGCCAGAACATACTACCGCACACACCGCTGGATCACCTTTGACTGTAAGGGGAGCCGGCTGCTTCGTAAAAATGAAACCCATAAAACTATAGAATTTTTTTCCCAAATTCCACCCCATTTTGAATTGTTTTTCCAGCTTCCCACTAAGATGTGGAGTGGAGCTATGGAAAGGGCTCTGAATCGGTCATATCCAGGTAGGTCCTAGGTGTCCTTCATCCATAAAGTGGGGTAACAGCAGTAATCCATGTAGGGTAATTATGGTGCTCCTCCTATACATAATGCCACAGAAGGTGCCACTGAAGACTGGCACCCGGGGAATGGAGACTTCATGTGAACGATCTGAGGGCATTTCCTGATCTTTCACCATAATGTGTCCCATCACTTGCTGTAGCAATGGCAGCCCCACAAGCCGCATACCGCAGCAGTCTGAACACACAGCAGGTGAATTCAAGGCTCAGCGCTTATCACCCTCCGCAGCCTATGGACCAGCGCCAGCCACATAACGCACTATAAATCGCAGCTACCCGCGCTAACGCAGACAGACCCGGTGAAACCGCTTCCCAAACCTCCCCGTGGAGCCTGCCGGCATTCCACAGGTCTCTATACTATGACAGGATACGGTACCGCATGCAGTACACACAAGACACAGTGAGGAAAGGGACGGTAAGTGGCTCTGTAAGGCCCGGGAAGAGGGACGTGTGCCCCGCACACAGCACTCACCACTGTAACATCTTGTCTGCCTGGGATGAGAATCCGCTGTGTGTGAGCGACGGAGCCCGGAGGAGAGAGTGCGGGGAGAGGTGTGGCGGGAGGCGGACAGGGCGGCCACATTCCCCCAGAGGTGGAGTCCGTGACCCCTCACAGGTACCGCAACCTGCCGCCTGTGCACACCGCATATCTACCACACACAGCCCTTACATGTATGTAACCTGTTATATATACCACACACAGCCCTTACATGTATGTAACCTGTTATATGTAACCACACACAGCCCTTACATGTATGTAACCTGTTATATGTAACCACACACAGCCCTTACATGTATGTATCCTGTTATATGTACCACACACAGCCCTTACATGTATGTATCCTGTTATATGTACCACACACAACCCTTACATGTATGTATCCTGTTATATGTACCACACACAGCCCTTACATGTATGTAACCTGTTATATGTAACCACACACAGCCCTTACATGTATGTATCCTGTTATATGTAACCACACACAGCCCTTACATGTATGTATCCTGTTATATGTACCACACACAGCCCTTACATGTATGTAACCTGTTATATGTAACCACACACAGCCCTTACATGTATGTATCCTGTTATATGTACCACACACAGCCCTTACATGTATGTATCCTGTTATATGTACCACACACAACCCTTACATGTATGTACCTGTTATATGTACCACACACAGCCCTTACATGTATGTAACCTGTTATATGTACCACACACAGCCCTTACATGTATGTATCCTGTTATATGTACCACACACAGCCCTTACATGTATGTACCTATTATATGTACCACACACAGCCCTTACATGTATGTAACCTGTTATATGTAACCACACACAGCCCTTACATGTATGTACCTGTTATATGTACCACACACAGCCCTTACATGTATGTAACCTGTTATATGTAACCACACACAGCCCTTACATGTATGTACCTGTTATATGTAACCACACACAGCCCTTACATGTATGTACCTGTTATATATACCACACACAGCCCTTACATGTATGTACCACACACAGCCCTTACATGTATGTACCACACACAGCCCTTACATGTATGTAACCTGTTATATATACCACACACAGCCCTTACATGTATGTAACCTGTTATATGTAACCACACACAGCCCTTACATGTATGTAACCTGTTATATGTACCACACACAGCCCTTACATGTATGTATCCTGTTATATGTACCACACACAGCCCTTACATGTATGTACCTATTATATGTACCACACACAGCCCTTACATGTATGTAACCTGTTATATGTAACCACACACAGCCCTTACATGTATGTACCTGTTATATGTACCACACACAGCCCTTACATGTATGTAACCTGTTATATGTAACCACACACAGCCCTTACATGTATGTACCTGTTATATATACCACACACAGCCCTTACATGTATGTACCACACACAGCCCTTACATGTATGTACCACACACAGCCCTTACATGTATGTAACCTGTTATATATACCACACACAGCCCTTACATGTATGTAACCTGTTATATGTAACCACACACAGCCCTTACATGTATGTAACCTGTTATATGTAACCACACACAGCCCTTACATGTATGTATCCTGTTATATGTACCACACACAGCCCTTACATGTATGTAGTTGTTATATGTACCACACACAGCCCTTACATGTATGTAACCTGTTATATGTAACCACACACAGCCCTTACATGTATGTATCCTGTTATATGTACCACACACAGCCCTTACATGTATGTATCCTGTTATATGTACCACACACAGCCCTTACATGTATGTAACCTGTTATATGTAACCACACACAGCCCTTACATGTATGTATCCTGTTATATGTAACCACACACAGCCCTTACATGTATGTATCCTGTTATATGTAACCACACACAGCCCTTACATGTATGTATCCTGTTATATGTACCACACACAGCCCTTACATGTATGTAACCTGTTATATGTAACCACACACAGCCCTTACATGTATGTATCCTGTTATATGTACCACACACAGCCCTTACATGTATGTATCCTGTTATATGTACCACACACAACCCTTACATGTATGTACCTGTTATATGTACCACACACAGCCCTTACATGTATGTAACCTGTTATATGTACCACACACAGCCCTTACATGTATGTAACCTGTTATATGTAACCACACACAGCCCTTACATGTATGTAACCTGTTATATGTACCACACACAGCCCTTACATGTATGTATCCTGTTATATGTACCACACACAGCCCTTACATGTATGTACCTATTATATGTACCAGACACAGCCCTTACATGTATGTAACCTGTTATATGTAACCACACACAGCCCTTACATGTATGTACCTGTTATATGTACCACACACAGCCCTTACATGTATGTAACCTGTTATATGTAACCACACACAGCCCTTACATGTATGTACCTGTTATATGTAACCACACACAGCCCTTACATGTATGTAACCTGTTATATATACCACACACAGCCCTTACATGTATGTACCACACACAGCCCTTACATGTATGTACCACACACAGCCCTTACATGTATGTAACCTGTTATATATACCACACACAGCCCTTACATGTATGTAACCTGTTATATGTAACCACACACAGCCCTTACATGTATGTAACCTGTTATATGTAACCACACACAGCCCTTACATGTATGTAACCTGTTATATGTACCACACACAGCCCTTACATGTATGTATCCTGTTATATGTACCACACACAGCCCTTACATGTATGTAGTTGTTATATGTACCACACACAGCCCTTACATGTATGTAACCTGTTATATGTAACCACACACAGCCCTTACATGTATGTATCCTGTTATATGTACCACACACAGCCCTTACATGTATGTATCCTGTTATATGTACCACACACAGCCCTTACATGTATGTAACCTGTTATATGTAACCACACACAGCCCTTACATGTATGTATCCTGTTATATGTAACCACACACAGCCCTTACATGTATGTATCCTGTTATATGTACCACACACAGCCCTTACATGTATGTAACCTGTTATATGTAACCACACACAGCCCTTACATGTATGTATCCTGTTATATGTACCACACACAGCCCTTACATGTATGTATCCTGTTATATGTACCACACACAACCCTTACATGTATGTACCTGTTATATGTACCACACACAGCCCTTACATGTATGTAGTTGTTATATGTACCACACACACAACCCTTACATGTATGTACCTGTTATATGTACCACACACAGCCCTTACATGTATGTACCTGTTATATGTACCACACACAGCCCTTACATGTATGTAGTTGTTATATGTACCTGTTATATGTACCACACACAGCCCTTACATGTATGTAACCTGTTATATGTACCACACACAGCCCTTACATGTATGTAACCTGTTATATGTACCACACACAGCCCTTACATGTATGTAACCTGTTATATGTACCACACGCAGTCCTTACATGTATGTAGTTGTTATATACACCACACACAGCCCTTACATGTATGTAACCTGTTATATGTACCACACGCAGTCCTTACATGTATGTAGTTGTTATATACACCACACACAGCCCTTACATGTATGTAGTTGTTATATGTACCACACGCAGTCCTTAGGTTACTTTCACACTTCCGGCAGAGGATTCCGGTAGGCAGAAACTGCCTGCTGGATCCGGCAATCCGGACGCAAACGGATGTATTTGTGGATCCGGATCCGTCCGACAAATGCATTGCAATACCGGATGCGTCTTTATTTATTTGTTTCTCATTTTTAAAGGTCTGTGCATGCTCAGATCGCAAAACCGGATCCGTTTTGCCAGAACACTTGGGGCCGGATCCTGCATTAATGCAATTCAATGGAAATTAATGTCGGATCCGGCATTCTGGCAAGTGTTCAGGATTTTTGGCCGGAGAGAAATCTGCAGCATGCTGCAGTATTTTCTCCGGCCAAAAAACGTAAGAGGGACTGAACTGATGTATCCTCAACGGATTTCTCTCCATTCAGAATGCATTAGGAGAAAACTGATCAGTTCTTTTCCGGTATAGAGCCCCTAAGGCAGAACTCAATGCCAGAAAACAAAAAACGCTAGTGTGAAAGTACCCTAAGGGTCCATTCACGGGTCCACAATTTTGTTCGGCAATTTTCTGTGCGGCCCCGCACTTCCGGGTCCATATTTCTGTTCCCCAAAAATATAGAACATGTCCTATTCTTGTCCGCAATTGCGGACAAGAATAGGCATATTCTATTAGTGCCGGCGATGTGCGGTCCGCAAAATGCGGAAAGCACATTGCCAGTGTCCGTGTTTTGCGGATCCACAAAACACAGTACGGACGTGTGAATGGAGCCTAAGGGTTGAACCTCCTGACTTCTCAGTATGACCGCAATAACAGTGAAAGGAGGAGGATGCAGGGTTGCCAACTGTCCGAGGACGGAACCCAATACCGGAAAACTTCAACGTAAGTGTGAAAGTACCCTTACATGTATGTAAGGCTATGTTCACATCAGCGTTCAAGCTCTCCATTCCTTTTGTCCGTCCGAAAGTTGAAAAAAAAAAAAAAAAACGTATCCGTTCAACCCCCTGTAGACCTTAATTGACGTATGTATGCATACGTTTGTGTCTGTTAGTTGGTAATACGTTCTGAATCCGTTTTTTAGGACGGAAAAGAGGTTTTTTTTCTACGTTCAAAAAAGCGGATTCATGACAGAGCGTCCCTTCACGTTCATTGTAGTCAATGAGAGACGGATTTAAAAATATTGCTTTTTCATGCCTAACGTTTATATCGTACGTTTTTTGGTTATGAACATGCGCAGAACAAATAGGAACTTCCAAACGAAGACAGGAAAACAGGGAGTGTCATGTGACAGTCACGTGAGCGATACTCCTCGCCATTTCTGGATGCAGATGGTCAAGTTTGAGAAAGTGACAAGAAAAGGGTATGAATTGATGCAATTGAAAAGTTTACTTTCATCAGTTCCACAGAACCTTATTTTTAGCTGCTATTTGGCTACTGGGGGCTACTATTTGGAAACTGTGGATGCTATTAGGATACTGAGGAATACTATTAGGCTACTGGGGATGGTATTAGGCTACTGAGGGATGCTATTTGGCTACAGTGGGAATCTTGGCTACTGGGGGATGCTATTTGGCTACTGGGGGATGGTATTTGGCTACTGGGGGCCACTATTTGGAAACTGTGTGGATGCTATTAGGCTACTGGGGACTACTATTAGGCTACTGGGGGATGCTATTTGGCTACTGGGGGCTACTATTTGGAAACTGTGTGGATGCTATTAGGCTACTGGGGACTACTATTTGGCTACTTGGGGATGCTATTTGGCTACTGGGGACTACTATTAGGCTACTGTGGGCTGGATGAGAGGCATGGGGCTTTTATCTGCAGTCTGATTGTGGGTCATTCACATTGTTTACTGATCTGAGGTGTGGTCTGGTCTGTTGTTGTCAGCTAAAGTTGAATTACATAGGGGTTCTTATTGTTGTACTGACCTGAGGAGCAATGTTAAAAATATTTAGTTTTTTGCATAGTTCCCCTCTAAACCCCTCTAAACCCTTGTTGAATCTTGGGCCAATGTCAATGGAAGCGCTTGTATCAAAACGGTTCTTTAACTTTTTATTTCAGATGTCTTCGCCTTCTCCTTCGGTTGGCAGTCAAAGTACTCCATCCTTTCAGATGCCGGTAATAAATCAATATATAAAAGAAACATAATGTTCAAAAAAACATATATATATGACCCACAATACATATTTACATATTTCAGGGAGACTCCCTCACCGAATCCTCTGATGCTGAGGAATTGTGTTTGTCTCCTGAGCCAATGGAGTCAGTAAGTCTGAAATGTTTTATTAAAATTTTTATAGAAATGTATATTAGGGTTTCAAGGGTTCCAATTTTTGTACAATGCATACAGACTCCTAAATAAAAGGTCCATGATCGGCCAGCACCGCCAAAGAATAGAGACGACAATGTATTGGAACCACTCGTTATTAAATGACTTTACAGAAAAGAGTGTATATGGGTGATGCTCTTATGTTGCAGCATGGCAGGCACACGGCGATGTGCGCGCGTTCTAAACTTTTTTTTGTTTTTCATACACAGGAGGGTACACATTCCTTTGAAACTCCACGAAGTAGGCGTCAACAAAACGACGATGTGAGTATATATTCTTAGGTTCTCTAAAGTAACCAATTGTCTTTTGTAGTAAACTATATTATTTATTAGGAAACAAACAGGCAAAGTGACACTCCATCACCTGTTTGATCAAAAATTTCAAGGCGTGGTGGTCGTGGACAGCGTCGTGGACGCGGAGGCCGTGTGAGTAGGCATATGTGCTGTGATGTGAGCTGTCCACACTGCCCCATGATACAGTATCGCATATCGCCTATTAGATACCGTGGTCATCATCCATAAAAACATCCCAAAAAAATATAAATATTACACTATCTGACCGTGAGGATTAGTAGTGTTGCCCTATTGGGCGTTGACCTAAACAAAAATTTAAGTCTTACTTCCAAATTGCAGCAACCATCCCCTAATGGACGTACAAGGAAGTGACTGACAGGGCCCACTCATAAATTTTTAGACATGCAACGACACTTTCCCCCTGTCTATATATTTATACCCACACACACAGAAAGACCTAAAAATATAAAATATTAGGAAGGAAATTAAAAATTTTCTTATATATATATTTTTTTGAAATAACTGTGGCCAGTGCTGGCACAAAGATGCTGTGGCCAGTGCTGGCACATTTAACATGTTCTGTATACATTATTCAACAAAACCAGTTATGTGAAGTTGGCATTGCAGGCAGATTCAACATGTTCTATATACATTTTTAAAGTATTGATCACATTTGTTTTAAACCAAATAGGGTAATAGACAGCAAGACGTGGGCGAGGAAGATAGCCTATTTGTCCCAATCATAAACTGTGAGCTGCTAATACAGCTAGTAGAAGCCAGGCCAGCTTTATGGGACCAATCAGATCCCAAAGACTCGGACCAGAACACCACTTGTCGACAATGGCAAGAGGTTTATGCCAATGTGGTACCCACATGGAATGATTTGAGCCATCAGGCTCAAAAAAATTGTGGTACATTAATTTCCTTCTAATTTTTTAGTTTCATTTGGATATAGAAATAAGATTTGATAGTGATGTTTCACGTTGGAAGAACATTGAAATGCCAATGTGTTTTCTGTTAGGAAATCTTGGTTTCAACCTAAGGTACCCGGGCAAAATAACAGTTAAATACAGTGGTCTACAGTGCAGATTTTTAGACAAGCAGGGGCAGCACTTTTTTATGAAATCCTATGTCGACAGAAAAGAATACATACAGAAGTTATTACAGGTATTATAATATATTGAATTTAAAATTGTGATTCTTTCTTTTCAGCTGAAATCATATGAACACGCTGAAGGCCAATCCGTGATCGGTTTATGCGTGACCTCAATCATGAACAAACAGCGCCAAGTGGTTCTGGGGTTGCTAGGAGAAAACCATACCAATATGCACCCCATCTTCAATTTCTTCGACGTTGTTTTCAGCCTTGCACGTGAGAGAAATATCCTAAATGGAAGCAATATTCAATAATTACTATAGAGATTATATAATTTTTTAGTTTTTCATATATATTTTAGGACTCATTCAAGCACACTCCCTCCTGAAGCAGAACCTCTTGAAGATGGTGTTTCAACCGAACAACTGTCTGGACCATCTACCGATTAAACTTCTGTACCGTCTCAAATGTAAAGAAACCTATAGGAAAGTCGCAGCACTCTCAATCTTGAATCAAATCCTTGTGTTTATTCACACCGAAAAAAGCAGCAACATTTTGACACACAGGTCTTTCTCAAGCTACATATGGTTACAAGTGAACTTCAATACATATATATGTGCATCATTTAATCTGGATTGGTTGAGGGGTTGTCCCTCTGAAAGGTCAATCCCACCCCCTACATATTCCCCCAATCGTGTTAAAAAGTGACATAATTAAACAGTATATCAACATAACAACCCCAGCTGTGTATTTCAATTAAAACATACACTACAGCTGAGCAGAGAGTCCATCCGGTAGTGTGAGCGCGATGAGCGGCGTCTCCCGCATGTCATTACACATGCATGAGTTGTGGAGTGAGATTCCCAGTGGTCACGTGATTGGCATAGCGGTCACATGATCGGGAGTCCAGGAAATGCGCAAACGCCCTCCACCACATGACTAATCATGTGATAGAGCGCCCAGCCCATATCCTGGCAACCCCAGGTCCTGAATAAAACAAATGATATTATCAAGGACCCTGTAGAACATAAGATAAATTCCACAATGGGAGACAATACCTGGAACCTTAGCATCAATTACACATAATGCAGACATTGCCCCACGTATCAGCAAACCAGGAACCAGCCAACAATGGATGCCCTATAAACAGTGTGGAGCTACTATAGCAATAATTATAACCCAGCTGGACTGTGCCCTGGGCGAAGTGTGAACTTGACTGAAAAACAGTCCCAGATCCCCATCCAAACAGAGGGAGCATCATAAAACCTGTGGGTAGAGGTGTGTCGGGTGCATCCCAGAGGGGGCGGGGCAACATCAGGCTGAATAAAGTCCCAAGGATCCAACAGTGGAACCCCATACCCAAATCCATACAGGTGCACGCTCATCGCGCTCACACTACTGGATGAACTCTCTGCTCAGCTGTAGTGTAAGTTTTAATTGAAATACACAGCTGGGGTTGTCATGTTGATATACTGTTTAATTATGTCACTTTTTAACACGATTGGGTGAATATGTAGGGGGAGCGATTGACCTTTCAGAGGGACAACCCCTCAACCAATCCAGAATAAATGATGCACATATATATGTATTGAAGTTCACTTGTAAACCATATGTAGCTTGAGAAAGACCTTTGTGTCGAAACGTTGCTGTTTTTTTCGGTGTGAATAAACACAAGGATTTGATTCAAGATTGAGAGTGCTGCGACTTCCCTGTAGGTTTCTTTACATTTGAGGGGTCTCTGAGGCCGGGACCTAACGTCACGAGCACCGCCGCCATAACACGGACTATTTGTTCCAGTAAGTGGTGCTGCCCTACTTCATTCTTTATGTTCTGTACCGTCTCAGTCACAGGATTCTGCTCTGGAGTCTCACGGTCACCAAACTCAAACATGTGCTCAGATTGATGATACTCGACTGTTCATTTCTTCTTCCTTTGATAGAGTTTTAAGTAGGCCGAGACCAGTTCGGAGACAACATAGTCTTTGAGGATCTCGCACAAATCTTTAGATTGTTTATTAAAAGTAGAGGAACAGCAAACTCGGTATAAGCAAGAGTTAACTACCATGATCTGGCAGATCGAGGTAGTTAGTCGTCCTGAACCCCTTAACCTTAATCAGCAGTTTCTCTTAACGTTAAAGGGCTTCTGTCAGCCCACTAAACCGTTTTTAGTTTTTTTTTGTTTACTAATAATCCCTACACTGCTAGCTCTGCATACATAAGTTAAATAATCATTTTTGTTCAGTAGAATTTGATAAAAAGCGATTTTTAAAATATGCAAATTACCTTGCTACCAGCAAGTAGGGCGGCTACTTGCTGGTAGCAGCCGCATCCTCCGATCCTAATGACGCCCCCTCCGCATTGTGATTGACAGGGCCAGGGAACGGAATCGTTCTCTGCTGGCCCTGCCTGTTAGCATTCAAAATCTGGCGTCTGCGCCGCGGCCGTACCTATCTTCAATCTGCGCAGGCGCACTGAGAGACGGCCACTCGCTCGCCGCTCCATCCTCAATGCGCCTGCGCCGATGACGTCACATCTACACCCGGCGCAGGCGCATTGAGGAGAGAGCGGCCGCCTCTCAGTGCGCCTGCGCAGATTGAAGATACGTACGGCCGCAGCGCAGGCGCCAGATTTTGAATGCTAACAGGCAGGGCCAGCAGAGAACGATTCCATTCCCTGGCCCTGTCAATCACAATGCGGAGGGGGCGTCATTAGGATCGGAGGATGCGGCTGCTACCAGCAAGTAGCGGCCCTACTTGCTGGTAGCAAGGTAATTTGCATATTTTAAAAATCGCTTTTTATCAAATTCTACTGAACAAAAATGATTATTTAACTTATGTATGCAGAGCTCGCAGTATAGGGATTATTAGTAAACAAAAAAAAAAAACGGTTTAGTGGGCTGACAGAAGCCCTTTAAGTCATTGGATGGACGACATGACTCCAGAGCAGAATTGTGATTGTAGAGTGACATTGATCAAAAGTGTCTGGAATATTAGACACCCACCCCCCTCTCAGTCCTGTCCTCCATCACAGTCTTATCCCCCAGCCACCTCCTACTCAACATCCATGACTTCTCCACCTGCTCACTCCTACTCTGTGGCGCATATCTTTCCACCCTCCCACAACTTTTCACAATCCCCAAACTTTCCCCATCCAACACTTTTCCTCCGTCCCACAACTTTCCCCAGTTCCACACCTTTCCCCTGTCCCAAAACTTTCCCCCTTCCCACAACTTTCAACCATCCCACACCTTTCCTCCGTCCCAAAGACAACCTACATCTCACCAATACCCAACGTTTTACACATTTTCCACCATCTCAAACCCATAGCACATCCCACAGCTATCAACCTGCATCAACCTTTAGAGTTCCTCAGTCGTTAAGCCAATCACAATCCCAGCTACCTTCCTATGTCTCTTCACAAACACCTTCACAATCCCAAACCAGTGGTGGTTCTCATACTTGACTAGAGACACCTAGTCCTGATATGACTTCTACGTCGACTACATCTAGAATCTTCCAAAACGAAGGTGTTTCTCCCTTAATTTTTCAACTCCCACCGCTTTTAATACCCCTTTCTCAAACCAATCTATTCCATACTAATCGGGTTCAGAATTCTATCCCCTTTATACTCCACAACACCACCAGCAGGGTGAATATCTCAGACCTCAAGAGTCGTTCATGCAATCACTCCTAGACCAAAGTGCTGAAGATGTTGGGTCCACAACTTATGCTCCAGGAAAGGCTCCATTGACTCAACCACCACCATAGTGAACATAATTAATAATTTTTGTAGCAGTTATAACTGAATACCTCATCAGGTCCTTTTGACGACTGCGTACATTTTTGCACTTTTATTGATCATTAATGATCTTAAAATTTTTTATTAGTGTTCCACTTTTAAAGTTTTAGATTACTTTTAAGGAAGGGTTGTGTATACTTACCTCATTATTACAGGGAACCTGTCATCAACTTTATGAAGCCCATATTAACTGCATAATAAACTAGAGACAGGTGGTTTAATTTCAGCGGTAGGTCATTGAAGTGATTGTCAAGAACTAACATCTTAATCATAGCAGATTGGGCCTTGAAAATAGTTACTGTAACCTGAGAAGAGTCCTGGTTAATCATGAATTCCTGCTCTCCCGCCCACCTGCTGATGACTGACAGTCACCTACCTAGTTTTCTCCCTTTCTATTGAGGAGAGAACTGCCAATCATCAGCAGATGGATGAGAGCGCCAGTGATTAGCAATAACCAGGACTATTCTCAAGTAGGTTCAACTCTTTTAAAGTACTGGGCTGCAATGATTATGATGCTGGTTCTTGTCAACCACTTTTAGTTCATGAGTGACACACTGCACAAATCCACATTGCTGTCACTAATTTATGCTGCACAGAGTGAGGTCTGCACAAAGCTAATGACTTGTTCACTGTTTACCAGTTGTTGTTCCATTGCAATAGTCTCGCTCTCTAGTATGATCCTCCATTGTACAATTGCTGGAGAACGTAGCATTAACAAGACTTGGAATGGTATATGTCATTACTAGGTCCTTTAATATAAAAAAAAAAGGCTCATGCACAAGACCATACACCCTCTGAGACATGCGGTTTGTCAGCCAACAATGTGACCTGTTGCTTTAATTTTCATGGGCACAATGATTCTGTGCATGTTGTGCCACCCGCATGGCTATAGTCAAGCACTTATATGATCATATTAGTAAGGAACAATAGCCCTGCGGTTGGAAAGACATGCATAGAATCATTGAAATCTATGATGCTGTGCACTACCGTTTGCATGTTCTATGCTGCCACGGAACATATGGCCCACTCAAGGAACACGTCTCGCAGTGCATACTGTAGTGTGATAATTCTGAACTCTGTATGATGAAGCTACCACATAGCAGGAGCAATCATGATAATGGTGTGCACTCACATCATGTACAAAGGAGGATCACAGTCACAGATAGAGCAAGATTTTCACAATGGACTGTTTTGTGTTAAAGAACCCTATCAGGTAGGGCATATTGTCACATACCATAGATACTTTTTTTTATTAAAAAAAATCATATTTCTGTTCCATTTTATTATCTATCTACCAAATGTAATATCTAGTCCCATTGCGGTGGGCTGTGTGCATTTATAGGAGGTTTTAATATTTGAAAAATTACATTTTTTGAACAAGAATGTAAAAGTATAAAAATATATTTATAAAAAAGTATTCCTTTAATAAATGCTTTTTGTTTTTTGAAGATACTTTCTCTGTATCCATTATGTTCAATAATTTATTGTTTTTGGTCGGCATGTCTGAACGAAAATAACAGATAAGATTGCTTACCTTGTGGTGAATTTTATAGAGAAACAAAGGCAATAAATGTAGGTAGACCGATGCATACTGGCCGACTCTACGCTCAATTTAGAAACAAGGTACAATATAGAAACATCAAACAAATGAATGACTAGTAAAATATAATTTGTATGTATTATAACCTATCTATTAACAACTTGCTTTTATGTGCAACTGTAGCTATCAAAAAAACATACAGAAAGTTTATAAAAAAATCTGACATAACATTAATTTAGCATGAATGTTTTTACAAGTTCAATAATGCTCATCTTGCCAAGGCACTGATCCAGCAGAAGAGATGAAATATTCTGCAAATTGATGACGCATGCGACTCACAGCAACTGTTGATCTTGGCCCAGTTTGAACGGGATCTCCAGGTGTATTTACTGACAGGCGGTCTAAAAGCAAAGGCTCTTTGGTCAGTACATAATTGTGCAACACAACACATGCTTTTATTATGTCATCCACAATATCTATTTTTAATTGTATTGCCCGAGTGTAATGACCGGCGTCACACACAGGGAGGGAAAAGGGAGAGGGAAAGGTGGTGACCCCTGACTCACCTTGCGGCTAGCACCTGACTGCCCTGACGTCCCTAGACGGGTTCCTCACCCGTGCGGCGATCACGTGCCTAAACCCTGGCTTTCCCTAAAATGAGCCCTAGATAGTGAACGGGCCGGTGGGATCGCTAGTCCGCACCACTGACACTAAGAGGGAAACACCAGGGAGAGTACAGACAATACAGACAAACACATACACCCAGGTGGGCGAACACAGCAGACCACAAAGGTCCAACAGGGATCCGGAGGGTAGCGTTCTGGACCAACAACCAGAGAACGCAGCAACACAGCTCCAGAGGGTCAGAATAGATGTCCAGGCAGGAAGCTCTATATCTGGCAACCAGAGAAGTGTGAGAGGGGAATATAAGGAGGTTGGGAGTGCTGGACAAGGAACAGCTGAGGAGAAGGAGCTACGGATCCCTGAGTGAGCCAAAAGGGTTTGCAAAGCAAACCCAGAAAGCTACCATAAGGAAACAGCCCTATCTTACACAGAGCGCGGAGCCAACCGCTGCGACTTCCTGACCCCGGGTATAACGGAGTCAGGCGTGGTTCTTGACACCCTTGTGACACCGAGTGAATATTCGCCATTTTCCAGTCAATATGCCAAAAGCACACTCTACCATTCTTCTGGCGCGAGTCAATCTGTAATTGAATACTCTTTTTCGATAGTCTAGACAACGGCTAGCATATGGCTTCAGTAAATTTCCACACATTTGGAAAGCTTCATCTCTAACAAGAACAAATTGAAGAGCGGGGTTTGTAGTAGCAGGTAAAGACCTGGGCTCAGGTATATCAAAGTTTACTGAATACAGTCTTCTTCCCATATTAGAATTTTTGAAAACACGACAATCATTTGTTCATCCAAAAGCTCCTATATCGACAGCCACAAATTTGTATTGTGCATCCACAATTGCCATTAATATCACAGAAAAATACTTTTTATAGTTAAAAAAAGAGGATCCACTACGTGGGGGCTTCGAGACTCTTACATGCTTTCCGTCCACTGCACCAATACAATTGGGAAACTGGGTGACCTCGAAAAACTTGTCGGCTATGCTGACCCACTGCTGGCAACTAGTAGGAGGGGGAATAAATTCTTCACGCAGAAGATTCCATATTGCCCGGCAGGTATCTTTAACTATGTACGAAATTGTAGATTTTCCAAGTCGAAATTAAAAATGAGGACTGGAAAAACTTTCACCAGAGGCTAGAAACCTTAAAAAAAAATATATAAACATAAGTACCACATACTATTCATAATGTAACAATACAGACAGTCTTCATGCAGCATAACAAGTTTTCAGAGTGTTCAACAGGCGGCCTTCAAGGTACATAACAACAGATAGATAATAAAAAAAAATTATCATACAGTACCTAGCTGTTGAAAAACGATGTATTTTAAACATTAATTAAAGAAAATATGTTATACATTAACAAAAAGTCTTTAAAAGGAAATGTACAAATTTTTGGAACTATATCAATACACTGTATATGTTCAGACAAGAAATATTGTCTCTTGAGATTAAAATCCCATACTCTCAATATATTAGAAAATTAAAATTGGGCTTACAAAAGGCAATAAAACACAGTAGTAGCAAAAATTTGAAAGTTGGTGATTAGTACAATTCATACCTCAGAGTGACCATCAGTCGTTCTTCTGGAGTTACACTTCGACAAAATTTCGTATCCTTGCGTCTCAATCGTCTACGGAAACTTTGGACAAGTATTAAGCAATGTATTGCTGCATTTGTGGGAGGGGAGGCTGATTACAAGGCTAATTATACGCACCTGTGGGCCCAGGCTGGCTGATTACTAGGCTATTTATAGGCACCTGTGGGCCCAGGCTGACGATGATTCAGCTGATTTCACTACCTCTGGGTCAGCTCTAGGATACAGCAGCATGGTGTGGAGGCTCCTTACGGCTGGGCGACGGCAGAATATCTCAAAAGGGCGCTGGTATTCATGGTAGGATCGGAGTTGTTTGCACGGGACCCACGCTGGGGTCCGCGACATGTAGCGCTCTGGGATGAAGCAGAGTTTGGGCGCTAATGGTCGAACCATGGTTGTTTGTATTGTTTGTCTGGCTATTCAGAGGCCTGGTGGGGCCATTGCATACAGTTATTCATGTTTTCTGATGCCTGTTACATACGGGACGCGTGTCTCCAAGCTATGCACGCTGTGTTTAAGTGATGGTATTTTATTCATTTAGTTTTTGGAAGGGTCATGGATCAATGAAGGAAAAAAATAAAAACCCTCCTGCAGCATCATGTGGAGGTTCGTTTGCGCCTGGGCAATGGCAGAAGGTGCCAGGCGAGTGCTGGCATTCATGGTAGGATCGGACTTGGTTACACGGTCCGTGACTTGTGGCGCTCTGGGGCGAAGGGTGTTGGGCGCTAAGGGTCAAATGATCGTGGTTAGGATTGTTACCTTCAAAGCTACGTCCGTGTGTCTGCATTTACATTTTGTCCTATATGCCATTCACTACTAAGAGCTGCTGTCATACGTCCGCTTTTGCATTACATTAATACTCTGCTCACTTTCAGATTACATTCATACGGCTGCTTTATACAATGCTCCTCATGCTCATACTCAGAGCTGTGCCCATACCATGTTTTAAGCACCACTCACATCCAGAGCTGCATTTATCCACTTGTTCTTACATCATGTGTTATACTCTGCTTCCACTTAAAGCTGCATTTCTTTTCATTGCTACATAATGGTTACTCAGTATTCTTACTAGGGCTATCAGCACACCGCTCTGATACTGCTCTTCCGATAAACATAGCTGCTTAAGGTTCTTTCCTCGGTGATTTGTTACGTTCCTTAGGCCTACCTTTTTTTGTTTACTAAGGGGGAAGGGGAAAAAAAAAGTGTTGGTGTTCTTTAGTCCTGGTTTGCATTCACTCAGACTGGTCTCTTTTACTTCTGGTTGACATTCACTCAGATTGATTTCCCGTCCCAGTTAACCAAATAGCTCCCTAGTGGTCATTGGGCCAATAGGAGTAAGTTCCTACTATGTTTTCACAGTTGTTCATTCGTTTGTCACGACAAAGGTCTTTTCTTAGCGAATTGCAATGCCTCTGGCTCTTGTTTTTCTCCGATCTGTTTCAATTTCATGGTTCGCGGTTGATTTAATGTTTCGTTTATGCAAGTGGTTTGGATCACTAATGTCTATGCATTTTCCATTAGGTCTGGCTCATGTTTTAATTACTTATCATCACTGTAAGGTCATCCAGGTCAGTCTCTTGGCTTCGGGGGCCCGATGACCGTTCTTCATGTTATTCGTTAGAGGTACAATATGGTTGTAGGCTGGTTAGCATCCTAGGTTTATTGTTGGAGAGGGTCATGGTTATGCGAGTCCCCAAGTCATACTGGTGCTGCATAAGTGATTTATAAAAAAATAAAAATATATTTTTTTTTTCCTATAAATCCGCCATTAGAGTCTCTCACGCATGGCTTCTCCCTTTCAGTGTTACATATGACTCCGCCATTAGTCTCTCACGCATGGCTTCTCCCTTTTACTGTTACATATGACTCCGCCATTAGTCTCTCACGCATGGCTTCTCCCTTTTAGTGTTACATATGACTCCGCCATTAGAGTCTCTCACGCATGGCTTAGCCATTAGAGTCTCTCACGCATGGCTTAGCCATTAGAGTCTCTCACGCATGGCTTAGCCATTAGAGTCTCTCACGCATGGCTTAGCCATTAGAGTCTCTCACGCATGGCTTAGCCATTAGAGTCTCTCACGCATGGCTTAGCCATTAGAGTCTCTCACGCATGGCTTAGCCATTAGAGTCTCTCACGCATGGCTTAGCCATTAGAGTCTCTCACGCATGGCTTAGCCATTAGAGTCTCTCACGCATGGCTTAGCCATTAGAGTCTCTCACGCATGGCTTAGCCATTAGAGTCTCTCACGCATGGCTTAGCCATTAGAGTCTCTCACGCATGGCTTAGCCATTAGAGTCTCTCACGCATGGCTTAGCCATTAGAGTCTCTCACGCATGGCTTAGCCATTAGAGTCTCTCACGCATGGCTTTTACATTTGTGTAACTGTTATATGTACCACACACACAGCCTTTACATGTATGTACTGTGTTTTTCATCCGAACCTGGTTTTCGATTACAATAGGGAAGTGTGAACTTGACAGAAGGAGTGCGTACACTGACTGCATGGGGCGTGAGACAGGTTCTTGTTGAACGTTAAAGCGGTTCTCACTTCAGCAAGTGGCATTTATCATGTAGAGGAAGATAATACGAGGCACTTACTAATGTAATGTGATTGTCCATATTGCCCCCTTTGCTGGCTTCATTCATTTTTCCATCACATAACACACTGGTCATGTCACAAGACCTAGGAGTGAACATCCCTCCCGACCACTGGTTAAATCTCTTCAGTCTGCTATACAGGTCATCCATAGCGAGTAGGTTCCAGGAGGCGGGTTACAAGATAATGTCCAGGTGGTACTATGTTCCAACCAGATTGCAGAAAATGTTCCCATCTGCGTCTCCTATTTGCTGGCGCTGTGACTCCGGTATGGGCTCCATGTTACACATTTTCTGGGACTGCCCAAAAATTCGTCCTTTTTGGCAGTTGGTCCATAAGACCTTGTCTTCAATTTTACGATTTACGATACCACTCACCCCTGGTTTCTTTTTATTATTTCTCTCGGATCTGCCAATGAGTGTGCTCCGGAAGTCTTGTCTGTGCTCCCTGGTGATAGCGGCTAGGTCATGTATCCCTGCGAGGTGGAAGCTCCCTGCGCCTCCGACTATCAGTTTTTGGATCCAAAAGGTGGAGGAGATCCGGAGAATGGAGGAACTCACCTCGCAGCTGAGAGCCAAGCATAAAGCCTTCCTTGATTCATGGGCCCCCTGGTTTTCTTTTCAGGAGTCTCAGGAGTTCCAGGACCTTCTGTCCTAAGCTGCGGATTTTACTCTATACTCTTGGGTTTACCCCATATTCAGTACCCATCCCCCCCCCCTTTCAGTGTCTATTGTTTGTATGTTTTGTCTCCCTCCTTCTGTTGTTTATTGTCTAAGGTTGCTCTTCCTAGTCTGTGTGCATTTATGCGCTTTACTCATACTGGTAATTTTGTTTTAATGCTAGGATTATGTTCTTATTTGGTTTTTCTTTTCTTAGCCTGATGTGGTTATGGGCCAATCGAAAAGGGTTCCTGCTCAGGCGAGGTTCCTTTCATTATACCACAAGTGCCATAAGATATTGTTATGGGAAATGATGTATGAGGTGATATCGATGTTGTGCTATATCTCTGATACAATGATTGTACTGGATGACTTTACTAATGCACGGTTGGACTTTTGTATTTATTTAAATAAAGAATAAAAAAATAAAAAAACACACTGGTCATTTCCATGGTTACGACCACTCTGCAATCCAGCAGCAGTGGCCGTGCTTGCATACTATGGAAAAATGCACCAAACTATGTGCACCCTTGTGGTCCTGGCCACCAGAGAGGCTGGCACTTTTTCCTGTAGAGTGCAAACACGTCCACCACTGATGGATTGCAGGGTGGTCGTAACCATGGATACGAGAAGTTTATGTGATGTGATGGAAAAATGAATCCAGCCAGCAAAGGAGGCAATATGGATAATAACATTACATTAGTAAGTGGCTTGTGTGTGCCCTCCAGCTGTTGTAAAACTACAACTCCCACGATGCCCTTCTGTAGGATGATAGCTGTAGGCTGTCAGGGAATGATGGGAGTTGTAGTTTTGCAACAGCTGGAGGGCCACAGGTTGAGCATGCCTGCTCTACATGATAAATGCCACTTGCTGAAGTGAGACCACCCCTTTAAGTGTCCTAAACCAAGTGGGGGGATATTGCTTTAAGATGCAGGAGCGTACCATGTGAGGTACTGGTGCTAATGGTGCAGTCCCAGGAAGCTTGCCCAGTGGCTGTTAGGGTCCATTCATATGTCTGTATGTGTTTTGCGCAAATTGTTGATCCGCAAAACACGGACACCGGCAATGTGCGTACCGCATTTTGCGGACCGCACATTGCCGGCACTCTCATAGAAAATGCCTTTTCTTGTCCGCAATTGCGGACAAGAATAGGACATGTTCTATTTTTTTGCGGAACGGAAGTGCATCCGTGGATGCGGAAAGCCCACTACGGCCCCATTGAAAATTAATGGGTCCGCACCTGTTCCTCAAAATTGCGGAACGGATGCAGACCCATTTTGCGGACGTGTGAATGGACCCTTATGGGACTGTTTAAATCCCTGATTACCGCCTTTTCCAAGTAAATCTGTCATTCTTTTAGATGTCTAGTTTATACCACCTATAGTATTATTTATGTACAGCTCCATGGAATGAATGGCGCTTTAATGATGAATAATAATAATGAAATAACTATATTTGTTTTAGTGTCAAAAATATTGATGCTATGTGGAGGCACCTGTGCTGTTTTCTTTAATGTCATTGTATAAACTACTGTATATACATTCAGGACGACTATCAGGGGCAGTATGGAGCCCGGCCATTTCGCTAAATTGTATTTTGACTATGCTTGGAGAGAAAAGGGAGCAATGAAAAACTTTGCTGGAGGAGGCAGAACGGTAAGGAGGAGCTCATATTGGCTGATGCAGAGCAACTGCATCCACTTATCTCTTTCTCTCTCTGTCTAGCGTAATGTAAGGCGCCTGCACAGGCCGGTACGTGGGTACACAGCAGGGGAATGATTCTACTTTAGTCCCAGGGGGTACTATTTTTTTCTTGCCAATAGACATAATAAGTCTTATAGGCAAGGGGCCCTGGAAAAAATAAAAATAAAAGTCGTCCCATGTTGAAGACAGGTCCAAATTGACAGAAGACCGGGCAGCACAAGTAGGCAGGGACAACAGAAGTAGGCGGGGCCTACAATACCATAGTGCAGCACAAAATACCGCCCCTGCAGAACCAAATAACACAGTGCAACACAAAATACCACCCCAGCAGAACCAAATAACACAGTGCAGCACAAAATACCGCCCCGGCAGAACCAAATAACACAGGGCAGCACAAAATACTGCCGCCCTCACCACAGTATTCAAACGTATCACCGTTCTGAGGAGGGTGATACAGGTATGTTCAGAAGGGCACCTGCAGCCATTGTCCTAGGAGTCCCCATAGGCATCGCCCCACTGGGAAATTTCCCTGTAGGGTCTACGGCCAGTCTGACCCTTCTTATAGGCCGTGCAATGCCCCACTGACATAAAGAATATGTAAATTAGATTAGAAAGTGTGAGGTTTTAATACTACCAGATGTAAGGCAGCGCTCCTAAGAATATATAATTAAAGCTTTTCCAGTGCTTGGTAAAAATAATATACTTTATTTTTCCCCGGTGCCTCCACAACGGCACTCCAGGAGGGTGTCCCCGCTTTCCCAGGACAGGAAACAATGTAGAAGCTCAAGTTTAAAAGGCCCCCTCCCCTTACCTGTTTCAGTTTGTTGTTTCCTGTCCTTGGGATCGTGTGGAAGCCGCTCCTGCTACGGCGGGGGTTCAGTGCGCACGGCCTGGAGAATTTCCCCATCCAGGAGGGCCGTGCAGAGGTATAGGGGTGACGGACTGCCCTGCACCTTAGGCGTAAGTCCGTCTATGAAGGCAGCCACGGGCCTCCGTTCCTCATCTAACTAAGGAACGAGGGATCAAGCGTGCATGCGCACGCACAGGCGGAAGTAAACTTGCCAGTCCTCGGCGTCACTTCCGGTGATGTCAGAGAACTGGCGGATATAGAGCTGGGAACGAGGAGTTTGGCGTCCTGCTTCGCTTGGCGAGATGTCGGCTCCCGTGGATGCTCCTGAGACCCGCAAGCCTGTGGATCCTGCCGCCCAGAGCCCGGTAAGCCTCCTTCCCGTATGTATTAACCCCGTTTAAGGGGGCGGTGGAAGATTGCACACTATTCGCACTATTTCCCTCACTGGGTGGTGCTGGTGGTAGAGTAGCCTATTACAAGCCCTAAAAAAGATTTAAATATTATCTTTCAGGGCCAGGACACCAGCACCAGAAGATCTGGGGAATCTGTGTCTAAAAAGAGATGTGCAATGTGCAAAAAAATCCCTACCCTCTAAAACCAAAAAATCACTGTGTCCTAAATGTGACGGAGGAATCGCCCTCTCTTCTAGAATCTATTCGTGTTATGATTAAAGAGGAGGTGAAATCGGCAATTCATACTAGACTCCCTCCGTGTTCTCCTCAGCCCTCCACCTCGAAAAGATCTCAGGTGTCGCACCATCAGCCGGAGCCTGACTCCGAAGAGGGAGAGGTATTGTCTCTTGAGGAATCCGAATCCTCTGATGAGGAATCAGGGAAACCCCTCTGTAGCCCAGAAGAAACTGAGAGGCTATTAAGGACCATTAGGGCCACAATGAAAATTGAAGAGACCAAGGAGCCTCAGGCTGTGCAGGACAGAATGTTCCAGGGGCTGGGAGAGAAAAAAAGGAAAGTTTTTCCCGTCCATAATAATAATAAAACTTTAATTAGAAAAGAATGGAAAGATCCTGAGAAAAATAATTTAATACCGGCCTCCTTTAAAAGGAAATACCCATTCCTGCAGGAGGATTCAGTTCTATGGGACAAGACGCCTAGAATTGATGCGCCTGTCGCCAGAATATCTAAAAAGACGTGTCTTCCCTTTGAGGACATGGGCCTGCTTAAAGACCCCATGGATAAGAAATGTGAGGGACTATTAAAGCGAACCTGGGAGACAAACACAGCCATGCTCAGGCCCAGTATAGCAGCTACGTGCACATCAAGATCCCTGTCAGTATGGCACCTGGCAGTAGGGACTTCTAGGGAAGAAATCCTGGCCTCAATACCTACCCTAAAGCAGGCATGTAATTTTTTTGTCAGACGCATCAGCAGATCTGGTGAAGCTATCGGCTAGATCCGCAGCCCTCTCCAATTCCACAAGAAGAGCTGTGTGGCTTAGATCTTGGTCCGGAGACGCCAGCTCAAAGAGTAGGCTATGCGCCATTCCGTGCGAGGGGGATAAGCTTTTTGGTTCAGTCCTTGAGGACATTTTAGAGAAAGCGTTTCCTTCAGAATCAAAATTCTATCAACAACGTCTGTCCTTTCGTAATCAAAGGAGAAATAGAACGGACCAGAAGAGGAAGGAAAACACCAATAGATGGCAATCCTCCAGAGGAAGAGGGAGGGGGTTTCTTTTTAACCCAGAATCCACCTCTAAGCCCGGTCAATGACCCCAGGCATCAAGTAGGGGGCAGGCTAAGAGGGTTTACCAGGGCTTGGGAAAAGATCTTATCCGCCCCTTGGATCATAAACACCATATCCATGGGGTACAAGCTAGAATTCGATACGGCTCCTCCGGAGCATTTCTCTATCAACAGACCATTAAAAAAAACGGGAAGTCAACAGGCCTTAGAATTGGAGATATCGTCTCTCTTAAAAAAGGGAGTAATCGTTCCAGTCCCAGAAGGTCAGGAGAGGCAAGGATTCTATTCCCCCATATTCCTTATTCAAAAACCCAACAAATCCTTCAGGCTAATAATCAATCTAAAAAAACTAAACAAATACATGACCTACAAAAGAATCAAAATGGAATCGATCAGATCCACAGTAAATCTCCTACCCAGCAATTGCTACATAGTAACTATAGACCTTGCGGACGCATATTACCATGTTCCTATACACAGAGCTTACCTAAAATATCTCGGGATAGCCCTCCTTCTAGGAGGTCAGGAGTTTCACTTCCAATTCCAGGCCCTTCCCTTTGGGATATCGTCTGCCCCAAGAATTTTCTCAAAAATCATGGCCGAAGTGACGGGGTTCCTACACCTTCAGGGTATCCTAGTACTCCCATACCTAGACGACCTCCTGATAGCGGGCTCATCTCTTCAGGTTCTCCAAAAATCCGACCTGGTTCTCCCAAAAATCCGACCTGGTTCCCAGTCAACAGAAAAAATTTCTAGGGATACTGCTAGACTCATACAATCTCATGTCCTTTCTACCCCCAGAAAAACAGATAAGCATAAGTCAAAAAGTCTCCAAAATTTGCGAAGCAAAGAAAGTGACCATAAGAGACATCATGAGACTGTTAGGTCATCTAACATCCACTATTCACGCAGTGCGATGGGCACAACATCACACGAGAATTTTACAAAGATTTCTCCTGGAATCCTGGGACGGAGAGCAAAACTCCTTAAACAGGAAGGTAGAAATTCCACTAAGAGTAAAAATATCTCTCCTTTGGTGGAAGATAAAGAGAAACCTCCAAAGAGGAGTCTTTTGGCGACTGATAAACCAGATCATTATAACCACCGATGCCAGCAGCCGGGGCTGGGGAGCCCATACAGGGAGTCATGTAATCCAGGGCACCTGGAGTCCAGAGATGTCAGCAGCTTCTTCAAACATAAGAGAACTGTCGGCAGTATGGGAGGTGCTAACACATCTTCTTCCATACGTAAAGACCCATCATGTGAAAATACTGTCCGACAATGCTGCTACCGTAGCCTACCTGAACCGACAAGGGGGTACCAGAAGCAAAAGACTACAAAAGTTGGCAGGGGAAATCTTCAGCTGGGCAGAAAAAAATATAAAGTCCCTGGTAGCAGTTCACCTGAAAGGAGAGGAAAACAGAATAGCAGACTATCTCAGCAGAGAGGTTCTAAAAGTGGGAGAATGGTCTCTAGATCCCAACATGTTCAAACAAATAGCTCTCAAATGGGGGTTACCAAAAGTAGATCTCTTCGCAAACCAGAAAAACAGACAATTCGAGTTATTCGGTTCCCTCTCCAGCAGGGATCACCCACTGATGGTGGACGCCCTGTCCTGTCCATGGCCAAAAGATCTCCTGTACGCATTTCCCCGTACAATATAATTTCAAAGGTGCTAATGAAAATAATAGAAGAGAAAGCGCACCTAATATTAATCGCTCCCTTTTGGCCCAAAAGGTCCTGGTTTCCCCTCCTTTACAATCTGTCGGCAGGTCAATACTGGTCTCTCCCATCATATCCGGGACTACTACGTCAGGGGTCGGTACTTCATCCAGAGGTAGCAAACCTTCACTTAACAGCATGGAAAGTGAACGGGTTCACTTACAGCAAAGAGGTCTATCAGATTCCGATATATCTACCCTATTATGCAATAAGAAGGCCTCTACCTCACGGATTTACAAAAGAACATGGGAAGCTTTCCTAGGATTCACAGGAGACAAAATATACCACAGTCAGGATGCTAATATCCCACTCATACTGGACTTTTTACAGGCAGGCCTTGATAAAGGTCTCAGACCCAACACCATAAAAGTGCAGGTCTCAGCACTAAGTAGCTTCCTTGACGTGAAATTGGCAGACCTTCCATTAATAAAGAGGTTCAAAAAAGGAGCATTCAGGAAATGCCCATTTATTCATTCGACCATTCCCTCGTGGGACTTGAACGTAGTATTAGAGGTCCTAATGGAAGCACCCTTTGAGCCTTTAGAAGAGATCTCACTTAAACTTCTGTCCTTAAAGACTGCCTTTCTGCTGGCTATAACATCAGCCAAGAGGGTAGGTGAGATTCAGGCATTCTCCTCTAAAGCACCTTATCTCACAGTATTAGAAGACAGTATTATTCTTAGACACACCCCAATGTTTCTACCCAAGGTGGCCTCAAAATTCCACCGCCAACAGGAGGTGTCACTTCCATCCTTTTGTGAGTATCCAACTTCTGACCTGGAGAGGAAATTCCATAACCTAGATGTCAGGAGATGTCTACTAACTTACCTGGAAATCTCAGCGACATTCAGAAAATCGGACCATCTCCTCCTTCAATATCAAGGCCAGTACAAGGGATCAGCGGCAAGCAAAGGCACTATATCCAGATGGATCCGGAACACCATCGAGTTCTGCTATCTGCAGAGGAACTTGACCCCTCCTAAAGGGATAAAAGCACACTCTACCAGAGCCGTGTCGGCCTCGTGGGCCGAAAACGCCTCTGCTTCAGTAGAACAAATATGTACAGCAGCTACATGGAAAAATCCAAATACTTTCTTTAAACATTATAAATTAGATGTACTCAGAGGTTATGAGTTGTCATATGGCAGAAAAGTCTTATCTGCAGTAGTCCCACCCTAGAGTTTATTTCTCTATTAATCCTCCTGGAATGCCGTTGTGGAGGCGCCGGGGAAAAGAGACGATTACTCTTACCAATAATTGGATTTTCCAATAGCCTCCACAACGGCACTGGATTCCCTACCCAAGTGGTATAATTAATGTGGAGTGTTATGTTACTCATGTTATGTCATTATATCAATACAGTTTTGAACCAACTAACTAACCGAGTCCTATCTCATTAACTGAAGCAGGTAAGGGGAGGGGGCCTTTTAAACTTGAGCTTCTACGTTGTTTCCTGTCCTGGGGAGGCGGGGACACCCTCCTGGAGTGCCGTTGTGGAGACTATTGGAAAATCCAATTACCGGTAAGAGTAATCGTCTCTATTCACAACAGTCCATTTCACGTATACGTTTCGAGCTTCTACCAAGCTCTTGATCACACTATGATTATACATAAAACACGAATCTCTCATAAAACCAAACAGGCTGATTGTAGAACCACCTCCCACTCCTTATCTCAGTAGGTTACTAAGAAGAACACCTTCAAAACGGACATAATCTTAGGAGGTCAGGCTCGGAATGGCCAATAGGGGAACAGGTGAATCTCCCAGTGGGCCCTTAGTTCCAGACAATCCAGGTAATATGAAGAAAGGAAAAATATCCGGCACTGGAATGATATTCAGTAAAAACTTCCTCTTTATTGAACGTAACATAAATCCAAGTACAAACAGATTCTCGCACAAAGCGATTGTTGACGCATAACGTTACGACTAAGGACACGTCAAGAACCGCTTCGTGCGAGGATCTGTTTGTACTTGGATTTATGTTTCGTTCAATAAAGAGGAAGTTTTTACTGAATATCATTCCAGTGCCGGATATTTTTCCTTTCTTTATATTACCTGGATTACCTGTTCCTTTCATGCATGCTGAGTTTCTACAGAAGGTGAGCTGGATATGTAACATTTTGGACATTATTCCAGACAATCGTCTGCTCATCTCTGCAGTGTATATGCGACTTAAAGGGGTTGTCCCACGAAAAATATTCTACAGTTTTTAACCCCTTAGGGACTTAGGACGTACCGGTACGCCACGTTTGCCGAGTCATTAAGGACTCAGGACGTACCGGCACGCCCTAACTTTAAAACGCTATTGCAGCGCGGCAGGGGTTAATCGCAACAGGATGTCCGCTGAAATCATTCAGCGGGCATCCTGTCACAACGCCGGGGGGGGTCATGTGACCCCCCCCCCCCTTCATCGGCGATCGCAGAAAACCACAGGTCAATTCTGGTCCATTCGGGTCTCCGGTGACCTGATGACCTGGAAAAGGACTGTGATTGGTGGTGTGATTACACACCACCAATCACAGTCCGAGCATTTGGAAGAGGCGGTGCTGGCCGTGGTGCTGATGGCTGCTGTCCATGGTGCTGATTGGTGCGGGGAGAGAGGCGGGAGGTTCAAACTCCTGGCGCTCCTCTCTCCCCTCCTATTTCTGTTTCAGCACCTGCACCGTCCAGCACCGTCCTCACCAGCTCCTGCGATTCCCCCTGTCGGCACCCAGCACCCTCCTGCACCCATCACCCTCCAGGTAGGTTGGGGTCAGTGAGGGAGAGGCACCGTTAGGCAGGGATAGAAGGGAAAAGTTAGTTATGAAAAAAACAAACAAAACCACTTTATCTGATTTATTGTTTTCTAGCTGTGAGACCCTAGACTTCCCTCCCTGCCACTTGCCCCCAGCCCCCCGCCCCACCACTTTTTTTTTGCATGCGCTGACTGGCCGGCACTTTTAGCATCCGGCCACTGTCAGCGCATGGGTCTAGTGCAATAACCCAGTGTCAGGCAATACTGGAGTGGGGACGTCCTCTACCAGACCCCACTCTACAGTATGGCCATGATACGCCCCTGGTTTGAGGCCATCCGGAAATGTCTGCATTATTCAAATAATGCAGCATGTCCCCCCACCCAAGGTGATCCTGCCCATGACCGTCTGTATAAGATACGGCCGGTCATCGATCACTTCGGGGCCAAATTTGCGCAGGCCTACGTACCTGGAAGGGAGGTCGCGGTTGATGAGTCTCTCGTTACGTTCAAGGGGAGACTCAGTTTCTGCCAATACATTCCCAGTAAGCGGGCGAGGTATGGCGTGAAAATGTACAAAATTTGTGAGAGTACCTTAGGGTACACTTACAAATTTCGTGTGTACGAGGGGCGAGATTCCCGTATTGAACCCCCAGAATGTCCCCCCACTCTGAGTGTTAGCGGGAAACTTGTGTGGGACCTTATGTACCCACTGCTAGATAAGGGTTACCACTTGTACATGGATAACTTTTATACTAGCATTCCCTTGTTCAGGTCCCTTGCCGCCAGATCCACGTCCGCTTGTGGGACCGTGCGGAAAAATCAACGCAGCCTCCCTGCCTACCCCCTCCAGGTACCTATCCCCAGGGGTGAGACCCGTGCCCTTACCAGTGGAAACCTGTTGCTGGTCAGGTATAAGGACAAGAGGGATGTCCTTATACTGTCCACAATCCACGGTAACAGCATCACCCCTGTCCCTGTGCGAGGTACCGCGGCAACGGTCCTCAAGCCCGATTGTATCGTCGACTACAATCGGTATAAGGGAGGAGTTGATCTCTCTGATCAAGTCCTCAAGCCATATAATGCCATGCGCAAAACCCGGGCATGGTACAAAAAAGTTGCGGTCTACTTGGTACAGGTTGCCTTGTACAACGCTTTTATACTATCCCGAAGCTCTGGCAGCACAGGGATATTCCTCCAATTCTATGAGGCAGTCCTCAAGGACTTGAGCTTTTCAGACCGGGAAAGAGCAGGCCAGAGTACCTCGGGAATTGGAGGCGCCCGGATCGTCCCTGGCGAACATTTTCTAGGTGTGGTCCCCCATACAGAGTGTGTCACAGGAGGGGGATACGGAAGGACCCCACCACTCAATGTGACACTTGCCCCGATCATTCGGGCCTCTGCGTTATCGATTGTTTCAGGGAGTATCACACTTCCAAGGAGTACAAAATTTTTATAATCCCCAACAGTCCCCTAGAGAACATAAAAAACTATGGCTCTCAGACTTTGGAGACACGGAAACAATTAAAAAAATATATATATATTAGTTTTAGTGCAGGCATCCTCAGATACTGCGGCCCTCCAGATGTTGTAAAACTAACTCCCAGCATGCCCAGACAACCTACAGCCATCAGCAGGGCATGGTGGGAATTGTAGTTTTACAACATCTGGAGGGCCGCAGTTTGAGGATGCCTGCTTAGTGTCTCCAAAGTCTGAGAGCCATACATATTGGGCATCGCCGCGTCCGTAAAAATCTTCTCTATAAAAATAACATTAAACCCAACCCCCCCGGATGAACAGCGTGAAAAAAAAATTAAAACGTGTAAAAAAAAAAAGCCATTTTTTGTCACCTAACATCACAAAAAGTGTAATAGCGAGCGATCAAACTGTCATATGCACCCCCAATTAGTGCCAATAAAACCGCCATCTCATCCCGCAAAAAATGAGCCCCTACATTAGATAGTCGCCCAAAAAAAAAAAAAATGTAGCTCCCAGGCTATGGAGATACTAAAATAATATTTTTTGGGTTCCTAAAATGATAATCTAGTGTAAAATCTAAATTTTAAAATGTAGACATATTAGGTATCGCCGCGTCTGTAAGAATCTGCCCTATAAAAATAACATTTGACAAAACCCCTCGGATGAACGGTGTTAAAAATATAAAATAAAATGATTAAAAGAAAAAGGGCGGAATATGCCAAGATGGAAAAAGAATTGGCAGAGAGGGTTGGGGCTTTGGAGGCAGATTTGGCCAGACAGAACAGGGAAAGGGCTCGTTTATTATTAATAGAGGCTAAGAGGGTACATCAGACTTTTTTATATGAAAAAGCGCAACATAAGGCCTTTTTTGCAGGACAGCGTGCCTTTTTTGAAAAAGGGAAAACAGGCAGATTGCTGGCATCTGTAGTCGCTAATCAAAAGACCCAAACCCCGATAAAGCAAATTAAGTTACCTTCTGGCGCCTTAACTAATGACTACCTTAATATTAAATCCGCCTTTATAGAATACTTCACTAAACTATACCAGTCGGATCTCGGGGTGGAGGGAGGAGCCCCGGCTCACTTATTGGACAAAGTGGAACTTCCTTGCCTCTCCGACCAAGACTGTGCTAAATTAAATTTGCCAATAACTCTTGAAGAGTTGGAGGCTGCGTTAGATAGTATAAAAAATAATACGGCCCCGGGCCGAGATGGCCTGCCTTTTGAAATATATAGAGTACATCGTAAAACGGTATTGCCTCTTCTCCTTCAAATGTTTAATGAGTCTTGGAGGGACGGCTCACTTCCCCCCTCTTTGAGGGAGGCCTCCATCTCTCTAATCCTGAAAAAGGATAAAGATAAGACCGAAGTTGGATCGTATCGTCCAATTTCATTACTCAATACCGATTATTAAATACTCGCCAAACTGCTTGCTAATAGGTTGAGGGGGGTTATACACTGTCTGATCCACCCGGATCAGACTGGGTTCATCCCACAACGAAATATACAATCTAATATCCGTAGAGCCTTTCTTAACATATATGTCGGGGACGGGGAGGACCGCTCCATCCTGTCTTTGGATGCCGAGAAAGCCTTTGACAGGGTGGAGTGGCCCTTCCTATGGGGAACCCTGACCAGAATGAACTTGGGTGAACATTTCATTAAATGGATACAGCTGCTCTACTCTGGGTCCACGGCTAGTGTTAAAATAAATGGGATCCATTCAGAACAGTTCCACCTACAGCGAGGCACTAGGCAGGGATGCCCCCTTTCACCTCTGATATTTGCCCTGGTCTTAGAGCCTCTTGCATGCAGAATCAGACAGTCTAAAGAGATCATAGGCTTTGGAGGGAGAGGAGAAGAAGATAAAATTAGCCTGTATGCGGACGACATCCTTGTTTTTTTGAGGCAGGGATGGAAGGGTGTCCAACCTTTGATCAATATTTTGGAAGAATATGGGGCCTTATCAGGCTATAAAGTGAACTGGGATAAGTCTGAACTCCTCCCCCTAGTTCGAACTCCCCCTGATGGAGTATCAGCTATTAGGCCACTTGGCCTTACCGATTCTATCCGATATCTGGGCATTAGTATTAGTGCAGATCTGACTAGATATAACCTCCTGAATATAACCCCCATGATCAATAAGGTGAAGGAAAAGATCCGAACTTGGCAGAAGTTGCCTATGTCACAGGCAGAAAGGATAGCATTGGTTAGGATGGTGGTCCTCCCTATTGCCCTATACCCCTTGATAGCATGTCCGATATGGATTGATGATTCTTTTTTCGGGCTGCTAGATAAACTGCTAAATGAACTAATCTGGGGGAGGGGGAGGGTCAGGATCAAGCAAAAATATCTGTCTCTCTGAGAGTGATGGTGGCCTTTCCCTTCCATCCCTGCAGGGATACTACATTGCAGCTCAGATAAGGTGGTGGGTGGGGCGGGGACCACCAGTCTGTGACGCTGCTGAATATCCTGTCAAGGGATTTTCAGGGGCCATATGGAGACATTTTTTCTATTTTGGAGACTGGGCATCCAGGAAAAAGAAAAAAACTGTGTTTAATCAGTGACACGTTAGATAGGGTCTGGAATAAAACTAAAAAGATATTGGGTGTAAGCAGCCCCACACTTTTTACTCCACTTTGGCATAATTACAATTTAAAAGAGTTCAGGTTAATTGAAGATTAGAAGTATTGGAATTCACGCGGCATCAACCGTTTAACCCAAATAATATCACATGGAAGTATTATCCCCTTTGACGAATTAATAAAGGGTATAAATGTCACCTCTCTAGATAGATATAGATATGCACAAATTAGACACGCATACACAAACACTCAGGATAAAGAGTCTTTGATCACCAGGGCAAATTCCTTCTTGTATTACTGTTTTAAATTTAGGGATACACAACTCACAAATATATCGTAGATTCCGGGACTGCTTAGGGGAAACAACAACATTTAAAAGCGAGGGAGGATGGGAAGCTGATTTAGGTGTAGGAAGTACTGTTGATTGGGATATAGTATATCGAAATATAAAAAAAGCATCAATATCCCAAAAATACAGATTAATCCAGTTTAGGATTGTACATCGCCTGTATTACTCCCCTGCCTTCCTCGCAAAAATATATAGGGAAAGAAGGGATATGTGTTGGAATGTTCGGCTGAAAATGCCGTTCTAGGTCACTTGCTATGGGATTGCCCAGAAATAAATGGATTTTGGACCAGAATCTATGAAGAACTACATAGTACAAGGATCAGCAACCTTCGGCACTCCAGCTGCTGTGAAACTACAACTCCCAGCATGCAAACATGGTCGGCTGCTCTGACAACTCACATAGACGTCATAGTGCTCCGACGAACAGGCGCAGTGGAGATGTCTGTGCAGGAAAGCGGTCGGACATTCACTGCACATGCGCAGAATACATACGCTCACAGGGAGGATCGCATTCCGGAGGAGATGGGCGGGCTGGAGGGACGCGCTGGGCGGCGGCAGTTTGTGAAGGTAGACCGAGCCTCTAGGTGCTAATGACGCCCCCATAGCACCTAGAGGCTCATTAGCATATCAATAAAAGTTATTTTTTTAGCAAAACGGCTGCCCCAAAAGCAATTATATTAGGATGGTTTGGCAGAGCAGACACTAGCGGATCGCTAGTGTCTGACAGCTAATTATGTGAAACGAAGTGGTAGAAACCCTTTAATAGAGCATTCTGGGAGTTTTAGTTTCAGAACATCTGGAGTGCCGGAGGTTGCTGATCCCTGACATAGTAGATATAAGATTAAATTGAACCGCTGTTTTACGCAAGCAATATTAGGTCTCTTCTCCCATGTGGATTTAACGCCCTATCAGACTAAAATCTCCTTGGAGAGCTTCATGGCCGCAAAGGCCTTGATTCTTAAATATTGGGGCACAAAAAACAGCCCTACTTACTCGGGCTCGGATAGATGCCATTGATGTTTATAGAAGAATGGTAAGAAAAACAGTAGTCCTGGAAGGGGCGGGTCTTTGATATCTTTTTTTCGCTCCAAAGAGCCTGGCTGTTTGTGGTATTGACCACGAGTAGCAATAGGAGATGGCTGGATCCCGCAGCAGTGAATCAAGGGGTGGGTATAATGGGGTTAACTACGTAGATTGATGTATGATTATCTGTTATTTTTAAACTATATGTAATGGAATTCACATTTTTGGCTCAGAAAAACAATAAAGAATTTTTCTTAAAAAAAATAAATATATATATATATATATATATATATATATATATATATATATATATATATAATAAAAACGGTGCCAAAACACAAATTTTTTGGGCAAAATTTCCATTTGAATCCTTTTTTTCCGGTAATAAAGCAAGGGTTAACAGCCAAACAAAACTAAATATTTATTGCCCTGATTCTGTAGTTTGCAGAAACAGCCCATATGTGGTCGTAAATGGCTATATAGCCACACGACAGGGCATAGAACGAAGGGAACGCCATATGGTTTCTGGAAGGCAGATTTTGATGGACTGGTTTATTTACACCATGTCCCATTAGAAGCATCCCTGATGTAGCCTAGACTAGAAACTCCAAAAAAGTGACCCCATCTAAGAAACTACACCCCTCAAGGTATTCAAAAGTTACTTTACAAACTTTATTAACCCTTTAGATGTTCCACAAAACTAAATAGCGAATGTAGAAACAATTTTAGAATTTTTTGTTACCTTGCCTCAAAAAAGTGTAATATAGAGACACCAAAAATCATATTTACCCTAAAATAGTCCCAAAACAACAACCACCTTATCCCGTAGTTTCCTATATGGGGTCACTGTTATGGAGTTTCTACTCTAGGAGTGCATCAGGGGGCTTGAAAGGGTACATGGTGTAAATAAACCAGTCCAGCAAAATCTGCCTTCCAAAAACCATATGACGCTCCCCTTCTATGTCCTGCCGTTTAGCCAAATAGTAATTTACGACCACATATGGGGTGTTTCGGCAAACTACAGAATCAGGGCAACCCATATTGAGTTTTTTTTGGCTGTTAACCTATTTTTTCCAGTAATAAAGTAAGGGTTAAAATGGAAAATTTTCTAAAAAATTGAAATTCCAAAATTGTTTCTCCATCTGCCATTAACTCTTGTGGAACACCTAAAGGGTTAACAAAGTTTGTAAACCCAGTTTTGAATACCTTGAGGGGTGTACTTTCTTAGATGGAGTCACTTTTTTTGGAATTTCTATTCTAGGGGTGCAACGGGGGGCTTGAAATTGGGACATGGTATAAACAAAACCAGTCCTGCAAAATCTGCCTTCCAAAACCCATATGGCGTTCCCCTCCTTCTATGTCCTCCCGTTTGGCCAAACAGTAGTTTAGGACCACATATGGGGTGTTTTTGCAAACTACAGAATCAGGGCAACCCATATTGAGTTTTGTTTGGCAGTTAACCCTTACTTTATTACTGGAAAAAATGGGTTAAAATGGAAAATTTCCCCAAAAATTGAAATTCCAAAATTGTTTCTCCATCTGCCATTAACTCTTGTGGAACACCTAAATGATGCCCCTAGAGAAGAAACTCCAAAAAAGTGACCCCATTTTAGAAACTACCGGATAGGGTGGCAGTATTGTTGGTACTAGTTCAGGGTACATATGATTTTTGGTTGCTCTATATTACACTTTTTGTGAGGCAAGGTAACAAGAAATAGCTGTTTTGGCACAGTTTTTTTTTTTTGTTATTTACAACATTCATCTGACAGGTTAGATCATGTGATATTTTTATAGACCAGGTTGCCACGGATGCGGCGATACCTAATATGTATACTTTTTTTATTTTTTATTTATGTAAGTTTTACACAAAATGTTTTAGTGTTTCCATAGTCTGAGAGCCATAACTTTTTCAGTTTTTGGGCGATTACCTTGGGTAGGGTATGATTTTTGCAAGATGAGATGACGGTTTGATTGGCACTATTTTGGGGTGCATATGACTTTTTGATCGCTTGCTATTACACTTTTTGTGATGTAAGCTGACAAAAAATGGTTTATTTAGCACAGTTTTTATTTTTTAGTTTTTACGGTGTTCATCTGAGGGGTTAGTTCATGTGATATTTTTATAGAGCCGGTCGATACGGATGCAGTGATACCTAATATATATACATTTTTTTTATTTATGTAAGTTTTACACTATCATTTTTGAAACAAAAAAAATGATGTTTTAGTGTCTCCATATTCTGAGCCAAAGTTTTTTTACTTTTTGGGCGATTGTCTCAGGTAGGGGCTGATTTTTTGCGGGATGAGGTGACGGTTAGATTGGTACTATTTTGGTGGGCAAACACCTTTTTGATCGCTTGCTGTTGTACTTTTTGTGATGTAAGGTGACAAAAAATGGTTTATTTAGCACAGTTTTTATTTTTTATTTTTTACGGTGTTCATCTGAGGGGTTAGGTGATATGTTTATAGAGCCGGTCGATACGGACGCGGGGATACCTAATATGTATACTTTTTTTTTTTTCTATTTTTTACCAATTTTCTTTAACTTTATTTGGGGAAAATTACGTTTTTGTTTATTTTTACTTGAAACTTTTAATTTTTGGGGGGGGGACTTTTTTTTTTTAAACTTTTTTTTAACTTTTTTTTTTGTCCCACTTTGTGACTTCAACTTTTGGGGGTCTAATCCCTTTTACAATGCATTCCAATACTTCTGTATTGGAATGCATTGGCTGTATGAGTAATACTGTGTGTATTACTCATACAGTTTCCGGCCTGTGAGATCCAGGGGGCTGGATCTCACAGGCTCGTCACCGGAAGGCAGCGCGATGCCTTCCTTAGGCATCGCGCTGCCTTCCATGCCATCGGGTCCCCCCTACAGTCGCATGGGGACCTGATGGCACCCCCGCCGGATAAGGTAAAAGCCGCAAACCGCAGGTCTGAATTGACCTGCGGTTTGCGGCAATCGCAGACACGGGGGGGTCACCGGACCCCCCCTGGCGTTGTGACAGGATGCCCGCTGAATGATTTCGGCGGACATCCTGTTGCGATTAACCCCCGCCGCAATCGCGATTTAAAGTTAGGACGTACCGGTACGTCTTGAGTCCTTAAGGGGTTAAGTTCAGGTATGGTCTCTCTCTGTACTTTACTTTCTTTCCTTCTCCTTATCACAGACTGTTCATTACACCCATGCTTGCAAATCAGGAGGTTTAACCTTTACCCTGCCTGAACGATAATGGTAATTGTAAAAGTGATTTTATGGGGGAAGTGTAAGGGTTGAACCTCCTGACTTCTCAGTATGACCACAATAACAGTGAAAGATGGAGGATGCAGGGTTGCCAACCATCCAGAAATTTCTGGGCAGTCCGTAAAAGTAGGTGACTGTTTTTTCCTGTGTCTGTGAAAAAATGTTTACTTGTCCGTGACTTTTTTGAGGCTGGTGGGAGTTGACTAGAATATTTTGTAATTATCATTATTTTACAGATTATTATTATTAACCACTACCACCTGTTATTCCGAGTGGACGCGCCGGCGCGTCATCACGCGAGATTTCTTGTGAACGCGCGCACACAGGCGCGCGCGTTCATAGGAACTGCAGGGAATCGAGTGGATCTGCAGCCTGCCAGCGGTGATCATTCGCTGGCAGGCTGTAGATCCGATTATTTTTTTATTTTTTATTTTTTTAACCCCTTAAAGGTATATTAGACGCTGTTTTGATAACAGCGTCTAATATACCTGCTACCTGGTCCTCTGGTGGTCCCTTTTGCTTGGATCGACCACCAGAGGACACAGGCAGCTCTGTAAAGTAGCACCAAACACCACTACACTACACCCCCCCCTCCTGTCACTTATTAACCCCTGATCACCCCATATAGACTCCCTGATCACCCCCCTGTCATTGATCACCCCCCTGTAAGGCTCCATTCAGACATCCGTATGTGTTTTGCGGATCCACGGATCCGCAAAACACATACGGACATCTGAATGGAGCCTTACAGGGGGGTGATCACCCCATATAGACTCCCTGATCACCCCCCTGTCATTGATCACCCCCCTGTAAGGCTCCATTCAGACGTCCGTATGTGTTTTTTACGGATCCGCAAAACACGGACACTGGCAATGTGCTTTCCGCATTTAGCGGATCCGTACATTGCCAGAACTATATAGAAAATGCCTTTTCTTGTCCGCAATTGCGGACAAGAATAGGACATGTTCTATAGGCTCTACAAAAAACGCAGTGTTCGCCCGATCAGGCCTGATCTTGTGCGCACACTTGTGTTCAGTCCGCCCCACCGCAGTGACAGAATTTTTTTTTTCTGATCACTGCAAAAACACCGTAAAATTGCTGCGGCGCTATAAAAGGATCAGTTTTGAGGAGCATGGCGAGTTCATAGAAGATTTTTTATTTTTTTGTCACAAGTTAGCGGAAATTGATTTTTTTCTTGTTTTTGTTTTTTCTTGCAAAGTCTCATATTCCACTAATTTGTGACAAAAAATAAAATCTCACATGAACTCACCATACACCTCACGGAATCCAAATGCGTAAATTTTTAGACCTTTATATTCCAGACTTCTTCTCACGCTTTAGGGCCCCTAAAATGCCAGGGCAGTATAAATACCCCACAAGTGACCCCATTTCGGAAAGAAGACACCCCAAGGTATTCGCTGAGGGGCATATTGAGTCCATGAAAGATTGAACTTTTTGTCACAAGTTTACATATACCCATGCTGGGTGAGAGAAATATCTCTCTAAAAGACAACTTTTCCCATTTTTTTTATACAAAGTTGTCATTTGACAGATATTTATCTCACCCAGCATGGGTATGTGTAAAAAGACACCCCAAAACACATTGCCCGACTTCTCCTGAGTACGGCGATACCACATGTGCGACACTTTTTTGCAGCCTAGGTGGGCAAAGGGGCCCACATTCCAAAGAGCACCTTTAGGATTTTACAGGGCATTTTTTACACATTTTGATTTCAAACTACTTCTCACGCATTAGGGCCCCTAAAATGCCAGGGCAGTATAACTACCCCACAAGTGACCCCATTTTGGAAAGAAGACACCCCAAGGTATTTCGTGATGGGCATAGTGAGTTCATGGAAGTTTTTATTTTTTGTCACAAGTTAGTGGAATATGAGACTTTGTAAGGAAAAAAAAAAAATCATCATTTTCCGCTAACTTGTGACAAAAAATAAAAAGTTCTATGAACTCACTATGCCCATCAGCGAATACCTTAGGGTGCCTACTTTCCGAAATGGGGTCATTTGTGGGGGTTTTCTACTGTCTGGGCATTGTAGAACCTCAGGAAACATGACAGGTGCTCAGAAAGTCAGAGCTGCTTCAAAAAGCAGAAATTCACATTTTTGTACCATAGTTTGTAAATGCTATAACTTTTACCCAAACATTTTTTTTTAATCAAAGATATGTAGAACAATAAATTTAGAGAGAAATTTATATAGAAATGTTGTTTTTTTGAAAAATTTTACAACTGAAAGATGTCATTTTTTTCCCAAAAATTTCGGTAAATTTTGATTAATAACAAAAAAAGTAAAAATGTCAGCAGCAATGAAATACCACCAAATGAAAGCTCTATTAGTGAGAAGAAAAGGAGCTAAAATTTATTTGGGTGGTAAGTTGTATGACCGAGCAATAAACCGTGAAAGTAGTGTAGTGCAGAATTGTAAAAAGTGGTCTGGTCATTAAGGGTGTTTAAGCTAGGGGAGCTGAGGTGGTTAAAGCACCATTCATTCCATGGCGCTGTACATATGAGTACAGGGGTATACATACATAATACAGACAATTGCACTAGTCATAAACAAGACGAGTTACAAACTGGTACAGAAGGAGAGAGGGCCCTGCCCGTGAGGGCTTACAATCTACATGGTATGGGAGAAGGACACAGTAGGTGAGGGTGAAGCTGTTCATGGCGGTATAGAGGCAGCAGGGTCACTGGTTGTAGGCTTGTCTGAAGAGGTGGGTTTTCAGGTTTCTTTTGAAGGATTTCACTATAGGTGAGAGTCTGATATGTTGGCGTAGCGAGTTCCAGAGTGTGGGGTATGCACGGGAGAAATCTTGGAGGTGATAAGAGGAGAGGAGAGAAGGAGGTCTTGTGAGGATCGGAGAGTGCGTGTGGGGATGTATCAGGAAAGTAGCTCAGAGATGTAGGGAGGAGACAGGTTGGGGATGGCCTTGTATGTATTTGTTAGTATTTTTAACTGAATTCGCTGGGCAATGGGGAGCCAGTGAACGGATTGGCAGAGGATTACCAGGGTGAGAGGTGGATTAGTCGGGCAGCAGAGTTGAGGATAGATTGGAGGGGTGCGAGAGTGCTAGATGGAAGGCCACAGAGGAGAATGTTGCAGTAGTCTAGGCGAGAGATGATGTGGGCATGTACAAACATTTTTGCAGATTCAAAGTTAAGGAAAGCGCGGATGCGTGAGATATTTTTAAACTGGAGGCGGCAGGGGGTGGAAAGGGCTTGGATGTGCCGTCGGAAAGAGAGGGCAGAATCCAAGGTCACTCCAAGGCAGCGGTTCACAGTAAATGCTGATAATGAGTTTAGTATATTGAGCTATAGACATGTATGACTTGCAATCTTTATCATTCATTATGGTTTTCCAATTTGTCCGTATAAAATGTTGGCTGTCTGTGATTTTGGGATAAGTTGTCCAGAATAAAGAAAATTTCTGGTTGGCAACCCTGGGAGGATGTCACTAGAAATGATCTCAATACTCAGCATCAAGAGGGACATTTATCAATCTAAGACCCCTTGCAGACGAGCGAATATTCGAACTCATTGCGCCCGCACTGAATCCAGACCCATTCATTTCAATGGGGTTGTGTACATGTGCGTTGGTTTTCACGCATCACTTGTGTGTTGCGTGAAAATCGCAGCATGTTCTATATTCTGCAATTTTCACGCAACTCTGGCCCCATAGAAGTGAATGGAGCTGCGTGACAATCACATTGCATCCGCAAGCAAGTGCGGATGCGATGCGTATTTCACGGATGGTTGCTAAGAGATGTTGTTTGATTACACATCAGTATGCGCCCGTTCCGATAGGATGTGGTTGTGTGAAATTGGTTGTGTGAAATGGAAACAGAAGAAACCGGATCGTCACTAAATACAATTAAAGCCAATGGGTGATGGATCAGTTTTTTTAGGATCCTAAAAAACCGCATCCGTCACTATTGACTTACATTGTTTTTAGTGACAGATCTGGTTTGTTCCGCTTCGATGACCAAACTCAAAACCGCCGCTTGCTGCGGTTTTCTGTCCAGTCGCAAAACGGAATGCTGACGGAACGAAAGGCATCCAGAACGGGTCTCTTTACATTCAGAATGGCCCAGTTTTGGGATCCTCTGCCGGATCTAAAAACCGGAATGCCAAAATGCATATGTGAAAGTAGCCTAAGTGTGACACTTACGGTATCTGGCGGTAAAATGTCTAAAATTTTGGCGCTAATTTTTTGTGCAAAAACTGGCAACATTTAACCACCTGCGCCACACTTCACAACTTTACAAAGTGGTCTATGTTTAAGGAATAAAAGTGAGATTACACCTGGATTATAATACATTTGCTATGTGCGACTTTTGCATCTCCATACCAGGCATACAGACCTTTTTCAAACACTGTGAAAATAATGTAGAAAATACATAATATTGAAAAGACATCAAGTATGAACACACTGCAGCAGAAAAGTATATATACATGAGGATGGCTCTGACTACAGATCCCTACCGCAAACCATCTGACCGCAACAATTTACTCCATTATAATAGTTGTCATGCACCCTCTACCAAGAAAGCATTACCTAAATCCCAGTTCGAGCGAATCAAAAGAATAGTGACCTCAGAGGATGCCAGACAGGTGAGATTTTCTGAAATGACTAAGAAGTTCCAGCAGAGGGGGTACCCTCTAACTACCATTGTACATGATCCCTTATCTAAAATACAACGCCCCCAAGGACACTTCAGAGAGACTTCCCTTTGTACACACACCATCCCTATTCACACAAATTAAATAATGAATGTTGAATGTTATCTATTACATGATGATGCTAATGTTGTTTCCTGCCTTTTTCTTTCAGATACATTAGGAACCGGACCCCCACCTTGTTTGCCACTTTGCTCAGTATCATTTTCTTGGATATTTTCTTCTTCTCGTCTGTCCTTCTGGCAACTTGGTAAGTTCTTTAATTTGTAATAGATATCATCCCACTATTAATACTTTGTACTCAGTAGTTAACATTTTGTACTCAGCAGGGTGAGAGCAGATGTGGTTCAACTTACTTCCCATTAGATCTACTTTAAAGAGAGGCCCTGATAATATCTATTTAGACCCTTAACTGTGATTACCAGAGATGTGTTTTCATGTATAAAGAAATACCAGGATTATTAAGTGTTATTGCATGGCAAGACCACTTACTGTTATCTCACATATATAGTCTTATTATAGCCAAATTTACCAC
The DNA here is from genome assembly GCF_905171765.1 of Bufo bufo. Lineage (NCBI taxonomy): Eukaryota > Metazoa > Chordata > Amphibia > Anura > Bufonidae > Bufo > Bufo bufo. The sequence goes on from NC_053392.1 coordinate 249,685,916, forward strand.
CCTAACTCCTCCCACAGTTTTTACACTACATAGACAGTAATATACGTTTCGCCTAATGGTTCACAAAATATCAGCGTTTTTGTGGCAAAATTGGTCCCATAGGAATGAATGGCAGAATGCTCAAAACTAGAGTGGGAGCGGACAAAAGCTAGAGTGTGAGCTGAAAAATCAGGACATGATTTCTAAACTGCCACCACTCCCTCATTTTCAAGCGCACCTACACAAATCTTATATCAAAACGTTCAGCTATCCCTGCTGCCACTAAAAATGTCTACGGCTAAGCCATAGACCTGATAGTTTTCACAATATGACCATTTCTCTGCAACTCACGCTGCCCATTGACATTCATTGAAACTCCACTCTAGCCACCTCAAATTTGAAAGACAATTTCTAAACTGCGACTGTGCCTTCATTTTAAATATTTCAGAGACATACTATGCATCAAAATGTAGGTCTGGGTCTTGTAATTCTCACAATATAAAGCTCTTTGCTGTAGGATTTATAATTTTTAAACTACAACCATTTGAAGATGGCAACCGCCAGTGAAGTGAGCAAGTTGGAGTAGTTTGTTTTTAACCGCTCTTATCTGCCCTTGCTGTAGAGTGAGTTGCCATAGGAACCCAGGTGTGTGAGCAGCCAACAGAGTGACAAAAACTAGAGTGTGAGCTGAAAAATCAGGACATGATTTCTAAACTGCCACTACTCCCTCATTTTCAAGCCCACCTACATAAATCGGCTGCTAATGTTTTTATAAATGTATGTTTTAATGCAACTGTGATTCACTTTGGGCAACAACATTGCAATTAAATGTGATATATAAATAAATAAATAAATGTTGAAATGCATTTCTCACTCTATCAAGCTTGCCATAGTAACATAGTACATAAGGCCGAAAAAAGACATCTGTCCATCCACTTCGGCCTGTTATCCTGCAAGTTGATTCAGAGGAAGGCAAAAAAAAAAAAACTGTGAGGTAGAAGCCAATTTTCCCCACTTTAGGGGAATAAAAAATTCCTTCCCGACTCCAATCAGGCAATCAGAATAACTCCCTGGATCAACGACCCCTCTCTAGTAGCTATAGCCTGTAATATTATTACACTTCAGAAATACATCCAGGCCCCTCTTGAATTCCTTTATTGTACTCACCATCACCACCTCCTCAGGCAGAGAGTTCCATAGTCTCACTGCTCTTACCGTAAAGAATCCTTTCTATGTTTCTGTACAAAACTTCTTTCCTCCAGACGCATAGGATGTCCCCTCGTCACAGTCACAGTCCTGGGGATAAATAGATGATGGGATAGATCTCTGTACTGCCATGTGCACTTTTTAAATTTGATCAATCAATTGGTTAGTGTAATGTTTACTATCTTTACTCACTCCAAACACTCCACACAGTTACTCTGCCCACTCCATAAAGTTACTCTGCCCAGTTCAACCTTTCCACAGTTACTCGAGCCACTCCAACCACACAACAGTTACTCAAGCCATCCACCCAGTTACTCCGCCCACTCCAGTTGTAGACAACTGGTGGAGGCAAGAACACTTCACACAATTTCCCCAGAAATTGTAGCTTTTCTAGTTGTATCTGTTGTTCTGCCTTCGCTATACATTGGATCTTCTATGATGTTTTCTGATGTCCAGCGCATTTGGAGCTACCATAATCCAGATGTTACCTATGTATTGTTATTAGTCCAAGTTATGCAACTTTTGATGTATGTCCATATTAGAGACAGTGAAGCTTGTTAATTTGTTAATTTTTGTATTGGCATGATGTATATATACTTTTTTGCTGCAGTGTGTTCATACTTGATGTATTTTCAATATTATGTATTTCTACATTATTTTCAGTGTTTGAAAAAGGTCATGATTTGACCGAAACCTCATAGGAAAAAAAACTACTTTACATTCATTAAGAGTGCTGTTGTCTCAATTCACCATTGGATTTAGGCTGGGAGGCCACGACAACACGCACCAGCACACTAGCAGACTAGAGCGCCTTTTCTATATAAGTGCCATATATTATGTCATAAATTTTGCTTAGGCACACAAAGCAAAAACAGACTTAAAAATGACATAAAAACAATTGTAAATGATAAATGTCCCCCCAAGTTTTTCTCAGTCTGTCCTGCAGAGTTTCTGCCATGCTGTATATTACATGATAAAAAGCCACCCATGTTGTTTTTTATTTTTACAATTTTATTTATTTATAAGAAACGGGACAGGAGCATGAAGTTAGTGACAAGTGGGGCTGATGTCGCATGATAGTGATGTAAGGAATGCCCTTTGGATTCTCATTGTGGAGATTTTATAGCAGTAGGTGACACGAGAAGCTAGTAAAAAAAATAAAATGTTTTTTTTTTCTTTTGCAACCTCTGATGAGGAGACGCAGAGATTTAATGAAGTTTAATTATCATCAGTCAACACACTCACTGAAGGGGCACTGCACAGCCATCCAAATTCCATGCCAGACTGACACTGTATCGTGTACTGACTAGCATTTGGTTTTTATGTTGTAAGAAGGGGAAAGCCACAAAGAGTCAGCCATGGTGAAGCAAGCGCTGGGCAAGCACTTATGTTTCTGGAAGACACAGGGAGTCATTAATTTTAGTAATGTCGCAAGACCCTTTTTTAGTCACATGGCTGGTTTCACAGTATGTTTGGCAGCTGGGAGGGACAGGAGCATGTCGGGGGCCATGCCAGGCCAGGACACCAGCCCCTCCGAATTTACTAACATTTTCGCCTGGAAACCGTTTTCTCACCAGGCACAAGGACTGCCATAGATGCACCTACAGCAAAATGCATAACATAATAAAACAATATGTAGTACCCGCAGGTGTGGGGTACTACTACTGCATAACCTTCAATTTAGTTGCATTCATCACTATGGAGGGGCTTCAGGAATTTCTCTGCCCGGCCCCGCTCTTATCAGTAATTGCTTACATCTCAGATTTCTGACCAGCTGACACCCTAGGACAGTGATTGCAAACCTTTTAGAGACGAGTGCCCAAACTGCAACTTAAAACCCACTTATTTATTGCAAAGTGCCAACATGGCAATGTAACCTAAATGCCAATATAGTATATGTTCCATGTACTTTATCATTTGCCTACATTTAATGCCTGTGCTGTTTATAGAGCAATGGCAGGAAAAGCAGGTGCCATTGGCTACTAACCTGAAGAATTTAGGAGCCAAATTTTAATTTTTAGTCGCCAAATTTAAAATACATATAATTACGGTATAATAAAAAAAAAAACAGAAAAAAAACACACGTCTAACCTAGGGTTGTCACGATACCAAAATTTTGACTCTATTTCGATACTATAAAGTATTGCGATACTCGATACCACGTGAAAAAAACACCAAAAAAGCCGCGTGCATTCCAGATTTTATGGAACGTCTGGACCATAATAGAACAGTCCTAACCTAATTTTTGTCGGGACAAGGTGACCAAAAAATGGCAAATTGCAAATTTTTGGGGTTTTTTTCTGTTACGGCGTTCACCACATAAATATTTTTAAATATTTTAATAGTTCGCACTTTTTCGGGCAAGGCGATATGTAATTTTTGTTATTGTTTATATATTTTATATGTAAAATTGGACAATTTGATTTAAACTTAATATTTTTTTTTTTTTTTTTTTTTTACTTTTTATTTAATAACTATTTCCCCCTTAGGGGATAGAACCTGGGATCTTTCATCCCTTGTCCTATTCACCCTGATAGAGCTCTATCAGGGTGAATAGGACTTTACACTCTTCCTGCTGCTCTGTACTCTGTGCACAAAGCAGCAGGAAGCTGACTATGGCAGCCAGGGCTTCAGTAGCGTCCTGGCTGCCATGGGAACCGATCGGAGCCCCAGGCTTACAATGCTGCATCCCATGTCAGTTCCTCGTGTGTGAGAGGCAGAACAGCGGAGGGTCTAGGCGCAAATGGCGACAAGACTACAAAGTCTTGTCGCCATTTAGCAATTCTAAGACGCATTGGCGACCATTTTGGTTGCCATCTGGAGCCCTGTATTCGTACACTTTAGACTTTTTCCAGGATGTGGGTGCTCACAGAGAGGGCTCTGAGTGACGCCCCTGGCACGGCCATAGGTTCGCCACCACAGCGCTGCACTCTGACTAGGAGCTCACTTAGTCTCAAGAAGGGAACCAAGCCCAGGAGGCTAGACCGGCCGCTGCCTGGATATTGTTGCTACTCTAGGACCTTAACCGCCTCCGGACCGCCTAACGCAGGATTGCGTTCCGGAGGCGGTCGATTCATTCCTCTTGGACGCGCCGGCGCGTCATCTCGCGAGACGCGAGATTTCCTGTGAACGCGCGCACACAGGAGCGCGCGTTCACAGGAACTGCAGGTAAACGAGCTGATCTACAGCCTGCCAGCGGCGATCATTCGCTGGCAGGCTGTAGATGCGATTTATTTTATTTTTTTAACCCCTTAAAGGTATATTAGACGCTGTTTTGTTAACAGCGTCTAATATACCTGCTACCTGGTCCTCTGGTGGTCCCTTTTGCTTGGATCGTCCACCAGAGCACACAGGCAGCTCTGTAAAGTAGCACCAAACACCACTACACTACACCCCCTCCCCTGTCACTTATTAACCCCTGATCACCCCATATTAGACTCCCTGATCACCCCCCTGTCATTGATCACCCCCCTGTAAGGCTCCATTCAGACGTCCGTATGTGTTTTGCGGATCCACGGATCGGATCCGCGGATCGGATCCGCAAAACACATACGGACGTCTGAATGGAGCCTTACAGGGGGGTGATCAATCACAGGGGGGTGATCACCCCATATAGACTCCCTGATCACCCCCCTGTAAGGCTCCATTCAGACGTTCGTATGTATTTTATGGATCCGAGGATCCACAGATCCGCAAAACACATACGGACGTCTGAATGGAGCCTTACAGGGGGGTGATCACCCCATATAGACTCCCTGATCACCCCCCTGTCATTGATAACCCTCCTGTAAGGCTCCATTCAAACGCCCGTATGTGTTTTGCGGATCCACGGATCCGCAAAACACTGACACCGCGAATCTGCAAAACACTGACACCGGCAATGTGCTTTCCGCATTTTGCGGATCCGCACATTGCCAGAACTATATAGAAAATGTCCTATTCTTGTCCGCAATTGCGGACAAGAAAAGGCATGTTCTATAGGCTCTACAAAAAACGCAGTGTTCGCCCGATGAGGCCTGATCTTGTACGCACACTTGCGTTCAGTCCGCCCAACCGCAGTGACAGAAATGAATTTTTTTCTGATCACTGCAAAAACACCGTAAAATCGCTGCGGCGCTATAAAGGGGCATGGCGAGTTCATAGAAGATATTTTATTTTTTTTTGTCACAAGTTAGCGGAAATTGATTTTTTTTTTTTGTTTTTTCTTACAAAGTCTCATATTCCACTAACTTGTGACAAAAAATAAAATCTCACATGAACTCACCATACCCCTCACGGTATCAAAATGCGTAAAAATTTTTAGACATTTATATTACAGACTTCTTCTCATGCTTTAGGGCCCCTAAAATGCCAGGGCAGTATAAATACCCCACATGTGACCCCATTTTGGAAAGAAGACACCCCAAGGTATTCCGTGAGGGGCATGGCGAGTTCATGTAAAATTTTATTTTTTGTCACAAGTTAGTGGAATATGAGACTTTGTAAGAGAAAAAAAATAATAAAAAATAAATAAATAAATAAATCATTTTCCGCTAGCTTGTGCCAAAAAAGAAATATTCTAGGAACTCGCCATGCCCCTCACGGAATACCTTGGGGTGTCTTCTTTCCAAAATGGGGTCACTTGTGGGGTATTTATACTGCCTTGGTATTTTAGGGGCCCTAAAGCGTGAGAAGAAGTTTGGAATCCAAATGCGTTAAAAATGCCCTGTGAAATCGTAAAGATTCTCATTGGAAATTGGGCCCCTTTGCGCACCTAGGCTGCAAAAAAGTGTCACATGTGGTATCGCCGTACTCAGGAGAAGTAGAGCAATGTGTTTTGGGGTGTATTTTTACATATACCCATACTGTGTGAGATAAATATCTCTGTAAAAGACAACTTTTCCCATTTTTTTTATACAAAGTTGTCATTTTACAGAGATACATTTCTCTCACCCAGCATGGGTATATGTAAAAAATACACCCCAAAACACATTGCCCTACTTCTCCTGAGTACCGCGATACCACATGTGTGACACTTTCTTGCAGCCTAGGTGTGCAAAGGGGCCGAAAGTCCAACGAGTACCTTTAGGATTTCACAGGGCATTTTTTACGCATTTAGATTCCAAATTACTTCTCATGCTTTAGGGCCCCTAAAATGCCAGGGCAGTATAAATACCCCACAAGTGACCCCATTTTGGAAATAAGACACCCCAAGGTATTTTGTGATGGGCATAGTGAGTTCATGGAAGTTTTTATTTTTTGTCACAAGTTAGTGGAATATGAGACTTTGTAAGAAAAAATAAATAAAAAATAAAATTATCATTTTCCGCTAACTTGTGACAAAAAATAAAAACTTCTATGAACTCACTATGCCCATCATCGAATACCTTAGGGTGTCTACTTTCCAAAATGGGGTCATTTGTGGGGTGTTTTTACTGTCTGGGCATTGTAGAACCTCAGGAAACATGACAGAAAGTCAAAGCTGCTTCAAAATGCGGAAATTCACTTTTGCGCAAACCAATAAATATACACTTATTGCATTTTTTTTTATCAAAGACATGTAGAACAATAAATTTAGAGAAAAATTTATATAGAAATTTAGTTTTATTTGAAAAATTTTACAACTGAAAGTGAAAAATGTCATTTTTTTGCAAGAATTTCGGTCAATTTCGATTAATAACAAAAAAAGTAAAAATGTCAGCAGCAATGAAATACCACCAAATGAAAGCTCTATTAGTGAGAAGAGAAGGAGGTAAAATTAATTTGGGTGGTAAGTTGTATGACCGAGCAATAAACCGTGAAAGTAGTGTAGTGCAGAATTGTAAAAAGTGGTCTGGTCATTAAGGGGGTTTAAGCTAGGGGAGCTGAGGTGGTTAAAAGGGTTGTCTAGTTTTTGATATTGACGACCTATGCTCAGGATAGGTCTTAAATATCAGATCGGCAGGGGTCCGACTCCATGTGCTGTAATTGCAGTTGCTCCATCACATTCACTTGAAATAAAAGGCGCAGTTGTACAGGGTGGGCCATTTATATGGATACACCTTAATAAAATGGGAATGGTTGGTGATATTAACTTCCTGTTTGTGGCACATTAGTATATGTGAGGGGGGAAGCTTTTCAAGATGGGTGGTGACCATGGCGGCCATTTTGAAGTCGGACATTTTGAATCCAACTTTTGTTTTTTCAATAGGAAGAGGGTCATGTGACACATCAAACTTATTGGGAATTTCACAAGAAACAATGGTGTGCTTGGTTTTAACGTAACTTTATTCTTTCATGAGTTATTTACAAGTTTCTGACCACTTATAAAATGTGTTCAATGTGCTGCCCATTGTGTTGGATTGTCAATGCAACCCTCTTCTCCCACTCTTCACACACTGATAGCAACACCGCAGGAGAAATGCTAGCACAGGCTTCCAGTATCCGTAGTTTCAGGTGCTGCACATCTCGTATCTTCACAGCATAGACAATTGCCTTCAGATGACCCCAAAGATAAAAGTCTAAGGGGGTCAGATCGGGAGACCTTGGGGGCCATTCAACTGGCCCACGACGACAATCCACTTTCCAGGAAACTGTTCATCTAGGAATGCTCAGACCTGACACCCATAATGTGGTGGTGGGTGCACCATCTTGCTGGAAAAACTCAGGGAACGTGCCAGCTTCAGTGCATAAAGAGGGAAACACATCATCATGTAGCAATTTCGCATATCCAGTGACCCCCTTAGACTTTTATCTTTGGGGTCATCTGAAGGCAATTGTCTATGCTGTGAATATACGAGATGTGCAGCACCTGAAACTACGGATACTGGAAGCCTGTGCTAGCATTTCTCCTGCGGTGTTGCTATCAGTGTGTGAAGAGTGGGAGAAGAGGGTTGCATTGACAATCCAACACAATGGGCAGCACATTGAACACATTTTATAAGTGGTCAGAAACTTGTAAATAACTCATGAAAGAATAAAGTTACATTAAAACCAAGCACACCATTGTTTTTCTTGTGAAATTCCCAATAAGTTTGATGTGTCACATGACCCTCTTCCTATTGAAAAAACTAAAGTTGGATTCAAAATGGCCGACTTCAAAATGGCCGCCATGGTCACCACCCATCTTGAAAAGTTTCCCCCCTCACATATACTAATGTGCCACAAACAGGAAGTTAATATCACCAACCATTCCTATTTTATTAAGGTGTAACCATATAAATGGCCCACCCTGTAGTTACACTCTGTGAGTGGGATAGAGGATCTGTAATTACACTGGCTCGATGCTACAATGTTAATGGTGAGCAGGCAAACATTGACGAGAAGGCAGAGCTTGCAAGAGCGGTGCATTCACTTCAAACAGCTGATCGAATAATGTGCTGGAAGTCAGACCCCCGCCGATCTGATATCGATAAACTATCCTGAGGATAGGTCAACAATATAGGTAACCGGACAACTACTTTAACCCTTTCACTCCAACCAAGGATTACATAAGATCGCAAACAGACAAATTTAAACTCTGATCACACATTGGAAAAAAATCAGTTTATCAGTATCTTTAGCAGTGGTCTTCGGGTCACTACATATGGATCTCCATTTGTGTACAGGGACAGTTAAGAAAACGAAAACACTTTTCCCAAGCTGATGCAACAGGGTTGGAAGCGTGAAGTTATCTACAATGTTTTTTTTAAAGCTGAAGCATTAAACTATTGCAAGTACAGGTGTACCAGAATTAGCAATAATTCATTATGAGTAAAGTAGTAATAATCTGATCCCACTTTTCCTGGAATGCGGAACTGAAACTTTGCCTTCATCTGTGCAAAACACTACATTACAGCTGCCACCCTTGTGTTTGACTTGCGTTTGACTTTAGGGTGTGTGTAATGAAGGGTACTGATAAAGTGGTTAAATAGTATGCAAGCATCCGTGAATGTCGGTTGGTCTAGAAAGTAATACAGAACAAAAAAAAGGCATTTCACACATATTATGTTATCCGGATCCCGACAAGTGACAAAACAAGTAAAAAAAAAAGTCAAAACTATTAAAATATCACTTTATGTATTCTCTATGGTGAACACCATTTTAAGAGAATACACAAAGGCTTTTTACTTTTTGTCTTCTTTCAGACAAGCATATTTACGATCAGTATTATATGGCATGTATTTTGTGCACTAGAATCCACCACTAATGTTAATGAATAGGCCTGGTCACATGGGTGTAAAATTTCTATTAGTATTTAAAATCTGCAGCATGTCCCAGTTTTGTGCGCATTTGCTTCCAAATATGCCCATTATAGTCTATGGGAGTTCATAAAAAATTCAGGAAGGCCGTATGACGCGATGACGTAGGGAGAAGCTACGTCGTGCCTCCCCTCTCCTCACGTTGAGCCCCCCCTCTACTCCTACCACGCTGTAATGGAGCCGCTTTGGACACTGGAGGTCCCACCATCCTGCTTGCGCTCAGTGGAGGTGTCCCAACTTCGAGCTAGTGCTCCCTGGACTTGAGAACTTGCGGGCTCTTGTTGGTGTTCTTCGCCTCCGCTATTCCATCATTGAAGGGATTGGAAGACCCGATTGTCTGTTCTCTACGTCCCTATTTGTCTCCGCTTGTAGTGGTCTTGTAGTGAACTTATGAACGGGACATCTCCTGCCTCTACTCTATCCCCGATGGCATTGGAAAGGTTTGACTGTCTGTGTTTTCACCCTCCACCTGTTCTAACGTATCTCCTGCCTCCTGGTTATATGAAAAAGATACCCCAAGCGTTTATGAATGGGCTGCCTTTTCTGTGATTTTTGAGTGTGCCTCCCTGGCTCCTTTGCCGCTTATATTATATATATATATATATACAAAAAAGTATTTAGTCAGCCACCAATTGTGCAAGTTCTCCCACTTAAAAAGATGAGAGGCCTGTAATTTTCATCATAGATATAACTCAACTATGAAAGACATAATGAGAAAAAAAAATCTAGAAAATCACATTGTCTGATTTTTAAAGACTGTATTTGCAAATTATGGTGGAAAATAAGTATTTGGTCAATAACAAAAGTTCATCTCAATACTTTGTTATACACCCTTTGTTGGCAATGACAGAGGTCAAACGTTTTCTGTTAGTCTTCACAAGGTTTTCACACACTGTTGCTGGTATTTTGGCCCATTACTCCATGCAGATCTCCTCTAGTGCAGTTATTTTTTTGGGCTGTCATTGGGCAACACGGACTTTCAACTCCCTCCAAAGGTTTTCTATGGGGTTGAGATCTGGAGACTGGCTAGGCCACTCCGGTACCTTGAAATGCTTCTTAAGAAGCCACTCCTTTGTTGCCAGGGTGGTGTGTTGGGGATCATTGTCATACTGAAAGACCCAGCCACGTTTCATCTTCAGTGCCCTTGCTGATAGAAGGAGGTTTTCACTCAAAATCTCATGATACATGGCCCCATTCATTCTTTCCTTTGCACAGATCAGTCGTCCTGGTCCCTTTGCAGAAAAACAGCCCCAAAGCATGATGTTTCCACCCCCATGCTTCACAGTAGGTATGGTGTTTTTTTGGATGCAACTCAGCATTCTTTCTTCTCTAAACACAACGAGTTGAGTTTTTACCAAAAAGTTCTACTTTGGTTTCATCTGACCATATGACATTCTCCCAATCCTCTTCTGGATCATCCCAATGCTATCGAGCAAACTTCAGATGGGCCCAGTCATGTACTCGCTTAAGCAGGGGGACACGTCTGGCACTGCAGGATTTGAGTCCCTGGCGGCGTAGTGTGTTACAGATGGTAGCCTTTGTTACTTTGGTCCCAGCTCTCTGCAGGTCATTCACTAGGTCCCCCGTGTGGTTCTGGGATTTTTGCTCACCGTTCTTGTGATCATTTTGACCCCACGGGGTGAGATCTTGCGTGGAGCCACAGATCGAGGGAGATTATCAGTTGTCTTGTATGTCTTCCATTTTCTAATAATTGCTCCCACAGTTGATTTCTTCACGCCAAGCTGCTTGCCTATTGAAGATTCAGTCTTGCCAGCCTGGTGCATGTCTACAATTTTGTTTCTGGTGTCCTTCGACAGCTCTTTGGTCTTGGCCATAGTGGAGTTTGGAGTGTGGCTGTTATACTGATAACAATTTTAGGTGCCATTAATACAGGTAACGAGTGAAGAACAGAGGAGCCTCTTAAAGAAGAAGTTACAGGTCTGTGAGAGCCAGAAATCTTGCTTGTTTGTAGGTGACCAAATACTTATTTTACTGAGGAATTTACCAATTAATTCATTAGAAATCCTACAATGTGATTTCCTGTATTCTTTTCCCCCATTCTGTCTCTCATAGTTGAAGTGTACCTATGATTAAAATGACAGGCCTCTCTTATCCTTTTGAGTGGGAGAACTTGCATAATTGGTGGCTGACTAAATACTTTTTTGCCCCACTGTGTGTGTGTGTGTGTGTGTGTGTATGTATACTCACCTAAAGAATTATTAGGAACACCATACTAATACGGTGTTGGACCCCCTTTTGCCTTCAGAACTGCCTTAATTCTACTTGGCATTGATTCAACAAGGTGCTGATATCATTCTTTAGAAATGTTGGCCCATATTGATAGGATAGCATCTTGCAGTTGATGGAGATTTGAGGGATGCACATCCAGGGCACGAAGCTCCCGTTCCACCACATCCCAAAGATGCTCTATTGGGTTGAGAACTGGTGACTGTGGGGGCCATTTTAGTACAGTGAACTCATTGTCATGTTCAAGAAACCAATTTGAAATGATTCGAGCTTTGTGACATGGTGCATTATCCTGCTGGAAGTAGCCATCAGAGGATGGATACATGTTCTCATTCTGTTTACGCCAAATTCAGACTCTACCATTTCAATGTCTCAACAGAAATCAAGACTCATCAGACCAGGCAACCTTTTTCTAGTCTTCAACAGTCTAATTTTGGTGAGCTCGTACAAATTGTAGCCTCTTTTTCCTATTTATAGTGGAGATGAGTGGTACCCGGTGGGGTCTTCTGCTGTTGTAGCCCATCCGCCTCAAGGTTGTGCGTGTTGTGGCTTCACAAATGCTTTGCTGCATACCTCGGTTGTAATGAGTGGTTATTTCAGTCAACGTTGCTCTTCTATCAGCTTGAATCAGTCGGCCCATTCTCCTCTGACCTCTAGCATCCACAAGGCATTTTTGCCCACAGGACTGCCGCATACTGGATGTTTTTCCCTTTTCACACCATTCTTTGTAAACCCTAGAAATGGTTGTGCGTGAAAATCCCAGTAACTGAGCAAATTGTGAAATACTCAGACCGGCCCGTCTGACACCAACAACCATGCCACGCTCAAAATTGCTTAAATCACCTTTCTTTCCCATTCTGACATTCAGTTTGGAGTTCAGGAGAATTGTCTTGACCAGGACCACACCCCTAAATGCATTGAAGCAACTGCCATGTGGTTGGTTGACTAGATAATTGCATTAATGAGAAATAGAACAGGTGTTCCTAATAATTCTTTAGGTGAGTGTGTGTGTGTATATATATATATATATATATATATATATATATATATATATGGCCGCGAGTGTCTATAATTCTTATATCTGCAATATTTTTGATGTTGCTTTAAATGTGCACTGGGACTGATTTGGATGAACTGCTGCTGAGCTCTCTTGATTTACATTGAAAGACCATTGGGAACGGAACGGTTTATATACGGTTTACGCAGCTTGTGGTTCTGATAGAGGGCACAATGTGGGCATAACTACTGTGAGGGGGCACACATCTGTACAAAACTACTGTGAAGGTTGTACAATGAGGGCAATAGAGAAAGGACCTGCCCCAGGTGCCAAACACCCTAGGCCCGCCACTGAAGCTCTCCGTCAGGCTCCCATTGATATTTAGTCTTGCAGTAGGGGAATTATACAATAGCTTAACCAAATTTATAAATCTAATACCAAATCCCATCCTTCCCAAAACCTTCCAAAGCAATCCCCACTCCACCCCACGACAGAATGGAGCGAGAGACCCGACCCCCCCACCCGGCAGACTGTAAATTAACAAACAGATGATGCAGATTATGAGTGCCCTTATTAGGAATTGTGTTGAAACCAACCTCGCCACTGGGTGCTGGAGAAGCCTGGTTGCCAGCCTCTTGCCCCAGGATTATGGGACCTCTCATCAGCCCATGCTAAACCTAAACCCCATGGCGATTTGACTGTGTTTGTGGCATCTGAGCGCTGTTCGGATATATTGAGCGCTCAGATCCAAGCCATCTGGGGATAAGTTGAATGTGGGGGTTCTGTTCAGTTTTATAGGAGTTATGTATTTTTGTGTAGTTTTGCTGTTGTGAATAGAGGTATTTTCTGTACCTAGTTGGCTTACAACACCCAGTTAAGCACATTATCTCACATAGCCTAACTGGTTTTGGGCAGAAAAGCCATGCTTCCTTTGTTTACAAAGGACTTTTACTAACTTTTGAACCCCTGGTCTAATTCGTGCCATTTTGGAATATGTTAAATGTCTGTGTTTACTGTAATGGTTGGGACATTGTATATTTGAGTAGTGATTTCTGTCCTATTGTCCCCACATGTGTATTGGCGATTTCCCTTTGTCCTGAGAGATAATTGAATTACTCCTCGGTTGTCTCCAGGACAGAAGACATTGTGTATTCTCCTGCCTGTGATAATTACATCAACCCATTGTGTAAGGTCATCAACCCATTGTGTAAGGTAATTGTATCACAGGCAGAGGGGAGGATTTTGTGTGGGAGTGTTTTACTGTATTGTACGTGTTTATTGGTTGTTTTTACAAAACCCTGTGGGTGGTACTAGTGTGTAACAATGTTATATAAGAACAATAAACACACAGCTCTGGCTGTCCACTGCTTTACCCTCAACATGGAGCTTGGTCTCGTTCTTGGGGGGATTCACTGTATGCTGTTAGAGACTGATTGCTAAAAGTGTAAGCCGCTTGGGTGCATTTCCTATTCGTCTGCTAGCAGCTATTTGTGAGGTTCCATTCGGAGTTTGGAGCATTCCCTTGTATGCCGTTACAATTGGGACAGCTACAGGAGACACCATTCCATGGATTTTACAATTTGAGGGGAACGCATGTCCCAGTATAGCGACCCTGACATCACCAGAATGGAACCAGCAGTGGAGTACGATGAGGAAGACCTGGATGTCCGGGATGCATTAAGGAAAGGCATCTGGTACCAGGCCCTGGATAATGTACAATACCAACGAGGCAAGAGTCTCCCCAGTGAGGAGCAGCGATTGCAGAAGCAAGTGGCCCTGCGGATGCCCTTCCTGGGAGAGCAGCCCCTGGAGGAATGGGTTAAGGAACTAGAGCACCGGGTATGGCAGGAGCTATGGCTGGAGGATGCCTACCAGGCTCTCTGGTGGTATATGGCACAGTATATACCCTGGACAGCTGAGCATGACAAGCCAGAGGGAGAGGAGTTTGATGGTCCTGGCTTGTTATGGGAGTCCTTTGCAGAGCCTGACTTCGGGAGCCCTGCACAGTCCAGACTTAAGGACATTTTCTATGAGAGGAAGGCTAGGCAGGATTGGGATGACCCCCATGAGGTAGAGAAAGACCTGGCTCACCTAGCAACCCTGAAGTGGGAACTGGAGCAGGACTACCGAGATCTCTTCTACTCCATTGGGAAGGCTCAGCAGGACAGCAAGAAGTCAGACCCAGGTCCAGAGCCCTTCAGCTGGGAGGATATTGTGGATGTTTACTGGGAAGAACCCCAGGTGGCCGGTGGAGATGGGACCGAGGTCTCTCCACCGGTCCTGCAGGGAATTGGGAGCCCAGTGTCCATTCCCCAGCGGCAGGCTGAGTTACTGGGGGCAGAGACAGTCGGTCCTGTCCCCCAGCGGCAGTGTGATTTACAGGGAATTGGGAGCCCAGTCTCCATTCCTCAGCGGCAGAGTGTCCTACAGGGAATAGAGAGCCCAGTCTCCTTTCCCCAGCAACAGGACACTGTATTGGGAGCGGAGACACTCGGTCTCCCTCCCCAGAGGCTGGAAGTATGTATGGAAGAGGAGCTTGTTACCCCCTCTCCCTATTGGCAGTGTGAATTGCAGAGAATTGGGAGCCCAGTCTCCATTCCCCCGCGGCCGTGTGATTTACAGGGAATTGGGAGCACAGTCTCCATTCCCCAGCGGCTGTGTGATTTACAGGGAATTGGGAGCCCAGTCTCCATCCCCCATTGGCAATTTAACACATCGGGGGGAGACAGTAAGCCCCACAACAGTGCAGATGGGACCGTGGTCTCTGCACTCACAGCACAGGGGGTAGGGACAGTCGGTCCTGTCCTCCAGCAACAGGGCTATTTAGCCAAAGGGGAGTCAGTCGGTCTCCCCCAACAACAGCAGAGCTGTGTATCTAAAGGGGAGACAGTCGGTCTCCCCCTCCAACAACCAGGCTCCAACCAGGCTACTTCTGTGGTAGCGCTGGCACCAGGGCAGAGTACCGCTGGTCTCTGCCCACTCAGCAACCCACCAAGGCAGTCTACCAGTCCCCCACACAGCTGTGGTGAGGCACATGGACAGGTTTATCCATTGCTCAGGTGTAGCAACCATTTATTGTGGGTGGGCTGTACTGCTGTTTCTGTTTTGTGGGTGGGCTGCTGGACTAACAAGGGCACTGACCGGCAGAAGGTCAGATACCTTGTTAGTCTGTTTGGAAAAGGGGAGAAATGTGGCGAAACCAACCTCGCCACTGGGTGCTGGAGAAGCCTGGTTGCCAGCCTCTTGCCCCAGGATTATGGGCCCTCTCATCAGCCCATGCTAAACTTAAACCCCATGGCGATTTGACTGTGTTTGTGGCATCTGAGCGCTGTTCGGATATATTGAGCGCTCAGATCCAAGCCATCTGGGGATAAGTTGAATGTGGGGGTTCAGTTCAGTTTGATAGGAGTTATGTATTTTTGTGTAGTTTTGCTGTTGTGAATAGAGGTATTTTCTGTACCTAGTTGGCTTACAACACCCAGTTAAGCACATTATCTCACATAGCCTAACTGGTTTTGGGCAGAAAAGCCATGCTTCCTTTGTTCACAAAGGACTTTCACTAACTTTTGAACCCCTGGTCTAATTCGTGCCATTTTGGGATATGTTAAATGTCTGTGTTTACTGTAATGGTTGGGACATTGTATATTTGAGTAGTGATGTCTGTCCTATTGTCCCCACATGTGTATTGGCGATTTCCCTTTGTCCTGAGAGATAATTGAATTACTCCTCGGTTGTCTCCAGGACAGAAGACATTGTGTATTCTCCTGCCTGTGATAATTAATCAACCCATTGTGTAAGGTCATCAACCCATTGTGTAAGGTAATTGTATCACAGGCAGAGGGGAGGATTTTGTGTGGGAGTGTTTTACTGTATTGTACGTGTTTGTTGGTTGTTTTTACAAAACCCTGTGGGTGGTACTAGTGTGTAACAATGTTATATAAGAACAATAAACACACAGCTCTGGCTGTCCACTGCTTTACCCTCAAAACGGAGCTTGGTCTCGTTCTTGGGGGGATTCACTGTATGCTGTTAGAGACTGATTGTTAGGAGTGTAAGCCGCTTGGGTGCGTTTCCTATTCGTCTGCTAGCAGCTATTCGTGAGGTTCCATTCGGAGTTTGGAGCATTCCCTTGTATGCCTTTGCATACATGATGTAATCAACTTAGATAGCCTTGTAGCCAGAATTCTTGAAAGCAGCTTCATATCTGTATTAAGTAAGGAAATAGGTCTATATGACCCCATATCTAAGGGGTCCTTTCCTTTTTTCAATATTGATATTTTTACATTCTGTCATTGATTCTGGAAGGTTACCCTCCTCAAATGATCCTATAAACACCCTCAATAGACGAGGAGGAATATATATATATATATATATATATATATATATATATATATATATATATACAAAAAAGTATTTAGTCAGCCACCAATTGTGCAAGTTCTCCCACTTAAAAAGATGAGAGGCCTGTAATTTTCATCATAGATATAACTCAACTATGAAAGACATAATGAGAGAAAAAAATCTAGAAAATCACATTGTCTGATTTTTAAAGACTGTATTTGCAAGTTATGGTGAAATATAAGTATTTGGTCAATAACAAAAGTTAATCTCAAAACTTTTATACACCCTTTGTTGGCAATGACAGAGGTCAAACGTTTTCTGTTAGTCTTCACAAGGTTTTCACACACTGTTGCTGGTATTTTGGCCCATTCCTCCATGCAGATTTCCTCTAGTGCAGTTATTTTTTTGGGCTGTCCCTGGGCAACATAGACTTTCAACTCCCTCCAAAGGTATGGGGTTGAGATCTGGAGACTGGCTAGGCCACTCCAGTACCTTGAAATGCTTCTTACGAAGCCAATCCTACGTTGCCAGGGCGGTGTGTTGGGGATCATTG
Source organism: Bufo bufo (assembly GCF_905171765.1). Classification (NCBI taxonomy): domain Eukaryota; kingdom Metazoa; phylum Chordata; class Amphibia; order Anura; family Bufonidae; genus Bufo; species Bufo bufo. The sequence continues at coordinate 249,703,437 of NC_053392.1, forward strand.
TCATGCTGTTTATTTTTTCTTTGTTTTCTTGTCTGTTTCTCCTTTTTTTTTTTTTTCTTTGTCTCCTTCCTCCCTGCTCTTACTTTCATTTAACCTCATTTGGAGGATTGAAATATAATTGAATCTGAGCGGGGAAAAGAGGGAGAAGGGAAAAAAAAAATATATATATATGGAAATGGCCCCTAAGCAAAACAGAAGTTCAGAGGAACATTCATCTCAAAAAACAGAACAGAAAACACTGGAATCTGTAAAAATAGACCAGTTTTTAAAGTCCCCAAATGTAATGATGAGCAGGACAAAAAGAGGTGACTGATTTGAATGGTAAAAAAATGTTGGATCTAAAGTGGATGAAGCAATGGAGGAGGATTTTCAGAATGAAGAGGTGAGGAGGGAAGAGCTAAATGATTCATGTAAAGGGGAGCCTGCCCCATTAAAAGAAATCCTTTCTGCGGTAAAAATAAATTGAGATTTAATACAGAACATCTCAACGCAGCTTGTGGTTCTGATAAGGGACGATGTTACCAACAAGATCCGGGACAGAGTCACAACTATAGAAAAAACAGTCGAGGCTCTGGAGAACGAAATTTAAATATTTAAAACTGAAACCACTACACTGAGAATGGAGTTTAACATTCTTAAAAAGAAGGTGGCGGATCTGGAGGACAGGTCTAGGAGATGTAACTTGAGAATTTTGGGTCTACCTGAAGGCACTGAAGAGAAAATCTTGCTGAAATGATACAGACCTTAAAGGATAACTGTCACATTTAGACCCTAATTTCAATTTTCATATATGTAGTTACTAATAGCATGATATTCCAGAATCAGTTACTATTAGACTTACTTACCCCATATTTAATAAGATTCAGCCCTTAGCAACCAGTCTGCATAAAACTGCAATTTCACTATTCAGTTAAGATGGCCGCCACTGCCCTCACCCTGAGGCTAATCCCGCCTGCCCTCACTAGCCAGTAACAATAGCCCCCCAAAAGTGTCAGTAACCAGAGCCCTCCCCCCCTAAAGGGTTAATCTCCTGAAGCACAAAGGGGTCCTCTTACCACATGTTGCTTTCATTTATACACTGAGCAGATGGCAGATCTCCCTTCCCTGGTCTGCGCTGATTCAACTCTGCTTTCTCCAGCTCTGCTGAGTGAGGGAGCGTCTGCCAAGGGCAGGGACAGGGAGAAGTGCACACAGCCCAGGCACTGTTATCAGCTGCTGGGGAGGACCTGGCTTTAATCATTTACTTACAGTCCCTGGCTGTCAATAATGTGACCCTGCACGCTGTGTGCTCCGTCTAGACCAGGGGTGCACAACCCGCGGCCCGCGGGCCTCATGCGCCCCGCACAGACAGTTTTTGCGGCCCCCTTACTCCTGCACAGAGACACAGCTGATCGTCTGCCTCTGCGATCAGCGCGTCTCTATGAAAAATAAAGCCGGCTCTGAAGGCCCCGCCCCCTGCAACTGCTCTCACTAGATTCGGCTCCAGCCCGGAGCGCTCGGAATGCCCCGCTCCCTGCAGCTGCGCTCACTACTCACCACCTCCCAGAGCCAACACACAGGTCCCCCGCCTCCCCCCGACGTCTCACTGACTGTGCGCTCCCTCATGCGCCTGCACCGCATCACATACTGGGCCAATCAGCATTAGCAGTGTGCAAATATCCTGCTGCTGATTGGCCCAGTGTATTGCTGGCAGGCAGCAGGCACGAATTCAGGCTGGAAGAAGTTATTGATTTGTGCTGCCCGCACGCCTCACCAGTGCCACCCAAAACATTAATACCACAGCCAGTCCGGACCTGTGCCACTGCCAGCCCGTCCACACAGTAAGACACCGCCCCAGCCACAATCTTTACATACAACCAGGGATTCTATAAAAAAAACTTAAAGGGGTATTTCCATCATGGACAATGTGGGCATATCGCTAGCAGCATATGCCCCCATTGTCTGATAGGTGCGGGTCCCACCACTGGGACCCGTACCTATATAGAGAATGGAGCGGGGAGTGCTGTGTCTGGAGGACCCCAGATTTCCCGGGGTCCATCCACCACCAAGCGCTTCTCCCCGCCTCTCCCATAGAAGTGAATGGGAGCGTACCGCGCATGCGCGGCCCATGCTCCCATTCATTTCTATGAGGCCGACGGAAATAGCTGAGCCAGCACTCGGCTATTTTCGGCGGCCCCATAGAAATGAATGGAGGGAGGCTGCGCATGCTTCACTTTTGGGGCTCCATTCTCTATATAGGTGCGGGTTCCAGCGGTGGGACCAGCACCTATAAGACAATGGGGGCATATGCTGCTAGCGATATGTCCCCATTGTCCATTATGGGAATACCCCAAGTCATTAAAAAACCTTACCCCACGTGACTTCCAGGGGTGTGCGCCTCTGTGCAAGTGCAGTACCAGGGCATGGGTAAGCTAAAATTACAGTGAGCATTGACTCATGGATGCGCCCACGGACACCGTGCATGCGCTTTCAGGGGTAAGGAGATCTGATGGTATTTTTTCTTGTTAAATCTCCTTACCCTCACACGCGGATTGTAAAATCTTCTTACTCTCACTACACAGCGCGCTTCAGATTCATTGCTGGCTGGCTTCGATCAGGATCAGGTCAGTCTCTCTGTGCAGTGAGGGTAAGGAGATTTTACAATCTGCGCGTGCGCAGTGTCAGGGTAAGGAGAATTAACAAGACAAAAGACCGTCAGATCTCCTTACCCCTGAGAGCGCACGCGCAGTGTCCATGTGCGCGTCCATGAGTCAACGCTCACTGTAATTTTAGCTTATCCATGCCCTGGTACTGCGCTTGCGCGGAGGGCGCACACCCCCGGAAGTCACGTTGGGTAGGGTTTTTTAACAACGTAAGGATTTTTGATAGATCACTGGATCATTAATGAAAATTAATAACGGAATGCATTCTGGTGCACTCAAATCCCTTCAATTCAGTTTTGTCCCCATTAACAATGAATGGGGACAAAACTGAAGTGTTTTCCTCCGGCATTGAGATGTGCGAAAGTAGGCTATTAAAGGGAATCTGTCACCTAGTTTGAGCATATTAAACTGTTAACATAGTAATGTTCAATAAACTGCCTTCATTCCAGCATGGGTCTTCTTTCTTTTATTCAAGTTGTCATTTTGATAAAAAAGCGATTTTTCAGATATGCTAATTTCATAATTTTCCTATTTTATGACTTAAAGTCATGATTTTATTAAAGACACGGAGGCGAGTATTGCATTAACTTTCTTTACTGATCTACCATAGCAGCAAAGAACAAAACTGGTATTACATAGAGAAAAAACCATGGTAACCAAACTCCTCCCCACTATCTCAGTATATATAGGAACAGTCCTATGGAATCCTCCTCTTTCTTTGCGAAGACCACTGGAACAAACGAAACTTCCAACGCCAACAGTGACCTGGAACCGGAACCTCCAACCGCTGAGATCTTCAACGGAAGATGGAAATCTGCACCAAGGAACAGGAAACACTCCGCTGGAATCTTGAGTATGGTCTGCACCGTGAAAACCGCTCAACCTGCGAACAATAAAGAAGGGAACCAAATAACATTGAAAACCACAACTTCCTGCAATCCAGAAGAATGCAAAGCAAAAAACAAATAAAAACAAATAAATAATACTTACAATAAAGTAATAATAATAACAATAATCCCATATGCGGGAGGGAATAAAACAAGGGAGGGCAATACTCGCCTCCGTGTCTTTAATAAAATCATGACTTTACGTCATAAAATAGGAAAATCATGAAATTTTATGACAAGACACGGAGGCTCGTATTGCAAGTTTAAAGCCTAGACACCACAGAGGCAAAGGCATGAGAAGGTGGCCTGAAATAGAATTCACGAAAAGTGGACACCCTAGACCAGTCCGCCAACTTCATAACATCCTCCAGGCGAGCACCAACGACAGTCATAGAGGTAGCTGCCGCACTGCGGACTGAATGTGCAGTGAAGATACTAGAATCAATACCCGACAAGGAAAGGATCTACTTCACCCAGCGTGAAAGAGTCACGCTGGTGACAGGAGCGAAAGGTCTGCGAAAAGAGACGAACAGCTGAGGGAACTGTGCCGAACGAAAAACGGAGGTACGGGATTCATATTCCTGAAGGCAGGCCACCGGGCAGAGCTGAGGAGAAAGAGGGAAAGCAGGATATGTCACCGAACGGATATTGGTCTTGGTCCGTCTGGAGATATTAAAATGAACACCCTCCGGAGTAAATGATCTGGCGTCATGATCCAGGGCGCGCACGTCAGAAACCCTTTTACAGGAAATCAAACAAAGCAAAGTGACCAGCTTGGCGGACAATTGGCGAAGAGACAACAAAGAGTTCAATGGCCAATCCGAGAGGAATCTCAAAACCACCGCAACATCCCAAGTGGTGGAAAAACGAGGTCTGGGAGGCCGGGAAAGGCGAGACCCCTTGAGCAACCGCCGGACCAGAGGATGTTGCCCAGCAGGACAACCCTCAAAACCAACATGTCTGGACGAGATAGCCGACCTATATACATTAATGGTGCGATAAGCCTTACCCTCGTCATACAAAGAGGACAAAAAGGAAAGAATCGCACCTACAGGAGCTTGAAAGGGATCCAAGTCGCGTGAGGTGCACCAGCGAGACCAAGAGTTCCAGGAGGATCCATAAGCCCGTCTTGTGCCTGGAGCCCACGCGCTCTCCAGTAAGAACGTAGTTGTATCCGAAACTCCTGCGACGTCCCAGGAATTCCTGAGACCCTGCAAGCGAGGAGACGTAAGGACCCTGTCTGAAGAAGAGGGTGAAATTCCCCCAGGGGATCCCGGAGGATAGACCGGAGATCCGGGAGGAGGAGTGGATAATCGACTAACAGATCTAGAAGCTGAGGGAACCAAGGTTGGGCTCTCCAATAAGGGACGATAAGGATAAGATCCGCTCTCTGACGCCGGATCTGCAAGAGTACCCGCGGGATGAGGGAAAAAGGTGGGAACGCATACAGTAGAGCTTCCCCCCAAGGTTGGAGAAAAGCGTCTATGGCTTCCGCCGACGGATCCGGCCGCCAGCTGAAGAACCTGGGTAACTGGGTGTTCAAACGGGTAGAAAACAGGTCTATAGAGGGGAAACCCCAGTGAGAAGCTAAAGCAAGGAAAACCTGCTCGTCTAGCTTCCCGTCGCTGGAGTCTGAAATGTAACGAGAGTTCCAGTCCGCCAAAGTATTGTGCAGGCCTGGAAGATGTTCCGCAACTACCATAATGCCCCGGGTCAGGCAAAATTCCCAAAAATCCTTTGCAAGGTGAGTAAGGACTGAAGAACGTGTTCCCCCCATGCCGTTGACGTATCGGACCGCGGATACATTGTCCATCCGCAATCTGATACAAGACCTGATGGTGCCATTGGCGAAGCTGCGAATCGCAAATTACCCTGCTAACAATTCTAAACCGTTGATATGGAGGCGTGTCTCCTCCGGGGACCAAGGTCCCCCCGTAGACACCCCCTCGCAGTGAGCGCCCCAACCGTGTAAACTGGCGTCTGACTCGATAATAAGGACCAACAATCGCCTTGCCATTCCATACCGTGAGGTTCTGGATCCACCATTGTAACTCGTCCCGTGTCTCCTTGTCCAGAACAATGGTGTCGGCATAGGAAGACCCCGCCCGAAGATGAGCAATCTTCAGGCGTTGCAAAGCCCGATAGTGAAGCGGGGCTGGGAAGATGGCCTGAATGGAAGCTGCGAGGAGCCCGATAATCCGAGCAAGATGGCGAAGGGTGAGATGAGGACGTACCAAGGTATGCCGCAGCTCCTTGCGGATAGCGTGAATCTTGGTCAGAGGAAGGTGGAGGGTCTGGGAGAGGGAGTCCACCCTGAATCCTAGAAACTCTATCGAGGTGGATGGGCTGAGGCAGGATTTTTCCTGGTTGATAACAAAACCCAGGCTGGAAATAAGGTTGGTAGACATGTGTAAGTGTTGTAGCAGGAGCTGAGGGGTCTGGGCCATAATGAGGATATCGTCTAAGTATATAATCATGCGGACTCCCCTGCTGCGTAGCCATGCAACCACTGGTTTCCTTAACTTGGTGAAACACCAAGGGGCGGAGGAAAGACCGAACGGCAGGCAGGTGAAACGCCAGATCTGGTTGTTCCAATAGAAACTGAGAAGATCCCTGGAGGCAAGGGCTACGGGTACAGTCAGGTAGGCGTCCTTGAGATCTAGTTTGACCATCCAATCTCCTGGAATGAGCATATCTCTCAGAAGATGGATGCCCTCCATCTTGAAATGGCGGTATAGTACTAAAGAATTGAGAGCTCTCAAGTTGATCACCGGGCGCATTTGGCCACCTTTCTTTTGTACCAGAAACATGGTACTGATGACACCCCCGGAATGTGCGGGAGCGCGTTCTATTGCACCCTTCTGGAATAACTCCAGAAGTTCTGAGTGAAGCTGTTGTTGGGAAGAAGCAGGATGGGGTGGGGGCGGGGTTAGGAGCTGCCCCGGGTGGGCGACTAGGTCTATTACAAAACCCTTGACAGTGTTTAGAATCCATGGGTCGGAGGAGATCTCTGACCAGACATGGAAAAAATACTGGAGTCTGCCCCCGACACACTCGACTGAAGAATGAGGAGTAGAAAAACGGGGTGGACTTACCAACTGGTCTCCTGGAACTGGGGGTACCCCTAAAGCCTCTGGAACGTCCGGGAAAGCCACGTGAAGGGATGAAGGAGGGCTGGTATCTTTGATCCTGCAGAGATGATCTGTAAGCGTAGGAGCCTCTTCCCGTACCTCGGGAATGGAAATAGGACCGGCCGGACAGTCGGCCCCTGGAACTGCCGGCCCTATTAGAGAAACGGTTGTTGAAAACCCGCTTCATGGAGGATTGCGCTTTGTCTAGCGCTGTAAACGCGCCCACATATCTGCCTAGCTCCTTGATGAAGGGTTCACCAAAGAGCAGGCCCTGGGCCTCTTTGCCCGCCTCAGTCAGTGACAGGTTTGACAATTTTGGTTCTACCTTCATAAGAATCGCCTTGCGCCTCTCAATGGACAGGGAGGTGTTGACATTTCCCGTCATGCAGATGGCTCTCTGAATCCATCCGCCCAGTTCTACTGGGTCAACCATCTTGCCCTCAGATTTAGCGGCCTCAGCCAAGTCGAAAATCTTTGCCAAAGGACCAGTAATGTCCAGCAATTTATCTTGGACCGCCTTTAAAGCCGAGTCCAGCCCTTTTTTAGGATTGAAACCTGTCTTGGACAGAAACTGAACCATTTTAGGGTCGACAGAGGGCGTCTCACAAATTTTATGGGGTATAATAGGACGTGGGCATTCAGCGCATAATTTGTTGCGCGACTCTCTTGATAGAGGAGAGCGAATCTTGGCCTCCAAGTATTGAGCCACAAGAGTGGCGGGTAGCCATTCCGCGGAACGAGGATGGTGGAGTTCGTCCGGGTTAAATAGTGGCTCCCCTAATGAGTCTATTAATAGGTCATCGGATTGACAACCAGAAGGGACGGGTGTGGGTGGAATGGCTAAGGGTAACTGACCCGATCCCGAAGGATCCAGCTCCATATCTGCCAAATCATCCCCTGAGTCGTCCAAGGACTCTACATGTGCCTCCTCTATGGACTCTCCGTCAGAGTCAGTCACAGGCTCAGGTAAAATCCTGGCCGTCTTCCATGCACGCGACTTTTCCGCCTGGCGTGGACAGGCTCTCTTACGCGGCATATCCGCGTGGTCAACTGATGGAACTAGGCCATCTCTCAAATTTGTTCTGGAGGCAGGAGGCAGTGTACTCTGCACTAAAGCTGGTGTAGGATCTGAGGGCCCAGGAAGGGCACCAAGTGCTTGGGAGATGGACTGGGATATAGCAGATGTCATGGATCCCATGGCCGATATGATGGCATTGGAGATGGACTGCTGTAGTAGAGTGGTATGGTCATCAGCAGATGGAATGACAACTACTCTGTCCAGGGGAGGGAGAGAAATCATAGGGGTAGGGTTGTCCTGTGGAAGGGCAGTAGGTGTGCCGGTTATAGACATAATGAGGTAAAAGGAGGAGGGAGTATATCACCCCACACCACCAATGTTGAAGGTGAAGAATCTGAGGAAGAAAAGAAATATGTCCAGTCAGGGAAGAGACCCAGGAAAAACGTGCTAAAACGTTAAAGAGGGAAGCATAAAGGCTTACCAGAACCAAACGCGGCGACGCTGAAGCGAACCGAGCGCAGGGACAGGCAGGAGGAACTGATGTGTCCGGCAGAGAAGGCGGCGACAATCCCGCGAGAAAAGGGGGAGGAGCCGGCCAAGAGTGCGAAGCAAAGACCGCGAAGAAGCGAAGAAGAAGCGAATTAAAGATGGCGCCCGAAATCCCGCCTATCGCGAGAACTCGGGCGGAATGAGAGATGGGCGACGGAGACGAAAACAGTAGGACCGGACAAAGTACAGGTACATGTAAACACAACCAGCGGTCAGGGGTAGAGCGGAGTAGTATAGCACGGACCCCGAGAGAGAGGGCCTGGAAACTAAACAAAAAGGGGAATGTAACTAAATGGGGGCAATTACCAGACAGAAACCGGAGCTAAGGCGCTAAGCCAAGCACATCAAGCAAAAACTGCCCCCCAGGGAAGGGGCAAATAAAGTAAATTAATCCAATACAAGCAAAATAGACATGATAAAAGAGAGAGTACTTATCTGCTATGGTAGCAGCAAAGAAAGAGGAGGATTCCAGAGGACTGTTCCTATATATACTGAGATAGTGGGGAGGAGTTTGGTTACCATGGTTTTTTCTCTATGTAATACCAGTTTTGTTCTTTGCTGCTATGGTAGATCAGTAAAGAAAGTTAATGCAATACGAGCCTCCGTGTCTTGTCATAAAATTAACCTTCAAGGTGCCCAGAGGGGCGTTGATCCTCTCCTCTAGTGCCCAGTAACGCTCCCCTGCAGTGCCCAGCCGGCCTTTATTTCAAGCCCAGCACGCCTCCTCATAAATAAATGTACTCCCACAGCCGAGCCGAACGGTGCCGCCCCCCTCCACTACGTCATGTAATTTATTCACCCCACGATCCTTGCATCCTCCTTCCATGCCCATGAAATCTTGCGCAGCCGCAGTATCGCCGACTGCCTGCGCCTGTCCGTGAGGGCAACAGCCTCAATAGTGTCACTGGGCATGCGCAGAGCCCAGTGACGTAATCAGAGCGCTGTTGCCTATGCGGCTGCGCGAGATTTCATGGGCATGGAAGGAGGATGCAATGATCGTGGGGTGAATAAATTACATGACGTAGCGGAGGGGGCGGCGCCGTTCGGCTCGGCTGTGGGAGTACATTTATTTATGAGGAGGCGTGCTGGGCTTGAAATAAAGGCCGGCTGGGCACTGCAGGGGAGCGTTACTGGGCACTAGAGGAGAGGAATAACGCCCCTCTGGGCACCTTGAAGGTTAATTAGCATATTTGAAAAATCGCTTTTTTTATCAAAATGACAACTTGAATAAAAGAAAAGACCCATGCTGGAATGAAGGTAGTTTATTGAACATTGCTATGTTAACAGTTTAATATGTTCAAACTAGGTGACAGATTTCCTAGTTTAAGGTTATCATGTCATTAATTAGTGCACAGTTAAACCTTATCTGAAAGTTTAAAATGTAACTGTCATTTTATTTTTGTAATGTATCGGGGCAGTGATACTGACCATTTTTTTGTAATATACTTTAAATTGTACATTTCTATTAGAAAATTAGCTCTAAAGTGGCCCTTTCTCAGCCTTAGCAACGCTCCTCTGTCTTCTGCTTACATACCACAGTCAGTTTAGCTGAAAAGATGAGAGGCACACCTACATCGAAAAATCACATGGAACTGCAGCCAATACGTTTATAAAACTATTTATTAGCACCAAAAATAATTCAAATCAAGTGAGGTACCTCAACATATTCACATTAAAAATACATTTACTTAAAAACATAAAAATATATAACCATCTGTAAGGACTTGTGGCTAAATATGTATCAGAATGTATAGCAAAATAAGTAGCAGAATCACAAGCTAGTGATTGCTTTACAATGGAGGATCGTGACTGTCTATCCTTGTATACAGTCTTTAATACAAATTCCGATGCGCAGGGTTTGATGCGCAATGTCTCTGCTGATATTTAGTGTGTAAGTTCCGACTGTGACCAATAATTTGCAAGTATGTATGCAGTCTTTTTCTTATTGTTAGTTGTCTTCACAGCATATACCAGATTGGTCTGCTGTTAAGCCTTGCTGTGTGTAGACACACTACTCACTGTTCTGAAGCGGTGGAGTGACCGATCACTCGTGCTTGGCGTGGCATCCCACGTGCTGCAGCATCGATGGTCTTAATTCCGGTCCGCTCTTTTGTATGGGTGAGTAGAATACTAAGGCAGGGGAAAAAACTGTCCGTTTAGACGCCGGGGTCTAAGATGGTTAAGACCCACTTGAATATTCGGCGTTGCTTGGTATCCTTGAATCTGGACACAACGAGACTTATGTTTCTTCCTATCAGCTGTGCAGAAGCGCTTCCAAAGATTCGGAGGTGTTGCGCAGATTGTAGACTGCGGTTTCTTTCTTTACTCGAGAATTGTGTACACCAGACGCGTTTCGGAGTTGGCAGTGACTCCTTCCTCAGTGGTCTTGTGAAACTTGTTTCGTAGACTGTCACATGACTGAAGATCAATGAGTTCCAGTTGGAATTCTGGGGGTGCTTCATCAGGAATAACTGAAAATGGGTCTGCAATCATTTCAAAACCCTTTTTCTCATTTTTAAAATCAGTGAAGCAGTGCTCAAATATGGACTGGAGATGTGCAAGTTCTGCAACATACTCAGACATGTTTGCGCCACTGACAAATTTTTGTCTGCATGCTGGGAAATGCACAAGATTGCCATTTTCAAGGTGCGATTGGAACAATTTCAGTTTGGATTGAAATGCGAAGATATAGTTACAAAGATTACTAACAAACTGATTTTTCCCTTGTAGTTTTGCATTCAGTGCATTCAGATGTTGTGTGATATCTACCAAGAAAGCAAGGTCCCACAGCCACTTGTCATCTTGTAGTTCTTCAACTATTTTATCCTTCCGAACAAGAAATAATTTTATTTCTTCCAACAATTCAAAAAAACGTTCCAAGGTTTTCCCCCGGCTCATCCACCTTACTTCTGTATAAAAAACTAGGTCCTGATATTCAGCATCAATCTCTTCTAGAAAAGATTTCAACTGCCGATGGTTAAGTCCTCGCGATTTTATGAAGTTGACAACACTGACAACAACTTTCATTACATTTTCAAATCCAAGCTCTTTTCCACACAGGGATTGTTGGTGGATGATGCAATGAAACTGAATCAGTTGGTGCTTGTGCTCTCCAAGGTGTTGCCTTAACAGAGAAACCATACCACTTTTGGAGCCCATCATGGCTGGAGCTCCATCAGTAACAATTCCAACTAGCTTACTTAAATCTAGATCCATCTTGGCACATAATTCCAATATACCGCTTAATAAATCACTTCCCTTTGTTTGCCCTTGAAATGAGATCATTTCAAGTAATCCCTCAAAAATATGAAAATCTGTGGTGATCCCCCGAATAAAAACCCAGTAGTTGAGCAGTAGAACTGATATCTGTTGACTCATCTGCCGCCAGAGAAAATAAAATATTTTTTTTTGCCTTTTCTTCTGTCTGTGCTGAAACATCTGTAGCCATAACAGCAATCCTGCGTTGAACAGTCATACGACTGAGGCTAATAGATTCAAATTTAACAGACTCTGGGCATAGTTTCTGTGAAGAAACAATGAGGCACTTTTTTTACAAAGTCACCATCTGTGAATGGTCTAGAAGACTTTGCAAACAATTCTGATATTTCATAACTAACTTCCATAGCCATTTCACTTTCTTTAGATATCTTGGTGAACATAGTCTGCTGTACAGTTAGGCTGTGCTGTAAAGATAAGATCTTTTGTTTGCACAATTCTCCCTTACATTGCTCAAAATTGGAATGTTTGGTTTCGTAGTGCTGCTTAACATTGAATTCCTTCGGCACTGCAACTGCACTTTTGCAAATTAAGCAAACTTAGCTTTCCTCTTTCTTCAATAAAGAAGAATTTTTCTGTCCAGGTCTCATTAAATTTCCTGTTCTCATCTGCAATTTTTCTCTTCTTTGTACTGCCTGCAGCATCCATTTTAGGTATGTGCAGCAAAGACCCTTAGCTGTCTCAGATCTGTGAAAAACATATCGCATATAGGTTGAGGAACAGAAAAATTTATAATGTAACTGTCATTTTTTTTATTTATTTTTTATGTATCAGGGCAGTGATATTGACCATTTTTATAATATACTTTAATTACTGAAATTGTCTATTAGAAAAATAGCTCTAAAGTGGCCCATTTTGAGCCTTAGCAGCGCTCCTCTGTCTATTTATATAACTGTGGAGACGCGCTCAACACTGACTGTGTTATTGAAAAAGTTGGATTGGCTCACCCTCCAAAAAATATGGAATGGGTGCTCCCCCTAAAAAAAGATATCCCCAATCTTTTAAGGTATATGAATTTAGCTGAAAAGATGAGAGGGGCACACCTACATCTAAAAATCACATGGAACTGCAGCCAATACGTTTATAAAACTATTTATTAGCACCAAAAATAATTCAAATCAAGTGAGGTACCTCAACATATTCACATTAAAAATACATTTACTTAAAAACATAAAAATATATAACCATCTGTAAGGACTTGTGGCTAAATATGTATCAGAATGTATAGCAAAATAAGTAGCAGAATCACAAGCTATCAATTATTTTTTTTGTGGCCCCAGGAGACAGAACAATGCGACAATGCGGCCCTCAGACCAAAATAGGTTGTGCACCCCTGGTCTAGACGGACCATGCCTAGCAACCCAATTTTAAGCAGAGGTAAAAGTAGGCAGTACAGGGAACAAAAATGTGGAATTAAGGAGTAATTGAATACACAGTGAAAAGTTTAAATAGGGCCACCAAGGAGATATTAATCACCACAATCCAATACTCCAAAAAAAAAAATATGACAGTTATACTTTAATTCAGGAAAGGTTTGGGAAGGAACATTTCTCGCCTCTGTTTCTGGTGGAAAGAGTACACCGGGTTCCTGGGGGTAAACCTATTCCTGGGAGGCAGCCAAGGATGTTATTGGTGAAGATATTGACGTCAAGAGACAGAGATATGGTTTTAAGATATGTTATATATAATGGAAATAAATAGCTTTTTTCCCCCGGACTTCTCTAAAGAGATCCAGGAAAAGAGACACAGCTTCACGGCGGCAAAAAAGCGTCTACAGGAAAAGGACATTAGATATTAATTTGTTTACCCAGCTAAACTGCGAATAATATTTCATGGTGAAACCCATTTTTTTTTTATACTGCAGATTCTGTCATAGATTGGCTGGACCGGAATAATATGTAAGTATTTTTTTAAAATATTTTTTTGCTATTTATGACTTTTTTTCGGTTGTCGGTGGGACAGGGGGAGAGGTGTGGTCTTAGGTGAGAGATCTGTGTAGGGATGTGGCAGATCATGAAGTGTGGGGGGGCTGTGGGATGGATTGCGATGTGTCTCCTAAGATAGTGGGGTTGTGGGCGGGGATTTGGAATACTTATACTATGGGAATCTGTTGGCTGGTTTAGATAGTAGTTGGAATTTTTACTTGGAATGTGCGAGGCTTTGGGGATAAGATTAAAAGACAGGTGGTTTTTGACCAGGTCCAGAGACATCTACCAGTGATTGTCTGTTTGGTTGAAACGCATGCTACCAATGAGACGGTTTTGCGATTCGGTAGGGGATGGGCTACGCAGACTTATCACTCTACCTTTACTAGCTATTCTAGAGGTGTTACAGTTTTGATCCATAGAGGGATTTATTTTGTCTGCGAGCCATCCTCTATCGATTAACAAGGGAGATTTGTTTTTCTTTATGGGAAGCTCTCTGGAAGATTGTGTATTTTGGCCTTTGTTTATATTCCGCACCCTTTTTCTTTATATGTACTTAATTGCCTATTCGCTTTTGTGGATCAGTGGCCTGAATGTCCCTCGCTATCTATTGGGGACTTTAACTGTGTTATGAATCCAGAAATAGATTGGATTTCTTTGGGGGGTGATATTCATACTCCAGCCCAAGGGTCCTCTTTGGCACATTTTTGTTTGGAGGCAGGTTATGTGGATGTATGGGGATGGGCTGGAAAAGGGAAAAGAGCTTACTCCTGTATAAGTAAATCTAAAAATTCCATGTCTAGGACAGACCTGGCCTTGGTAAATAAAAACTATTTTTGATTTATTAAATCGGTGAAATTCCACGCCAGGTCGTTATCGGACCATGTACCCCTATCTCTTGAATTAACTATGGGAGGTAATGAGTATAAAGTAAGACCTTTATTTAGATTGAACCCACATTGGATCTCTATAATAGATAAGGATATTCATGAATTGGTGAAACAGGAGATGGGGTATCTTTGGGATAGTAATGAAAACATAGCTGGAGTCCAACTGGTATGGAATGCATTTAAGGCCTATATGAGGGGAATTTTTATTAGTAATATTTCCAATCTAAAAAGGGATATGGCAAGAAGGAGAGGGAGTTAAAACAAGCAGCGTTAGTTGTCATAAAGGAGTTCTCTAGGAATAAAACTCCAGGAAACAGGGACATTATGCAGAATGCAAGTCAGGTGTATGCTGACTTTCTCTTGGAAAAAGCCCAACAGAGACTTTTTTTAAGGAACAAAACTACTTTTCTGAGGCAGGGAGATCAAGGAAACTTCTGGCAAGGGTAATCTCTAATCACGAACAGAAAAAATTCAATGTCAATATTCGGTTATCTGACAGCATAATTATTGAAGAACAAGCATGTATAAAAGGAATTTTTTTTAAAGCATTTTTCTGAATTGTATAACTCGAATAAGGTTATATCAGATGAAGAGATGAATTCATATTTGGACTCTATTTCTCTTCCAGTTCTCACTGATACTCAGAGGGAGTATTTAGGTCTAGATCCCTCTCTAGAGGAGCTAGAGGCTGCATTGAAGGCATGTTCGGCGAATTCTTCCCCTGGGTCAGATGGATTCATATGTGAATTCTATCGTAAATATCGGGGGACTATTCCTCCTCGTCTATCTCGTAATCTTCTAGAATCAATGACAGAGGCTGTAATAATATTAATATTGAAAAAAGGAAAGCACCCCTTAGATATGGGGTCATATAGACCTATTTCCTTACTTAATACAGATATGAAGCTTCTTTCAAGAATTCTGGCTACAAGGCTAACTAAGGTGATTACATCAATTATTCATCCTGATCAAAATGGATTTATTCCTAATAAGGGCAGTCATAATCTGCATCATCTGTTTGTTAATTTACAGTCTGCCGGGTGGGGGGGTCGGGTCTATCGCTCCATTCTGTTGTTAGACGCCTCTAAGGAGTTTGATAGGGTGGAGTGGGGATTCCTTTGGAAGGTTTTGGGAAGGATGGGATTTGGTATTAGATTTATAAATTTGGTTAAGTTATTGTATAAGTCCCCTACTGCAAGACTAAATATCAGTAGGAGCCTGACGGAGAGCTTCAGTGGCGTGCCTAGGGTGTTTGGCACCTGGGGCAGGTCCTTTCTCTATTGCCCTCATTGTACAACCTTCACAGTAGTTTTTTACAGATGTGTGCCCCCTCACAGTAGTTGTGCCCACATTGTGCCCCCCTCACAGTAATAATCCCCATTGTGTCCCCTTCATAGTAATAATCCCCATTGTGCCCCCTTTATAGTAATAATGCCCAATGTGCCCCCTTCATAGTAGTAATGCCCATTTTTCCCCTTTCACAGTAATAATGCCTATTGTGCCCCCTTCACAGTAATAATGCCCACTGTGCCCCCTTCATTGTAGTAATGCCCTCTGGCTCTGTGCCCCCTCCATAGTGGAAATGCCCATTGTGCCCCCATTACATTAGTAATTCTGTCTGTGCCCCCTCCATAGTAGTAATGCCCTCTGTGCCCCCAGCTGTTTGAAGAGAAGGCAGTGCTCATATAAGAGCTGCTTTCTTTGTTCACCTGTTCTGTTCACCTGCTCACCGTAGCATTTGCAGTGATGAGCAGGTAAACAGAGCAGAGAAGGTGGTGCTCAAAAAAACCCAAAAAACTGACAACCCGTTTAAAGACATACTCGGAAAACATTACATACAGTGCTACAGAATATACAGGGTCATACAGCGTCACATATGTACCTCTTACATCCAGTGACTTCTCTTCTCTGATGTAGATATTCTCTTTCCTCTTCTTCTCCAGTTACACCAGACCACCATGATGACTTCTTTCAGGCGCGTCTCATCTCTGCAGAGTTTAACAAATAGACATCTTACTTTCCTACTTTTCCATCATCCTCCCACCTTTTCAACACCCCATCCTGCCACCCCCAATACTGTGTCCACTGTGCTCCCCAATACTTTCCTGCAGAAACAGTCCTCCTGAAAATACTGGTACCACACATAGTGTGTCAGTACAAAAACACCCCTTTATATTGTGCGCTAGTAATAAAAAAAACACCTTGCTTTCAGATCAGACCCCCATATAAAACCCAAAATGAGATCCCCCAATCTCAGACCAAACCCCCTTTGAACCTCTATGTCAGACCCCATATAAGACCCCAGTTTAAAACCTCAGATCAGACCCCCATTAGACCTCCATGTAAGATCCCGACCCAATATCAGATCTCAGATAAGACCCCCATTATACCTCCAGATCCACATATCAGACCTCAGACCAGACCCCCATATCAGACCTCCAGACTCCCACTAGACCTCCAGACCCCCATATCTGACCCCATTAGACCTCCAGACCCCCATTAGACCTCTACATCCCCCCAGTCAGACCTCCAGACCCCCAATAAGACCCCCAATCAGAACCCCATTAGACCTCCAATCAGAACCCCATTAGACCTCCAGACCCCCATATCTGACCTCCATTACACCTCCAAACCCCCAATCAGACCCCCATTACACCTGCAAACCCCCCAGTCAGACCTCTAGACCCCTGAGAAGAGCGAGCAGGATAAGGGGTAAGTACTGTACAGCGCTCACAGCACTCACAGAATAACTTCTTGTTATTTGATATTTATATTGAGCCCCTTGCTGTCAAAGTTAGGCAAGATCTGGGATTCAGGGGTTTGGAATATTAGGAGTGGAGGACCGCATTTCTTTATACGCGGATGACCTGTTGTTTTTTATAAATCATACTATTACCTCACTTCCTGAACTTATTCACATAGTTAATGCCTTTGGTGCAGTTTCGGGTTTTCATATAAACTTGTCAAAGACGACACTTATGCCCATGGATAGACGTGATTATTCTATTGAGGGGCCCTTGAGTCTACTTAGGATCGTTGATTCATTTGAATATCTGGGCATGATTGTATCCCCTAAAGTTGAAGATTTTTTACATCTAAATTTGATTCCATTGATAAGTAAGTTGACGTAAAAAATGATGGTATGGCTTCGACTTCCTTTATCTAGAACTGAAAGAATATCCCTAGTTAAGATGGTGATATAAGTGTACTTTCACACTAACGTTATTCTTTTCCGGCATTGAGTTCCGTCCTAGCGGCTCAATACCAGAAAAGAACTGATCAGTTTTATCCCCATCCTTTCTGAATAGAGAGCAATCTGATCAGGATGTCTTCAGTTCAGTCTTTTTGCCTTTTCAGGACGGAGATAATACCGCAGCATGCTGCAGTTTTATCTCCATCCAAAATCCCGGAACACTTGCCGGAATGCCGGATCCGGCATTTTTTCCTATTGAAATGCTTTAATGCAGGATCCGGCCCAGAGTGTTCCAGCATAACAAATCCGGAATTGCGGTCTGCGCATTCTCAGACTGCAAAAAATTTGAAAATAAATGCCAGATCCGTTTTTCCGGATGACACAGGAGAGACGGATAAGGCATTTCATTGCATTTGTCAGACTGATCAGGAT
Source organism: Bufo bufo (assembly GCF_905171765.1). NCBI lineage: Eukaryota > Metazoa > Chordata > Amphibia > Anura > Bufonidae > Bufo > Bufo bufo. Next base: position 249,721,380 of record NC_053392.1, read on the forward strand.
CCTGATCCGTCTGACAAATGCCATCAGTTTGCATACGTTTTGAAGGAAGACAGTTCAACTGTGAGGAAAAAAGCTGGTGAGGTTTAAACTGGAATATTTTTATAAGCCAATTGAACGGGGGGGGGGGGTTGAACCTTCCCTATTTCAAGGGCTATTTTATAGCTTTATAGCTATGGCTTTATAATCACTGGGAGGAATTTTTTGAGTAGATTTACATATGATAATATATTTACATTACTAGAGTCTGGGCCATTATCTAGAGTTATCTAGAGTTCAAGAGGATTATAGGAAATCTAGAGAGCTATTTAGTAAGACGTGGAGCACTATTTGAGGCTAAAGGGATTTCTCCACTGTACGCCTCTTTGGCATAATTATTTGCAGGAGTTGGATGATTTAGCTGAAGATAAATACTGGCAAAAAACTATTCTGTATGTTGCACAAGTGGTGAGTAATGTAGATATACAGTACTTCCTTTTTTGGAGTTGACACAAAGAGAGCATATAATTAATTTATCTTGGTTTAGATATTTAAAGTTACGTTCGGCACTTTCTAGCATAAAGGGGAGATTTTTGTTACAGATAGATACTTTTACACTTTTGAATGCTCTATCAGGAAAGTCGGGGCAGAAGTTTAAAATTTCCCAACTTTATAAATTTCTTCTTGAAGCACTATTTAATGGTATATTACAAAAGGCTTGGGAATCTGATTTAAAGGGCTTCTACCACCAGAAATACTGTTATGTAGCTGACTGATATAGCGATGCGCTAAGGTCAGCACTACATAACAGTATGTTTTTTACCTTTTCTCCCTGCAGCCGTTATGATAAAAAAAAGCACTTTTATAATATGCTAATGAGCCTCTAGGTGCTATGTGGGCGTAAAATCAGCACCTAGAGGCTCCGTCTACTCACCCTTTATCCTGCCCAGGTCCTCTGTTCTGCCCGCCCCGCTCCTCTTGATTGATGCCACGGTTCGCAGCATCTCTTATGAAATCCCGCGCCGTTCACTTCTGTCTTCAGCGCAGATAGTTTTTTCGTCACATATTGTACTTCATGACACTGGTAAAATGAAGTAAAAAAATTCATTTTTATTTATAAAAAAATACCAAATTTACCAATTTTTTTTTTAAAATGGCAAATTTCCAAGTTTCAATTTCTCTACTTCTATAATACATAGCAATACCTACAAAAATAGTTATTACTTTACATTCCCCATATGTCTACTTCATGTTTGGATCAATTTGGGACTGATATTTTATTTTTGGGGGATGTTACAAGGCAAATCTTGAAATTTTTCAGAAATTTTAAAAAACCCACTTTTTAGGGACCAGTTCAGGTCTGAAGTCACTTTGTGAGGCTTACATAATAGAAACCACCCTATTCTAGAAACTACACCCCTCAAGGTATTCAAAACTGATTTTTACAAACGTCGTTAACCATTTAGGTGTTAATGGAAAATGGAATATGATTTTTTGGCAAATTTTCCATTTTAATAAATTTTTTCCAGTAACAAAGCAGGGGTTAACAGCCAAACAAAATGCTATATTTATTGCCCCGATTCTGTAGTTTGCAGAAACACCCCATATGTGGCCGTAAACTACTGTACGGGCACACAGTAGAGCGTAGAAGGAAAGGTGCGCCATATGGTTTTTGGAAGGCAGATTTTGCTGGACTGTTTTTTTTGACACCATGTCCCATTTGAACCCCCCCTGATGCACCCCTAGAGTAGAAACTCCAAAAAAGTGACCCCATTTTAGAAACTACGGGATAGAGCAGGTTGTCACGGACGCGGCGATACCTAATATGTATACAATTTTTTTAGTTATGTAAGTTTTACACAATGATTTCATTTTCAGTTTTAGTGTCTCCATAGTCTGAGAGCCATAGTTTTTTCAGTTTTTGGGCGATTATCTTAGGTAGGGTCTCATTTTTTGTGGGATGAGATGACGGTTTCATTGCCACTATTTTGGGGTGTATATGACTTTTTGATCGCTTGCTATTACACTTTTTGTGACGTAAGATGACAAAAAAATGGCTTTTTTTCCACAGTTTTTTTTTTTTTTTTTTACGGTGGTCACCTGAGGGGTTAGGTCATCTGATATTTTTATAGAGCCGGTCGATACGGACACGGCGATACCTAATATGTATAATTTTTTTTTATTTATGTAAGTTTTACACAATGATCTCATTTTTGAAACAAAAAAAATCATGTTTTAGTGTTTCCATAGTCTAAGAGCCATAGTTTTTTGAGTTTTTGGTCGATTATCTTGGGTAGGGTATGATTTTTGCGGGATGAGATGACGGTTTGATTGGTACTATTTTGGCGTACATGCGACTTTTTTTATCACTTTTATTCCCTTTTTTGGGAAGTAAGGTGGACAAAATTTTAATTTTCTCATAGTTTTTATTTTTTCATTTTTATGGCGTTCACCGTGCAGGGAAAGTAACATGACCGTTTTATAGATCAGGTCGTTACGGACGCGGCGATACCTAATATGTGTAGTGTATTTTATTTTTTTTATTTTTATTCAGTAATAAATGTGTTTATTTTATCTTTACTTTTTTCACTTTTTTAAAAAAATTTTTTTTACCCAGACCCACTTGGTTCTTGAAGATCCAGTGGGTCTGATGTCTGTATATTACAGTACAGTACACTATATAGTGTATTGTACTGTATTTTACTTACACTTTGTCTGAACAGATCTATGCCTTTAGCACAGATCTGTTCAGCACCATGGACAGCAGGATGCCTGAGAAGGCGTCCTGTTGACATGGGAACCTTCCCCGTCTGCCACAACTGAGCAGACAGGGAAGGGTAAGAAGAGGGGCTCCCTGACTGTTAACCTTTTCCATACAGCGGTTCGTACGGACCGCGGTATGGAAAGGGTTAAACGGCTGACATCACAGCACAGATATCAGTAGTTTATACCAGGGTGTCAGCAATGTGCTGACACTCTGGTATAACCACTGGACACCAATGAATATTCTACATTTTGGGCATTTTAAAGTTTCTGATCAGAAACTGCAGAAAGCGCTGCAAACCGCAGGTCTGAATTGACCTGCGGTTTGCGGCGATCGCCGATATGGGGGGGTCATATGACTCCCGCCCCCGGCTTTGTGACAGGATGCCCGCTGAATGATTTCAGCGGGCATCCCGTTCCGATTAACCCCCGCGGCACCGCAACCGCATTTTAACGCCATGACGTACCAGTACGTCATGGGTCCTTAAGGACTCGGGAAACATGCCATACCGGTACGTCATGCGTCCCTAAGGAGTTAAGGATCCAACCAGATGATTGGGGGGGAAATATTGACTCATTCAAGGTTAGTTTCACATAATTTTAATCATGTTTTGGTTCAATTTAATATCATACGCAGAGTATATGTCACACCAGCATGGCTTAACAAATGTAGGTTGAGAAGTACGTCTAATTGTCCACGGTGTGATTCACTTGGGGCTGATTTTCTACACATGCTTTTGTTTTGTACACAACTAACAGAATATTGGGAGGCAATAGCTAAACTTATTACCCAAAAACTGAAGATAGTGATTCCATATAGGGTGGAATGTTGGATCCTAGGTAATCTTTCCCAAATCATTTGTGATAAGTATAAAAGATTCCTTTTGATTAAAATACTCTTTATGGCAAGACTCTTAATCACGCGTGGATTGTTTTCACCAAATACTCCTAGTGTGTATATGTGGATGAATCTGGTCAATAAGATTAAGAAATATGAAAGAACCTTATATAAACAAAGAAATATTGAGGAGAAATTTAATAAGGTATGGGGAATTTGGAAGTCTTAAGTCTTCCTGCCTTCACCCCACCGTTGTCCCTATTCCGTCTTGGTTGACGGACTGGATAGGAGACGCACCGCAATAAATGGGGAGGGAGGGAAGTTTTGGGGACATGACAAACTTAATAATGTTGAAGACTAATTTGTATAGAAAATAATTGTGTATGTTAAAAAACAAAATAAGGGGGGGGGAATAAAAAGTGCAGGAAGACAGTAATACATATTAATACATATGTAAATCCAGATGAATTACTGAATCAATACTGATGACAATATGGATGGTATATCATCCGGAATCTGTGCATATTCTGGTGCCGGAATACAGACAAATTTTTAAATAATAACCATAGAAATGTGGTATCGTCTGAATCATAACAATCATAATTCCTTTATATAACATTTTACAAGAAATTAATAAGAATCATAGTAAGAAAAGACAGACTAGCCATGTAATTTAAGATGGGTACAATAAGCTGGGCACTAACAGGACTCTAAACAGTGAACCCAGCAACCGTACCTCCAATCCGCATACAAAAAGTTATAGAAAGATAGAAGAGGAAAAGATGAGAAAAAGAAAGCAAGATAAGTAAAGAGAGAGAGAAAAAAGGTAAACTGAGCAGACCTCAGTCTCCACTTGGTCAAGAAGAGAGGACTTATTTAATAGAATTCTCAAATGCAATCCAGTAGTGCCAGTGTTTCAGAAATGTGTCATGTCTACTCCTGAGTGAGGCGGTAAGATCCTCCATCATCCTAATCCCCTGTACTTTATTAAACTGTAACGTGAGTGTTGGAATAGAAGTCTGCTTTCAAAGAGCTGGGATACATGCTCGAGCTACATTAACCAGATGGAGAACCACAAAACGCCTATAGGTATATTGCATGGATGTAACAAAGAAGACTGAAGACTTAAGCAAAGAGTGATTTGCGAAATTAGAAGTAACTCGCAATACTTATAGAAATTCATAAATTTGGGGCAATCCCAGAAAACGTGCAAGATCGTACTTTGTGCAGATCGACACCTACAGCACAGAGGAGAAACTGATGGAATTATTGCAAGAAGCTTAAAAGTTTCCTTATACCAATGGGAAAGTACCTGTTCCCAGTGGAGCAAATAGGAGGAGGAGGGAGAGTTACAATGGGACACAAGAAGTCTATATATACTGGAAAGAGCATAATGAAGGATACCTTGACCTGCATACATGCAGTTGAAGACGGTTTCATGTCAAGAAAATGTCTAAGTTGCAAAATTTGCCAGACCGAGGAACAGGATCATCAATGAACACACACGTCTGCGCAAAGAACCACTGTCCCTCCAGTACGAAATCCAAGGCTCTAAACTTTTTTTTGCAAAAAAACATTGACAGAATAGACCAAGAGGAAATGCTGGGTTCCCGAAGATGAGGAATAAGTGAAAGAGTAAGGGAGAAATATCAGGTTTCCTGAAAGCCTTCAACACAATTTTCAACGTCAGGATGCACAGGGACTCGGTTCCCTAACAGTGGCATATTTACTAAAGGGATAGAGAAAAATGAACACTCTATAATCACCCACTGCTTAAGCTCCCCATGTCTGCACCAGTCAATGATCCGAAGAAGGTGGGAGACCTGATGGTATGACACAAAATCCAGTAATGCAATCCCCCCTTTCTGTTTCGGGCAGAAGAGAACGGAACCCGCTGCTTTTCCTGCCTAAATAAATCTAGTCAGGATGCAGAGAAGAGTTTTAAAAAATAATCTGGCATGTGAATCGGAAGGGTTTGCAAAAGATACAAAATTCAAGGGAGTACCGTATATACTCGAGTATAAGCCGACCCGAGTATAAGCCGAGCCCCTAATTTTACCCCCAAAAAATGGGAAAAATTATTGACTCGAGTATAAGACTAGGGTGGGAAATGCAGCTATAATGCAGAGTGTATGTGTATATAATGCACACACTCTACATTATATACACACATCTGCAAGAGGGTGACTCCCTATACTGTATTTAATGCAGACTGTGTGCATTATATACACACACACTCTGCATTAAATACAGGGAGCCATCCACAGATCTCCCCCCTAAACAGTGCCATCCACAGATCTCCCCCCTAAACAGTGCCATCCACAGATCCCCCCCTAAACAGTGCCATCCACAGATCCCCCCCTCCCCTAAACAGTGCCATGATGGCACTGTTTAGGGGAGGGGGTATCTGTGGATGGCACTGTAGGGGGATCTGTGGATGGCACTACCATCCACAGATCCCCCTACAGTGCCATCCACAGATCCCCCTACAGTGCCATCCACAGATCTCCCGACAGTGCCATCCACAGATCCCCCTACAGTGCCATCCACAGATCTCCCTACAGTGCCATCCACAGATCCCCCTACAGTGCCATCCACAGATCCCCCTACAGTGCCATCCACAGATCCCCCTACAGTACCATCCACAGATCCCCCTACAGTGCCATCCACAGATCCCCCTCCCCGACGCTCACAGCAGTATATTTAAACTAATCCGTAACCTTTAACTGTGGATATCTTACTTTGTCTTTGCTCCGCTAATACAGGCAGTGCGGGGAGCGGCGCTCACTCACTGACGTCACGCGCCTTCTCTAACTAGGCGGCGCAGGCGCGTGACGTCAGTGAGTGAGCGCCGCCCCCCGCACTGCCTGTATTACCGGAGCTAAGACCTAGACTCGAGTATAAGACGAGGAGGCTTTTTGAGCACAAAAATATGTGCCAAAAAACTTGTCTTATACTCGAGTATATACGGTATATTTATTTTGAATATCGAACATCTTCCAAACCAAGAGAAAGTGGCTGTGGACCACAACGCAGGACCTGCTTTAGGCCTCATGCACACGGCCGCTGTGCGGCTGTTCCCTGCATTGGGGACCGCAATTTGCGGTCCCCAACGCACGGGCAACATACGTGCGGCGGCCCGGATGGATCGAGACCCATTCAACTTGAATGGGTCCATGATCCGTCCACACTGTAAAAAAATCGAACATGTTCTTTATTTTTGTGGTGCGGACGCACGGACCGAAATGCCATGGAAGCACTCCGTACTGCTTCCATGGGGTTTCGTTCCGCAGCTCCGGATTGCGGACCCATCTGTGATGCGGGTAGCACACGGCCGGTTCCCGCATATTGCGGACCCGCTGTTTGCGGGCCGCAATACGGCCACGGCCGGGCAATAGCCGTGTGCATAAGACCTTAGGCCATGGCCATATTGCGGCCCACAAACAGCGGGCCCACAATATGCGGGCACTGGCCCTGTGCTCTCCGCATCACAGATGTGGACCTGCGGTGCGGAACGGAGGCACAGGACCCCACGGAAACAATACGGAGTGCTTCCATGGTGTTTCTGTCCTTGCCTCCGGTCCCCAATGCACTGAACGGCCGCACAACAGCCGTGTGCATGAGGCCTTATTCTGCTGGGGAATAGGCGGGTTATCAATCGCATAGAGGTGTGACAGATCCTTAGTGAGAAAAATACCTCAGTATTTAAGGGAATCCCCCTTCAAAATGAGAGAGACAATTCAGTCAGTAATGAAGTGTAGTTCTGGGAGAGAAGGGATGCAAATGAGCTCTTAAAAAGCTTTGCCTCTAATGCCACCGGATGTAAGGCAGCTATCCTGTAAGTCAATGTTCAGCTCTTAAAATAAGCCTTGAGACATGACTTGGATATTAAACAAGCCAGCACCTCATCTTCGGACAGCTGTTTCATGGTGATTGTCCCTCATCAGTGTAGAGCAGAGAGTACTGGCTTATCTAGGTGAGAGGCCTGTGTCCAGGTCAGGGGGGAACTAACTCTCCTTAGGGAGAGAGCACCTTAATCAGTGTGAGGAGACTTATAGGCCATACATGCTCCTCTGGAATTCTGGGAGGGAAAAAATGCAAATGAGCTCTTAACAAGCTTTGCCTCTAATGCCACCAGATGTAAGGCTACTTTCACACCTGCGTTCGGGTGTCCGCTCTTGAGCTCCGTTTGAAGGGGCTCACAAGCGGCCCCGAACGCAACCGTCCAGCCCTAATGCATTCTCAGTGGACGCGGATCCGCTGAGAATGCATCAGTCTGCCAGCGTTCAGCCTCCGCTCCGCTCAGCGAGCGGACACCTGAACGCTGCTTGCAGCGTTCGGGTGTCCGCCTGGCCGCGCGGAGGCAAGCGGATCCGTCCAGACTTACAATGCAAGTCAATGGGGGCGGATCCGTTTGAAGATGACACCATATGGCTCAATCTTCAAACGGATCCGTCCCCCATTGACTTTCAATGTAAAGTCTGGACAGATCGTTCAGGCTACTTTCAGACTTAGAATTTTTTTCAAACTACAATGCAGACGGATCCGGATACAAACGTCTGCATTATAGGAGCGGATCCGTCTGAGCAGACATCAGACGGACCCGCTCTGAACGCTAGTGTGAAAGTAGCCTTAGGCAGCTATCCTATAAGTCAGTGAAGTGTAGTGTAATGTTTAATGCTTCAACTCCTGATAATTAACCATAAAATTTAACAAGGTTGCATAAGTGCATATTTCGGCCATTAAGTTAGGTAGGGAGATTCAGGTGAGGACAGAAAGAAGAGAAGGTCGTCCATTTATGCTGCTACCTTATGTGTATCATTCCGTAAAAACTAACCCCTCCTATATCAGGATTACCCGAATACCACAGAGAAAGGGTTTCCAAACAAACAATAAAAATTTATGGGGACAAGGGGCACCCTTGTCACGTACCGTTAAGATGAAAGCTGTCCATTATTCATAACTGACGCTCTAAGGCTGGGTTCAGACCTGAGCGTTTTTGATATGCGCGTTTAACGCGCGTTTTATGCGTGTTTTTGTGCGCATTTTTGGCCATAGCCAACGCGCGTTTGTATGATGGACAGCAGTGTTGTCCTATGAAAATACAGCCCTGTCTATATGAAAGGTGTCTAATGAGAGAGATATGCAGGTGGGCAATTTTATGTGTTTTGGGAGAGTGGATTGTTTGCAGTCATGGAATTTTCCAGAAGGCGACCAATTGCGGCAATTGTTGCAGCAATCCATCTTGGACGTTTGCGGCGAAGGAGAGAGAGCAGGCGACGCTTCTGGGTCCATCCTGTCATTGCCAATCGAAATGAAAGGGGACAGTTTTGGGCACTGTCGTGGGCCTCCGGGCCCATGAAGACAAATTTTTTTCATACACGCGGATGTCCATCACCAGGTTTGTACATATACAATAGTTATAGTAGTGGTGTTGCAATTGTGAAGGTACCAGTTGTAGTATTTTGTGAATGTTAACCCTCCCCATTTTTGGTTGGAACAGCTTTGATGAGCTCCTGGGGTTGTTGGGCACCCATTTAGAACGTCAGGACACCTTCATGCGGGACAGTATACCACCAGCGGAAAGACTGATTATTACTTTGCGGTAAGTAGACTCTAATTGTGGCCTTATAAAGCATTTGCATTGTGTGGTGACTGGATATTAGTGTGGCCTTTGTTATTTTCAACTGGTGGTTGTGACGTGATTGTTTTTGCGGGGGGGGGGGGGGGGGATTTGATGTGTATGCTTTTCAAATTTGGCATATGGATACCATACTTACATAGTTTACCCACATTTTTCCATACGGAACCACTCCCTTCCAAATAAGAGTCACACAAACTTTGCAAATGTTTTTAATTTGGGGAAAAGGTACCGAACATGTTCCAGTTCCTCCAAAAATGTGCAAAGTGTGTTTTACACTATTTTTCTTTAGAACATAAAATTAGTCTGAAAATTTCAACAAAAAACAATCAATGCACAACACCCCGGACACACAAAATTAGGTCTGTTAATTTTCACAGATTTTGGTAGTGCGGAAAGGTGAAATGTGGCTCAGGATCCCGCATGGCCTCTCTCAGTCCGCCTGATTGCTGGCCAGATTGCATTGGAGCGGTGGTGGAGGGGTTGTTGCCCATGCTGGTGGAGGGATAGGTGTATGAGGATTGGGGTTGTGTGTGCCATGTGTCGTGAGGGTGTGGTATGTTAGTTTGTGGGTATGTTTGTGATGTGTATGTGTGAGTGGTTGGTGGATGTTGTGGTGGATGTTGTGGTGGATGTTGTGGTGCATTGTTGGCCTGTGTGATGTCATAACATGGTATGAAGCTGTCTAGCACCCTTGTTAATGTTTCCCTCGCTTCTGTGATTCTACTTCTGGGCACTTGCTGCATTTTCAACAGAAAAAGCCCATCACAAGAGAGTTTGGGTGCTGGATGGGCAAGTGCATCCAGGCATGCAATTAGCCGGTCCTCATGGCGTTCTGGCCTTCTCCTTTTTGGTCGGTGAATCCTAATGTTTGCGGGTTCCACGACAGGTGGTGCAGGCTGTGTGGGGGTTTGGAATGTAGGGGTGGGATCGGGTGGAGGAGGACTTAGTGGCCCTGTTGACGCACAGGCCTCACTGTCTCTGTTGACCTCCCCCTCTTCCTCCTCCTGCTGTTGAGGTTGGGACCAGCTACTATCGGTGCTGTGAACATGAAAATATACATAAGTATGTGCAAGATTTTAAAGTGAATGCATGTCATACCACACCCTCTCCTGCATGTGTATTCACTGGACTCACCTCCGCATTTCAGTGCATGGGATAAGAAACGCCATTTGCTCGGCATGCACATAAATGGACCGTGCACCTGGCGAAGCTCCGCTCCTCTGTTCCCTCTCCTTGCGCCGATGACGAACGAAAGCATCTTTCAGGCTCTTCCACTTGCTTTTAAGTACGTTGACTATATTTAAAAAAAAACATCATCCATTATTTTAAATCCTGATTTTCAATCTTTTTTTGCAGCTATCTAGCTACTGGCCACTCTTTGATCAGTCTTCACTACACCTTCCTGATCGGGAAATCCACAGCCAGTGTAATCGTGAAGGAAACCTGCATCGCCATTTGGCATGTCCTACATGCTGCTGTCATGGGCCAACCAAACAAGGAGGAGTGGCTGGGAATTTCGGATACTTTTCAGCTAACATGCAATTTCCCAAACTGTGTAGGAGCAATTGACGGCAAACACATCCGCGTTCTGAAGCCAATGAGGAGTGGCAGTCAGTTCTTTAATTATAAAAAATACTTTTCTGTAGTTCTTTTTGCAGTATGTGATGCTAACTATTGTTTCCGTTACATCGATGTGGGTTCCTATGGCAGCAGCTCTGACTCTGCTGTTTTTGGGCATTCAGACTTTGGTCAAATGCTCATTAATAATTCCCTTGACCTTACCTGGAACACCACACTGCCTGGCACCACTTATCCGTCTTTGCCATTTGTTTTTGTTGGGGACGAGGCATTTGCTCTAGGTGAGCATCTTATGAGGCCATACTCCAGCCGTGGTCTCTCCATTGCGCGCCGTGTTTTTAATTATCGTCTGACAAGAGCACGCAGGGTGGTGGAATGTGCATTCGGCATATTATCCAACAAATGGCGAGTTCTGCACTCACCCATACATCTTAAATTAGAGACCGCCATCTTGGCTGTGAAGGCAGCATGTGCTCTTCACAATTTTGTCAGACAAAGGGATGGCTTCAATTTTGAGGATTCTTTGAGCCATTCCATGGAGAGTACTATTTGCAGCGGTGTTCGTGGGACCACACATGGTGCCGCTATTCGGGACCACTTCACTGCATATTTCATGTCACCACAGGGGGAGTTACCTTGGCAAATGCAAGCCATTTTTCTGATGCAAAGATTGTTTCGTTATCTTTTAATATTCCATTTTATTTGATTAGTGTAATGGCTGCATTAAAAGATTTGAAGAGTGAATGTGTGCAATGCCCTTTTTTCACCTATATAGTGCCCCTTGTAGAAGCACCAATAGTGCCCACCAATACTCGTCCATTAACAAGGGAAAACAATGTGGGCGGAATTAGGGGTCCCATTTATGGGCCCAATACTCGTCCATTAACAAGGGAAAACAATGTGGGCGGAATTAGGGGTCCCATTTATGTGGCCAATACTGGTACTGTACACATACACTCACCTATAATGTGCCAGTGCTGCAATAGCCCACAAGCACAATAATGTTTAACCGTAGACAATATTCATATCAACTTTATACCACCAATCCGCACCACAAATGTAGGCCAAAATTTGAAACCCAAATACATTTCTAGATTGGAACAGCGCCATCTGGCGAAACACAGTGGAACAAGTGCAAATTGAGCATACTGGCCCACTACATTGTGCCAGATTGTGGATGACGGGAAACATTGACTGCCCATATACTAGAACAGGGATGGTGAAGCTGCAGCCCTCCAGCTGTAGCAAAACTACAACTCCATGCATGCCTGGACAGGCTACAGCAAGTGAAATACAGCACAGCATATTGGGAGTTGTAGTTAGACAACAGCTGGAGGGCCGCAGGTAGAGCTGGGCTGGACTATTACATATATAGTTTTTACACCAGTGCACACAAGGAGTTCCTTTTTACACTCAGAACACACATGTCAATACCTTGCCCTTCTTTCCCTGTTTTGGATAAGCTCATCCACTGTGGCCAGATGTTTTGGCCAATGTCCTCCCATGCCTGCTTCCTGCTTCTCCTATTTTAGAAATTTGCATCCTGGATGTCATACAGGCAGCGTTTTGAACGCACAAGCCTGATCAGAGTCTCACTATCACAGCCTGCTTCCTCCATCTTGGTCAGGCTGCACATTAGCCTCTCACTAGGGGTGTGTCCTTTTATTGCCTGTTGCTATGTGCCAAACGCGCGACAAAACGCCCCAAAGAAGCTCAAGAACTTGTTCGTACGCGCGTTTTGATGGTCACAAACGCTCAAAATAACATATATGCGCGTTCCTATGCTATCCTATGGCCGCAAACGCGCGACAAAACGCCCCAAAGAAGCTCAAGAACTTGTTTGAGCGTAGGGCGTTTTTCAGCGCGTTTTAAAAGCGCTGTAAAACGCTCAAGTGAGAACCAGGGCCATAGGGAAGCATTGGTTTTCATGTGTTGAGCGTTTTACAGCGCGTTTGAACACGCTGTAAAACGCTCAAGTGTGAACCCAGCCTTAGACAGTGGAATATAGGCTATTTATCCAGCTCAACATGCTTTTCCCCAGGGCAAGGTATTGAAGTGTTTTTGACATAAAATCTCAATTAACCATGCATCAGTAGAAAAACAAACAAACAGGTGATTCGTAATTGTAGCATAATAAAATGTTCACCCTCATCGTTTTCCGTGCTTCTAGTATCAGCATTAATTACACTTGATCTATGATTTCCCGTTATGGACACTGCTTATAATGCGCACTGCATTATAATAATTTTTAATGCTGTGTGTCTCTGCATGACCTTCCATCTACTGAATTTTATTGGCATAATGCTGCCAGTATAAGACCTCATGCACACAACCGTATGTATTTTGCAGTCCGTAAAAAACGGATCCACAAAAATAAGGACGACGTCCATGTGCATTCCGTATTTTGCGGAACGGAATAGCTGGTCCCTAATAGAATAGTCCTATCCTTGTCCTTATGCGGACAATAATAGGACATGTTCTTTTTTTTTTGCGGAACGGAAATACGGACATACAGAAACGGAATGCATACGGAGTAACTTCTGTTTTTTTCGCGGACCCATTGAAATGCATGGTTCCGTATACGGTCCGCAAAAAAAACGGAACAGACACAGAATGAAAATACATTAGTGTGCATGAGGCCTAATTCTGTAAAAGTAAGGTCATGCAGAGACACACAGCAATATAAACCATTATAATGCCATGCGCTCCTGCGAAAGCATTGTCCATCATTGGAAATCACGCTCACACACGAAGCATGATTTCTGCACAGGACATGCTCGTCTGAAAGAGGCCTAAGGAGCGGGGATAGGATTTTGAAATATAATTTTTATTGAGTATTCACATGAAATAATGTGATATCATGCATAAGAGTTGTACATAGGTTTTGTGTACATAATATTGGTAAGTATCATAAAAAAGAAAAAAGAAGACATAAGAATGTTACATAAATCATGTTACACAATTGATAACACAAATCTCTTAATTCCCCCCCCCCCCCCCCACACACACACACACACACACAACCTGGTGCCAATCCCCAAACACAGGAAAGGTTTGTAAGCTAATCTTCTAGTAGTCTCCCCAAAGTACCCGCTAATTTCCTTTTTAGATACCACTCGGAATTTAAAAATGGCTTCATGAGTATCTTTAGTTTCCGAATCTGAATATACCGTGGATATGAACGTCTCCCATTTTTTGAAGAACAATTTGATCTGTATCCCTTTAGTTTGTTCTGCCTCTATTTTCTCCATGTCAAAACATTTCTTTATATGAAGAAATATTTCGGATGCTGTTGGGACCTGTGGGGGAAACCATCTCCTTAGAAGGCATTCGTTTAGCTGATAAGATAGCTATATGTATCACCGGTGAGATATGTTTATGTTCCGGTGGGAGATGGAAAATGAGTTCTGGCGTGATTGGTATTACTATTGTCAGAAGGGTTTTGATATGGTATTTCACCATTTTCCAGAACTTAATGGATTCCGGACAAGACCAGATCCCATGCAGCATATCTGATCCCCTAAGGTGGCATTTCGAGCAGGCAGTAAGTCTTAATTGATCGTGAACTTTCCCAGAGTACTGGAAACCATATATGGCTTTATGGAGCACCTTAAAAGTGTGTCTCCCTCCACCCCTCATTCGTAACTACTTTTCTAATTTTATCCCATCCTGGTAATATCGTGCTATCTAGATTCATTCCAATGCGCAAATAGGGATTCTGTTATGGGCTTTTGTTTGATTTCTCTAATCTCTTTATAGAAATCTGAGAGGGACTTTTTCACTTTGCCTTGACCCAACAAACGGTCTAGGGCGTTGGGAACCATACTGACACAGGAGATTGTATTCTATGAGCAAGCTTTTAAGTTGTATATAAGCAAATAGTTGTTGGGAATCTGCCAGAGAGCTAGGTAAAAAGGTAATTTGTCCTGTGTTGGAGAGATAAAAGGAAGCTGCTAGCAAGTTTACCTCACAAATAAGTACCTACCTTTTCTGTTGCACAGAGTGGCAATGTGTTCCCAAGGGACCGTGCGAGAGATGGAAAGTCCCTTAGATTTAGACTCCTTCAAGGTGCTATGGTAGCCATCTGGTTATCAAGCATTGGTGAGTTTGGAAATGGCGTCTGCACAGGAGTGGGTCCCCTGAAGGAAGGCCACCCGTGCTATTTTCCTCTAAAGGAGCTGGATGAGAGAGCTTTCTTTCCAGTATATTCAATCCCTGCACATTCAGAGAAACAGTCTTGAAAGTAAACATTATGAAGGGTTGAGAGGGGATAGTAAGGGATAGAGGGGGAAAAATGGCAAAAAAATGTCTGAAGAAAGTTAGAAAAGACACAGCAGAGAGAAATTATCAGACAATAATCCAAGTGGATCAAGACTCTGACATGAGTGCCCCCCCCCAAAAAAAAAAAAAAAAACACTAGGGGAATACCTTGCAGTCACCTAGCTGCAGGCCTTTTTTTCTGGCGGAACGCCCCGGAACAGCGTTCCGCCACCTATTTTCTGCCGACTCGCCCCTTCCCCCTTTAGTTACTGCAGGGCCGTTTCTTGGGGCGGGCGGGCGGGCCGGGCAGCCGCCGGGGGCACTATCAGAAGGGGGCGCCGGCAGGGCACAGCAGGAGATGAGCGATGCGCTTCCATTGTGGAAGCGCTCACTCATCTCCAAAGTCATCTCATCTGTATCGCCGTCCTCAGGACGGCAATACAAATGTCTGTAATGCGGCAGGGCAGGGAGAGGTGTGTCCCCTCCCTGTTCCTCTGATAGGCTGCCAGCACTAGGCCAGCAGCCTATCAGAGGCCGGTGCAGGCGGCACGATGACGTCATCGCGCCGCCTGAGCCAGCGAGGGACAGAGGCTGGAAGAGGCCTGCATCGCATCCTGGAGGAGGTAAGTATAAGTTTATTATTATTTTTTTATATGTAAAAATGACAATCCTGGCACATAAGGGGGGCTGCTGGGCTGGCACAGACATAAGGGGGGCTGCTGGGCTGGCACAGACATAAGGGGGGCTGCTGGGCTGGCACAGACATAAGGGGGGCTGCTGGGCTGGCACAGACATAAGGGGGACTGCTGGGCTGGCACAGACATAAGGGGGGCTGCTGGCACATAAGGGGGGATACTGGCTGCTGGCACATAAGGGGGGCTGCTGGCACAGACATAAGGGGGGCTGCTGGCACAGACATAAGGGGGGCTGCTGGCACATAAGGGGGGCTGCTGGCACAGACATAAGGGGGTCTGCTGGCACAGACATAAGGGGGGCTGCTGGCACATAAGGGGGTCTACTGGCACATAAGGGGGGCTGCTGGCACAGACATAAGGGGGCTGATGGAACATAAGTGGGGGCTACTGGCACATAAGGGGGGCTACTGGCACATAAGGGATAAGGGGGCTACTGGCACATAAGGGGGGCTACTGGCACATAAGGGATAAGGGGGGCTACTGGCACATAAGGGGGGCTACTGGCACAAGATAGGAGGCTACTGGCACTTGATAGGGGGGCTACTGGCACATGATAGGGGGGCTACTGGCACATGATAGGGGGCCACTCAGGCTACTGGCACATGATGGTGGGGGCTCTTATTACTGGCACATGATTGGGGGGCATTAATGGGGGCACATCTTACTGGCACATGATATGGGGGCACATCTTACTGGTACATGATTGGGGGGCATCTATTGGGGCACTTATTACTGGCACATTATTGGGTGGCACTATAGGGACATCTACAGAGGCTAAAAAGAAGGGGTATTTTATATGGGGGCTCTGTATAGGGGCATTTTATACTGGGAGGGAAGGAAGGGGCCAGGCTGCGCTGCCCATGTGTGGACTAGGGCGGCGGCGGCCGCGGGCACTGGCAGCCTGGCTGTCACGACCGTCACTGGCATTTTTACTTGCATCCCTGTTCTCTAAAGGGGCGGTTTTAGGGGGCGATCCTAGGGTGGGTAGGGGCGTGGCCAGGGGAGGGGGGGATTGTGAGTTCCACCACCTTTTCTCTGAGAAAAAAAGCCCTGCCTAGCTGAGAAGGTAGAACAACATGGACAGTTATACGGTTCAGAGAACCCTGGAGCACTGCCTTCAGTAGGCTTCTCCAGTGTCTCAGAGAGAGTGGTAATTGTAGTGGACATAGAGGCTTGTTGTTCCAGAAAAGTAAATGAAATTGTATGGCTTGTGCCTGTTTCTCTCAGGCGCGGACTGACCATAGAACCTACAGGGAAATTTCCCTGTGGGCCAAAGCCCAGGGGCCTGCCCGAGCCTTCTTCACAGCTGTGTATATGATCTGATTCTCTAATCATTAATTAATGCTAGGAGCATCAGGTACTTGCACTTGGCCAAAGGCCTCAGGTGCCCTCCTGAACTCACATGTATCACCATCCGCAGGACAATGATACAATTGAATGCTGTGGTGAAGGCAGCAGTATTTTGTGCTGCACTGTGGTACATATTTGCTTCTGCTGAGGCAGCATTTTGTGCTGCAATACAGTATTGCACGGCCTGTCTACTTCTGTTGTCTGTGCCTACTTGTGTTGCCCCACCATCTGTCAGATTGGACTGGGCTTCAACATAGTGCCACTTTTTTTTCCAAGGCCACTTTAAGTTCTCAGTCTGCCCATGGTTTCTCCTTAAAGGGAACCTGTCACCAGTTTTATGGTGTCCTAACTAAGGGCAACATAAATAAGTGACTGATTCTCTTAACAAAATGCTGGGTCACTTTCTTTAATTGACCCAGTCAATCTGCCAACATCTTGTATTGAAAAGCTCCAGCTGATAATGATGAGTCATGAATATTCATGAGCTCCTGACTCTCCCTGCCCACCTGCTGCTGAATGACAGTTTGTTTCCATATGAATCAGTAGCAGGGGGGCAGGGGAGTGGCTATAGCTCTGAATTAAATATACGCTGGACTCAATGACATCACGCCGGACTCAAATCAGCTCATTAGCATGCGGAATGCGGCATCTTTGTGTGTATATTATGAGATAACCATCTGTCACACCAGTAAGTGAATACATCTAAGGTACTTTTTAGTAGTTAATGATTGTATATAATTAGTTAGATTATAATCAAATATCCACATGACAGGTTCCCTTTAACCCCTTATGGACCGGGCTAATTTTCACCTTAAAGGGATTCTGTCATGAGATTTTACCCCTATAACCTAAACATATGCTCATGTCCGGAGCTCAACGAAGCCTCTGCCAGGAGTCCGCGGCGCATCAGGCTGAGCCTAGTGCGCAGGCACGGGATCTGGCAGAGGGACGGGTAGGATTGCGGAGGCGGCGCTGAGCTGTAGAAGGCGGCGCAGAAGACAGCGAAGGCAGCACTGGGCACCGGACGGCGAGGGGTCCGGCCGGGCACCCTGTATTAACGGACCTCCCCTTGGGCACCTTAAGTGAGTGATTGACAGGTTATAAAAAACAGTTTTTTGGGCAAATAGAGCCACAGTGAAGTTTAATAAGGCCAGTTTAGGATTATTCTTATTACTCCGGACATGAGCATATGTTTAGGTTATAGGGGTAGAATCTCATGACAGAATCCCTTTAACCCCTTCAACCCCGGGCCTGTTTTCACCTTCCTGCCCAGGCCATTTTTTGGCAAATCTGACATGTGTCACTTTATGTGGTGTTAACTTTAAAACGCTTTTACTTATACAGGACATTCTGAGATTGTTTTCTCGTCACATATTGTACTTCATGACAGTGGTAAAAATAAGTAAAAAAAAAAACATTTTTATTCATGAAAAAAATACCAAATTGATAAAAAATTTAGAAAAATTTTCAAATTTTCAAATTTCAATTTCTCTACTTTTATAATAGATAGTAATACCTTCAAAAATAGTAATTACTTTACATTCCCCATATGTCTACTTCATGTTTGGATCATTTTGAAAATGATTTTATTTTTTGGGGACGTTAGAAGGCTTAGAAGTATGGAAGCAAATCTTGAAATTTTTCAGGAAATTTCCAAAACCCACTTTTTAAGGACCAGTTCAGGTCTGAAGTCACTTTGTGAGGCTTACATAATAGAAACTGTAACGGCATACAAGGGAATGCTCCAAACTCCGAACGGAACCTCACGAATAGCTGCTAGCAGACGAATAGGAAACGCACCCAAGCGGCTTACACTCCTAGCAATCAGTCTCTAACAGCATACAGTGAATCCCCCCAAGAACGAGACGAGGCTCCGTGTTGAGGGTCAAGCAGTGGTCACTCAGAGCTGTGCGTTTTATTGATCTTATATAACATTGGTACACATCAATACCACCCACAGGGTTTTGTAAAAACAACCAATAACCACGTACAATACAGTAAAACACTCCCACACAAAATCCTCCCCTCTGATGTAATTATCACAGGCAGAAGAATACACAATGTCCTCTGTCCTGGAGACAACCAAGGAGTAAGTCTATTATCTCTCAGGACAAAGGGAAATCGCCAATACACATGTGGAGACAATAGGACAGACCAGTGGCGTAGGGATCGCCATAGCAACCATAGCAGTGGCTATGGGGCCCTATGCCACTGGGGGCCCGTCCGGACCGCATTCATTTTTTTTATTAACACACACAGACACTGGCGTAACTACTGGGGAAGCAGCCCCGGCAGCGTGTGTGACAGTTTATTTTCAAGTTAGTTAAATATCAATTTTTGTCTTAATGTTCAGGGCCCCTTCACAGCAGCAACAACCGCCTGTGATCTAATCTTACTGTCTCCTGATGTGTCTGGGATTCGAACCCACAACCTCCAATGTATCAATGGCAAGCATTTACCCACACAGCCATAAAGGCTGCATTACAACTGATTGAAAAAATATGAGACTTCTACTGTTATAGCTGGCTAAGTGTACATCTATACACATGACAGCTGTCCCAGCACACTCAGCTCTGCTATATCTCTATATATGAGCAGCTGTCATGTGTATAGATGTACACTTAGCCAGCTATAACAGTAGAAGTCTCATATTTTTTTCAGTCAGCAGCAAGGCAGCTCTTATGGTCTTGTGGTTAAGTGCTTTGCCTCTGATACAGAAGGTCGTGGGTTTGAATCCCAGCAGAAACTTTTCTGAAATACAAGCACTGACTCCATATATGGACATACAGGGAGGGACACAAGAAGAGGCTGACATGGAGGTAAGTAGAAGTGTTTTTTTTTTTTTTTTTTTTTTAATACCCGACTGTTACTGCCATGGGGGGAGCAGGGGGCACTTGATACTGGCACATGGGGGGAGGGGGGTTGGCACCTGATACTGGCACCTGGGGGGGAGGTTGGCACCTGATACTGGCACATGGGGGGGAGAGGGGTTGGCACCTGATACTGGCACCTGGGGGGGAGGGGGGGTAGGCACCTGATACTGGCACATGGGGGGGGGAGAGGCACTATGATACTGGGACATGGGGGGAGGAGAGAGGCACTTGATACTGACACCAGGGGGGGAGGGGGGTTGGCACCTGATACTGGCACCTGGGGGGAGAGAGGCACCTGATACTGGCACCTGGGGGGGGAGAGAGGCACCTGATACTGGCATATGGGGGGAGGGAGAGAGGCACTTGATACTGGCACTTTTTTTGTGGGGGGGGAGATGGCACTATGATACTGGGACATGGGGGGGAGGAGAGAGGCACTTGATACTGGCATGTGGGGGGTTTGGCACTATGATACTGGCACATGGGGGGAGAGAGGCACTTGATACTGGCACTTTTTTTGGGGGGGAGATGGCACTATGATACTGGGACATGGGGGGGAAGAGAGAGGCACTTGATACTGGCACTTTTTTGGGGGGGAGATGGCACTATGATACTGGCACATGGGGGGGAAAGAGGCACTTGATACTGGCACTTTTTTGGGGGGGGAGATGGCACTATGATACTGGGACATGGGGGGAAGAGAGAGGCACTTGATACTGACACTTTTTTTGGGGGGGGAGATGGCACTATGATACTGGGACATGGGGGGGAAGAGAAAGGCACTATGATACTGGCACATGGGGGGGTTTGGCACTATGATACTGGCACATGGGGGGTGGGAAGGAGAGAGGCACTTGATACTGGCACATTGGGGGGGAGATGGCACTATGATACTGGGACATGTGGGGGGGAGGAGAGAGGCACTTGATACTGGCACATGATGGGGGGGCATCTATGGGGACACTTACTGGCACATTATTGTGGGGCATTATGGGGGACACTAGGCCGGCAGCCTATCAGAGGCCGGACACTGAGGGGCATCTACTGGGGCACTATATATGGGGCATTTTATACTGGTACATTATGGGGGGCACTAGCAGGAAGGGGGGAGAGGAGCACTATGGGGTAATTTACTGGGGGCACTATATAGGGGTATTTTATACTGGGACATTATGGGGGCACTATGCGGACATTAGCTCAACCCGGGGCATTACAAGGGGGTATTTTTGCACTGTCACATTATAAGGAGAATTATTACTACTGGGGGGGCATTATAGTGGGCTTTATTACTCCCCCATGGTATGACCCCCTAGTAGCAGCACCAGCCTCTCCCTGCTCTGCTATCCCTCTGCCCTTCTCCAAATCCTTATTATGAAATCTTTCTCATTAGGATAAAGCACAACATCAGCTCCGCCGAGCCCCCGGCCAAGTGTTGAAGTGGTGTCCGAGATCCCCAAGGGTCAAGTAACTGTAAGTTTTCATATGAAATATGTTTATGTTATACACATATAGCATCCACTGTGCCACACAATATACAGTATACCGCTACACTGTGCCAAAGGAGTGGGGTTTACACAGGAGGAGGGAGGTGCGAAGCGCGCTGGAGGGGCTCTTACAAATATTTGCTGTGGGGCCCAGTCACTTCTATTTACGCCCCTGGGACAGACATCACCACTCAAACATACAATGTCCCACTCTTTACAGTACACATAGACATTTAACATATCCCAAAATGGCACGAATTAGACCAGGGGTTCAAAGGTTAGTAAAAGTCTTTGTGAACAAAGGAAGCATGGCTGATGAGAGGGCCCATAATCCTGGGGCAAGAGGCTGGCAACCAGTCCCCTCCAAAACCCAGTGGTGAGGTTAGTTTCGCCACAGAAACCACCCAAAAATGACCCCATTTTAGAAACTACGCCCCTCAAGGTATACAAAACTGATTTTACAAACTTTCTTAACCCTTTAGGTGTTCCACAAGAATTGATGGAAAATGGAGATGAAATTTCAGAATTTCACTTTTTTGTCAGATTTTACATTTTAATCATTTTTTTCCAGTAGCAAAGCAAGGGTTAACAGCCAAATAAAACTCAATATTTATTACCCTGATTCTGCGGTTTATAGAAACACCCCACATGTGATCGTAAATTGCTGTACGGGCACACGGCCGGGCGCAGAAGGAAAGGAACGCCATATGGTTTTTGGAAGGCAAATTTAGCTGAACCGGTTCAAATTTAGCTAAACTGGTTTTTAGATGCCATGTCCCATTTGAAGCCCCCCTGATGCACCCCTACAGTAGAAACTCCAAAAAGTGACCACATTTTGGAAACTACGGGATAAGGTGGCAGTTTTATTGGTACTATTTTGGGGTACATATGATTTTTTTATTGCTCTATATTAAGTTTTTTGTGAGGCAAGGTAACAAAAAGATTTATGTTTTGGCACCGTTTTTATTTTTACAGCATTTAACCGAGGGATTAGGTCATGTGACTTTTTTATAGAGCAGATCGTTACGCACGTGGCAATACCTAATATGTATACATTTTTAAATTTTTTTCACTTTAGCACAATAATAGCAGTTTTGACACCAAAAAAATTATGTTTTAGTGTCTCCATGTTCTGAGAGCTATAGTTTTTTTATTTTTTGGGAGATTGTCTTAGGTAGGGGCTCATTTTTTGCGGGATGAGGTGACATTTTATTGATACCATTTTGGGGGGCATACACCTTTTTGATTGCTTGGTGTTGCACTTTTTGTGATGTAAGGTGACAAAAATTTTATTTTTTTACACAGTTTTTATTTTAAAAAAATTATGGTGTTTATCGGACAGGGTAGATCATGTGATCTATTTATAGAGCCGGTCATTACGGACGCGGAAATAGCTAATATGTGTGGGTTTTGTTTTGTTTTTTTCAGTTTTTTATTATAAAATAAGGGGAAAGGGGCGTTTTTTTTTCTTTTTTACTTTATTAATTTTATTACTTTATTAATTTTATTAAAAACACTTTTTTAAAATGTTTTTTACTTTACTTTATTTATGACATTCACTTTTGGGGGTCTGATCCCCTCTGAAATGCATTACAATACATCTGTATTGTAATGCATTGCCTGTTATTGTATGACACTGAGTCATACACTAACAGGTTGCCTAGGAGACCCAGCCTGAGGCTGGATCTCCTCGGCTCCCATAGAAGGCTATTCCCGATGCCGTGCAAGGCATTAGGCAGCCTCTGCACAGCATCGGGCTGCCTTGTGTCTCATCGGGTCCCCGCCACAGCAGCGCGGGGACTCGATGCTCTCCCTCACCCGACACAAACCTCTTCTATGTTGCGGTCAGCGCGGACCACGGCATAGAAGGGGTTAATTCGCCGGCATCGGCTTTTACAGCAATGCCGGCGGATACAGCAGGGGCCCGGCTACCACGGACTGCCGGGTCCCTGCAGTGATCGTGCGCGATCACTATGACTTACTATTACGTCAAATTACGGGAACTCAGTGGTTCCCATGACGTAACAGTACGTCAAAGGTCGGGAAGGGGTTAAGGACCAGGCAATTTTTTGCAAATCTGACCAGTGTCACTTTATGTGTGAATAACTTAAAAACGCTTTTACTTATCCCGGCCATTCTGAGATTGTTTTTTCGTCACATATTGTACTTCATGACACTGGTAAAATGGAGTAAACAAAATGTATTTTTATGTATAAAAAAAATACCAAATTTACCAAAAATTGGGAAAAATTAGCAAGTTTCTATTTCTCTACTTCTACATAGTAATACCTCCAAAAATAGTTATTAATTTACATTCCACATATGTCTACTTTATGTTTGGATCATTTTGGGAATGCCATTTAATTTTTTTGGGACGTTACAAGGCTTAGAAGTTTAGAAGCAAATTTTGAAATTTTTCAGAAAATTTCTAAAACCCACTTTTTCAGGACCAGTTCAGGTCTGAAGTCACTTTGTGAGGCTTACATAATAGAAACCACCCAAAAATGACCCCATTTTACAAACTACACCCCTCAAGGTATACAAAACTGATTTTACAAACTTTGCTAACCCTTTAGGTGTTCCACAAGAATTAATGGAAAATAGAGATAAAATTTCAAAATTTCACTTTTTTGGCAGATTTTCCATTTTAATATTTTTTTTCCAGTTACAAAGCAAGGGTTAACAGCCAAACAAAACTCAATATTTATGGCCCTGATTCTGTAGTTTACAGAAACACCCCATATGTGGTCGTAAACTGCTGTATGGGCACACGGCAGGGCGCAGAAGAAAAGGAGCGCCACATGGTTTTTAGATGCCATGTCCCATTTGAAGCCCTCCTGATGCACCCTTACAGTAGAAACTCCCAAGAAGTGACCCCATTTTGGAAACTAGGGGATAAGGTGCCAGTTTTATTGGTACTATTTTTGGGTACATATTATTTTTTAAACATTCATTATAACACTTTATGGGGCAAGGTGACCAAAAAAATTGGTTGTTTTAGCACAGTTTTTATTTATTTATTTTTACAGCGTTCACCTGAGGGGTTCGGTCAAATGAAATTTTTATAGAGAAGATCGTTACGGACGTGGCAATACCTAATATGTATACTTTTTCTGATTTATTTAAGTTTTACACAATAATAGCATTTTTGAAACAAAAAAATTATGTTTTAATGCGTCCATGTTCTGAGAGCTATAGTTTTTTTTATTTTTTGAGTGATTTTCTTCTGTAGGGGCTCATTTTTTGCAGTATGAGGTGACTGTTTTATTGGTACTATGTTGTTGGACATTTTGAAACAGTTTTTTTTTGTTTGTTTTTTTACGGTGTTCACCCGAGGGGTTAGGTCATGTGATATTTTTATAGAGCTGGTTGTTACGGACGCGGCGATACCTAATATGTATACTTTATTTATTTATTTCACTTTAACACAATAATAAGCATTTTTGAAACACAAAAAATGATGTTTTAGTGTCTCCATGTTCAGAGAGCTATAGTTTTTTTTAATTTTTGGAGCGATTTTCTTATGTAGGGGCTCATTTTTTGTGGAATGAGGTGACGGTTTTATTGGTACTATTTTGTGGGACATACGCCTTTTTTTTGCACTTTTTGTAATGTAAGGTGACGAAAATAGCTTTTTTTGACATATATTATTTTTTTTTTATGTTGTTTATCGGACTGGGTCGATCATGTGATATATTTATAGAGCCAACCATCACGGACGCGGCAATACCAAATATGTCTATTTTATTAAATTTTTTCTATTTTTAAATATTTTTTTTTATTCTTTACTTGGGGAGGTTTTTTTTTGCATGTAAAACCTTATTTCTTTTTTTATTTTTAACACTTTATTTATTTATTTACAGTTTGCATCCCCCATAAGGTCATACAAGACCTCTGGGGGACATTTAACTTCACTTATTATTATTTTTTTTTTCACTGTTGATTTCTCCTGTAACTGGGGCTGACATAGTAGTCCCAGTTACAGAAGAAATACACCCCCCAGAGAGGCTGTACAGCGTAATACAGCTCTCCCGACCCCGGCGATTACATGACCACCGGGCCGGAACAGGAAGCGCATAGCGCTTCCTGCTCTGTACACACAGCGCTCGGCAAGCGCAGTGTATACAGCGATCTAGAAGGCAGGGACACCTGGGCACTGTCCCTGCCTTCTCTAAGGGTTGACCTGCTGTCACTTACCATTTTTTCTGTCGACATTAGCCTATAGAGACTTTTTTTTTTGTTTTTCATGTTACTTTTCTTTTTTTCTTTTTTGGTTGTTATAACTGCAGCAATATCATATTTGTATATCTTTAACAAAAACCTTTTTTTAGAATTTGGTTTTGTGTCACTGTATTCATAGACTCATGACTGTTATTTTTCTATTATTTATGTAGCATATTTATTTTACACTGACAGGCATAATACACTGCAATACAGAAGTACATATGGACATGTACTTGTAACTGGAGATTTCAACTCCTTCCTGACCGCCTCACGTAAATTTACGTCGGCGGTCGGGTACTTAAAAATGCCATAGCGCTGAATGCCTGATGTTTCAAACAGCAGGCAGCTGGGACTAATTTATGCGGTTGACGATAAAGTCAATTGCATATATTTAACCCTTCAGATCCCGTGGTCAAATGTGACTACAGCATCTGGGAGGTAAAAAATCGAGATCGTGCACTCCCAGCCGTGTACTGGCTCCCACTAGCGAGGATCGGGGAGCCATAGTGTGTATGCGGAAGCCTCTGTATTCCTGAGTGATAAGAGGCTGCTGCACACTAGTTCCTATGGAGAGCCTGCCTGTGGCAGGGCTCTATAGGAACATAGGGGGTCATTTATTAAGACAGGTGATTTAGACGCCAGTCTTAATCCCCCTGCGCTGGTGCCAGATGTGCCAAAGTTAGGCCCCTTTCACACGGGCGAGTATTCCGCACGGATGCGATGCGTGAGTTGAACGCATTGCACCCGCACTGAATACCGACCCATTCATTTCTATGGGGCTGTGCACATGAGCGGTGATTTTCACGCATCACTTGTGCGTTGCGTGAAAATCGCAGCATGCTCTATATTGTGCGTTTTTCACGCAACGCAGGCCCCATAGAAGTGAATGGGGTTGCGTGAAAATCACAAGCATCCGCAAGCAAGTGCGGATGCTGTGCGATTTTCACGCACGGTTGCTAGGAGACGATCGGGATGGAGACCCGATCATTATTATTTTCCCTTATAACATGGTTATAAGGGAAAATAATAGCATTCTGAATACAGAATGCATAGTAAAATAGCGCTGGAGGGGTTAAAAAAAATAAAAAATAATTTAACTCACCTTAATCCACTTGCTGGCGCTGCCGGAATCTCGTCTGTCTCCTTCTTTGCTGAACAGGACCTGTGGTGAGCATTCATTCCAGGACCTGTGGTGATGTCACTCCGGTCATCACATGATCCATCACATGATCTTTTACCATGGTGATGGTTCATGTGATGGATCATGTGATGACCGGAGTGATGTCACCACAGGTCCTGGAATGAATGCTCACCACAGGTCCTGTTCAGCAAAGAAGGAGACAGACGAGATGCCGGCAGCGCGAGAAAGTGGATTAAGGTGAGTTAAATTATTATTATTTTTTTTTAACCCCTCCAGCGCTATCTACAGAACACCGATCCCAAGCCCGAACTTCTGTGAAGAAGTTCGGGTTTGGGTACCAAACATGCGCGATTTTTCTCACGCGAGTGCAAAACACATTACAATGTTTTGCACTCGCGTGGAAAAATCGTGGGTGTTCCCGTAACGCACCGGCACATTTTCCCGCAACGCCCGTGTGAACTCTCCCTTATGTAGAGTCACAGGCCTCTACATAACTTTGGCGCGTGGTGCAGCCAGCCGTGCGACATGATTTAAGATAAAGTGGTGTGAAACATGAATAAGATGGGCCGGCCTGCCTTGTTCCCCGCCATTCCATGTCCCCTTTTTTCCACCACCTCAGAAAAAGTGGCATGAGCAGGTAAAAGTCACAGATTCAGCTGCAAAACCCCTTTGCAACCAAATCTGCAAGAAAATTACGCCAAAAACCGGTCTACTACCAATAATAAATGACCCACGCAGTGTATTTCTTATAGGCTTGAATGTTAATGCATTAGGGTCTATGCGAAAAGCAATTTAATGACTACTTGTTATAATTACCTATGAAAACGTCCATACTAAAATTTAAAAATATTTATCCCATGGTGAAACGGAAAAAAAAAAGTCAAAATGGCCAATTTCACATTTTTGGGTTTCTTCTCCTCCAACAATTTTTTTTATAAAAAGTGATGGGGGTGATAATATGATGCAAAGAAATACATGTTTTGTCCAAAGCTTTTATTTTTTCAGTTTTAAAACTATACATATATGGTACTGTTGTAATTGTACTGACCCTGAAAATAAAAGTAAATAGGAAATGCTGTAAAAATAAAGAATGTGGCAGAATTGTGGGTTTTTTCTTTTTATAATTCCACCCCATTTGAAATTATTTTTCCCCGTTTCCCACTACATTGTATATGTAACACCCCCGAGTGGTGTTGCCACTCCTACACCCTGCTACTGTCCTTAATGGTCTAACATAATGTCATTGTAACAGTCCTGTACTGAGGCTCACCTGAGTCAGAGGACCGCTGGCTGGAGGTAGGAGTGGAGCCCAGTGGCAAGGACCGCAGGCAGGTAGTAGGTGCAGGAAGTCTGGCAGAGGCGTAGTCGGTAGGCAGGCAGTGGGTCAGGGCAGGCGGCAGTAAGCGTAGTCAGACAATCCGGATGGCAACGGTGGTAGCAGTTCAGTAGGTAGGGTCAAGCAGAAGAGTAGTCGGTAGGCAGGCGGTGGGTCAGGGCAGGCGGCAGTAAGCGTAGTCAGACAATCCGGATGGCAACGGTGGTAGCAGTTCAGTTGGTAGGGTCAAGCAGAAGAGTAGTCGGTAGGCAATTCCTGGTCAGCAGTGGACTTCCAGTTGTAGCAGGAGCAGCGGATGAGGAGAAGCTTGATCAAGGCTCAGGAGCTCAATAATCAGCAAACTGGAGTGCAAGGGGCTGGACTTAAATAGGGAAGTACCAGGTGTGGGGAATCAAGGGTAATGAGCAAGGCTTGGCAAGACTGAGGTTAACTAATAGGCTTCAGGGAGGAATGTCCAGAGAGGACGGTAGCCTAGTAAGCAGGGCTACCGCCTGGGATGTGGCTGGTCACGGGTTCGAATCCCGACAGTACTCCCCCCCTTCCAAGGTGACCTCCGGGCACCGCAGGGGCAGGCTTACTGGGGTGCCGTTGGTGGAACTCTTTTACCAGTCTGGGGGCGTGGACATTTTCTTCTCGCTCCCAGGAGTTATCCTCAGGAGGGTAACCCTTCCACCCAATTAGGTATTGTAGTCTTCCCCGGTGGATCCTGGAGTCGAGAATCTTTGCGACAACATATTCTTCTTCACCCTGTACCCTCACGGGTGGTGGAGGGGGAGAGTGGCGGCCTGTGAAGGTGTTCTCCACGTATGGCTTGAGGAGAGAGCAATGGAAGACAGGGTGCACCCTAATGGAGTCCGGAAGGTCGAGACGGAAAGTGACCTCGTTGATTTGTGCAGTGATCCGGAACGGACCCATGTATCTTTGGGCAAATTTTTTGGAGGGGACCTTCAATCTGAGGTTCCTGGTGGACAGCCACACCTTGTCTCCCACATGGAAGCCCGGGGTGGGTTTGCGACGTCTGTCTGCTCCCTGTTTAAAGCGCCTCTGGGCAAGCTGGAGGTTGTCAATAATGTTCTTTTGTGCCTCCTGTAGGGTTGTTAGGCGTTCGGCCACAGCTGGGAGGGTGGAGGCGACGGGTAGGTGGGGAATGAACACCGGGTGCGAGCCTGTGTTAGCAAAGAAGGGGCTGTGCTTGGTTGAGCTGTGCTCAGCATTGTTGTAGGCGAACTCGGCCGTGGGGAGATGATCCAGCCAGTCATCCTGCAGGTGGGAGCTGAAACAGCGTAGGTATTGCTCTAGGGTCTGATTAGTTCTCTCCGTCTGCCCGTTTGACTGAGGGTGGAAAGCAGAGGACAGGTTCACTTTAACCCCGAGCGCCAGGCAGAAGTTCTTCCAGAACTTTGAGGCAAATTGTACGCCTCGGTCGGAGACCACGTCGTCCGGGATCCCATGCAGCCTGAAGATCTCTCTGAGAATAAGATCGGCCGTCTGTTTGGCTGTGGGTAGGCCTTTGTAGGGGATGAAATGGGCCATCTTGGTGAGACGGTCGACCACGACCAGGATAGTGTTCATCCCTTTTGAATTAGGAAGGTCTACCACAAAGTCCATGGAGATCGAGCCCCAGGGGCGGGAGGGAATAGGGAGGGGTTGTAACAGACCCACAGGGGAGGAACGAAGAGTCTTATTGCGGGCACAGACCGCGCACGAGGAGATGTACCTCTTGATGTCCTCCTTGTATGTTGGCCACCAGAAGGAGCGGGAGAGAAGCTCCTGGGTCTTTTTTATGCCAAAATGGCCGGCCAGCTTGGAGTCATGGTTGAATTTGAGCACTTCGAGCCGTGCGATTTCTGGTACATATAGTTGTAGGTCCTGATGAAACCAATGACCGTTCTTAAACGTAAGGCTGATATTCCTTGTGGGGTGGGCGAGGAAGGGGTCATTTTCGTATCCTTCTTTGATTGTGCCCAGGAGTTCTTTAGAGTAGGTGGCCCCT
This sequence comes from Bufo bufo, assembly GCF_905171765.1. Lineage (NCBI taxonomy): Eukaryota > Metazoa > Chordata > Amphibia > Anura > Bufonidae > Bufo > Bufo bufo. The sequence goes on from NC_053392.1 coordinate 249,751,535, forward strand.
ACGACCCTTCTCTCGGGTAAGATGTTATTTTGGCCCTTGTTACTCTGTGAGGGCTCGGAAAACATTCTGGAGAGGGCGTCAGCCTTGCCGTTTTTTGATCCAGGGCGATAGGTGATGAGATAGTTGAAGCGGGAAAAGAATAGGCTCCATCTGGCCTGTCTGGCTGAGAGTCTCTTAGCGCTGCGGATGAACTCGAGGTTCTTGTGGTCAGTTAGTACAATTATGGGGTTGGTGGCTCCCTCCAGCAGGTGTCTCCACTCGGAGAAGGCATCCTTGATCGCCAGCAGTTCTTTGTTCCCGATGTCATAGTTCTTCTCGGAGGGGGACATCTGGCGGGAGAAATATGCGCACGGGTGTAATAGCATCCTCTCCCCTGTCCGTTGTGACAAAACTGCCCCCACCGCAGAGTCTGATGCATCCACTTCAACTGTAAATGGGAGCTCGGGGTTCGGGTGGATTAGGATTGGGGCAGAAGTGAAGAGGAGTTTCAACTTGGTGAAGGCCTCCTGGGCCTCGGGTGTCCAGGAGAAGGGGACTGCCTTCTTGGTGAGTTGGGTGATTGGTGATATGACCTTGGAGAAGTTCCGGATAAACTTCCGATAGAAGTTGGCGAAGCCAATGAATCTTTGTATCTCCTTCTCGTTTTTCGGAATGGGCCAGTTCATCACAGCTTGGACCTTCCCCGGGTCCATACTTAGGCCCTCTGGGGAGATGATGTATCCGAGGAACTGAGTGGTGGTTCGCTCAAACTCGCATTTCTCTAGCTTGATATAGAGAGAGTTCTGTCTGAGTCTCTGCAGTACCCTGCGGACGTGTTCGCGGTGCTGCTCGAGGTCTTCAGAGAAGATCAAGATGTCGTCCAGGTAAACGACTACAAACAGATCCAGCATGTCCCTGAGGACGTCGTTAATGAAGTGCTGGAAGGTGGCGGGAGCATTGCAGAGTCCGAAAGGCATGACCAGGTACTCGAAATGACCATAACGTGTCCGGAAGGCGGTCTTCCATTCGTCCCCAGGGCGGATTCGGACGAGGTTGTAGGCCCCTCGAAGGTCGAGTTTGGTGAAGATCTTCGCTTCCCGGAGTCTCTCAAGGAGTTCGGAAATCAGTGGGAGTGGGTACCGGTTTTTTACGGTTATGTCATTAAGCTTTCTGTAGTCTATGCAGGGACGCAGGGAGGAGTCTTTTTTCTCTACGAAGAAAAAGGGGGCTCCCGCGGGGGAGGTGGAGGGCCGGATGAACCCCTTCCTCAGGTCCTCGTCCAGGTACTCTTTCAGGGCCTTGAGTTCAGGCTCTGAGAGGGAGTAGATACTGCCAAAGGGTATTTCGGCCCCGGGCAACAGTTCTATAGGGCAGTCATAGGGTCGGTGTGGTGGCAGCTTGTCTGCGTTTTTCTTGTCGCAGACATCCTGGAACTCACGGTATTGAGGGGGTAGCAGATCCTTGACGGATAGTTTTGAGATGGTGGTGTCTTCGGGTGGAAGGACGGGTTTGTGGGAGCAATTTAGCGTGCAGAACTCGGATGGGAATCGTATGCAGCGGGTTTCCCAGTCCACCGAGGGGTTGTGGGTGGTCAACCATGGGATGCCCAAGATCACTGGGAACTTCGGGGAGGCGATCAGAGAGAAGTGGATCTTTTCACGGTGATCAGGTTCAATGAGGAGTTGTAGTTCGTGGTCTCGTGAGTGGCCGGCCCCGAGGAGAGTGGGGATCCGTCGACGGTTTCCAGGTCAACGGGGGCTGCCTTGATTGTCAGTGGAATGTTCTTTTCGCGGGCGAAGGTTAGGTCCATGAAGTTGCCTCCCGCCCCGGAGTCTAACATCGCTGAACAGGGGAGTTGTCGCCCCTCAATGTCGATGAGGATGGGGACGATGAAGTGGGATCCATGAGCCGCCGTGTTGTTATTTTCCGGGGCTGCTGGCGGGGTTGGAGTCTGTGGTTGCTCCTTTAGCTCCGTGACGGCAATAGTCTTTCGGATCTTATGAGGACATTTGATGGCAAAATGACCCGGCTCCCCACAGTAGAGGCAGAGGTTTTCGGCCAGCCTTCTCTCCTTCTCAGCTGTGGATAGAGACCTACGTAGAGCGTCAACCTGCATAGGTTCAGTTACTGACTGGGGGTCGCGCTGGGCGGTGGAAGAGAAGGAGTAAGTGGGTCTGTGGTCCGAGGACCAGAGTCTTTCTTTCTTCCTCTCGGAGAGTCTTTGATCTATCCGGATGCATAACTGAATGAAGTCATCCAGATCGTCCGGGGCCTCAACTCTGGCGAGTTCGTCCTTTATTAATTCTGACAGGCCTCGCCGGAATTGGCTTCTCTGTGCCGCTGGGTTCCAGGTGGTGTCCGTGACCCAACGGCAAAACTCGGCGGTGTATTCGGCGACGGAGCGTCTCCCTTGCCGCAGACCATGTAGTCGCGCCTCGGCTGTCGCACAGCGGTTGGGGTCATCGAAGACTTGGCTCATGGCGGTGATAAAGTTGTTTAGGTTGTCCAGGAGCTGACTGTTAGTCTCCACGTATGGTGATGCCCATGCTAATGCTTCATCCGTCAGGAGATTGACCACGAATAGCACCTTCTTTTTCTCAGTGGTGAAGGGGGCCGGGTACATCTGAAAATAGATGCAGCATTGGTTTAGAAACCCCCGATACTGGCGTCTGTCGCCGCTGAATCTTGATGGGAGTGGCATGCGGGTGTCTGCGGGCGCGCCGCGAACGTCCAGGAGTTGCCTCTGTAGTTCAATAATCTCCCTCTGTTGGCTTTGGACTACGCCTTGGAGCTGGGCAAATTTCTCCTGAAATGTAGTACCAAAATCTTGAAGTTCGGAGACCTGCTTACGCAGAGTGGCCATTGCGGACTCCATAGTGTGGCTGATTATTCTGTAACAGTCCTGTACTGAGGCTCACCTGAGTCAGAGGACCGCTGGCTGGAGGTAGGAGTGGAGCCCAGTGGCAAGGACCGCAGGCAGGTAGTAGGTGCAGGAAGTCTGGCAGAGGCGTAGTCGGTAGGCAGGCAGTGGGTCAGGGCAGGCGGCAGTAAGCGTAGTCAGACAATCCGGATGGCAACGGTGGTAGCAGTTCAGTAGGTAGGGTCAAGCAGAAGAGTAGTCGGTAGGCAGGCGGTGGGTCAGGGCAGGCGGCAGTAAGCGTAGTCAGACAATCCGGATGGCAACGGTGGTAGCAGTTCAGTTGGTAGGGTCAAGCAGAAGAGTAGTCGGTAGGCAATTCCTGGTCAGCAGTGGACTTCCAGTTGTAGCAGGAGCAGCGGATGAGGAGAAGCTTGATCAAGGCTCAGGAGCTCAATAATCAGCAAACTGGAGTGCAAGGGGCTGGACTTAAATAGGGAAGTACCAGGTGTGGGGAATCAAGGGTAATGAGCAAGGCTTGGCAAGACTGAGGTTAACTAATAGGCTTCAGGGAGGAATGTCCAGAGAGGACGGTAGCCTAGTAAGCAGGGCTACCGCCTGGGATGTGGCTGGTCACGGGTTCGAATCCCAACAGTCATCTTATGTATTTATTCCAAGTCCTCCACACTGTGCATTTCTAATGTTATGTAACTGTTCAGATGTAATGTGCCTGGTTCACCAGCAGGTGGCAGCAAACACGGCAGAGCTATACTTAGATAAAATGGAACTTACCTTCCATTCTAACTCCCCTCTAGAGAGAAGTGGGCAAGTCCTACTTCCTACAGGGAAAGTGGGGCAGAAGTTCCAGTTAGTCTATCTTACCCCCTGTTAAGGGAAGGGTGTGCAGGGGCACGTCTCTGCTGGATGTGCCCACGCCAGCCAAAGCACCCTAATCTCTGCTGGCCATGGAGGCCAAAGCTTAAAGCCTCAGGAGCCAGGAGGAAAGTTCCCTGGATTAACTTAGAGTCAGACCACAGGGAGAAAGTGCAGCATACAGAGGAAGGTGAGTTATACAGCCAGCCTGTCAGTACAGCAGAGTCAGAGAGAAAGATATATCAGAGTTGAGTGTGCCTGCCAGTTCATGCTAAACCCTGCTGGAACCAAGACAAAGCCTGAAACTGTTTGGAGAAACGCTTATTCAAGTAAAGCTGCCATTAAACTTCATCTCAAGGTCTGGACTCAAGTCATTCTTTTCAATCCCTCAATCATTCCCCCTATTTATTGCTTTGGAGCCAAATCCTGGGGTCCAGCCATATCCAGGTAGGAGCACCGCGACACATAAAGAGACATTTGAGACGCACTATACCACTCGGCATTCCTACACCTGGGACGCAATATATATATATATATATATATATAGAGGGCCTGGGGGGGGGGGGCGCCCGTTGCATATGCAACAGTAAATGGTGCCTTTAGAAAGTACAAATTGTCCTGCAAAAAACAAGCCCTAATATAGCTATGTGAATGGATAAGGCTGGGAGTAAAAAATGAAAAAAAGCTAAATTGGTCTTGAAGGGGTAAATCTGGTTATTGCATAAAAGACACAGCTCAGAGGAGTTGTAATAGGGACTAATGATATATGGCGGTATCTGAACAACTCAAATACAGACTTTGCATATTTTTCTGCTCGCCATAATTCCTACTCACATATAGACTACTACCTCATAAGCACATCTTTAGTATCACTAGCACAGAAGGTGATAATTTTGGACTGATCACTCACTGAATGGGCCAATGGCCATGCCAATTACTCTCACGTCCTGATGAATTTATAGGAAACCAGGATACGTCACATTGAATGATAATCAAGAAGTCTCTGTTTATAGTTTATGGTGTGCTCGTAAGGCAGTCATACGGGGTCACTGTATCAAACTGGCAGCAGAGATAAAGGGGTTTTGTTGCTTCAGCAAATGGCATTTATCACGTGGACAAAGTTAATACAAGGCACTTACTAATATATTGTGATTGTCCATATTGCTTAATTTGCTGGCTTGATTAATTTTTCCATTGCATTATACACTGATTGTTTTACAGCCACTGCTGCAGTGCAGATACAAAGGGAACTGCCGAGCTTGTATGCCTATGTACGCTCCAATGTTCTCAGCCTCTCCGGCACTTTTTTTTCTTTATATTTCACAAGCACGACCAGCGTGGCTGTTTTGCAGAGGGGCCGTAAAACTTGGAAATGAGCAGTGTATAATGCGATGGGAAAAATGAATCAAGCCAGCAAAGGAGCACCACGGCCTTCTCAAAGCTTATCTTAGGCCAGTGATGACACATTCATCTGTCACGTGGCCTAGGCGCAGCTCAACCCCATAGATGTGAATGGGGTATGGGGCTGAGTACAATACCAAGCACGGCCACTATACATGCATCAGCGCAGCACAAAGGAGAGCATCGGAGCATGAAATGCTCTGATGCTCATATCACAGGGGCTGCCGGGCTGAAAATGTGGGTATGTCCGGGTTCAGCTCTGAACCCAGACAACCACTTTAATGTAATTTCTAATCTATACACCAGTCCAAGTGCCATGGTTCAATACAGTGGTTTTGTGTGGAAGGCAGAGCTGTCTGCTTTTGACGATTATTTTCAACCTACTTATCGAAACATTGGTGGTTGCACTGAAAAACAGTAACATAGTAACAGTTTCTAAGGCCTCTTTCACACTACCGTTTTCTTTTTTTCCGTTTTGCGGGCCGTTTTTTGCGTTCCGAATACGGAACCATTCATTTCAACGGTTCCGCGAAAAAAACGGAATGTGTTCCGTATGCATTCCATTTCCGTATTTCCGTTTTTCTGTTCCGTTGAAAGATAGAACATGTCCTATATTTGGCCGCAAATCACGGTCCGTGGCTCCATTAAAGTCCATGGGTCCGCAAAAAAAACGGAACACATACGGAAATGCATCCGTATGTCTTCCGTATCCGTTCCGTTTTTTGCGGAACCATCTATTGAAAATGTTATGCCCAGCCCAATTTTCTCTATGTAATTACTGTATACTGTACATGCCATACGGAAAAACGGAACGGAAAAACGGAACCGAAACGGAAACACAACGGAAACAAAAAAACGGAAAAATGGATCAGTGAAAAACGGAACGCAAAACACTGAAATCGACATACTGTAGTGTGAAAGAGGCCTAAGGCTGAAAAAGACATACCGTACATCCATTTAGCTCAGCCTATTATCTTGAAAAGTTGATCCAGAGAAAGGCAACAAAAAACCTTAGAAGGTAAAAGTCAATTTTCCTCATTTTAGGAGGAAATATTTCTCCCCGACTCCAATCAGGCAACCAGAATAACTCCCTGGATCAACAACCCATCTTTAGTAGCTATAGCCTGTAATATTGTTACACTCCAGAAATGCATGCATCCACCTCTTGAACCTTTTTAGTGAATTCACTATCACCACCTCTTCAGGAACGTCTTTGCCAAAGACAGCAGCAGAGTAGGAAGAGAGAAGGAAGACGGCACTTGCGCACTACGCACACCATCTCCTCATACAGCTTATCTGCGTGGGTGCCGGGTGTCGGACCCTTCGCCGATCTGATATTGATGACCTATCCAGAGGATAGGTCATCAATAGTAAAAGCCTGGACAACCCCTTTAATATATTTATACATGATTATTAGATTTCCCCACAGTTGTCTTTTTTCTTAACTAAATAACCCTAATTTTGATAATCTTTCAGGGTACTGTAGTGGTCCACTCATTCCATTTATTACTTTAGTTGCCCTCCTCTGAACCCTCTCCAGCTCTACTATATCTTTCTTGTGGACAGGAGCCCAGAACTGTACACAGTAATCCATGTGTGGTCTGACTAGTGACTTATAAAGTGGTAGGACTATGTTCTCATCACGGGCATCTATGCCCCTTTTGATGCAACCCATTATCTTATTGCCCTTGGCAGCAGCCTGACACTGGTTTCTGCAGCATAGTTTGCTGTCCAATAAAAGTCCTTTTCCATGTCAGTGTTACCCAGTGTTTTACCATTTTGTATGTACTGGTGACATGTATTTTTGCTTTCCATGTGCATAACCTTACATTTGTCAGTGTTAAACCTCATCTAAAACAAAATCACAGAAATATCGTGGCAAATATGGGGGAACTGCTCAAACCCCAAACACTGTAGCGTGTTTCTCATTGGGGGAGCAGTCCCACCGCATGTGGACCGCAGCAAACGACCATCCCCAGCAAAAAAATGCATACAATGGAGGATGCCGGCGTGGTCCACATGCACCACAAAGGCATCCTACACAAAACGGAGCATTGTGTGGATGAAAATATAATTATATAAATCACAGAAAAATGCACCAAACGGATATGCCACTGACTATACTGTCACGAGGGTATCGAGAACCACGCCTGACTCCGTTATACCCGGGGTCAGGAAGTCGCAGCAGTTGGCTGCACGCTCTATTTAAGATAGGGCTGTTTTCCTTATGGTAGCTTTCTGGGTTTGCTTTGCAAACCCTTTTGGCTCACTCAGGGATCCGTAGCTCCTTCTACTCAGCTGTTCCTTGTCCAGCACTCCCAAACCTCCTTATATTCCTCTCTCACACTTCTCTGGTTGCCAGAGATAGAACTTCCTGCCTGGACATCTATTCTGACCTTCTGGAGCTGTGTTGCTGCGTTCTCTAGTAGTTGGTCCAGAACGCTACCCTCCGGATCCCTGTTGGACCTTTGTGGTCTATTGTGATCGCCCACCTGGGTGTATGTGTTTGTCTGTTTTGTCTGTCCTCTCCCTGGTGTTTCCCTCTTAGTGATAGTGGTGCGGACTAGCGATCCCACCGGCCCTTTCACTATCTAGGGCTCATTTTAGGGAAAGCCAGGGTTTAGGCACGTGATCGCCGCATGGGTGAGGAACCCGTCTAGGGACGTCAGGGCAGTCAGGTGCCAGCCGCAAGGTGAGTTAGGGGTTACCACCTTTCCCTCTCCCTTGGGCAGGGCTTTCCCTTTTATCCTCCCTGTGCGTGACGTCGGGCATTACATTATCTCTGGCCCTTATTTTGTGTAGGTAAAAAAATAAAAAATATTTTATTTTTTTTACCTACTTAGAATCCAGTATGGATCAAATTGCTGCTCTGTCCAAACAATTTCATGGCCTGTCTTTTGAGGTGGCAGGATTGAAGGCGTCGGTCCTCCAGCAACAGCAGCGATTACAACTGACCGCAAGCCCAGCGGTTGCTACTGGTAACCAGGTTGTTGCGGAACCCAAGGTCCTTCTCCCTGACAGATTTTCTGGGGGAAGGGACAAGTTTTTGACATTCCGTGAGGCCTGTAAGTTATATTTTAAACTGCGCCCTTACTCCTCTGGTAATGAAGATCAGCGGGTGGGGGTTGTTATTTCCCTGCTGCAGGGGGACCCGCAGTCCTGGGCGTTCTCTTTACCTACTGATTCCCAGGCTCTCCGGTCAGTGGATGAGTTTTTCGGGGCTTTGGGTCTCATATATGACGACCCTGACCGAGTCGCACTGGCTGAATCAAGATTACGGAGACTCTTACAAGGAGAGCGGCCGGTAGAGGAGTATTGCTCTGAATTCCGTAGGTGGGCTACGGATACCCAATGGAACGACCCGGCTCTCAGGAGTCAGTTCTGCTCTGGGTTATCCGAAAGGGTTAAGGATGCGCTTGCATTATATGAGACCCCCTTTTCCCTTGATGCGGTTATGTTCCTTTCTATCCGTATAGAGAGACGCCTTAGGGACAGGTTGAAAAAACCGGAGCAATTGGTAACCCCTCCCAAGCAGCAGTTAGTCTGTACGGACTTAGACGAGCCTATGCAGCTAGGAGGAACTACTCGTCAGGTCCGTCCTCCTGAGGCCCGCCGTAGGCGTGTTTTTTTTTTTTTTTTTTTTTTTGGGGAGAGGGGTCATTTCATTAATGTCTGTCCTTCTTTCCTCAGAAACAAAAAACCGTCGGAAAAACTACTAACCCCAGGCTGTGTGGAGGATGTCAGCCGGGGGGTATACGTTTCCTCCATACGTACATCGCAATTTGTGTTGCCAGCGGTTATTATTTTTGGTGATAAGACGGAGACTATTTCTTTCTTTCTAGACAGTGGAGCAGGGGTAAATTTGATAGATGCCCATTTTGCCCGCACTATGGGTTTGTCTCTCTGTACGTTACAGAGACCCATTTCCATATTCGCTATTGATTCTGCTCCCCTGTCTCAGAGAAACCTCACCCACATTGTTCATAATTTACACCTTCGGGTAGGGGACCACCATAACGAGATGCTTTCAGGTTATGTTCTGGAGGGGCTTCCCACTCCGGTAGTGCTGGGTCTTCCCTGGTTGGTAGCGCACAATCCAGTAGTGGATTGGCAGGCCAGGGAGATATTGGAGTGGAGTGAGCAGTGCAGAGAAAATTGCTTAAATAGCAATTGCTTAGTCGCCTCCATAACTACCCTACCTACATTTATCTCGGATTTTGAGGATGTTTTTTCTGAAAAGGGTTGTCAGAAGTTACCACCTCATCGTCCTTATGATTGCCCGGTTAACCTTATTCCCGGCGCAAAATTACCGAGAGCTTGGCTAAGGGACACATCAGACCCTCTTCTTCACCCGTGGCTGCAGGGTTTTTCTTCGTTAAAAAGAAAGATGGGGGCCTGCGTCCTTGCCTAGATTTTCGCGAATTAAATCGGATAACCATCCGAGACCCATACCCTCTTCCTCTCATTCCTGACCTGTTTAACCAGATTGCGGGTGCTAGGTGGTTCTCCAAACTTGATCTTAGGGGGGCCTACAATCTGATTCGTATTAAGGAGGGGGATGAGTGGAAGACAGCGTTTAACACCCCTGAGGGGCATTATGAAAATCTAGTTATGCCTTTCGGTCTGACCAATGCTCCTGCCGTCTTTCAACATTTCGTTAATTACATTTTTAGTCATCTAATCGGCAGGTTTGTGGTAATATACCTAGATGATATTTTAATTTATTCGTCTGATTTGAAAACACATGAGGTGCATGTCAGACAAGTACTGCAGGTCCTACGGACTAATGAATTATATGCTAAAATTGAAAAATGTGTCTTCGCCGTTCAGGAGGTACAATTCCTAGGTTATTTTTTATCTGCTTCAGGTTTCCGTATGGATCCTAGGAAGGTCCAGGCAATTTTAGATTGGGATCTTCCTGAGAACCTCAAAGCACTGCAACGGTTCTTGGGCTTCGCGAATTTCTATAGGAAATTCATTAAAAATTATTCACTTATTGTAAAACCGCTTACTGACATGACTAGGAAGGGGACTGATTTTTCTAAATGGTCTGACGCCGCTAAAGTTGCTTTTTCCTCTCTAAAAGAGAGGTTTACCTCAGCACCTGTACTAGTGCAGCGTACTCAAGTTAGGTTAAGAAATGTTCCTGGGTGTTGTAGTGCAATAGACACTAACCTGAGACGGCTGACTCTCTGCAAGGGCAGGTGATGATGAGAAATGTTCGTGACGCCAGTGCCAATTAAACGGTGGCACGCCGTTTGCTGATAGCAGGAATAACCCCTCTGTTGTCTTGAGTACCTCTTGCTTTTCTGAGCTTTGCCTCTGTCTCTCTCTCAGCTTCCTCAGGCTCTAGAAACTTCTGAACTCCTGCTTCTGCGTATATGAATTCAGATGGGGAACCTTCTCCTTGGATCTGGAACCCGGTTACAGGGACTGCATTACCCTCTCCTAGTCTGCAGGCTTCAGGCCTGGACTTGACTCTGACATTGTCTAATCTCTGGTTAGACTAGACTATCAACCTTAGACTGCCTTTCCCTTCCCTGACTGGGCCTTATATAAACTAGGGCTCCCTAGCTCCCTCTAGTGACTAAGAGCTGGAATGACACCCCTAGCAGGCCTGTACATGCAAGTTTCACAGTAACAGGGAAATACATAGCATTACAGTTTATAAAGATGACTTATACCAACTTCCCCATAAATAAGGGGGGACGACAGCACACAAGTGACCCTTCTGTAGTGACGGGCATTACAGTCCCCGTACACTACATACCCCACTGCTTTAAGCTGAGTACGACCTCGTACTCCATCAGGGCTCGCCCAACTGGAATCTCTACCTGAAACAGAAAAAGAGACATGCAGGCATACATATATGTAATTCATCTGCATTTACATTCATATCAGGTCCAATTGGCAAAGGTGAAGGTTGGTGACAAGGGGCGTCGTTCTCTTCTTCTCAGGATAGTGAATGGAACTGGGGCGCTGACCTGGCACAACGTAACATTATAACCAGGATAGTCCATGACAATGAATAAGTCCATAATAGAACAGCAAAATAGATAAAACAGTATAAAAGTTCTTGGAGGCTCAAAGAACAAACATGAGTCCGTACCCAGGTTATTTTCCTATTAAATCACAGAGGCTCTCGTGCGGTGGAGTCCATCTCTGGGCACATTTCCTTTAAAAAAAAGTAAGAATCTCAGAGGCTCAGGTTCTTTTGAGTCTGTCTCCGGGCACGGTTCCTTAGTATCAAGTTGCACTATATAAAACAAGTGCTGTAATACCCCTGATCAACCTGGAAAGGGGGGTAAGGGTAAAAGGTGCAACAAAGGAACAGGCACAACTTGGCGTGGGATAGCAAAAGCAGGCAGGAGATCCTGGAAACAAACTTGGCTTTGTTGACCTTGTGATTTCAGTGGTGGTTAACACCTACCACTGAGCCGTGGATGAACTGGCAGCAGCAACAAAGAACCAGAAAACATAGGACTCCTGTCCTGGAAGGGTTAAGCTTTCAACATCATCATTTCTAACTAAATAAATCAAAGGCCTAGCAGGCTGATTCACAGTGGCATGTCATAATTACCTGGCTCTGCTGGCAAGTACGGCCTGTAGTAGTCCTCTACAGGAGGATGTGCCCACATAACGGTGTCAGGGGGCAGCTGCAAGGTAAAGGGGCCCCTAATAGGTATTGGCCCCATGGGCCTAGGGGTAAACCCTCGGGTGGACCGTACCGGTCCCGGCATACTGATTGTGGGTGGTGCTGCATTGGGTACCGCCGCCGCAAGCGGTCCGGTGGGCTCTGTGCAGCAGTTCACAGCAATAGCGGGTCCTCTTTGGGGCCGCAACGGAGCGGTGGTGACAGAAGGTGGTCTACGGGTGGTGACAGGCACCCTTACCTCGTCCTTTGGCGGCGTCCGGATCCTGGCGGTCGCGATCTTGCGCAGCTCCCGCAACTTCTCTTCCAGCCGGACAATCTGGTGACCGATGCTCTCCGTGTCGGAGTCGCTGTCATCTGCTGGCGACGCCGGCGCAGGTACAGTCAACGATGGCTTGGACTCGGCCTCTGCAGGTTCTGGTGGCGCATCGGGTCTCCGACCCTTCCGGATGTTCTCCAAGGTAACCCGAAGTCCTTTTAAGTTCTCCAGGTCCTGTATGGTCTTCTCCCGACGAGGCAGCTCGGGGGAAGGATAAGGGCTCACCCATTTTTCCAACACGGTTGGCTGCCAGAAGACATTAGGCCCAATGAAGGAGCTCCGCTCCTGGAAGGCGTGATGGGCCGGCTCTGGAGAGCGTTCAGGTTCCCGCTCGCAGCCAGAGTAGTCTTCTTCTGCCTCCCAGTCCTCAGGTTCTCGCTTGGGACGGGTCACGGCAGTTGCATAAGGGCCTCTCAGGCTCTCGGCAGGGGTGAACTCCACTTCCTCTCCCTCGCGGAGGCTGTGCTGATAGGAAGGGAGGTAGTCTCTCTTGACAGATCTTCTGTTAACATACAAGTCTCTGCCAGTTAGATAATCTTGGATGAACCCGTAGCCACGGGTTTTGTCAAAGGACACCACCAACCCCTTTCTCCTTTCCAGGCGGGGCTGGGTGTCGGTGTGTCGTTCATGGATAGTCTTGGTCAATTCCTCATAATAGATTTTAGTCTTTGTATTCCGCTTTATAGCGGCCTCCCGGATCTCTGCCATTAGTGAAGACCACTTGAAAGAGGGCTGAAAGAAGTCTCTCCAGGAGCCATAGCAGGGCTCCGGTTCTTTCTCCCGTGGCGGGCAGGCGGGTCTCTCCGGTCCCGGAGAGTAGGCCGGCGGAGCCTCCTCTGGCTCTACACCAATATCAGTCATCTTTGGTATTTCAGGCGTGGACGTTGCAGCAAAGCGGTGCTCACTCTCCAACATGCTCGATCCTTCTCTGGAGAGCGATAGGGTGGCGCCAATAAGATCAGCCAGCTCCTCCCATTGCACTGGGAGGCCGCACCCCAGGTATTCCAGTATATGGAAGGCGGAGTCCATGCTGGCCGACATGCAAATGTCCAGATAAGCAGTGGCGCCTGACCTTGAACTCCTTCCCGCAAATTCCTCAAAAAGGCGCCAATTTTTCCCGCCTTTTCGGGATGAAGATGACGCAGCAGCTATTTCAGTAGCCTCAGCGGCCATCTTTGGTAGAAGCGCCATCTATTCACTGACAGCAAGCAGGATGATAAAAAGTCCATAAAACCACACTCCGATGTGGCGATTTTCTTCCTCTTGATAGCGCAACACTGCACAGCGCTTTTTGGAGGTTTTAGGGACACTTTGGGTATGTTTTTCAGTCCACAAAGTCCACTTTAATAAAACAGGCAATTTGTCACTTTGGTCACAGGGCAACTGTATAAGGCACAAAGTTCACGCTTCTTGCACTAGAAAGCGTGCGTATCCTGTTCGTGACGCCAAAAGAGAAGGTGCAGCGTACTCAAGTTAGGTTAAGAAATGTTCCTGGGTGTTGTAGTGCAATAGACACTAACCTGAGACGGCTGACTCTCTGCAAGGGCAGGTGATGATGAGAAATGTTCGTGACGCCAGTGCCAATTAAAAGGTGGCACGCCGTTTGCTGATAGCAGGAATAACTCCTCTGTTGTCTTGAGTACCTCTTGCTTTTCTGAGCTTTGCCTCTGTCTCTCTCTCAGCTTCCTCAGGCTCTAGAAACTTCTGAACTCCTGCTTCTGCGTATATGAATTCAGGAGGGGAACCTTCTCCTTGGATCTGGAACCCGGTTACTGGGACTGCATTACCCTCTCCTAGTCTGCAGGCTTCAGGCCTGGACTTGACTCTGACATTGTCTAATCTCTGGTTAGACTAGACTATCATCCTTAGACTGCCTTTCCCTTCCCTGACTGGGCCTTATATAAACTAGGGCTCCCTAGCTCCCTCTAGTGACTAAGAGCTGGAATGACACCCCTAGCAGGCCTGTACATGCAAGTTTCACAGTAACAGGGAAATACATAGCATTACAGTTTATAAAGATGACTTATACCAACTTCCCCATAAATAAGGGGGGACGACAGCACACAAGTGACCCTTCTGTAGTGACGGGCATTACAGTCCCCGTACACTACACTAGTCCAACCTGATGTCTCTCAGCCTTTTATTGTTGAAGTCGATGCGTCAGAGGTGGGAGTGGGGGCGGTGCTGTCTCAGGGTCCGTCTCCTGGCAAATGGCGTCCTTGTGCTTTCTTTTCTAAAAAACTATCTGCAGCAGAAAAGAACTACGATATTGGCAATAGGGAACTATTAGCTATTAAATTTGCGTTTGAGGAGTGGCGTCACTTCTTAGAGGGGGCAGTCCACCCTGTCACTGTGATTACGGACCACAAAAATCTTCTGTACCTCGAATCAGCTAAGCGTCTCACCCTTAGACAGGCTAGGTGGTCGCTATTTTTTACCAGGTTTAACTTTGTGATTACCTATCGTCCTGGGGCAAAGAACACCAAGGCTGATGCACTATCTCGTTGTTTCCCTGGAGGGGGTAATGTGAGTGATGCGGTGCCCATTCTTCAAAGAGGAGTGGTTGTTTCTGCGGTACACTCTGTTTTGGAGGGGAAGGTGTTAGAGGCCCAGGGGGACGCCCCAGTCTCTTGTCCCTCAGAGAAATTGTTTGTACCGTTGAACCTACGTTTCGAATTATTAAAGGAACATCATAGTTCGGCACTTGCTGGGCACCCGGGTAGTAAAGCAACCTTGGAGCTATTGTCTCGTCATTTTTGGTGGCCAAGGTTGCGTCAGGATGTATTGGATTTTGTGTCTACTTGTTCTACCTGTGCGCGCGCAAAAGTTTCACATACACGTCCTGCAGGGTCTCTATTACCACTCGTCATTCCCAATAGACCGTGGACACATCTGTCAATGGATTTTATCACTGACTTACCTTTGTCTGCGGGTAAAACAGTTATTTTGGTAGTAGTGGACAGGTTTAGCAAAATGGTACACTTCATTGCGTTACCCGCACTACCTAATGCTAAGACTCTTGCTCAGGTATTCGTCAGTGAAATCGTGAAGCTTCACGGGGTCCCCTCCGATGTTGTTTCGGATCGGGGTACCCAGTTTATTTCTAAATTTTGGAAAGCTTTTTGTTCCCGTTTTGGGGTACACTTGTCCTTTTCCTCAGCTTGCCATCCTCAGTCGAATGGACAGACTGAGCGCACCAACCAAAACCTTGAGACATATCTAAGATGTTTTGTGTCTGAAAACCAAGAGTTGTGGTCATCATATTTACCGTTAGCTGAGTTTGCCATAAATAATCGTCGTCAGGAATCCACTGGCAAGTCACCATTTCTTCGTGCATATGGTTTTCATCCCCAATTCTGTACTTTCAAAGAGGGGGGGTCTTCTGGGGTTCCCGAAGAGGAACGGTTTTCGTCATCTCTTTCATCGGTATGGCAGAAGGTGCAAGCTAACTTGAAAAATATGGGAGGTAAATACAAATGCATGGCTGATAAGAGACGGTCGCCAGGTCCGGACCTAGGAGTGAATGACTATGTGTGGTTGTCTACTAGGAATATTAAATTGAAGGTTCCCTCTTGGAAACTGGGTCCTAGGTTTATTGGCCCTTACAAAATTGTAGCCATCATCAACCCCGTGGCTTTTCGCCTGGAGTTACCTCAGACTTTTAAAATTCATAATGTTTTTCATAAGTCGTTACTCAAAAAATATGTTCCACCTCTAGAACCGTCACCGCTGCCACCCCCTCCTGTTGTCGTGGATGGTAATCTAGAATTTCAGATATCCAAAATTGTTAATTCTCGTCGGGTCCGCCGCTCTCTTCAATATCTGGTGCATTGGAGAGGTTACGGTCCAGAGGAAAGAATGTGGGTTCCTGCGTCTGAGGTAAACGCCGACAGGCTAGTTCGGGTTTTTCATGCCTCTCATCCTGAGAGACCTGGTCCTGAGTGTCCGGAGGCCCCTCGTAGAGAGGGGGGTACTGTCACGAGGGTATTGAGAACCACGCCTGACTCCGTTATACCCGGGGTCAGGAAGTCGCAGCGGTTGGCTGCACGCTCTATTTAAGATAGGGCTGTTTTCCTTATGGTAGCTTTCTGGGTTTGCTTTGCAAACCCTTTTGGCTCACTCAGGGATCCGTAGCTCCTTCTCCTCAGCTGTTCCTTGTCCAGCACTCCCAAACCTCCTTATATTCCTCTCTCACACTTCTCTGGTTGCCAGAGATAGAACTTCCTGCCTGGACATCTATTCTGACCTTCTGGAGCTGTGTTGCTGCGTTCTCTGGTAATTGGTCCAGAACGCTACCCTCCGGATCCCTGTTGGACCTTTGTGGTCTATTGTGATCGCCCACCTGGGTGTATGTGTTTGTCTGTTTTGTCTGTCCTCTCCCTGGTGTTTCCCTCTTAGTGATAGTGGTGCGGACTAGCGATCCCACCGGCCCGTTCACTATCTAGGGCTCATTTTAGGGAAAGCCAGGGTTTAGGCACGTGATCGCCGCACGGGTGAGGAACCCGTCTAGGGACATCAGGGCAGTCAGGTGCCAGCCGCAAGGTGAGTTAGGGGTCACCACCTTTCACTCTCCCTTGGGCAGGGCTTTCCCTTTTATCCTCCCTGTGCGTGATGTCGGTCATTACATATACTAGCTAGTCATACAAGCAGATATTAAAAGCTGAGACTTTTGCCAATATATTCCTGTCAGGAACATATCGGAGCCCATCATGCACCACGTCACGGTCTCTCAGCATGGCAAGGGGTCCTACCACTACGCTAACTATGGTGTGAACACGGTCTGAAGGTGATGAAATCCAGCTCACAGCCAAGCTTCCACACAACCGCCTAGCAGGACAACTAGTGCAATGTGAATAAAGCGAGACTGTAAGCCACAACCATATCAGACCGTGTGATGGAGGTTACCAGGTGCAAAAGAATGTTTAATGCCAGGTAATGGCACATACACTACATATGAAACAAAATCACAGAAATATAGTGGCAAATATGGGGGAACTGCTCAAACCCCAAACACTGTAGCGTGTTTCTCATTGGGGGAGTAGTCCCACCGCATGTGGACCGCAGCAAACGACCATCCCCAGCAAAAAAATGCGTACAATGGAGGATGCCGGCGCGGTCCACATGCACCACAAAGGCATCCTACACACAACGGAGCATTGTGCGGATGAAAATATAATTATATAAACCTCATCTGCCACTTTTCTGCCGAAGCCTCCAATCTATCCAGATCACTCTGTAGCAGTATACTGTCCTCTTCAATGTTAATTACTTTACACAGTTTAGTGTCATCTGCAAAAATTGATATTTTACTGTGCAAGCCTTCTACAAGATCATTAATAAATATATTGAAGAGAATAGGGCCCAATACTCACCCCTGAGGTACTCCGCTAGTGACAGTGACCCAATCTGAGTGTGTACCGTTAATAACCACCCTCTGTTTTCTATCACTCAGCCAGTTACTTACCCACATACAGACATTTTCTCCCAGTCCGAGCATTCTCATTTTATATACTAACCTTTTATGTGGTACAGTGTAAAATGCTTTGCAGAAGTCAAGATATATGACATATATTAACTTACCCTAATCCAGTCTAAGGCTACTTTCACACTTGCGTTCAGAGAGGATCTGTCTGGTGTCTGCACAGACGGATCCTCTCCTATAATGCAGACGTTTGTATCTGTTCAGAACGGATCCGTCTGCATTATAGTTTATAAAAAATTCTAAGTCTGAAAGTTATTCAGACGGATCTGTCCAGACTTTACATTGAAAGTCAATGGTGGACGGATCCGTTTGAAGATTGAGCCATATTGTGTCAACTTCAAACGGATCCGTCCCTATTGACTTACATTGTAAGTCTGGACGGATCCGTTTGCCTCCGCACGGCCAGGCAGACACCAGAACGCTGCAAGCAGCGTTCTGGTGTCCGCCTGCTGAGCGGAGCGGAGGCTGAACGCTGCCAGACTGATGCATTCTGAGCGGATCCGCGTCCACTCAGAATGCATTGGTAGCTGGACGGATGCGTTCGGGGCCGCTTGTGAGACCCTTCAAACGGAGCTCACAAGTGGAGCCCCGACGCTAGTGTGAAAGTAGCCTAAAGCTTACTTCCTCATAGAAACTGATTAGTTTGAAAGGACTGGTCCCTCATAAACCTGTGCTAATATGGTGTTATACACTTATTTTCACTGAGATACTCCAGGATAACATCTTTTAGAAAACCTTTAAAGAATTTAGCCACAGCAGATGTTAGACTTTACCAGCCTATAGTTTCTGGGCTCAATTTTTGACACCATTTTGAATATTGGCACCACATTCGCTAAGCACCAATCCTATGGAACAGACCATTTCATTATAGTGTCATTGAATATCAGAAATAAGGGTCTGTCTATTACATTTCTTAATTCTTTTAGAATACAGGGTTTATGCCATCTGGACCTAGTGATCTGTCTATTTAAATATTTTTAAGGTTCCGCTGCACTTCTTTCTGGGTCAGAAAGACCACATTTAACCCCTTATTGACATATAACGTAATAGTGCGTCATGGCAGCAAGTGACTGCATTTTGACGTACTATTACGTCATTGTGATCAAGCAGGCCCCAGAGTGGTGTGCGCCCGATCACTGCAGGGACCTGGCAGTCCCTGATAGCCGGGCCCCTGCTGCATCCGCCGGCATCGCTGACAGTGGCATAGAAGGTGCATGCGGCGGGTGAGGGAGGGGGGAGACGATGGGTGACAAGACAGCACGATGCCATGCACTGGCTGCCCAATGCCTTGCACGGCATCGGGACCTGCCCTCTACGTGGGCCGAGGAGATCCAGCTCCAGGCTGGGTCCCCTAGGCAACCTGTTAGTGTATTACTCTGTGTAATACACTAACAGACAATGCATTACAATACAGATGCAATGCATTGCAGAGGGGATCAGACCCTCAAAAGTTAAAGTCCCAGAGTAATAAAAAAAAATTAAGTAAAAAAAGAAAAAAACGCCCCTTTCCCCTGATTTTATGATAAAAAATAGAAAATAAAAGGAAAAAACACATATATTAGGTATCACCGCATCCATAACGACCCGATCTATAAATATATCACATGGTCCACCCTGTCCGATAAACACCATAAAAGAAAACTATGTCAAAAAAAGCAATTTTTGTCACCTTACATCACAAAAAGTGCAACACCAAGTGATCAAAAAGGCGTATGTCCCACAAAATGGTACTAATAAAACCGTCACCTCATCCCGCAAAAAATGACCCCTTACATAAGAAAACTATAGCTCTCAGAACATGGAGACATTAAAACATCATATTTTTTGTTTCAAAAATGCTATTATTGTGCAAAACTTAAATAAATAAGAAAAAGTATACATATTAGGTATTGCCACGTCCATAACGATCTGCTATATAAAAATGTCACATGACCTAACCCCTCAGGTGAACACTGTAAAAATAAATAAATAAAAACTGCCAAAACAACCAATTTTTTGGTCACCTTGCCCCATAAAGTATAATAATGAATGATCAAAAAATCATATGTACCCAAAAATGGTAACAATAAAAACGTCAACTCTTCCTGCAAATAACGAGCCCCTGCACAAGACTAAAAATATGGCGCTCAGAAAATGGAGACACAAAAACATATTTTTTTTCAAAAATGTTTTATTATTATTATGTAAAACTGAAACAAAAAACAAAGTAGACATATTCGATATCATTGTGTCCGTAACAACCTGCTATATAAAAATAGCACATGATCTACCCTGTCAAAACAGTGCCAAAACAGCCATTTTTGGTTATCTTGCCTCACAATAAACATAATATAGAGCAATTAAAAATCATATGTACCCTAAAATAGTACTAATAAAACTGGCACCTTATAACGTAGTTTCCAAAATGGGGTCACTTTTTGGGAGTTTCTACTGTAAGGGTGCATCAGGGGGGCTTCAAATGGGACATGGCATCTAAAAACCAGTCCAGCAAAATCTACCTTTCAAAAACCATATGACGCTTCTTTTCTTCTGCGCCCTGCCGTGTGCCCTTACATCAGTTTACGACCACATGTGGGGTGTTTCTATAAACTGCAGAATCAGGGTAATAAATATTGAGTTTTGTTTGGCTGTTAACCCTCGATGTGTTAAAGAAAAAAATTGATTAAAATGGAAAATCTGCCAAAAAAGTCAAATTTAGAAATTTTATCTCCATTTTCCTTTAATTCTTGTGGAACAACTAAAGGGTTAACAAAGTTTGGAAAATTTGTTTTAAGTAACTTGAGCGTGTAGTTTCTACAATGGAGTCATTTATGGGGGGGGGGGGGGCGTTCCACTATGTAAGCCCCACAAAGTGACTTCAGACCTGAACTGGTCCTTAAAAAGTGGGTTTTGGAAATTTTCTTAGACATTTTAAGAATTGCTTCTAAAATTCTAAGCATTCTAACGTCCTAAAAATTTTTTATGACATTTACAAAATGATGCCAACTTAAAGTAGACATATGGGGAATGTTAAGTAATAAATATTTTATGAGGTATCCCTTTCTGTTTTAAAAGCAGAGAAATGGAAATTTTGAAAATTGCAAATTTTTCAAAATTTTGGGTAAATATGGCCTTTAGAGGCATTCCGCTATTCATTCTGTCATAATAGAAGTCTATGGGCTGCAAAACAGATCTGTCCCATTTCGGTTATGCAGAGGAGTCCTCTCCTGCATAACAGAAACAGGACGGATCCGTTATGCAGGCCATAGACTTCTATTATGACGGAATGAATAACGGAATGCCTCTAAAGGCATAGAATTGCGTTATCGTCCATGGTATTGGAATCCATAACGCAATTCTGCTTTTACCACCAAACAAAGCGTGAAAGAATTTCATAACACGAAATTCGCTCATCTCTAGTTATTACCGCATAAAGTGATACATGTCAGATTTGCAAAAAATGGCCTGGGCAGGAGGGCGAAAACTGTCCCGGGGTAGAAGGGGTTAATGGGGAGTTTATTTTGACACTCTGTATTTCATCTGACATTTCATTTTCCTCAGTGAATACAGTGAATAAGAGCACTCTACAATTCGTCCCTCATCACTCTGTAAAGGGCCAGCACTTTCAGGTTTAAACTTTATACCATTTGTATAATTGAAGAACATTTTAGGGTTAGTTTTACTCTCTTTGGCAATGAGCCTCTCTGTCTCCAGCTTGGCAGATTTTTGGCCTCATGCACATGACCGTTCCGATTTTTGCGTTCCGCAAACTGTAGATCCGCAAAAAACGGAAGCCGCCCGTGTGAATAGGACATGCTATAGAGGGGCGGTATTGGAAAGATATGTACGTCAGCTAACTGGGAGGTTATAGAGGTTATAACATAACCACATCTTGAAGAGGGCGTATTACAGGATTTGGTAGGCGGCCCAAAAAGTGATGTCAGAGTAGGAGGCTATAAGTGATCGGCACCACCCCCATCAAACACTCACTGCCCGATCCCCTGAAGACGCCAGAGATGCTGGTGAAACATGTCTGGGGCAGTGGCGGATCCGGGGGGGGCAACTGGGCAATTGCCCCCCCCCCCTCCCGAGCTGCTCAGAGGTGGGGGTGGCGGCGGCGGGTCACAGGGAGATGAGAGCTTCCATTGTGGAAGTAATAAAAGCACTCCCCCCCCCCAATCATGTGGCAGTAATAACAGCCCCCCATTATGTGCCAGTAACAGCCCCCCTTCCCAAGTGTTTATTTTTTTTTTATATATATATATACAATACTTTTACTGGCACATAATGGGGGGGCTGTTATTACTGGCACATAATGGGGAGGCTGTTATTACTGGCACATATTGGGGGGGCTGTTATTACTGGTACATAATGGGGGGGCTGTTATTACTGGCACATAATGGGGAGGCTGTTATTACTGGCACATATTGAGGGGGCTGTTATTACTGGCACATAATGGGGGGCTGTTATTACTGGCACATAATGGGGGGCTGTTATTACTGGCACATGATTGGGGGGAGTGCTTCTATTACTGGCACATGATTGGGGGCACTATAGGGGCATCTACTGAGGCCACAAAGAAGGGGTATTTTATATGGGGGTCTCTGTACAGTAGAATTTTATACTGGGACACATTATGGTGGGTACTATGGGGAAGGGGGGAGAGGAGTACTATGGGGTCATCTACGGGGGGCACTAAGAAGGGGTATTTTATACTTGTAAATTATGGGGGACACTGAGGGCATCTACTGGGGCATTTTATACTGGTACATTATGGGGGGCACTTGGAGGAAGGGGGGAGAGGAGCACTATGGAGGCATTTACTGGGGGCATTATATTGGGGTATTTTATACTAGCACATTATGGGGGCACTATGGGGACATTAGCTCAACTGGGGGCATTACAAGGGGGTATTTTTTGCACGGTCACATTATAAGGAGAATTATTTCTACTGGGGGGGGGCATTATGGTGGGCTTTATTACTCCCCCATGGTATGACCCCCTAGTAGCAGCACCAGCCTCTCCCTGCTCTGCGACCCCTCTGCCCCTTCTCCAAATCCTTATTATATCCTTTCTCATTAGGATAAAACACAACATCAGCTCCACCGAGCCCCCCAGCCAAGTGTTGAAGTGGTGTCTGAGATCCCCAAGGGCCAAGCCAAGTAATTGTAAGTTTTCATGTGAAATATGTTTGTTATACACATATAGAATACACTGTGCCACACAATATACAGTATACCGCTACACTGTGTAGTCTGTTCTATAAGCACCATTGTTTTGTTGCGGCGGACAGAAAATAATCTGGAAGTGCCCCTCCCGAGACCAGGCTCTGGATCCGCCACTGGTCTGGGGGCAGAGTTTGAGAGAGTTTTAGCGCAGTAGTGACGCTTCTAATAGGACAAGCACCAAATAGAAAGTATTAGTAGGCAGGGACAGTGTTAGATAAAATTAATCTGGTGCTAGCGCGCAGCTACCAGTCTTTTACCACTGATATAGGCCTCATGCACACAACCGTTTTTGTGGTCCGCATCCGAGCCGCATTTTTTGCTGCTTGGGTGCGGACCCATTCAATTCAAGAATAGGCATTTCTACAATGGACAAGAATAGGCATTTCTACAATGGGCCGCCCGTTCCGTTTCGCAAATTGCGGAAGGCACACAGGAGGCTTCAGTTTTTTGCGGATCCGCGGTTTGCAGACCGCAAAAAAACAGAACGGTCATGTGCATGAGGCCATAGTAGCACTGTGCCACTAACAGTGCTGTCGATTTACTCCAATAAATAAAGAAGCGACACAACTGACATTTTTAATATAGTTTATTCAATGGTCAGATAGGGATTTTACAACAATTGATATTAAAAGTTAAGTTTTACAAGTATCAGCTAAAGACATATGTAATAACAAGGCAAATAGTAGTCTCTATGACTAATTGTAAATACTTGCCTAAAAAAAAGCTTTTATGAACAACATGTCCTGTCAGGTCTGTTGGTTAATACTAAGTTCAGTGTAGCCATCCCTCTGGGAAAGGTAATTGTCTTTGCGGCTGGCTAAGGGCCGACCGCCATGGGATCCCTTTAAGGTGTTATGAGAGTTTTTGTCGTGATGCCAGTTGTATTTTAACAACGAGGGACGGAGTACCCCTAAGTAGATGGTGATGATGGTACCTAGGTGTAGGAATGCCAGAGTGGTGTAAGGGTAGCCTATAATATCCCTCTAGGTGTGGCTGTGCACGTGTCATGGTGCTCCTACCTGAATATCTAGGAACCCAGGTGTGGTCGTCCGCTGTAGAGCAAGGGATAGTTGATGAAGGGGATGATGAAATGA
Source organism: Bufo bufo (assembly GCF_905171765.1). Lineage (NCBI taxonomy): Eukaryota > Metazoa > Chordata > Amphibia > Anura > Bufonidae > Bufo > Bufo bufo. The sequence goes on from NC_053392.1 coordinate 249,775,399, forward strand.
ATTGAGTCCAGACTTGTATTACGTTGAACAACAGCTTTACATGGATAAACTTTCAACAGAAAATAATCTTCCAACTTTATCCAGCAGATTTTGGCATAAATTCTGGCAGGCAAACACATTCGGCTCTGCTACATCTGTACTCTCTAGCTCTGCTGTGCTATCATAGTAACATAGTACATAAGGCCGAAAAAAGACATTTGTCCATCCAGTTCGGCCTGTCATCCTGCAAGTTGATCCAGAGGAAGGTAAAAAAACAACAACTGTGAGGTAGAAGCCAATCAGGCAATCAGAATAACTCCCTGGATCAACGACCCCTCTCTAGTAGCTACAGCCTGTAATATTATTACACTCCAGAAATACATCCAGGCCCCTCTTGAATTCCTCTATTGTACTCACCATCACCACCTCCTCAGGCAGAGAGTTCCATAGTCTCACTGCTCTTACCGTAAAGAATCCTCTTCTATTTTTGCGTACAAACCTTCTTTCCTCCAGACGCAGAGGATGTCCCCTCGTCACAGTCACAGTCCTGGGGCTAAATAGATGATGGGAGAGATCTCTGTACTGACCCCTGATATATTTATACATAGTAATTAGATCTCCCCTCAGTCGTCTTTTTTCTAAAGTTAATAACCCTAATTTTGATAATCTTTCAGGGTACTGTAGTTGCCCCATTCCAGTTATTACTTTAGTTGCCCTCCTCTGGACCCTCTCCAGCTCTGCAATGTCTGCCTTGTTTACAGGAGCCCAGAACTGTACACAGTACTCCATGTGTGGTCTGACTACTGATTTGTAAAGTGGTAGGACTATGTTCTCATCACGGGCATCTATGGTTTTTGCAGCTTAGTTTGCTGTTTATTAAAATTCCTAGATCCTTTTCCTTGTCAGTGTTACCGAGTGTTTTACCATTTAGTATGTACGGGTGACTTGCATTATTCCTTCCCATGTGCATAACTTTACATTTGTCAGTGTTAAACCTCATCTGCCACTTATCTGCCCAAGCCTCCAGTCTATCCAGATTGCTCTGTAGTAGTATACTGTCCTCTTCAGTGTTAATTACTTTACACAGTTTAGTGTCATCTGCAAAAATTGATATTTTACTATGCAAGCCTTCTACAAGATCATTAATAAATATATTGAAGAGAATAGGGCCCAATACTGACCCCTGAGGTACTCCACTAGTGACAGTGACCCAATCTGAGTGTGTACCGTTAATAACCACCCTCTGTTTTCTATCATTGAGCCAGTTACTTACCCACTTACAGATGTTTTCTCCCAGTCCGAGCATTCTCATTTTATATACTAACCTTTTATGTGGTACAGTGTCAAATGCTTTGGAGAAGTCCAGATATACGACATCCATTGATTCGCGGCTGTCAAGTCTACAACTTAACTCCTCATAGAAACTGATTAAATTAGTTTGACATGACCGATCCCTCATGAAGCCATGCTGATATGGCGTTATTTGCTTATTTCCGTTAAGATGCTCTAACATAGCATCTCTCAGAAAACCTTCAAACCGTTTACCCACAACAGATGTTAAACTTACCGGCCTATAGTTTCCAGGCTCTGTTTTTGGACCCTTTTTGAAAATTGGCACCACATTTGCCATGCGCCAATCCTGTGGGACATTCCCTGTCAGTATAGAGTCCGCAAATATCAGAAATAAGGGTCTGGCTATGAAATTACTTAATTCCCTTAGGATACGGGGGTGTATGCCATCCGGTCCTGGCGATTTGTCTATTTTAATCTTTTTAAGTCGCTGTTGTACTTCTTCCTGGGTCAGACAGGACACTTTTAATGGGGAATTTATTTCAACATTCAGCATTTCCTCAGTGAATACATTGGAGAAAAAAATATTTAACAGCTTTGCCTTCTCCTCGTCGCTCTCTGCGACTCCCCCCTCATTACTCTTTAAAGGGCCGACACCTTCAGATTTATACTTTTTACCATTTATAAAATTGAAGAACATTTTAGGGTTAGTTTTACTCTCTTTGGCAATTAATCTCTCGGTCTCTAGTTTGGCCGCTTTTATTTGTTTTTTACATGTTCTATTTTTTTCCTTATATTTTTTCAGTGCATCCGTGCTACCCTCCTGTTTTAGTGTTTTATATGCTTTCTTTTTGTCATTTATTGCTTTCTTTACAGTTCTGCTTATCCACATTGGTTTCTTTTTGTTCCTTAACCTTTTATTCCCATACCGTATGTACCTCTCACAATGAGATTTTAGGATGCTTTTAAAGGGAACCTGTCCCCGGGATTTTGGGTATAGAGCTGAGGACATAGGTTGCTAGATGGCCGCTAGCACATCCGCAATACTCAGTCCCCATAGCTCTGTGTGCTTTTATTGTGTAAAAAAACGATTTGATACATATGCAAATTAACATAAAAGAGTCATATCTTACTTGTGTGACCAGAGAAGAGTCATATTTTCAAGCTCTGACTCATCTCAGGTTAATTTGCATATGTATCAAATCAGGTTTTTTTACACAATAAAAGCACACAGAGCTATGGGGACTGGGTATTGCGGATGTGCTAGCGGCCATCTAGCAACCCATGTGCTCAGCTCTATACCCAAAATCCTGGTGACAGGTTCCCTTTAAAGATATCCCATTTTGTGGCTGTATTTTTTATTTTTGAGGACTTTGTCCCAGTTAGTTAGGCCTATGGCCTCTCTTAGTTGGCTAAATTTAGCTTTTTTGAAGTTTGGTATTTTTGTTCCTCCCTGTAGAAACGCTCTTTTGAATGATAATTGGAAGGTTATTACTTTATGGTCACTATTTCCCAGGTGTCCCCCAACCTGCACATCTGTTGTTCTGTCAGGCCTATTGGTTAATACTAAGTCCAGTATGGCCGTCCCTCTAGTCGGGTCCTGAACCAGTTGGGAGAGGTAATTTACTTTATGAGATATACAAGTTTCAGTTTCCCAGTCTATATCTGGGTAGTTGAAGTCCCCCATAATAACCACCTCATTTTAATATGCCGCCTTGTCTATCTCATTTAGTAGTAGATTTTCTGTGGACTCTGGTACAAACCGGATTCCAAAAAAGTTGGGACACTATACAAATCGTGAATAAAAACTGAATGCAATGATGTGGAGGTGCCAACTTCCAATATTTTATTCAGAATAGAACATAAATCACGGAACAAAAGTTTAAACTGAGAAAATGTACCATTTTAAGGGAAAAATATGTTGAATCAGAATTTCATGGTGTCAACAAATCCCCAAAAAGTTGGGACAAGGCTATTTTCACCACTGTGTGGCATCTCCCCTTCTTCTTACAACACTCAACAGACGTCTGGGGACCGAGGAGACCAGTTTCTCAAGTTTAGAAATAGGAATGCTCTCCCATTCCCATTCTAATACAGGCCTCTAACTGTTCAATCGTCTTGGGCCTTCTTTGTTGCACTTTCCTCTTTATGATGCGCCAAATGTTCTCTATATGTGAAAGATCTGGACTGCAGACTGGCCATTTCAGTACCCGGATCCTTCTCCTACGCAGCCATGATGTTGTGATTGATGCAGAATGTGGTCTGGCATTATCTTGTTGAAAAATGCAGGGTCTTCCCTGAAAGAGATGACGTCTGGATGGGAACATATATTTTTCTAGAACCTGAATATATTTTTCTGCATTGATGGTGCCTTTCCAGACATGCAAGCTGCCCATGCCACACGCACTCATGCAACCCCATACCATCAGAGATGCAGGCTTCTGAACTGAGCGTTGATAACAACTTGGGTTGTCCTTGTCCTCTTTGGTCCGGATGACATGGCGTCCCAGATTTGCAAAAAGAACTTCGAATCGTGACTCGTCTGACCACAGAACAGTCTTCCATTTTGCCACACTCCATTTTAAATGATCCCTGGCCCAGTGAAAACATCTGAGCTTGTGGATCTTGCTTAGAAATGGCTTCTTCTTTGCACTGTAGAGTTTCAGCTGGCAACGGCGGATGGCACGGTGGATTGTGTTCACTGACAATGGTTTCTGGAAGTATTCCTGAGCCCATTCTGTGATTTCCTTTACAGTAGCATTCCTGTTTGTGGTGCAGTGTCGTTTAAGGGCCCGGAGATCACGGGCATCCAGTATGGCCTTGACCCTTACGCACAGAGATTGTTCCAGATTCTCTGAATCTTCGGATGATGTTATGCACAGTTGATGATGATAGATGCAAAGTCTTTGCAATTTTTCGCTGGGTAACACCTTTCTGATATTGCTCCACTATCTTTCTGCGCAACATTGTGGGAATTGGTGATCCTCTACCCATCTTGGCTTCTGAGAGACACTGCCACTCTGAGAAGCTCTTTTTATACCCAATCATGTTGCCAATTGACCTACATAGTGTTAATTGGTCTTCCAGCTCTTCGTTATGGTCAAATTTACTTTTTCCAGCCTCTTATTGCTACTTGTCCCAACTTTTTGGGGATTTGTTGACACCGTGAAAATTGGAATCAATGTATTTTTCCTTTAAAATGATACATTTACTCGGATTAAACGTTTGATCTGTCATCTACGTTCTATTACAAATAAAATATTGACATTTGCCATCTCCACATCATTGCATTCAGTTTTTATTCACAATTTGTTTAGTGTCCCAACTTTTTTGGAATCCGGTTTGTATATTAGGTGGTTTATAGTAAACTCCTATTAGTAATTTATTATTGTTTTTAGCTCCATGTATCTCTACCCACAGTGACTCCACATGTTCATGTCCCTCACTTATATCTTCACGGAGTGTGGGCTTTAGACAGGACTTTACATAGAGGCAAACCCCCCGCCGCCTCTCCGGTTTTGACGATCCTTTCTAAACAGACTGTAACCTTGTTCATTAACTGCCCAGTCATAGCTATCATCCAGCCATGTCTCAGTTATTCCCACTATGTCATAGTCCTCCTCACACGTCACTAATTCCAGTTCTCCAGTTTTATTAGTCAGGCTTCTGGCATTAGTATACATACATTTGAGAGGTTTATGTATATTTTTTACCCTACACCTTCCCTACTGTTTAGTCCCTCCTTCCATTCCTCCCCCAGTCCCACTACCTTGCCCCCGGTCTCTATCTGCACTATCTTCCCCTCCTATAATATCATTTCCCTCCCCCCCCCAGTCCCTAGTTTAAACACTCCTCCAACCTTCTAGCCATCTTCTTCCCCAACACAGCTGCCCCTTCCCCATTGAGGTGCAGCCCGTCCCTAAGATAGAGCCTGTAGCCGATAGAGAAGTCGGCCCAGTTCTCCAGGAACCCAAACCCCTCCTTCCTACACCAGTTCTTGAGCCACTTGTTAATCTCCCTAATCTCCCGCTGCCTTTCTTGTGTGGCCCGTGGAACAGGTAGTATTTTGGAAAATACTACCTTTGCGGTCCTTGCCCTAAGCTTTTGACCTAAATCCCTGAAATCATTTTTAAGGACTCTCCACCTACCCCTAACTTTGTCATTGGTTCCGATATGGACCATGACCTCTGGATCTTCTCCAGCCCCTCCCAGTAATCTGTCAACCCGATCCGCGATGTGTCGAACTCTAGCGCCAGGAAGACAGCACACTGTTCGGCGATCACGGTCTTTGTGACAGATTGCCCTATCTGTTCCCCTAATAATTGAGTCTCCCACTACCAGCACCTGTCTGGCCTGCCCTGCTCTCCTGGTCCCCTGCTTACTGGAGCTGACATTCCCCTGACTGGCAGAGGAAGTGTCCGGCTGCAGCAGTGCCGTCCCTGGACTGACATCCCCTTCATCTGCCAAACGTGCAAACTTGGGGTGTGTCAGATCAGGGCTAGCCTACCTGGCACTCTTCCCTCTACCCCGCTTTCTAACTGTTACCCAGCTAGCTACCTCACTTTCCTCAGCCTCCTCTCTGTCACCCTCCCCCTCATCTACCCCAAAGAGTGCTTGCTCGGTGAGAAGCAAACTCTTTTTTGCAAATTGTCAATGCCTCTCAGTGTTGCAACTTGCCCGTTTAGAGACTCGATTTGCCATTCCAAACGGTTAATTTGCTCACATCTTGAACAAAGATATACACCCTTGAACGGCTGTTCCAGGACTGCATACATCATGCAAGATGTGCACTGGACTGCGTTGTCAATTGTGCAACACATACTAAATGAGGAATACACCACAAAAGCGAAAAATACAATATAATGTAGTACTAAGAAACTGGCTAATTGCAGTCCCCCACTGAAGTCCCTGAATCCAAAGTCACTTAATCTTGTCACACACTTACGCAACCACACTTAACCACGCGTCGCGGTCAAACTCACGTTATATATCTGCTTATATGAATATAAATGCAGCTCACTACACCAGCCTGGTTTGTTTTCCCTCTGGATATCAAAATTAAATAGACACGTGTACTTTCTGTTGAACTTAACTTTCTGTAGTTTTGAACTTAACTTTCTGTATTCTGACTCAGTCTTTATCTTACTCCTGTATCTTTATCTTTATCCAGGGAACTTCTCCTCTTGGCTTCTGAGGCTCTTTGCTCTTTTCTCTTGTTCCAGCTGAGCTGATGGTGCTCTGCTGGCCTTGGCAGGGCTTGTCCAACAGGGACGAGGGCCTGCTTCTTACCCCATGCAGGGGCTACTCTGAACACACACCTGTCCCCAAAGAGGGGAAGGCTAGTCTGCCTTACCCTAACTAAACTCCTCCCTCTCTAGAGAGGGCTAAAGGGACAGAAGGCAGGGCGGGCACAGTAAGGACATGATGTCCAATAAGGGAGCTGGCGGATATGTATAATATCTTATTTACACTGCGCTTAAGGAGTACAGCCACATTGCAAACCTCTCACTCTGCCCCTTGAGATAAGTCCACTCACTTACCTTTTCTTGTTTCTAGTTGATACGGATCTCTATCATCACCATGAACCCTCCTCATGCAGAGGTCGCCAAACCAGCTATGACATGATACTTGCCTCATTGCCTATTTATATACTTGTATACTTATATGATTGACCTGTATAACACCATCACCTGTGGTATATGTTAATGTATTGACCTGTCTATACCCATCCACTACTCTATGAATTGTGTACCTTTGATGACAATCATGCCTTTTTCTACTATAACTATATACTAGTACAATCATGTGACATACAATATATGTTTGATCTATTATATGTTTTATCTACTATATATAATACTTATACCCTATCATTTATGCCACTTTGTTTTCTTTCTATATATCAGGCCGTGAACAAGGTCTTGGATAAGACCGAAAGGTTGGCCAGTATACCACTATAAATTAATAATTTTTTTTCCGGGTGGATATATAAAAAATATAAAACAAAATATATGAAAATAAACAAGATATTTATGCAACATTCTCTTTTGAGTGCCGTAGTCTTCCTATCAACATTGGTATTATACTTACCACTGAGCACCATCCACACTAAATGAGGAGTGCCGTTCAACTCTTGCTTTCAATCCACAAAATCAGAAATACACATATACAATATGTAGGATCTGACAATAAATACACATGATGACACAGAATTGACCGTAGTAGATAGTAGAGGGGCACAAAAGGTGGTAATGCCACTCTGGGGCGTTACATCTTTAGTTATTGACAAGACTCTGCTTCCTTTATGAGATATACAGCTTTCAGTTTCCCAGTCTATAACTGGGTACTTGAAGTCCCCCATAATGACCACCTCATTTTGATTTGCCGCCTTGTCTATTTTGTTTAGTAGTAGGTTTTCTGTGGACTGGTATATTAGGTGGCTTACAACTAACCCCTATCAGTATTTTATTATTGTTTTTTCCTCCATGTATTTCTACTCACAGTGACTCCGCATGTTCATTATCCTCACTTATATCTTCCCTGGGTGTGGGCTTTTAGACAGGACTTTACATAAAGGCAAACCCCTCCCGCTCTCTGGTTTTTAAGATCCTTTCAAAACAGACTTTAACCCTGTACATTAACCACCCAGTCATAGCTATCATCCAGCTATGTCTCAGTTATTCCCATGATATCATAGTCGTCCTCAGATGTTATTAATTGCAGTTCACCAATTTTGTCAAGCTTCGGGCATCAGTATACATTGAAACACAAATATGTTTTAGAAATTCATATTCGGAATCGGGACCACATTGTAATGTTATATGCAGATGACATTTTGATTTCTTGTAGTAATTTACAACTAGAGTTGTTGCGATAACAAATTTTTGATTTGATTTCGATACCATAAAAAAGTATTGTGATACTCGATACCATTCGATACCACGTGAAAAAAATAAAATGCCACAAAAGCCACGTGCATTCCGCATTTTAAAAAATGGCGAATCGTGCAGTCTTTATTAATTATTTTTTTTCCGGTTACGGCGTTTACCGCATAGATTTTTTAAAATATTTTAATAGTTTGGACTTTTTGGACATGGCAATATGTGATATAAAATATATAAACAATAAATAAATAAACAATAAATCACCCCCTTTCCCAAATGTAAAATTGGGAAAGGGGGTGATTTATACATGGTGGTGTATTTTTTTTTTCCTTTTTGTTTTATAACTATTTCCCCCCTTTAGGGGATAGAACCTGGGATCTTTTCATCCCTTGTCCTATTAACCCTGATAGAGCTCTATTAGGGTGAATAGGATCTCACACTCTACTTGCTGCGCTGTGCATAGTACACACAGCAGCAGGGAGCTGACCATGGCAGCCAGGGCTTCAGTAGCGTCCTGGCTGCCATGGTAACCGATCGGAGCCCCAGGATTACACTGCTGGGGCTCTGATAGGAACTGCCACTGCACCACCAATGAGGAGGAGGGGAGGGGACTCTGTGGCCACTGCCACCAATGATTTTAATACTGGGGGGAGCTGAGGGGGGCAGACGCACTGCGTCACCAATGATAATTAACCTTTTATACAGGAGGAAGGAGATGAGTACATATCCTGGGCTTTCTTATAGGCTGGTCTGTCTGGCAAGTTATTGTGGTACGCCAGAATCTTATTAGTATGTACATATTGAAGATTATACTTTTGAAGATGTAATGTGTACATGTATTATGCTCCTCATTTCTTTTTTTTATTGATTTGTATATTGCGTTGACTTTAAGAAAAACAATAAAGAAATTTATAATAAAAAAAAAACTTTTATAAAGGAGGCAGGTGCCGGCATCAGATCAGTGGCAGTTAACCCCTCAGGGGTTGGGGTTCACCAATTATTACCGAAAATGTATTCAGAACTATTCGACAGTGGTGAAACCCTTAACTGACATGACTAAGAAGGGGACGGATGTCTCAGTGTGGTCTGATTCTGCGTTGTGAGCTTTTTCTGCGGTTAAGGAGTGCTTATCTTTTGCCCCTATATTGGTGCAGCCAGATGTATCACAACCTGTCATTGTGGAAGTGGACGCGTCCGAGGTGGGAGTAGGAGAGGTTTTATTGCAGGGCCTGTCACCTGCTAAATGACGTTCATGTGCCTTTTTCTCTAAAAAAAACCTCTCTTCGTCAGAGAGAAATTATGATGTGGGTAACAGAGAGTTACTGGCTATTAAAGAGGACCTTTCACTAGAATAAAACATCTAAACTAACTATACAGACATGTAGAGTGGCGCCCAGGGATCTCCCTGCACTTACTGTTATACCTGGGCGCCACTCCGTTCGCCCGGTATAGCCCCCTGTATCTTCATAGTTAGGCTCCACCCAGGGGAACCTCCAGGCGTCTCCTTCTCCCATGCTGTAGTGCTGGCCAATCACAGCGCTCAGCTCATAGCCTGAGAGGCTTTTTTTTCTCTCAGGCTATGAGCTGAGCGCTGCGATTGGCCAGCGCTGCAGCCTGGGAGAATGAGACGCCGGCAGGTTCCCCTGGGTGGAGCCGAACATATGAAGATACCGGAGCCTATACCGGGCGAACGGAGCGGCGCCCAGGTATAATAGTAAGTGTAGGGAGATCCCTGGGCGCCGCTCTCCATGTCTGTATACTTAGTTTAGATGTTTTATTCTAGTGAAAGGTCCTCTTTAAGTTGGCTTTCGAGGAATGGCCTCATTGGTTGGAAGGGGCGATTCATCTGATCACGGTGTTTACAGATCACAAAAACCTGGCTTACCTGGAGTAGGCTAAATGACTGAACCCGAGGCAGTCCAGATGGTATTTGTTTTTCACCAGATTCAATTTCACTGTCACTTATCATTCTGGGGTTAAGAATGTTAAGGCAGATACCTTGTCACGTAATTTTCCTGGAGGTGGTGATTTTGAATATCTGAGTCCTATTCTATTGGAAGTGGTGGTGATATCCGCCCTATACTCTGACCTAGAGGTGAAGGTGTTAGAGGCCCAGGGAGACGCACCGGATTCTTGATCCTCTGGGAAATTGTGCCATCGGAATTGCGTCACAAGGTGTCTGAGGAACATCACTGTACGGTGCTTACAGGACACCCTGGGAGCAGATCTTCTGCCGACCTCATCTCTCATAGATTCTGGTGGCCGGGGTTGCGTAAGTGTTTTGAGGACTATTTGTCGGCCTGTAGTGTCTGTGCACGCGCTAAGGTGACACATACTCGGCCTTCCGGATCCCTACTTCCGTTGCCTATCCCATCCAGACCATGGACTCATTTATCTATGGATTTGGTGGTGGTTGATCGCTTTAGTAAAATGGTGCACTTTATAGCGTTGTCTGGCCTACCTAATGCTAAAACACTTGCTCAAGTGTTTGTTGATAAAATTGTCAAACTCCATGGCATTCCCTCTGACGTGGTTTCGGATCGTGGGACTCAGTTTGTGTCCAGCTTCTGGAAGGCGTTTTGTACTTGGCTGGGGGTACAATTGTCTTTTTCTTCGGCTTTTCATCCTCAGTCGAATGGTCAGACGGTGCGCACTAATCAGAGCCTGGAGACTTACTTCAGATGTTTTGTCTCTGCGAACCAGGAGGAGTGTTCCTCGTTTTTGTCTTTGGCAGAGTTTGCCATAAATAATCGTAGACAGGAGTCCACTGGTAATTCGCCGTTTTTTGGGGCATATGGGTTTCACCCGCAGTTTGGCACTTTTTTTGGTTCAGATACTTCTGGTATTCCTGAGGAGGAATGTTTTTCATCATCATTATCATCTATATGGCGGAAAATTCAAAATAACTTGATGAATATGGGCAGCAAGTATAAATGTGTGGCTGACAAGAGACATATGACAAGAGTGGGTGATTCGGTGTGGCTGTCCACAAAAAAACATTAAGTTGAAGGTACCTTTTTGGAAGTTGGGTCCAAGGTTTATTGGTCCATATAAGATCACTGCCATTATTTATTTTATTTTTTTAATCTTTATTAGCAAAATTTCCACAGAAAACAAAGTTCTCAAACAGGAGAATCAAAAGCATTTCAATTAAATCAAACCCTTAGACCACTCTTAAGCCAGCCTATTTGCGATGTGTCTCTTGGGGTACGGGACTTGCTTTGGAGAGCAACAGAGTTCAAGGAGTTATCAAGTACACCTATGGTTCCTAGTCCTCCCAGGTTGACCATATCCTCTTCTATTTTTCCCCAATAGCTCTTTGCTTGTATAGGGTTTTTTCATACCCCTTAACTTTTTTCACCAAGCTCACCCACGCAGTTAAGTTTGGGGAGTTTCGTGAGAACCATACTCTTGCAATCAGGAGACGAGCCAAAAACAATATTCTGGTGAGAAATACCCTAGAAGCCTTAGTGCAGTTCATTATGGAGGTATCATTTAATATGCAAAGTTGTGGAGACATTGGGATCTGTATCCCTAATTTCTGTAGTATATATTCAGAAATTAAATTCCAATAAACACCTATCTCTGAACAAGACCAAAACATATACCAAAAATCGGCTTCAGGTAAATTACATCTTGGACAATTAGAATTTTCCTTCAACCCACATTTATTCAAACAAATCGGCGTGATATATGTTCTTTATCAACCAAATCGGCGTGATATATGTTCTTTATCAACCAAATCGGCGTGATATATGTTCTGTGTATAATATTAAATTGGACTACTACGTGATTAAAGTTATGAGATGCGAACCTTAAGTTACCAAATATATTTTCCCAGTCTAGTGTAGCGCTATTAAGGAAGTCAACCTCCCAGGCTTTTTGGCCAGAGAGATTAAGCTCCCAAACAGCGACTTACTTAATAATTTATAAAAAAAAAAGAAATATTCACATCACCACATGACCTACTCATCATATCTTGAATTAGTGTACATGAATCAATTATCAATCTTAATTTATCCTTAACATTTGACAGTGCTTATCTCAATTGAAAATACCTAAACCAACTTAAACCCTGCATATTCCCTCTTTGTATTATCAAAGATAAAGGGAGAATTTCTCATTCCACAACCACAGTTGCTCAGCGATGAAATATCCAATTATCCCAATAGCTTTATATCTAATTCGCTTAGCAAGATCCGTATATTTTCAATTTATCAAAGCTAAGTCGATTCTAGACATACATCTCCCGAATCTGCTTACACAAGAGAAGACACGTCTCCCTCGGCCCAGCAGATCCCAAAGATCTATGAAGCCAGCTTCACTACAAAATCGCGCCAATGGAGACTTCTGTGGCAGAACCCGCCTCGCCACTGGGCATTGGAGAGGCCTGGCTACCCGCCTCCTACCTACTGACTATGGCCCCTGGTGAATTTGTACGTGGAATGCAATTTGGGCATGTGGTATTTTGTATTGCTGTGTGTTGTGGACTGTATATATCTTGCCCTGGCTGTAAAGTTTGCTATGTTACAAGCATTGTTGTTCTGTGCCTCTTCTCCTCCCCCTTTTTCCTGTCCCATTGTTTCTCCAGCAATGTGTTGTCGCAGGGACACCAGTTTAAACCAGCTGTTCTGTCCCTCCTCAATCTCCCATCAGCCCTTGCTATTGTCTGGCCCCCACCCTTCCTTGTACCAGAGTCCTCTAGGTACCCTATTGTATGTAAATGAGGCTGTTGGGTTTAAAGTAGTGTGCTGTGTCTAAATAAAGTGAGTTCCTGTTTTAACCCTCAAGGTGAAGTGTCGTCTCATTCTTAGGGGAGGATTTATTGCATGCTGTCCCAGTTTGACTGCTAGGAGTGTAAACCTATTCGTATGGTTTCCTATTCAACTGCCTACAGCATTCATATGCTTGAAGAGGATTCATAGGCTTCTTCGGTTCGGTGATTGTGGTGTCTGCCAGAGTGCTTGGAAACCTCAGGAAAACGCTAGGCGCATCCGTAAACGGAGGTACTCAGTCGGGGTGCTAGGTGATTCGTTACATTGGTGGCAAGCAGTGGGATGGCGTCCTAGTGCGAGGAGAAGCAGCTCAGAGACACCGGTAACGTGTGGAGTTATAAATTGAGGGCAAACGCTAGCACTCGTGCAGTGCCCCTGGGAGCAGAGGTATCCAGCGACTTGGAGCAGACAAGTATGGAAGGCTCTGAAGATGACTGGCTGGCCGAGGTGAGGCAGCGAGTGGCCCAGTATGGAGATAATGTGTCCATGGATATATGCCAGGCCATCTGGAACCAGGTCACAGCCAAGCGACACGCAAGGATGGAACGAGAATTCCGACTGGCGAAAGAGAGAGAAATTGCCCAGCGGAAGGAGTGTTACAGCAGCCGAGCAGAGGCTGCATCCGAGGAGGTAAGCCGTCTCCCCTTGAGGCGGAGAGAGGAACCCGAAGTAGGGGTCCTCATAGACTGGTCCTGTGAGGAACCACAACAGGCAGGTGGAGACGGGACCGAGGGCTCTCCACCGGGATGCTGGGTAGCTGGCCCAGACCCTCAGCAGGTGTGGACGCAGGTGGTCCTTACTCGCAAATGTTGAGGGACCTCACAGACTGGTCCTGGGAAGACCCACAGATGGCAGGTGGAGATGGGACCGAGATCTCTCTACCGGCCCTACAGGGATACGGGGCAGCCGACCCAGATCTCCAACTCCAGGTGGGGGTAATACAGGGAGAGAAGTGTGTCGTCCTTCCTTCCCAGCGGCAGAGTGCTTTACAGGGAGTGGAAACAGCCGGTCTCACTCCACAGCGGCAGTGTGAACTACAGGGAGTGGAGACAGCCGGTCTCACTCCACAGCGGCAGTGTGCTTTACAGGGAGGGGAGACAGTCGGTCTCTCTCCCCAACAGCAGCAGTACCAGGAGGAGGAGGTAAGCAACCCCTCCCCTCCACAGCCAACTCCAAACCAGGTATTGGGGTCAGTAGAGGAGTCGTTAGCCCCCTCTGGCCCCCTCCCAGCAGAAGAGCTGGCATCTGGGCAGAGCGCCGCTGGCCTCTGCCCTACTTGTCCCCTTACTACCCAGCAGGACTGTACTCCAGTCCCTCCAGCAGAAGAGCTGGCATCAGGGCAGAGAGCCGCTAGCCTCTGCTCCACCGACCCCCTTGTTACAGGACTGGCTTGTACCCCCTCTCCCCAGCGGCTGAAAGTGTGTAAGGGAGAGGAGTTTGTTACCCCCTCTCCCCAGCGGCAGCCTAGCACACCAAGGGGAGACAGTAAGCCCCACAACAGTGCAGATGGGACCATAGTCTCTGTACCTGCACCACTGGAGATATGGACAGTCTGTCCTGGTCCACAACAACAGGACAATGTATTGGAAGGAGAGGCAGTCTGTTTTCCCCTACAACAAGGGAGGGTGTCGCAGAGAGAGGAGCCTGTTACCCCTTCCCCCCAGCAACAGCTTTGTTCAACCAGGGGAGAGGGCACCATGGTTACCTTCCCCCCAAGCCATGGATCTACAACTGGGCACAAGCGGCAGGGGGCCATAGGGACAACTACACCCTTTGAGAAAAGCCGGCTGACTATCAGAGCCCCAGACCGCCTGGAGGTCTGGAGTCTGGATAGTCTCAATGGGAAAGGGGAGAAATGTGGCGGAACCCGCCTCACCACTGGGCATTGGAGAGGCCTGGCTACCCGCCTTCTAGCTACTGACTATGGCCCCTGGTGAATTTGTACGTGGAATGCAATTTGGGCATGTGGTATTTTGTATTGCTGTGTGTTGTGGACTGTATATATCTTGCCCTGGCTGTAAAGTTTGCTATGTTACAAGCATTGTTGTTCTGTGCCTCTTCTCCTCCCCCTTTTTCCTGTCCCATTGTTTCTCCAGCAATGTGTTGTCGCAGGGACACCAGTTTAAACCAGCTGTTCTGTCCCTCCTCAATCTCCCATCATCCCTTGCTATTGTCTGGCCCCCACCCTTCCTTGTACCAGAGTCCTCTAGGTACCCTATTGTATGTAAATGAGGCTGTTGGGTTTAAAGTAGTGTGGTGTGTCTAAATAAAGTGAGTTCCTGTTTTAACCCTCAAGGTGAAGTGTCGTCTCATTCTTGGGGGAGGATTTATTGCATGCTGTCCCAGTTTGACTGCTAGGAGTGTAAACCTATTCGTATGGTTTCCTATTCAACTGCCTACAGCATTCATATGCTTGAAGAGGATTCATAGGCTTCTTCGGTTCGGTTCGGTGATTGTGGTGTTTGCCAGAGTGCTTGGAAACCTCAGGAAAACGCTAGGCGCATCCGTAAACGGAGGTACTCAGTCGGGGTGCCAGGTGATCCGTTACAACTTCTGTTTCGTAATAGTAATCTGGGGTTCCATGCCAATCCTGTCTGACACAGTAAAAGTCTCCACAGACCAAGGTGGGACATTCTGGCCATTTTTCCATAAAGGTCAATAGGAGTTTCAATACATAGAAAGAAAAAGGAGGGGGAATATAAATAAAAGCCAGAATTGAGAATCTACCAAACAGTTTCCCATAGAGAAAAAAAATCTTCCCTGAGTATCAATAGAGGATGCCACGCAGGCAAAATCAATCCTACTATGAAAGAAAACTGACACTCCTCTGGAGTAGCTGTTAACTGTTAAATGGAATGCCTGCGCGACCCATCCCCTAGTGATTTGTTGAGCCACCTCCTTAGTAAAATGTGTCTCTAGCAGACAAATCACAGCTGGTAGATGTCTCTGAGCAAGATCGAATACAGCTTGTCTTTAAAGTTTATCTCCAAGATCCCGTACAAGATCCCGTACATTCCAGGTTAACACTCTAATCGACATGAAAAATAATAACTTCATATAAAGGGTCTGAACCTAAGAGTGGGTGATTTGGTGTGGCTGTCCACAAGAAACATTAAGTTGAAGGTACCTTCTTGGAAGTTGAGTCCAAGGTTTATTGGTCCATATCAACCAAGATCACTGCCATTATTATTCCTGTAGCTTTTCGTTTTGAACATCCTCAGGTTCTGAAAATACATAATATGTTTCACAAATCTTTGTTGAAGAGATATGTTGAACCTTTGGAGCCGTCTTCCTTGCCACCTGCTCCTGTCATGGTGGACGGTAGTTTGGAATTTCAAGTTCGCCAAAATAATTGACTTTCAAGCTCTCCATAGATCTCTTCAGTATCTTGTTCACTGGAAGGGTTATGGACCTGATGAGAGGATGTGGGTATCGGCATCTGACGTGAATGGCAGTCGTTTGGTGAAAGCTTTTCACAGGTCTCACCCGGATAAGGTCGGTTTTGGGTGCCCGGAGGTCACTTGTAGAAGGGGGGAACTGTCACGGACGTACCGAGACATACGGACGTCCCCGCGACAGTGAGTGGCAGGAGATCTTTGAGACTGGCAACACGTGGTTTGGTTTGACATGTTTACCTTGTGGATCAATAGTCTGGGTTGTTTCTGGTATTGGCCACACTCTTAACCTCCAGTTGTTGCTATTGTGGTCATTTAACTTTTCCTATTTATATTATAGTTGTCTCTCCCACAATTCTGTGCGGTTTATAGCTTCAGTTGGACCTGTGGATAGCTGGTGTTTTGATTTCAGCCGAGTTCCTGGTGCTGCCATAGCTTTTTGGAAGTTAAGTGTTACCTTTTGCCTTTGTATTTTGGCTTTTCTGCGTGTAGCATTTCTTTGTTGTTTTGTATTAGGCCTTAGGGAGACTCCCGTTCATCCTTCCTTTTGGAGGAATAGGATGTCTCATTCCTTTCATTAGTTCCAGGGTCCGTTAGGGTTAGATAGGACTTTAGGTATTTCTGTGTATGAACCCACCTACCTCAGGGTCTGTTCATACTGGTAGTCAGTCAGGGCTTTGATTAGGGTTTTCACTAGGAGGTATCCATCTTCCATCCCTAGTTTTCAGACCTTATTTCCTTTTCCCTTTCCCTCCTATTTTTGGTGTGGGGGTTTCCCTTCCACACTAGAGTGTGACACTGGTAATGTGTTCCAGTTCTTTGTCTTTGTGCAGAAAAGTTTATATCTTTACTCCTAATGATGTCTAGTGTGCAGCACGTATGTCTCTGAGATAATCACTCAGAAATTCAGTACATTGCAAGGAATATCATTACAAAGAATATAGAAGGTGATATAATAATTAAAGGGGACAGAACCAATCAGTACTTAATTTTAAATACCAATTAAATACCATTACAACATAACGTTTACACAGGCTGGAAAAAGCATAAGATATCTGGGAATATCAATAGCTGATACGACAGCTCATATCAAAAGTATTAACAAGTTGAATCTTTTTGCTCCAGTTAAAGGGGTTGTCTGGGTTTAGAGCTGAATGCGGACATACCCACATTTTCACCCAGACAGCCTCCTGTTATGCACATCAGAGAATTTCATGCTCCGATGCTCTCCTTTTGCCCTGCGCTGAATTGTGCAGAGGAAAGGCATTTTACGGAGTTCTGGTGACGTACCGGGCTCTCCATAAGGACTCCTAGGCGGAGGCTTCTGCCCAGCAGTGAACCCAGTGATGTCACCAGCTCTGATGGGCCGGCTTTAGCACTGCCCTAGCCTGTAAAAAGGCTAGGACAATGATAAAGCCCGCCCATCAGAGCTGGTGACGTCTCCGGGAAGGAACACTGCTGGGTCCAGCAGTGTGATGTTATAAACAAAAAAGCCCTATCCCTGCGCGATCCAGCACAGGGCAATGGATAGCATTGGAGCATGAAATGCTCCGATGTTCATGTCAGGGGGCTGTCTGGGTGAAATTCTGGGTTTGTTCGGGTTCAGCTCCAAACCCGGACGACCCCTTTAAAACAAACCTAAGCTAGTTCATCAAACCAAGGTTAACATGGATCGCAAAGATTGACGCATTTGAAATGTGTACTCTGCCAATTATTCTACAGTATATGTATTTAGATGTATTCTGTTACATTTTCCAGAGGAGCTGATTGCACACTAACCTATCACAGTTTATTTGAGAGGGTGAAAGAGGTAAAGTAAAGGTCTCAGCAAAAATAATAAAATTTCATTTAGAAGGAGGGCTGGGACTTTCAAATATAAAATATTATTCACTAGCCTCCAGACTAGAGGTGATTAAATGTTAGTGGGTACCCTACCAAGGTAACCCATTGGTTTAACTTGAAGACTATTCATTGCAGCAGAACTGGTCAGTCAGGCACTTGTTTAGCTTTATGTTATTGGATCTCTCCACCCCCCTGTGTTTTCTGGATTCGGTAACTGAAACAGTTAAGACCTGTAAGCAATTTCAGTACACAAAGCCTAATATTAAGCTTTTAAATGTCCAATTAGGTGACTTACTGCTTTTCTTTTTTTAATGCAATGACAAGGTAGTGGAACTGTCCAGCCTGGTTAAATCTTTTAAAACTTTATAGGATGTATATGGTAATAACGTGCCCCCTTTGAACAATATGAAGAGATATACAAATGACCGGGTAATTCATTTTCTATCAGCAATGAGACTGAATTGCATGATAGTGAAATATAATATTTTGGGCAAGCTTACCAGACCCGACAGCCCTCACTCTAGAATAGCTAAATATCATGATACTTTAGGTATGAAAAAGGGATCATCATTGATTTATAAGGAATTACTGTATATACATCTTATCCGCACCCTAAATTACCCTGTTTGATAGAATGGGAACAGCATCTTGGGGAGCAGTTTTCAAGAGTGGAGCAGGCCACTGCAGTCACCTGGATCTGTAAAAATACCATTTATATCAATCACATAGATATGATCAAAAAGATACATATGCAAGCTTATTTCCAATGACACCAAAGCAATGTTTAACCCACATACCACGGGACTTTGTTGGCGTCAATGTCGTGAGGATCTATTTCACATATTCTGAGGTTGTAGGAAAATTAAGCATTTTTGAGGTGAGGTTTCAATTTTGATTTCACACATAATTAATTAAGAGATAGTGCTGAACCCAGAACTTGCTCTTTTAGGTTTAAGGATGGAGCAGATCCCAGGAGAAAGGCATTGGGGAGGGGGGCGGAGTTTCGCAGCTGACCCACATGCACGCTGCTCCCTGAGCTCCGCTGCTGGCCTGCCCTAAACTGGCCATTTATTAGCTTCCTGGCCACCTAAACATGGGCAAGACTTCCAGAGATAGGTCCAGTGACCTGCAGGGAGCCTCAAAACTGAGCTCCAATCAAGGGGAGAACGAGTGGTTTATGAGAAGGACGCCAGCAGCTACAGCGTATGAAGCTTCCAAGATGGCGCCGGCCAAGCAGAGAACCGCGCATGGGACCAAAGCCTAGGACTCAGAGGCTGACGGAGGGAATTTAGTGGAGGACCCCTTGGCAGCAGGAGAGGACAATAAGATCTCTAAATCTTTCCTTAAAGACCTGCTAGCCCAGTCACTGGAGCCTCTGGTAAGTGAACTTAAAGATATTAAGCAGGACTTAAACACATGCTCTCCAGGTTGGAGACTCTAGCGTCCATTATAGACTTTAATAATGAAATTGCCCACAACTTAGACAACTGCCAGGCCCATGTGAACCACTTCTACTCCCTGATAGAAGACCAGGAAAATCATGGTCGAAGGAACAACCTAAGATTAAAAGGTCTGCCTGAATCCGTGACCCCAGACATGTTGATCCCTGCCCTAACCTCCATCTTTAATGACCTGCTGGGCCAAGAGTTGGGCAACCTGGAGATGGACCGATCCCATAGAGCGCTTCGTCCCCTATCGAAACAGCACGAAGCCCCGAGAGACGTCATCTGCAGACTGGTTTACTACCAGACGAAAGAAAAAATCCTGGCGGCATCTCGGTCCGCAAACCCTATTATGTATGAAGGTTCCGCTATCACCATATACCAGGACCTGTCCGCCATGACGCTCCGCAAAAAAAAGCAGGGAAATTACATATCGTTGGCTATACCCCTTCGGCCTGCTGATCAACTCACCTGGTCGTAAGCTGGTAGTTCGTGGTTTAGCCGACCTGCAGAGAGTATGCCGTCGAGATACAAGCCCTGGACATTTCCGATTGGAATTTTGCACAAAATATAGCCTCGCTGCCTTCTCGCCCAGTGATTACTCCCTGGACACAGGTGACATCTGCTAAACAACAGCTCCTGAAAGCCACAACTCGTAAGAAGACGCAGAGGAGACTACACCCAGCACAAGAGGATCTACTGAAGGACGCCTGAGATCTACATCAGCCGACTTACATTGAACTGCCCATATGGTGGTCTTATTATTGCTCATTTTTTGCTGGCCCGGTGAGGTGGCTATAGGCTGTGTGGATGGAGAGTTCCTCCCCTCATGACCGACGGACTGGGTCCATTATTTTATTACATTTCTAACCTAACAGTTCATTTTCATTTATACCCTTTAAGAGTCTTCTCTTACTGAGAAGCATGTTCTTAGATTTGTTTTACTATCTTCTCTCCCTGCCTATACTGTCTGTCGCCCTCCCCTCCCTTTTTTCCCCCTGTCAGTCCCATATGGACAGCATCCCAAAATATGAAGAAAATGGGGTTCCCCATCGTGGGTTGCTTCTCTACTGGGGCTCGGGTACTCATTGTTACAAAGCCTCCACTGCCTATCTAGATGTTTTATCATATCTTTTCTCTCTTCTATTAATGATTTACCTATGGCTACTACTAAAGTCTGCACTTTCAATGTGAAAGGACTAAATGCACTAGCAAAGAGGAGCAAAGTATGCAAATTCCTCAATAAGCATAAGGTAGGAATAGCTTTGTTACAAGAAACGCACTTTAGACATAAACATGTCCCTAGCCTATCACATCTGAAATATAATCAGTGGTTTCACAGTACATCCCCCCGCACCGCTTTCAAGGGGGTTAGTATAGCCATACACAAGACGCTCACCTTTGCCTTGCGTTCATCCCAAATTGATGCAGATAGGAGATATATTTTTCTCAAGGGGGAGATAGGCTCCCAAATATTTACCCTGGGAAACATATATGCCCCAAAATATCCTCCAGATTGAATGGTTGTGTAAGGTATTGCTGCAATTCAGAGACTTTGAAGAGGGGTGTACTATTCTAGGAGGTGATTTAAAAGTGGCAATGGATCCAGCCCTGGATTCTTCCAGCTTCTCTACATCCATTTCTAGAATGGCTCTGGATAAGTTGCGGGTATCCTTGGCGGACTCTGCCCTGGTAGATGTCTGGTGAACGTTGCACCCTGGAGACAGAAACTACTCTTTCTTTTCCCATCTCCATCAGTCATATCACCGGCTAGATTATCTATTTGTCCCACCCCTACAACTGCACCTATGCCAAAACTCAGAGATTGGAAATATTATCCTATCTGACCATGCACCAGTTTTCCTGACCTACAATTTACAGGGCCTTCCCAAGGCAGCTTACAGGTGGCGATTGAACTGCACCCTTCTGAGTGCGGAAGAACATGTGCAACAAATAGAGGGAGCCCTACATGACTATTTTCAAATTAATGACTCTCCAGGGATATCCAGTGGCCTGATTTGGGAAGCCCATAAGCCAGTTGTTAGAGGTCACTTCATAGCTCTAGTAGCCCACATTATCAAACTCAGACAACAGACCATATTAAAACTACAAGAGAAAATTACAAACTTAGAAAAGTCCCATAAGCATCAGTAATCCCCTGATGTACTTGGACAACTAACCCAAGCATGTATAGAACTTAAAAACCTCCTTAATGTTCAAACTGCTAAACTTTTCCTCATCACCCAGTTCAAATATTATGCTCATTGGAATAAGGCCTCCAAACTCTTGATGGCGCAAATTAAGAAGAGGAATGCCAGCTCCTATATCCCAGCAATTAAAACCCCTACTTCACAACTAGTATATACTACTTATCACATAGCCCAGCAGGTTAGCAACTATTATAGTGACTTCTATAACCTCAGGGCTCAGGCCACGCAGGCAGAATAAGACTCCCGTAGAGACGTCATTGACGCCTGGCTCTCCTCTCTCTCACTGTCCTCTATCACAAATAAACAAGCTGCACTTTTAACAAGACCTTTCACTATGACAGACCTTTCACTATGAACAAATCACCGGATTCTGATGGACTGCCGATTCCTTATTACAAGTCCTTCAGGGCCGTCCTCTTGCCTTGTTTGTTGGAAGTGTGTAATGCGGCACTGGAGGGTTCACCTCTCCCACCGCAGATGTTATCAGCACATATAACCATAATACCAAAAGAACAAAAAGACCCTACCCAATGTGCGAGTTATAGGCCCATATCATTATTGAACAATGATTTAAAGCTTTTTGCCAAACTCTTTGCCAACAGATTGAAACCACTTCTCCCATCTTTAATATCCCCTGAACAGGTAGGGGTTATCCCGGGTAGGGAGGGTAATATGAATACATATCGCCTTCTTCACTTACTCCAATATGCAAAAAAATCATTTACGTCCCTGGTTCTACTCAGCATAGACGCGGAGAAGGCTTTTGACCGGGTGGACTGGCTCTTTATGACTAGAGCCCTTCTCCACTTTGGGATCCCATTTCGCTTTATCACAGCAATTATGTCCATGTATGATTCTCCCTCGGCTCAGGTCTGGGTTAATGGTACACTTTTATCCCCCTTTGGCATCAGTAATGAAACTAGGCAGGGATGCCCTTTGTCCCCTCTCCTTTTTGTTTTAACATTGGAGACAGCTCTACAAGCTATATGACAAGATGAGAGGATAAAGGGGGCTCACCTTGGGAAGTACCCATCACCAATTGGCTGCATTCGCGGATGATGTTCTCTTATTCCTCACTAATCCATTAGGTGCGTTCCCTGCAGTAACATCATTATTAGACTACTTCAGATTTTTAGCTAACTTCAAAATAAACTTTAGTAAGTCCCAGGTCCTAACCCAACGGCCCTTATACTTGAACAGTCAACCCCATTTATTTGGACATCCCACTCTATAAAATTCCTGGGTATTAATATAACCCCTGAAGTTTCAGCATTATACAAGGCCATTTACCAAGATCTTCCCAAGCAGATTGAGAACAGCATACACTTATGGGACATACCATATGTCTCCTGGTTTGGGCGGAGAGCCCTGCTGAAAACTGTTCTCCTCCCTAAAATACTGTACATTATGCAAGTACTACCTATCGCCATCCCTAAGATATTCCTTCAAAAGCTGAAAAAAACTGTCTCATCCTTTTTATGGAAGAAACTCAGACCTAGACTGTCACGGCCTATGGTGTGTTTTGTGACACTTTCCTTCACTTGCGGTTGCCCGTGGCAACGTGTGGTGTTGTGTGCATGTGGTGGCAGTGTCTCGGCCTTGTGGCTGTTTCCCAGGACATGGTTGCCTCGCATGCCGTTGCCGGCGGTAACAGGTGGAGTGTTATGTTTGTGTGTACACTTCCTCTTTAAGTGCCTTTTTCCCTTGCCTGGTGTTGGAAGGGTTAATTCCCTTCCTAGTGAGTGAACACTGGGTGTGTCTGTGTGTGGGTGTGGCTACTTGGGCTATTTAGCTCCTGCTGGATGCCAGTAGCTGAGGGGTACTCCAGCCATGGTGTTTGCTCGAGTCATCCTCCTGGTCTCATATACCATCTGTCCAGTAAGGGCCACCCCTGTGGTCATAAGTTATGTTTAGACATAGATGTTCTTATCTTATTATATGTCTAGTGGTGTCTCTATGTTTATTCCAGCTTATGGTTTCTGGGTTCCTGTGTGCTTTGTGTGTGTGCTGAGTCCATTTGTGTTTGGTGTGGACATTAGCACTTCTGCACGGGTTCCAGTCTGTGTGTCTGTGGCAGGTAGGTGTTGTACTAGTTTCACTACCTGCCATTGCCATCTGCTGTATATGTTCCCCATTCCTTGCAACTTGGCCAGTGAGACTCCTGTTCATCCGTGCCTAGGAGGAACAGGCCGTCTTACCCTGCTCCTAGTTCCAGGGCTATCCTGAGGGCTAGTAGGGACCCTAGTTTCCGGAGTATGAGCCCTCCTACCATCAGGGTTGGCTCATACAGCTAGGAGTCAGGGTCAGATTTAGGGACGTTATAGGAGGTGACCTGCTCCCTGTTTCCTGTCCTGGCTCAGCAGCTACCCTTTATTATTGACACCGCACGGCTGAGGGTTTTCCCCACCCTCAGCCGTGACAGTATGACTACAATGGCTTCTTGCTGGTTGACCTTCAAAAGAGGGTGCAGCATGCATCGCCATTTGCTTTTGGAGTGTATGCACGTTCTCCGGAGGGAGAGCGTTATGGGGGTTTCACTGTTTACGCCGCGGTGAGTGGCTCTTCCCCGCCATTTGGATCACCGTTGTTTGTATTGGTGCCCCCTTACTTGTCATTCCCCACCCCCCCTCCCATTGTTTGTTGTGCCCCACCAACTTTCCCCTTTTGTGTTGGGGGGGGTTTGAGGGGTGGGAGTGCATACACCTTCAAAAGAGGGGGCAGCATGCATCGCCATCTGGTTATGGGGTGCTTGCGCGTTCTCCGGAGGGAGAGCGTTAGGGGGTTCACCGGTAACGGTGCGGTTGGTGGCTTATTCCCCGCCACCTTTCCTTTCGTGTCTGTGATGGTGATCCCTTGTCCCTCTCCATGTTCCTATCCCTGGTCGTCTGCTGGCAGCATTCCGTTGGTGTTCTGGCGGTGTGCTGGTTAGGAGTGGCTGTTGGCAGCGACTGGAGTGGGAACGTGAGTGGAGAGTGGATGCAGTGTCAGTGCGGTCTCTCCGGGCTGTTTCTTTGCTGGTCTCTGGTTCCTGTGTGTTGCTCCAGAGGCTGGCAGTGGGCTCCTGGTTCCTGTGTGTTGCTCCAGGGGCTGGCAACAGTCCTAGGGAGACTCGCATGCACTGACACTGATTCTGCTACCTTTTCCCGTCTCCCTTCCCTGTTTTTGGGTCCCTCACTAGTTTTCCCTTTTTTTTTTTTGGTGGGGGGGCTTTGAGGGGTGGGAGTGTCACGGCCTATGGTGTGTTTTGTGACACTTTCCTTCACTTGCGGTTGCCCGTGGCAACGTGTGGTGTTGTGGTGGCAGTGTCTCGGCCTTGTGGCTGTTTCTCAGGACATGGTTGCCTCACATTGTTGCTGGCGGTAACAGGTGAAGTGTGATGTTTGTGTGTACACTCCCCCTTTAAGGGCCTTTTTCCCTTGCCTGGTGTTGGAAGGGTTAATTCCCTTCCTAGTGAGTGAACACTGGGTGTGTCTGTGTGTGGGTGTGGCTACTTGGGCTATTTAGCTCCTGCTGGATGCCAGTAGCTGAGGGGTACTCCAGCCATGGTGTTTGCTCGAGTCATCCTCCTGGTCTCATATACCATCTGTCCAGTAAGGGCCACCCTTGTGGTCATAAGTTATGTTTAGACATAGATGTTATTATCTTATTATATGTCTAGTGGTGTCTCTATGTTTATTGCAGCTTATGGTTTCTGGGTTCCTGTGTGCTTTGTGTGTGTGCGGAGTCTATTTGTGTTTGGTGTGGACATTAGCACTTCTGCACGGGTTCCAGTTTGTGTGTCTGTGGCAGGTAGGTGTTGTACTAGTTTCACTACCTGCCATTGCCATCTGCTGTATATGTTCCCCATTCCTTGCAACTTGGCCAGTGAGACTCCTGTTCATCCGTGCCTAGGAGGAACAGGCCGTCTTACCCTGCTCCTAGTTCCAGGGCTATCCTGAGGGCTAGTAGGGACCCTAGTTTCCGGAGTATGAGCCCTCCTACCATCAGGGTTGGCTCATACAGCTAGGAGTCAGGGTCAGATTTAGGGATGTTATAGGAGGTGACCTGCTCCCTGTTTCCTGTCCTGGCCCAGCAGCTACCCTTTATTATTGACACCGCACGGCTGAGTGTTTTCCCCACCCTCAGCCGTGACACAGACTCGCTCATAAATTCTTGGTGCAGCATGTGCGGAGGGGAGGGGTGGGCCTTACGGATTTCAAAACACACTACAAAGCAATACAAGGGACTAGATGTCTTTGAGCCTCAAACGAGAGATTGGATATTCAGGCTGAAAATGCTATGAGCCCTATATCCCTTAGGTCAGCACTAGCTAGTAAGAAGCCTACCTTACTCAAAAATAGAAACATATATAATTTACTCTCCAAAAAAAACTTACATTACTGGCATGAATGTGGATTGAGGAAAACACTGACATCTGACCCTATGATTCTTACACAGGTTGCAGATGCCCTTCTAGACTCCCTGCAGGCTTTCAGGGAATAGGGATACTCTCCCTCATGATGCTTTTAATATACAGCTCCCATTGCTAGACCTATGTCCTCAGGGGTCCTTGCCCACCGCTTATCCCAGTTGAGGGGCCTTTCTCTCTTCCATATACAGCACCTCATTCATTACCTCAGACCGTTTACCTCCATCCTAGCAACTCTCGTTGAATACTCTCTATTTGAAAAATTAGCTATACAACAAAAATAACCCATTAAAAAGATCTCAACTATCTATTCTTTACTATTACCCTAAATCAATCTGAGTGAGTACTGGTTTATACCTAAATAGGAGAGAGATCTTGGGATGAACTTTTCAGATAGTGAAAAGATACAACTATTGTCTACATCACCGACAATTTCCAGATGTGTAACACTACAAGAAAATTATTACAAGGTGGTAACAAGGTGGCATTACACGCCAACTAAAATGAATGCCCTATTTCCAGACAATGATCCCATGTGCTGGAGGTGTGGGAGAGAGAGAGGCTCCTATATCTGTTGGCATTGCCCCAAAATCAAAGAATTTTGGTGTGGGCGCAGCTCTCTCTCATATGTAATATCCAACTCCCAGTATCCCCTCGGATTTGCCTACTAGGCCTTATAACAGAAGTGCAAATCCCCGCTACTAGTGTTGAGCGAGCACCAAAGTGCTCGGGTGCTCGAGTAGAACACTTTGTGATGCTCGGGTGTTCTACTGAGCACCCGAGCACAATGAAAGTCAATGAGAGAACCCCAGGGACCCCCTGCTCTGAAGAGGGGAGGGTGTCAGGACTCTAGTTCGGCTTGGGAGTCCCTGCTCTAACTCCATATATAGCTATTTCCATATATGGAGTCATTGCTTGGGGACACCCCGGTGTATTTAAATCTAATTTAGCCTGTATTTCAGAAAAGTTTCTGCCGGGATTCGAACTCACAACCTTCTGTATTAGAGGCAAGGCACTTAACCACTCAGCTATAATAGCTGCAAAAAAAGAGACTTCTACTGTACTGTACTTCTACTGAGACCTATCCAGTAGAAGTCTCATATTTTATTTTATTTTTTTAAGTGACTGGCTATGTAGCTATATAGTGTAGTGGTTAAAGTTCTGGGCTGTGATGCAGAAGCTGTGAGTTCAAATCCTGTCACAATCTTTTTCAGAAATAGAGGCTAAACTTAATTTAAACATATATATATATATATATATATATATATATATACACGTTTTTAGAAATGATGAAAGGAGGGCAGCACTCCTGTCTTTGTGGTGAAAAAAAGGGTGATGTTTATTACACCCAAAAGCAATGCAGCATTTCAGCTCTCTCAATGGAGCCTTTGTCAAGCTAGTGAACATAGTGCTCTCAATGTATTAAATAGGTGACTTTCATTAATGTGTCATAATTGATCATCAAAGGAAAAATACAAATATGCCATAGAAAACACAATTAAAAACATCATTACAGTATAATACATGTGCACAAAACGCAGTGTTATTACGGTACATGGTGTTCATGATTATAATAAATAATTATCTTATATACATGATTTAGTGTTACATTCATAATTACCACTAATCCATACATAAAGTGCATCTGTGCTAGATCATAAATCAATTAAAAAAGAGGGCAAACCCACTTCATGAATTCTCACATGTGTGACCCAACTTCGGCGTCCCTTGTCGGATACTGCGCAGGCGCTGGGTATATCCCAGGTACGAAAGATTTCCTCACGTCCCGCGCATGTGCACCGCATGCCCGCACTAGATATGTCAATCTGTGTTGCATTCAGCCACTGCGCATGACCAGAGTGTGTGTCCCGTTATGGACATCCTCCGGTCTCATATGACCTCTTGTTTTTCTTTGCCGCACATGATAATGATTACTATGGTCACAGGATGACAACAACGTCAGATCCCGATCCTCTGGTCATGAGCAGTGGCTGAATGCAACGCAGATTGACATATCTAGTGCGGGCATGCGGTGCGCATGCGCAGGACGTGAGGAAATCTCACGTGCCTGAGAAATACGCCGGCGCCTGTGCAGTATCCGACAAGGGACGCCGAAGTTGGGTCACACATGACAATTCATGAAGTGGGTTTGCCCTCTTTTTTTAATTGATTTATGATCTAGCACAGATGCACTTTATGTATGGATTAGTGGTAATTATGAATGTAACACTAAATCATGGATATAGGATAATTATTTATTATAATCATGAACACCATGTAATAACACTGCGTTTTGTGCACATGTATTATACTGTAATGATGTTTTTAATTGGGTTTTCTATGGCATATTTGTATTTTTGCTTTGATCAATTATGACACATTAATGAAAGTCACCTATTTAATACATTGAGAGCACTATGTTCACTAGCTTGACAAAGGCTCCATTGAGAGAGCTGAAATGGTGCATTGCTTTTGGGTGTAATAAACATCACCTTTTTTTCACCACAAAGACCGGAGTGCTGCCCTCCTTTCATCATTTCTAGTTCATTGTTCCTGGTGCGGGAACTATTGCAGATTTGCACCTGACATACCTATAGAGTGCTGCTGTTTGTTTTCCCTTCTTTTTTGTATCTGGACTAACCAGCTATATTTATATATTTTTTTTCTAGTAATTACACATTTATTTTGTGCCATACATTTTTTACACATGTATATTAAGGCCAAGAATGGTCTAGACCTATCTTGACCCAGGTATAAAGTGTGTATTAACACTTCACTTTTAATTCAACATAATGATAAAACGGCTGTGAGCCATAACAAACAATTAAAACACTTTGTTTCCACCCCAAAGAGTTGACAACTTAGTTGCTGCCAGGGTGAGGGAGATGTGCACTATCTCCTATTCACCACAACTAAATCTTCAGCGCTTGAACATAGTGGGGCAATATGTGGATAGACTAATGTAAGCAAACTACCTGTAGTTATATAAACCTAAAATGTTGTTGTACAAACAACAAATGAATGCCCAATGTATTCAAAAATATATTCTTTATTTCATAATAATAAACAGATCATGTTATTAAAATATTAGAGATAACAAAAAAAGTTGGAAGAGTCAGCAAAAAAACGGATGCCGCAGTCCCCCGGCCAGTGTCTCTGTAACCCGCCAAGAGATGGAGCACATGTCAGGTATGTATATATTATGCAGTAGGGTGATTCACAGAGAGGTGGTATACAATACTAACCACTAAAATATAATGACTGTGATCATCACTCTAGTGCATAGCCACTAGATGAGTCTCAAGCATTGGATCCTATTACTGCACAAATAGAAACATAAACAGAGTAATATCTATGTGGAATACTCAAATAAGTGATACCCCATGCACCAGACCTTCAATGAAGGCTGCAAACAGAGCCCATCTATAGGCACCTGATGGAAAATTACAACATACCATAAGACATGATGGAGGGCAGAAACACAGGACAGGACAGGCTGAAAAAACTACCTGTAGTTGCCTACAAAAACGGATTAAGTGACTGTGCTCCTACACACAAACTTTCACAGCATAGCACACTTGTCTGACACTACGTCATTCACACAATGCACACACGCTGCTAAGCGCTCCACCTAGCTCAAAAACCTTGCTATATTGAATGAAATGTCCCACACAAGGACTTCTAAGCTAATAAGCAACATTGGAGTGGACAACAATTGTTTAAAACAATCAATATTTTCAATATGAAAAAGTATATGTCTACAGGCTGAAGCAAAATATATTTTTGATAGAAGATGGAAGGGTTGGATAAGGTAAAATATTATTGTGAGAAGGTTTAGTTGGGTGCATAAGCCACATGGTATTCAACCAGGTTGTATAAAGCGATCATTGTTACATGTAATTGTCCGTTGTTCGATCATATGGACCTCGCTATGTGCTATAGCTCGTTTAAGCCAAGAATATCTTCACGTCTAATAGGAGCCTTATGTTTTTATATGTCTATTTTATGTTGTCTTTGCTTATGTATAAAATACATTTATTAAAAAATGCACCCTTGTATTGATAAATAAATAAATAAAATGGCAGTCCCTTTACCTTAGAGTAGCCAGCAGCATGTTTGTAACGATCATTTTCTTCCTGCAGGCAGATGAAGCAAAAGCTGTAAAAACATTCTTTATTCCCCTGCCGGCGCGCATCTCTAGTCAGGATTGAAGCCACGGAGGCAGCGGCCTCCTTGCTTTAAGTCACGGTAACCACGCCCCTTGCCCACCCCTGCAGGTAATGCAACTGGATCCGTTCTGAACAGATACAAGCGTTTGCATTATCGGTGTGGATCCGTCTGTGCAGATACAAGACGGACCCGCACCTAACGCAGGTGTGAAAGTAGCCTATCTTGGGTAGTGTATGATTTTTGCGGGATGAGATGACGGTTTGATTGGCACTATTTTGGGGTGCGTATGACTTTTTGATTGCTTGCTATTACACTTTTTTTTGATGTAAGGTGACAAAAAAATAGCTTTTTTTACACTTTTTTTTTTTTTTTTTTTACAGTGTTCACCTGAGGGGTTAGGCCATGTGATATTTTTATAGAGCAGGTTCTTACGGACGCGGAGATACCTAATATGTATACTTTTTTTATTTACTTAAGTTTTACACAATACCAGCATTTAAAAAAAATAAAATTACGTTTTAGTGTGTCCATATTCTGAGCCATAGTTTTTTTAATTTTTTGGGCAATTGGCTTAGGTAGGAGCTCAATTTTAGCGGGATGAGGTGACGGTTAGATTGGTACTATTTTGGGGGGCATACGCCTTTTTGATCACTTGGTGTTCACTTTTTGTGATGTAAGGTGACAAAAATGGCTTTTTTTTACACCGTTTTAATTTAATTTTTTTATGGTATTTATCGGGCAGGGTGGCTCATGTGATATATTTATAGAGCTGGTCATTACGGATGCGGCGATACCTAATATGTGTGTTATTTTTCTTTTTTTACTTTATAAATTTTATTACTTTATTAATTTTATTAAAAACATTTTTTTTTTACATTTTTTTTCTTTACCTTATTTCTGATGTTCACTTTTGGGGGTCTGATCCCCTCTGCAATGCACTACAATACATTTGTATTGTAATGCATTGCCTGTTCGTGTACTACAGTAAGTAGTACACAAACAGGATGCCTAGGAGACCCAGACTGAGGCTGGATCTCCTTGGCTCCTGTAGAAGGCTGGTCCCGAGGCCGTGCAAGGCATTGGGCAGCCTCTGCACGGCATCGGCCTGCCTTCTGAGACATCGAGTCCCTGCCACAGCAGCGTGGGGACTCGATGCGCTCCCTCAAACACAAACCCCTTCTATGCCGCTACCGTGGCATAGAAGGGGTTAATCCGCCGCGATCGCCGATACGACCACCCTCCGCATTGACCCAAGGTGCTTGCTCAATGATTTGAGCAGGCACCTTGTTCCGATCACAGGAAGTACGCCCTGTGTCCTTAAGTACCAGGACATCAGGGCATACCTGTACGCCCTGTGTCCTTAAGAGGTTAAAGAGGACCTGTCACCACTCCTGACATGCCTGTTTTAATAGCTACCTGCATTCTTCATGTAATAACAATTCTAGAGCATCTATTCTTATGGCTCTGTTGTGTCATCCCTCTATTATTTCTACTAGAAGTTATGAATGAATTGCTAGCAGTCTGCAGTAAGGGTACAGAGGGGTGGTAACAAGTTGGGGGTGGGGGGTGGGTGGGAAGGTACCTGCACAGACTCACTCTATCCAATCAGTGCTGCCATTTTCAGACAAGATGGTGTATCTCCATCAGATGAGATTATATCACTATATTGTCACGTTATCTAACAGTGCCTGAATAAGTGATACAATCACACTAATGGTGTCCTCATCAGTGGGTGAATTCTCAGAGGATGCAGTGCTAATGAGGAAACAAGTCAAGGGGCTATAATACATCTCAGCTTTAATAGTGGATTGCTAGCCAGGGTATAATAAATGGCTGGTGAAGACTGCAAATGTCTGACAGCAACCCAACACAATCAGAAAAGTTAATTATACACTGATGTGGATACTGTGATTGCATCACTTACTGATACACTGTTAGCTAGCATGACTTAAAGAGGACCTTTCAGTAGTTTAAAAACTAAAAACTAACTATATCAGTGGGCAGAGCGGCGCCCAGGGGTCCCCCTGCACTTACTAGTATGTCTGGGCGCCGCTCCGTTCGCCCGGTATAGGCTCCGATGTCTACAGCTCCCTCTGTTGTACTGGGCGGAGATTTTGTATTAGGGTTGTCCCTTGCTGCAGCGCTGGGAGTCCAGGGCTATGAGCTGTGCGCTACGATTGGCCAGCGCTGCAGCAAGGGACAACCCTGATACAAAAACTCTGCCCCGTACAAAAGAGGGAGCTGCACACACCGGAGCCTATACCGGGCGAACGGAGCGGCGCCCAGACATACTAGTAAGTGCAGGGGGACCCCTGGGCGCCGCTCTGCCCACTGATATAGTTAGTTTTTAGTTTTTAAACTACTGAAAGGTCCTCTTTAAAGTTCCTAAAGCGAAGAGATAGACTCTCAACTGATATAGACAGATTAAGGTTAGTGTTATCTTGTTCAGCTGACATTTATTTATGGGCATAGTCCATGAGTCCATTTATGGATTAATTTCATGATTAGCTGACAGCTGACCAAGAGACTACTAAGTCAAGACTGTAAGGGAAGGAATTTGCGGCAGGCCAGGAGTTGCTGCAGTATCATATAGTTGGAAAAGGAAGGTGGACAGAAGGCCTGCAGTCCAGCAAGTAATCTCCAATCTGTAGAGCTGGTTGTCATATTTAAATGGGAAATAAAGGTGAACGAAGGTTATGATTTTCAGAATAATACTACTCTTATATGGGTTGTATCAGTTTATCTGAAAAAAACACCATTAAATACTAATTCTTTGGACTTTCCAAATATAAACATTACAAATTCATACACACTAATCATATGTATGTTGAGTACTAAACTGTACTGTCCATAACTGTGTTATGCCTTGTGCAGGGCATAATGGAGTCATGTTCTGGGTCCTAAAAATGTGGCTCCCACACAGAGCCATCTGAATGCATCCCTTGGCTGTCTTAACAATCAGCCTTTTCATGCACTTTTAACTGGAAATAGATCAAAAATATTATGTCACATGTGGCATTTTTATAAATGTTCACCATTTTTGCTCATCTGCAAATGTATCCAGATGCTGGAGAAGAAATGGAGGACAGCGCCTTTCTCCAATAAGCGGAGAGATGACAGAGGTAATTTTTTTTTGTTTCAGGATGACTTTATTGATAATGATGCACTTCAGGGCTGAAAAGGCCCCTTCATCAGATTACAATTGTAATCTGAAACAAAATACTTTGCTCTGTCATCTCCCCCGTAATCGGGAAAAGTGCTGTAGCGGAGCGCTAGTGCGACATAGGCTTTCTCCGCCGGTATTCCAAGGGTTACTTCAGGATCAGGTTATTAGCACAGGAAGCACAGCATCAGTAGTAAATAAAACCATCCATGAATATCCCATCACTCTTCCCAGTAACTGGATGACACACAGTATCAGGAGCAGGACACTGTTTAATGTCACATACCCTACTTTTATGTCACTCTCCCATGCAAGGGAGACACCTACAGAAAATTATCCATTCTTGAATCACAGACTGGTTACAGCCGCCACATCCCCTCCCCTCAGCCTGAGAAGTAATTCAATCAACAGTCCAGTTGAGACATACATTGTTGCCATTGTGTTTCTACCGCACAACCAGACGAATGCTCAGCAGGTTACTGATTACTTTTTGTCTTACAAGTAATGAACCATAGGGAATTAAACATAACATTGCAAATCCAATCAACAGTCCAGTTGAAACATCCATCGTAGCTAAACGCAATCCGCTACACTAAACATCCATTGTAGCCAAACGCAATCCGCTACAAGCGCTGTCTTCTCTTTCTTCTCCAACATGTGGTTACTACGCTCAGCCAGAGACCTGACCATGAATTGACCAGCCGCTACTGAGGTGGAACAACAAAACCTGCAGAGTGTTGCGTCTCCACCACAACCAAGCCAGGTGAGCAAGTCTACCCTACCTACCTGCCGATATTCTCAGCGGTACTTCCTATGTGTGCTCTCCTCCTCTCTTTTATAAGATCTGAAAATGTATGCATCCGAAGACATTGCTAATATATGACCCCAGTGGCTTTATTAAACACTAGGTACTGGAGGGCTGCTGTATACTTTCCTGCATTGGGTCTTATGTACTGCATCTACAACAGGGCCAACAACTACAGTACCTCTTATGCACCCCACAATTATGATCTGTACTTTATATTATTATTATTTATATAAACTTAGTACGATGGGTGGTAAGCTGAATATTAAAAAAAAAAGTTCACTGTGCTTAATGTTTTTTTTTTTGTGCCTAGTTTTTACTGGTAACCAACAATAAGACACATCTACCTCTCGCTCAGCTCATTGGCACATGCACATGGTCCCATCTTTCCGCTGTGGATAGATGGATTGTTAGACTGAGCTTCCTTTACAGGAGTCGGATCTAATCTCTACAGGAGGAAGCAGACTCAGCATTCTTCGCCAACTTTCTTTCCACAGCTTCTCTGTGCTGTACAACAGGTCAGGAAGAGCCAACACATCTCTGAATGTTCTCTCTCAGCACAAGCCTTGTTCTATCTGCACTGCTTTTATCTTTTCATCCAGGTTCAGTTGGGCATAGATGTCACCATATGCTTGACTTAAATAGATTAATCAGGCATAACATTAAATCCAACTGCCAAATATTATGCAGCTCACCAAAACAGCTGACTTGTCAATGCATCGGCTGCACCAGAATTATAAAGGTGTCTGGTCGTATCTGGCACATTAATTCCTTTAAGTTGCCATGTGATGCCACCTTGGATTGAACTTGGTTTTGCAACAAATCCCAAAGATGCTTAATTGGAATGAGATCTGGGGAAGTTGGAGGCCAAGTCAACACTTTATTTTTTTTTTTTAAACATTAGATGTTTATTGTATTTTGTAGTATTTTTTGAAAAGTAACAAGAAAGTTACAAATAGCATCAAAAATACATATTTCAGGATCAAACATGTAAACATCGTAACAAGAACAAAAACAATGAAATAGTTCTTCAGATCATCGGTATCAAGTGTGTAACCATGGATTATACATCAATGTTTGTCAGAGTGTGGTATAGGAAACAGTGTTAGCCAAGGTCCCCAATGTTTCATGAAGGAGGACAAGTTGTTTTCGCGATAAGCAATGAGCCTTTCAGAAACACCATGCGTAGAAATCATATCAGTGACATTTTCTATGGATGGGACTAAGGTGGACTTCCAATTTCTAGCTAATAGAAGTTTGGCAGACAATAATATATGACAGATCATCTTTCGGTAAGAATGTGGGAACTTATCTATCCCTAAGGAGAGTAAAGTTAATTCTGGTGTTAGCTTAACTTTTAATGTCGTCACTGAACAGAGAAGGCTTTCTATATTCAACCAGTAGGAGCTAAGGGCAGAACAGCTCCAGAATATATGCATTGGATTGCCCGGTACTCTACCACATCTCCAGCATTTGTTGGCTGTGTTCGGAAAAAACTGATTTAGTCTGGCCGGGGTAAAATACCATCTAGTCAGCAATTTATGATATCCCTCAAGAAGATTTGAGCAAGCCGTAGATTTGAGAGAATGTTTTATCGCTAACTGCCAATCTGAGTCTGAATAAGTTTGCTGGAGATCTCGCTCCCAATTAAGTATGTGCGTTTTTTTAGTGAAAGATATATCCCCCAAAATACTTCTATATATCTTTCTAGTAGATATTTTTAGATCTCCATCTGGCAGATAGAGAAAGGTATATAAGGATAGAGGGATGGAGACCTTCCTTGAAGATAAGCTTTTTAATGCCTGGGAGATACGGAGATAATCGAATTGTTTATTTCCAGGAATATCAAAAATGGTTTGTAGAGAGGGAAAGGATCTCATCTCTTCTTTATCGTAAAAGTCCTCAAGTACACACATCCCTTTATTTTTCCACACAGTCATGGACAAATCTGGTATAATATATTCTAATACTTCTAGAGGTAGGGGAATTTCTTTTCTAGACTCTATGTGTTGTGTTTTCTGAAGTACTGATAACCAAATTTGAGTTGAGGCCTTTAGAGGAAGAATTAGAGGTAAAGGGCGCTTTGGGTCAATAGCATGAGTTAAAAGAAGAGCTTCAAGGGATTTAGCCGAATTAAGGTCTCTTTCTACACTAGACCATCCCAGGCCATGCTCCCTTCTACACCAGTGCCTTAACTGTTTAAAGATAATCGTTTCATAATATGCTTGGATATTTGGTACTCCTAGGCCTCCATTCTCTTTATGTGAATATAGGATAGAGGCAGCAACTCTATGGCTACCCTTCCCCCAAATATATAAGAGCATTTGCCTTCTAAATTTCTGTAACAAAGTGTATGGGATAGGAAGCACTAAGGTGCGGAAATAATATAGAAGTTTCGGAAGCACCATCATTTTATAGATCATTATACGGCCTAGCCATGATAACTCTATTTTTAAATAGTTATCAAGTTCCGACTGGAGAGACTTTAGCAGGACGTCATAGTTACATGACAGAAGCTTTGAAAGTGGGAAACATAATTGAACTCCTAGGTAGGTCACAGATGATGCAGCCCATTGGAATGGGAATTCTCCTCTAATTGCCTCCTTTAGAGACATTGGTACCTTAATGGCCAAAATCTGAGACTTGTTATCATTTATCTTATAATAAGAGACCTCACCAAACGCTCGGATAATACTCATAACTGTTCTCAAGGATGTCAGAGGATCAGAGAGAGTCAAAATCACGTCATCCGCAAAGAGACCTATTTTATGTTGTCTTTGACCAGTTGAGATTCCCCTAACATCCCCCGACATTCTAATCATTTCTCCAAAAGGTTCCATCACCAACAGAAACAAGAAGGGCGAGAGAGGACATCCCTGCCGTGTCCCATTAGTGAGTTGGAATGGTTTAGATAGGGTCCCGTTCACTAAGACTCGGGCTGAGGGCTGGGAATACAGAGCTTGAATAGCACTTAAGATAGGGCCTCTAAATCCAAATTTATTTAATACTGTAAATGCAAAGTTCCAGTGAACTCGATCAAACGCCTTCTCTGCGTCCAGGGTAAGGAGCAGAGAAGCGGTTTGAAGATCCGCCGCCCTCCGCATTATCCCTAAAATGCGTCTAGTGCCGTCAGAGGCTTGCCTTCCTTTTGTAAATCCTACTTGGTCACTATGAATTATCAGCGGAAGAACCTGTAATAGCCTGTGGGAAATGATCTTGGCATATAATTTGACGTCACTGTTAAGCAATGATATAAGGCGGAAGTTAGCAGGGGAGTCTGTAGGTTTTCCTGGTTTAGGGATGGTGACTATTGTAGCTTGAAGCATATCTGCTGGAAACTGTTGGCCGTTCAGGACAGCATTGAACATGTCTACTAAATGAGTGTTGGGGCATGGATTTGATAGTACTCATTTGAGAACCCATCTGGTCCTGGGGCTTTATTCGGTTTGAGAGATTTTATAGAGGTCAGTATTTCTGCATGAGAGATGGGAGAATTAAGGCCAGTAAGTTGATCCTCATTTAAGGAGGGCAGGTGGATAGCATCTAAAAAGGAAGATATTTTTTCGGACGTAGATTGAGGCGTTAAAGGGTTTAGGTTTAAGTTATATAGTTTAGTATAATACGCGCTAAATGTATCAGCTATGTCTTTGGGGTGATAGAGTTTAGTGGTACCATCCGTGCCAAATATGTATGGAATGTTAGACTTTTGTATCAAAGGTTTTACCTTTCTCGCCATAAGTTTGCTAGGTTTATTATAGGAGCGATAGTATAACATACGTAGGGAGGAGATTTGGCGGTCGTAGTCTATTTGTAGAATGGAATGAAGTTCATGTCGGAGAGACATCAACGATCTATGCAAATCTAATGAGGGGTTAGCTTGTAACTTCCCTTCTGTCTTAGTAATCTCTGCCAGCATTGAAGACAGTTTGGCTTCCTTGCATTTCTTAAAGTATGAACTTTGTTTTAATAGGAGTCCTCTTATAGTGGCCTTATGGGCCTGCCATAGAAGGAAAGGGCTAATGTTTTCTGTCTTGTTGTGTTCAAAGTACTCAGCTAGACTAGACTCCGTTTGGCCTTTATAATTAGGATGTTTAAGCAAGTATACATTATTTTTCCAAGATCTTTGAGGAGGAGAGGTGTGAGATATGGAAATTGAACAGAATATTGGGGCGTGGTCAGACCAGGAAGTTGTTCCTATTTTAGCCAAGCATATTCTAGTAAGTAAGGTTCTGTCTACAACAGCTAAGTCAATACGAGAGAAAGTTCTATGACGTGGGGAATAATATGTGTATTCCCGGGAACAAGCGTTTAGGCAGCGAAAAGTATCATATAAGCCGGAATTCCCTAGCCACTTCCCAATGGTAGGGGAAGAAAACTTGCCTCTACCTGTGGAATCTATCACTTTATCAGGTACAATATTGAAGTCGCCACATATAAATAAATGACCTTTTTGAACGCTTCTTATTTTTTTAACTACTTTGTTCAGAAACCGAATTTGGGACTTATTTGGAGCATAAATAGTAGCTAGAGTCAAAGTAGTTGTTCCAATCGTGCCTATCAGAATAATATATCTGCCATTCTCATCTACAATTACCTTGTCAATTTGAATGCTCAGAGAGTCTTTCACCAGGATAGCCACCCCAGCCTTCTTTTTGTCTGCGTTAGCTAGAAATATCTTAGAAAACCCCTTTTGTGAAAATGTTGGAAGCTTTAGTTTGGCAAAATGAGTTTCCTGGACGCATATTATATCAGCCTGGTTACGGCGGACTTCCCTCCATAGTGAAGCTCTTTTATAAGGGGAGTTTAGACCTTTAGCATTAATGGACATAATTTTAACCGCCATCCCACATCTGTCTCATAAATGCTCTAAACATTGGAAAGGCACTCAATATTGAGAACTGACAATTATAATACTGTATATCTGGAGATCTGAAGAAATAAAAATGGTAAAACAGAACTAAGCAAAATAAACACATATTGAAGAACAATATTTTCTGACAGGGATCCAGATGTTGTGGATCCTAAGAACTTGCGGGGAACAGTAAGTTCACTGAGGAGCTTCCCCTTATATTACAAATAAGAGTCCGTAGGACTATCCAGATTGTATCAGAACATGGAGTAATCAGTCCCCTACTGTAGACCAATCCGGATGAAGACGAGAGGGTTTTTTCGTGGCATGGTGTCCCTCAGCATAGGAAACCGGAATGTCCCACTCCCTCAGGAGAGCCACCCCTTCTTCCACTTTTCTGATAACATGGACTTTACCATCTTTGTTAATCATTAGCTTCAGTGGGAAACCCCATCTGTACAAAATTTTCCTCTCTCTGAGAATATTGGTAACAGGAGAAAGCTTTTTCCTAGCTTGAAGCGTAGCATAAGAGAGGTCAGAATAAATCTGTATCTTTTGATATGGGTGAGGTAGGCCCTTATTTTTTCTGACCGCAGAAATCCGATCCTCCTTAATATGATAAAAATGGATTCTAGCAATCACATCTTTTGGGAGATCTTCAGCCACATGTTTCGGATTGGGGAGACGATGCGCACGATCAATGATAAAAAAAACTGAGGATCAGCATCTGGTAGGGTAGCCTGTAGAAGATCTTGCAAATATTTATAGAGGTCTGATGGAGCCACCGAGTCTGGAATGCCTCTGAATTTCAGGTTATTACGCCTGTTTCTATCCTCTAGGTCCGCCATTTTGTTTTTCAAGAAAGCCACTTCTTCTTCCAGAGAATAGTGAGCATCAATTAGCTCATTGTGGGAACTGGTGAGCTCGCTCATCTTACTTTCTATATGATCTACTCTTTTGCCCACTTCCTCTATTGATGAGGTAATGGTTGATGTAGCTCGGTGGAGCTGAGATGTCAGGGCGCGATGCAGAGCCGTCATCATGGCTTTTAAAATATTCCCTGATGCCGCTTCATCTGTGGCAGGAAAGTCCTGCATGGGGTCATCTGCTGAGGCTAAATCAGCAACCGGAGGTTTGTGTGAATGCACATACTCTGATGGCACTGAGGGGTCGCCTGGGGAGTTAGGTAATGAAACACTCACCGCTGCTTCAGGCGCCATTTTGTTCCCCCCGTCCGCTCCTGTCGCACCTCGCTGACTGCCTCCGCCACCATAGTGAATCAGGTGGGCTCTTTCACTACTGTCTCCGCCTGGAGAGGAGGCAAGCTCCGGTAGATGGTGTGAGGGTGAGTGAGCCTCTGCCGCTGGAGTCTTGCTTTGCTTTTCAGCTTGCCGCTTCTGGGGAGAAGATCGCGCCGGGAGCGCGCCATTACTGTGGTCTTGCGCCGGATAAAAGTCCGTCAAACGGCGGATTCCCGTGCGGTTGGACTTTTTGCGGGTCATCATGTCGATCAGGGCAGGTAACGGACCAGATTTCTGGATGGAAGTCCCTCAGGACACGCTTTATTGTCACTTTATGGGGAAAGTTTTATCGGAGCTCCTTCACAGTGCGGCCATCCACCTCGCTCAGCAGGCCACGCCCCCCCAAGTCAACACTTTGAACCCCATGTTCATTTCCGTATTTATACCCTTGTGGCCAGGGGAGGACTGAGAACTTAAAGTGGCCCTGGAAAAAAAAACTAAAAATCGCCACATGTTTTTTGTGGGTCCAAATTGACAGAAGGAGGGACAATATAAGTAGATGGGGCCAGCAATACTATAGGGCGGCACAAAATACCACCCCAGCAGAACCAGATACCACAGTGCCGCTTTCTTGCAGTATTCAACTGCATCACTGTCCTGAGGATGGCGATGCAGTTAAATTCAGGAGGTACAAAAGTGCCTGATGCTCCTACATTAATGCTGGGAGCATCAGATCGTTATGTACTTGGCTGGTGGCCATGAGGAAGGCTCGGGTGGCCCCAGTGGGCATCGGCCACCCGGGAAATTTCATTGTGGGGTCTATGGCCAGTCCACCCCTGCTTGTGGCAGGGAGCATTATCATGCTGAAATAAGCCCTGCCATTAGAGATTACATTGCCATTAAGGGGAGTATTTGGTGTGCAACAAGGTTTAGTTAGGTGGCATGCTTCAAAGTAACATCCACATGAATGCCAGGACCCAAACTTACAGGCAGGACATAGTCTAGAGCATCTCACTGCTGATTTGTCCACTTTCCATAAAGCATTCTGGTGCCATCCCTTCCCCAGTCTGACATAATGCACCAATTTCAAGACCTAATGTTCATTTTCTGCTGTTACTCACTTAAAGGGGTTGTCCAGGTTCAGAGCTGAACCCGGAAATATCCCTATTTTCCCCCCGGCAGCCCCCCTGACTTGAGCATTGGAGCAGTTAATGCTCCGATGCTCTCCTTTTCCCTGCGCTAAATCGCGCAAAGGATTTTCTGGAGTTCCGGTGACGTACAGGGCTCTCCACGGGGCTGCCAGGCGGAGGCTTCCGCCCAGCAGTGAGCCCGGTGACATCACCGAACACACTGCTGGGCGGAAGCCTCCGCCAGGCAGTGTGTTATTGTAAATGAAAGAGCCCTTGCCCTGCATGATCCAGCGCAGGGCAAGGGAGCGCATCGGAGCATGAAATGCTCCAATGCTAACATCAGGGGGGTTGCCTGGGTGAAATTATGGGTATGTCCGGGTTCAGCTCTGAACCCGGACAACCCCTTTAAAGAGTATCTAAACTTTATATTAAAAAGTAATTTTCCCATTATCATTCTATAATTCCTACTATTCCTGTATGTACATGCCTGCCTAATACACCTGTAAGAATCTATGCTTTTATCCTTCAAAAAGGATCCATTTCCTCCATTCTATTCCTGAAAGGGGGCGTTTGTCTTAAGAAGTGATGCGTTCTTTCCTTGCTCCTCTGATTGCCCATATGTCCCCTAATGATTTGCGGCTCCATTGTGAGCATGCACCGTGATTTAGCCAATTAAATTACTTTCCTATTCTCTAATTAAGACGCCCTTGTTCTGGACTTCTTTCCTTGCCGCAATCCCAGCAAGTCTATAGAGGCTGCACACTCCAATTCAGAATGGTCAGTTTACGAATGTTTTAACCTTTCAGAACACCTCAAAACCTTTCTTGATGGATTTATTTTCAAACCTGAAGCTGTACAGGTAGGTATATCATGTGACCGCATGGTATTGTGAATATGTGACCATAGCGGGGATGAGCGTTCAACACTAGAGCCGCCCACACTAGTTTAAAATCGTCTGCAGAGTCCTTGGAGATGAAAATAAAATTCATTTGGCAACGTGCGGTGGATCATGGATGACAAGTTTAGGGACTGTAAAATATGATGAAAAAACGGGGCAGAATTTACACAAGAAAAATAAAGGAACAGGTGAATGATGTATATTAGTAATTTCTAACTATGTACCTACACTGTATATCTGTGTAAAAAAAAGTGCTAACTAAACCTAGTTGATTTGTAGAAGTTTTAAAGCCACAGGAGACCAAATGTGGGCAGCACAGTTTTTAAACAGATTATTAATGACTGCACAATTGCAGCCATTAGAAATCAGTGTTGATGGGCATTCTCCTGTTCTGTGCTCTATGACTGATCTTCATCCTGTCATCACTACTGTATTCAGCTGCCAACCAGTGACTATTCTGGGAACTGGAACTGGGAATTCACATGCAGCAAAGCCCATACTTCCTTGTGGGTTTTAAAGGTGAAAATAAAAGGATCACTTATACTTTGCACCCAAGTCTAGCCAGTGCCAAATCTATTGTTGCAAAAAGGATCCACTCTCTACAGTTAGAAATATTGTCATGAGTCCTTGCCGCCTTTGAACAGTTTTTCTGCGGAGAACATGTCATGTGATTTGCCAGATCAGCTGTTAGCCTTATTATATTGTCACATATCCCCATGGTCTAGCCAACTCTATGAATGTTGCTGGACTACAGTACAATTTTAACTTTAACCCCTTAAGGACATCCGCCATTTATGTATTCAGACGTCCATTTCTTAAAAATGGCAGCCCCAGGACCACTGCACTCCCAGGGCCCGAACAGCTCACCCACACGGCGATCAGGAAAGTCATTCATTTGTTGTGATAGCTGGCTGTAAAAAGTTGTTTCAGGAT
This sequence comes from Bufo bufo, assembly GCF_905171765.1. NCBI lineage: Eukaryota > Metazoa > Chordata > Amphibia > Anura > Bufonidae > Bufo > Bufo bufo. Next base: position 249,818,813 of record NC_053392.1, read on the forward strand.
CTTTTAAGGCGCTGCCTGGACTTGGATGAATAGAACATCAGGAATGATGCCAGTAATAAAGATTGATCTTTTATTGCAGTTTATTAAACTGCAATAAAAGATCAATCTTTATTATTGGCATCATTCCTGATGTTCTATTTATCCAAGTCCAGGCAGCGCCTTAAAAGATCCTGAAACAACTTTTTACAGCCAGCTACTTAAAGGGCTTCTGTCACCCCCCAAAACTCATTTTTATTGGGCATATTAAAATCCTTATTGTACGACTATTCCCTATATAGGGCTCTTACCTTGTTCTGTGGCTTCGTTTCATAAAAAAATCGAGCTTTTAAAATATGCAAATGACTTCACTACCAGCAAGTAGTTCTTCATCAATGACTTCACTACCAGCAAGTGTTAAAGTTCATTCCCTGGAATAAAGAGTGAATAGGCAAACAAATCCAGGCATTGTGGCTCAGATGCGTAAGAATCCAAACAGTTGAAAATAAGGGCACATTGCGGCTCAAGTGCATTAGAGAGTCAGTGGCAATGGGTACAAGTCTTGTCAACAAACAATTTAATCCTGATACCGGTTAGGTAGTTTACCCTTCACAAACCTCTCAGATTTCCTTACCAAGGTTCGAGTATCAGGAACACTGGGTATTGTTCGTCCATCTCTTCTGGGCTGTGCATCCTGGCAGGTTCTGCAGCGGTGGAACTTTCATTGGGAAGCAGAAACTGGATTTAAGGCCTCAGGAACCACAGCAGTGGCTGGAGTACAGCAGCTTGTTTAACCTCCTCCCGACCGCCTAACGCAGGGATGCGTCCTGCGGGTGGTCGGTTTGTTCCTCTTGGACGCATCGGCACGTCATCTCGCGAGAAGCGAGATTTCCTGTGAACGCGCGCACACAGGAGCGCACGTTCACAGGATCGGAAGGTAAACAAGCTGATCTACAGCCTGACAGCGGCGATCATTCGCTGGCAGGCTGTAGATGCGATTTTTTTTAACCCCTGAAAGGTATATCAGACGCTGTTTTGTTAACAGCGTCTGATATACCTGTTACCTGGACCTCTGGTGGTCCCTTTTGCTTGGATCGACCACCAGAGGACACAGGCAGCTCTGTAAAGTAGCACCAATCACCATACTACACCCCCCCTGTCACTTATTAACCCCTGATCACCCTATATAGACTCCCTGATCACCCCCCTGTCATTGATCACCCCCCTGTAAGGCTCTATTCAGACGTCCGTATGTGTTTTGCGGATCCGCAAAACACTGACACCGCGGATCCGCAAAACACGGACACCGGCAATGTGCTTTCCGCATTTTGCGGATCTGCACATTGCCAGAACTATATAGAAAATGCCTTTTCTTGTCCGCAATTGCAGACAAGAATAGGACATGTTCTATAGGCTCTACAAAAAACACAGTGTTCGCCCAATCAGGCCTGATCTTGTGCGCACACTTGCGTTCAGTCCGCCCCAACGCAGTGACAGAAATGTTTTTTTTCTGATCACTGCAAAAACACCGTAAAACCGCTGCGGCGCTATAAAGATCACTTTTGAGGGGCATGGCGAGTTCATAGAAGATTTTTTTTTTTTGGCACAAGTTAGCGGAAATAGATTTTTTTTTGTTTTGTTTTTTTTGTTATTTATTACAAAGTCTCATATTCCACTAACTGGTGACAAAAAATAAAATCTCACATGAACTCACCATACCCCTCACGGAATACAAATGCGTAAAATTTTTTAGACATTTATATTCCAGACTTCTTCTCACGCTTTAGGTCCCCTAAAATGCCAGGGCAGTATAAATACCCCACATGTGACCCCATTTTGGAAAAAAAATAAATTCTAGGAACTCGCCATGCCCCTCACGGAATACCTTGGGGTGTCATCTTTCCAAAATGGGGTCACTTGTGGGGTATTTATACTGTCCTGGCATTTTAGGGGCCCTAAAGCGTGATAAGTAGTTTGGAATCCAAATGCGTAAAAAATTCCCTGTGAAATCGTAAACATTCTCATTGGAATTTGGGCCCCTTTGCGCACCTAGGCTGCAAAAAAAGTGTCACACATGTGGTATCGCCGTACTCAGGAGAAGTAGGGCAATGTGTTTTGGGGTGTATTTTTACATATACCCATACTGTGTGAGATGAATATCTCTGTAAAAGACAACTTTTCCCATTTTTTTATACAAAGTTGTCATTTTACAGAGATATTTCTCTCACCCAGCATGGGTATATGTAAAAATACACCCCAAAACACATTGCTTCTCCTGAGTACGGCGATACCACGTGTGACACTTGCAGCCTAGGTGCGTAAAGGGGCCGAAAGTCCAATGAGTACCTTTAGGCTTTACAGGGTTGCTCACAATTTAGCCCCGCCCAAAATGCCAGACGAGTAAACACACCCCACAAATGACCCCATTTCGGAAAGTAGACACCCCAAGGTATTCGCTGAGGGGAATATTGAGTCCATGAAATATTGAACTTTTTGTCACAAGTTAGCGGAAAGGGAGACTTTGTGAGAAAAAAATAAAAATTAAAAATTTCCGCTAACTTGTGCCAAAAAAAACAAAACTTCTATGAACTCGCCATGCCCCTCACGGAATACCTTGGGGTGTCTTCTTTCCAAAATGGGGGTCACATGTGGGGTATTTATACTGCCCTGGCATTTTAGGGGCCCTAAAGCGTGAGAAGAAGTCTGAAATCCGTTTGCCTAAAAATGCTCTCCTAAAAGATACTCATTGGTATTTGGGCCCCTTTGTGCACCTAGGCTGCAAAAAAGTGTCACACATGTGGTATCGCCGTACTCAGGAGAAGTAAGGCAATGTGTTTTGGGGTGTATTTTTACATATACCCATACTGTGTGTGAGAAATATCTCTGTAAAATTTGTATAAAAAAATGGGAAAAGTTGTCTTTTACAGAGATATTTATCTCACCCAGCATGGGTATATGTAAAAATACACCTCAAAACACATTGCCCTGCAAGGGCAGTATAAATACCCCACAAGTGACCCCATTTTAGAAAGAAGACACCCCAAGGTGTTCCGTGAGGGGTATGGTGAGTTCATGTAAAATTTAATTTTTTGTCACAAGTTAGTGGAATAAGAGACTTTGTAAGAAAAAAATATAAAAATCATTTTCCGCTAACTTGTGACAAAAAATAAAAACTTCCATGAACTCACTATGCCCATCAGCGAAATGAGGTCATTTGTGTGGTGTTTCTACTGTCTGGGCATTGTAGAACCTCAGGAAACATGACAGGTGCTCAGAAAGTCAAAGTGCGTAAATTCACATTTTTGCACCATAGATTGTAAACGCTATAACTTTTGCCCAAACCAATAAATATACACTTATTGCATTTTTTTTATCAAAGACATGTAGAACAATAAATTTAGAGAAAAATTTAAATAGAAATGTAGTTATATTTGAAAAAATTTACAACAGAAAGTGAAAAATGTCATTTTTTTGCAAAAATTTCGGTCAATTTCGATTAATATCAAAAAAAGTAAAAATGTCAGCAGCAATGAAATCCACCAAATGAAAGCTCCATTAGTGAGAAGAAAAGGAGGTAAAATTTATTTGGGTGGTAAGTTGTATGACCGAGCAATAAACCGTGAAAGTAGTGTAGTGCAGAATTGTAAAAAGTGGTCTGGTCATTAGGGGGTTTAAGCTAAGGGAGCTGAGGTGGTTAAGGACTGGAACTTGGACCAGTGACTTTGACAGCTCTGGTGGTTTTTCCACAGGGAACTGTGAATGAACAAGTTCTTTTACACATAGCTTTAGCCTGTTTCTGTGTACAATCTGAGTACCTAGGCCTTCTTGACGAATCTCATGAATGTCGGAACCAGGATGTGGAATTGTAGTTACAAGATAAGGTCCCCTCTCCCACTTGCTATTTACTATACTGCAAGGATGGTTATTTCTCAGCTAGACTTGATGTCCCACTTTGAAGGGTTCAGCTTTAGCATTCTGACCATAGTCCGATTTTTGTTTTTGATGAACTTTCTCTATTCTGGAATTGACAATCTCTCTTACGTCTTCAAGATGTCTTTGATAGTAAGGGGTATATCCGGTGAAGCAATGAGTGGTGTTATTATAAAGGTATACTGTACCAGTTCTGGTAGTAGCAAAGGCCAGTCACTTCTCTTTCGAAGTGGTATTTCCTTACAAGCATGTTGATCAATGTCTGATTTACTTTATCCAGAAGATGGAATGAAAAAAAAAGCTTATGGGCACTGAACACTATAACTGAATGTTTATTTTACATAAAACAATTAAGACAATGAAAGCATAAAATCTGGGGTATGCCCCAGATTTTATGTGTTTTTTATTGCTTTGTGTTATGTAGAATAAAAATTCAGTTAGAAACATAGAATGTGTCGGGCAGATAAGAACCATTTGGCCCATCTAGTCTGCCCAATATACTGAGTACTATGGATAGCCCCTGGCCCTATCTTATATGAAGGATGGCCTTATGCCTATCCCATGCATGCTTAAACTCCTTCACTGTATTTGCAGCTACCACTTCTGCAGGAAGGCTATTCCATGCATCCACTACTCTCTCAGTAAAGTAATAATTCCTGATATTACTTTTAAACCTTTGCCCCTCTAATTTAAAACTATGTCCTCTTGTAGCAGTTTTTCTTCTTTTAAATATTCTCTCCTCTTTTACCTTGTTGATTCCCTTTATGTATTTAAAAGTTTCTATCATATCCCCTCTGTCTCGTCTTTCTTCCAAGCTATACATGTTAAGGTCCTTTAATCTTTCCTGGTAAGTTTTATCCTGCAATCCATGTACTAGTTTAGTAGCTCTTCTCCGAACTCTCTCCAAAGTATCAATATCCTTCTGGAGATATGGTCTCCAGTACTGCGCACAATACTCCAAATGAGGTCTCACTAGTGCTCTGTAGAGCGGCATGAGCACCTCCCTCTTTCTACTGGTAATGCCTCTCCCTATACACCCAAGCATTCTGCTAGCATTTCCTGCTGCTCTATGACATTGTCTGCCTACCTTTAAGTCTTCTGAAATAATGACCCCCTAAATCCCTTTCCTCATAAATCTTTTTTCCTTTCCTCTTCTGCACTAACATTGGTCTCCAGTTTGGACATTCCGAATGGTTGGGGGCAGGGTTCACTTCACCTGATTGCATGTTCATTTTCAAAGTTTTGCCTTAGACAGCACACCTTTGCTGTAGGGCAAGAGCATTGTTGTCCATGTAAATTGTGAAAGGTGTGGCCATTAATTAGTCCTTGAATTTTTCTGTTACACCCCACTTTAAAAAGGATCTGTAACCACAAAATGCAATGCAATCTGAAAGCAGCATGTTATAGAGGAGGAGAAGCTGAAAGAGCTGTAGTTTGGCTATTCCTTTCTGCTCCTCTCAAGGATCGGCTAGTGTAGGGGGTGACTCTTTCTTTCCCAGCTTGAACTTGAGATATTACAGCTCCTAGCCATTCTTGCTCGCATCTGTATACAGATAGCCAAGGATGGGTTGTTTTGTGAGCTTCTTCTTGAGAAGTTGAAAGGTGATCTCATATTCTTCACTACACTCAAAATGAAACTTTGGTATTCTGATAGGCTTTAGAGTGACCTTTCAAGAGTTCTTGGAGAGAATTTGTACAAATTGTGGCATGAATCTTCTGAAGTAGCATTCAAAGCTGAGGAAACTTCTTATTTCCTTGACAGTGGTTGTAGTTGGTCAGCTGTGGACTACTCCACTTTCTCTGGATCTGGTTTCACACCTTCTGGACTGACGTGTCCCAGATATTTGACTTGTGGCTTGAGCAGGTCACACTTGGATGGTTTAATTTTTAAGCCATCTTTTATGAGGGTTTGAAATACTTTCGCTAGGTGCTGTAGTTGATTTTCATAAGACTTGGAATAGATGATCACATTGTCTAGGTACAACTGAATGGTCTCAAAGTCTTTGTGACCAAGACATTGTTTCATTAGTAGTGATGAGCGGCAAGGGCAATATTCAAATTCACGAGATTTCGTGAATATTCACCATAAATTAGCGAATTCGCCATTATTTTATTGATTGTGAAAATCGGCAATGTAATACGCGTGTATTGCGCGCGCATTACAGGCGTGGGTCACTTTTGCTAAATTTTTAAAGCTGCTAGAGACTAAAGAAAATGGTTGGCACTGCAGAACATTACAATAGCTTTATTTGCAGATAGAGGGCTCCAATATATTCGCGATTGTGCAAAACGGCAATTAATGATGCTCATATTTTGGCACAATACGTGCAACTTCACATTTTAGCAGATCCGACTACATATTACTGATTGGTGCACTAAATATTGTTGTGACATCACAGCACTATGTCTGTAGCATGTATGTATGAACAGCAAAACCTATCAGCTACACTATATCATGATCTAACCTACACTGACTATCTCCCACTAACTATCTGTATTAGTCAGGTCCATAAATATTGGGACATCGATACAATTCTAAATTTTTTGGCTCTATACACCACCACAATGGATTTGAAATGAAACGAAGATGATGTGCTTTAACTGCAGACTGTCAGCTTTAATTTGAGGGTATTTACATCCAAATCAGGTAAACAGTGTAGGAATTCAAACAGTTTTCATATGTGCCTCCCACTTGTTAAGGAACCAAAAGTAATGGGACAGAATAATAATCATAAAACAAACTTTCACTTTTTCATACTTGGTTTCAAATCCTTTGCAGTCTGGAACGCATAGACAACACCAGACGCTGGGTTTCATCCCTGGTGATGCGCTGCCAGGCCTCTACTGCAACTGTCTTCAGTTCCTGCTTGTTCTTGGGGCATTTTCCCTTCAGTTTTGTCTTCAGCGAGTGAAATGCATGCTCAATCGAATTCAGGTCAGGTGATTGACTTGGCCATTGCATAACATTCCACTTCTTTCCCTTAAAAAACTCTTTGGTTGCTTTTGCAGTATGCTTTGGGTCATTGTCCATCTGCACTGTAAAGCGCTGTCCAATAAGTTCTGAAGCATTTGGCTGAATATGATCAGATAATATTGCCCGAAACACTTCAGAATTCATCCTGCTGCTTTTGTCAGCAGTCACATCATCAATAAATACAAGAGAACCAGTTCTATTTGCAGCCATACATGCCCACGCCATGACACTACCACCACCATGCTTCACTGATGAGGTGGTATGCTTAGGATCATGAGCAGTTCCTTTCCTTCTCCATACTCTTCTATTCCCATCACTCTGGTACAAGTTGATCTTGGTCTCATCTGTCCATAGGATGTTGTTCGAGAACTGTGAAGGCTTTTTTAGATGTCGTTTGGCAAACTCTAATCTGGCCTTCCTGTTTTTGAGGCTCACCAATGGTTTACATCTTGTGGTGAACCCTCTGTATTCACTCTGGTGAAGTCTTCTCTTGATTGTTGACTTTGACACACATACACCTACCTCCTGGAAAGTGTTCTTGATCTGGCCAACTGTTGTGAAGGGCGTTTTCTTCACCAGGAAAATAATTCTTCGGTCATCCACCACAGTTGTTTTCCGGGGTCTTCCGGGTCTTTTGGTGTTGCTGAGCTCACCGATGCGTTCCTTCTTTTTAAGAATGTTCCAAACAGTTGTTTTGGCCACGTGTAATGTTTTTGCTATCTCTCTGATGGATTTGTTTTGTTTTTTCAGCCTAATGATGGCTTGCTTCACTGATAGTGACAGCTCTTTGGATCTGATCTTGACAGTTGACAGCAACAGATTCCAAATGCAAATAGCACACTTGAAATGAACTCTGGACCTTTTATCTGCTCATTGTAATTGGGATAATGAGGGAATAACACACACCTGGCCATGGAACAGCTGAGAAGCCAATTGTCCCATAAATTTTGGCCCCTTAACAAGTGGGAGGCACATATGCAAACTGTTGTAATTCCTACACCGTTCACCTGATTTTGATGTAAATACCCTCAAATTAAAGCTGACAGTCTGCAGTTAAAGCACATCTTGTTTGTTTCATTTCAAATCCATTGTGGTGGTGTATAGAGCCCAAAATTTTTTAATTGTGTCGATGTCCCAATATTTATGGACCTGACTGTATATATATATAAGCTAACTAACTATCTAATGTAATGACACAGCAAAGCACAGAGCACAGCAATGACACTGCTGTCTCTCTCAGAACTGCAAAAAATGGCTGCTAGGAAGGTTCTTATATAGTAAGGGGTAGGCAACTTTCCTATTGGTTGCTAGGGATGTTGCTAAGCTCAGACAAAGACATTGCAGCCTTCTCATTGGCCCACAAGCAAGAAGCAGGGAGGGATAATGGGTTCAGATGAAAGAAAATCTAGAATATTAGCGAATACGCATATATAGCACTATATTCTAAATCTTCGCAAATTCTCAAAGTGGCGATATTCACGATTAAAATTTGCGATTCTAATATTCTCGCCCAACACTATTTATTAGCCTCTGGATGGTACATGGTGCATTGCAGAGTCCAAATGACATGTAACTGAACTCAAACAGGCCCACTGGAGTGGTGAGGGTGGTTTTCTGTCTTCTGGTGCCATATGTACTTGCCAGTAGCCACTGCTTAAACCGAGTTTAGGGAAGTAGGCAACAGAGCTGTCAAAGATTCTTCTCTGCGTAGTATGGGGTCCTACTTTTTGACTAGGACAAGGGGGGGCAGCCCATGCACCGCGTCTGTATTTTGTGGATCCGATTAAAAAATCACACTCCAAAATGGTATCATTAAAAACTCAAGCTCCTCCTGCAAAAAATGAGCCCACACACAGCTCTGTAGACGTAACTCTAAAAAAGTTATGGGGGTCAAAATATGTCGATGAAAAGAAAAAATAAATTTTTCACATTTTTTTTTTTTGCAGTATTAAAACACAAGAAAAACTATATAAAATGTGATATCATTATAAATAATACCCATAAAACTGTGGTGGAATAGCATTTTTTTTTCCAGCTTCCCACTACATCATATGCAATATTAATTGGTGCTATTAGAAATGACAACTTGTCCTGCAAAAAACAAGCCCTCATACCGCTATGTGAACACAACAAAAAAAAAAAGTTATGGCTCCAGGAGGCCAGGGAAAACAGAAAAACGCAAGGTTATGAAATTAATTAGCTGTCAGGGACCTGACCTGCTCCTGCTGGATTGCACAAGCTTTAACCCTCTTCCATACATTTAAAATGGTGTGGGTTTAAAGCCCAGGACCACTTGCTGTACATGTATGGCACATGGTCATTATCAGAATAAAAAATAAAAAAAGCATACTATAGAGCAAAACATGTAGTGCAATCTAAATTACTTCAACTCAAAGGCATCCTCAAGAAAGGCAACAAGACACACCCGGAAGAAGGCATAGGAGCCAAAACCTAGGGGTGGATTCAGCATGCCAGGTTTTTATTATGCAATAAATTATTGATTATAGATGTGGGGGGCACTCTGATATCCCTGGCTGTATATAATAATAATTGCGCTGTATATGGTATATATTTGTATTAGACGTAATCAGACATCCGTATGACAATAATTTAAAACCTTATATTAGTTGATCAACTAAAGAAATATGAATGAAAGATTATAAAAAAAATCAAAATAAAATCAAAACCAGAATAGAATTTTTTTTTAAATAAAAATTGTATTAAAAACTGTGTAGTATCCACTTTATAAAATGACTGGTAATTCAGTTATCAAATGTCTGTAAAGTAGTAGTCCTTCAATTATTGTCCAAAAGGTGGCGCTCCTATTATTAATGGCAACAATATAAGTTGGTCGATAGTCAATATTATTTCATCATTGACCGACTTTGACCCCTTCAACCCCGGGCCTGTTTTCACCTTCCTGCCCAGGCCATTTTTTGCAAATCTGACATGTGTCACTTTATGTGGTAACAACTTTAAAACGCTTTTACTTATACAGGCCATTCTGAGATTGTTTTCTCGTCACATATCAAACTTCATGACAGTGGTAAAAATGAGTTTAAAAAAACCATTTTTATTCATAATTTTTTTTTTACCAAATATTGGGAAAAATTTGCAAATTTCTATTTCTCTACTTTTATAATAGATAGTAATACCTCCAAAATAGTAATTACTTTACATTCCCCATATGTCTACTTCATGTTTGGATCATTTTGAAAATGACATTTAATTTTTTGGCGACGTTAGAAGGCTTAGAAGTTTGGAAGCAAATCTTGAAATTTTTCGGAAAATTTCCAATACCTACTTTTTAAGGACCAGTTCTGAAGTCACTGTGTGAGGTTTACATAATAGAAACCATAGAAAAATGACCCCACTTTAGAAACGAAACCCCTCAAGGTATACAAAACTGATTTTACAAACTTTGTTAATCCTTTAGGTGTTCCACAAGAATTAATGGAAAATGGAGATGAAATTTCAGAATTTCACTTTTTGGGCAGATTTTACATTTTAATAAATTTTTTCCAGTAGCAAAGCAAGGGTTAACAGCCAAATAAAACAATATTTAATACCCTGATTCTGCGGTTTACAGAAACACTCCACATGTGATCGTAAAGTGCTGTACGGGCACACGGCAGGGCGCAGTAGGAAAGGAACGCCATATGGTTTTTGGAAGGCAGATTTAGCTGGACTGGTTTTTAGATGCCATGTCCCATTTGAAGCCCCCCTGATGCACCCCTACAGTAGAAACTCAAAAAAGTGACCACATTTTGGAAACTACGGTATAAGGTGCCAGTTTTATTGGTGCTATTTTGGGGTACATATGATTTTTTAATTGCTCTAAATTACGTTTTTTGTGAGGCAAGGTAACAATTTTTATTTTATTTTTAACAACATTCATCTGACAGGTTAGATCATGCGCTATTTTTATAGAGGAGGTTGTAACGGATGCAATGATATCAAATATGTCTACTTTCTATGATGTTTGTTTCAGTTTTACATAATAAAGCATTTTTTTAAAACAAAAATTAGGTTTTAATATCTCCATTTTCTGAACGCCCTATTTTTCTGCCGATTGTCTTGTGCAGGAGCTCGTTTTTTGCAGGAAGAGTTGACATTTTTATTGGTACCAATTACGGGTACATATGATTTTTTGATCATTTATTATTACACTTTATGGAGCAAGGTGACCAAAAAATTGGTTGTTTTGGCACAGTTTTTATTTACCTGAGGGATTAGGTAATGTGACTTTTTTTATAGAGCAGATCGTTATGGACGTGGCGATACCTAATATGTATACTTTTTTTTTTCACTTTAGCACAATAATAGCAGTTTTGAAGCAAAAAATAATCATATTTTAGTTTCTCCATTGTCTGAGAGTGATAGCTTTTAAATTTTTGACTGATTCTCTTAGGTAGGGTCTCATTTTTTGCGGGATGAGGTGACAGTCTGATTGGTACTATTTTGGGGGGCATACGCCTTTTTGATCACATGCAGTTGCAATTTTTGTGATGTAATGTGACAAAAATAGAATTTTTTTTACACTTTTTTTTTTTTTTTTACGGTGTTCATCTGAGGGGTTAGGTCATATGATTTTTTATAGAGCTGGTTGTTACGGACGTGGCGATACCTAATATGTATATCTTTATGTATTTCACTTTAGCACAATAATAGCTTTGAAACAAAAAAAATGATGTATTAGTGTCTCCACGTTCTGAGAGCTATAGTTTTTTTTATTTTTTGGGTGATTATCTTAGGTAGGGGCTAATTTTTTGCGGGATGAGGTGATGGTTTGATTGATACCATTTTGTGGGACATACACCTATTTGGTCGCTTGGTGTTGCACTTTTTGTGATGTAAGGTGACAAAAATAGCTTTTTTTTTATGGTGTTTATCGGACAGGATGGATCATCTGATATATTTATAGAGCAAATCATTACGGACACGGCGATACCTAATATGTGTGGGTTGTTTGTTTTTTTTCTTCTGCTTTTTATTATAAAATAAGAGGAAAGGGGCGTTTTTTTTCTTTTTTACTTTATTAATTTTATTTCTTTACTTTATTTCTGTTGTTCACTTTTGGGGGTCTGATCCCCTCTGCAATACATTACAATACATCTGTATTGTAATGCATTGCCTGTTAGTGTCAGGCATTGGGTCCCAGCTACAGCAGCGCGGGGACTCGATGCGATCACTCACCCGACACAAACCCCTTCTACAGTCGTGGCCAAAAGTATTGAGAATTACATAAATATTGGAAATTGGAAAAGTTGCTGCTTAAGTTTTTATAATAGCAATTTGCATATACTCCAGAATGTTATGAAGAGTGATCAGATGAATTGCATAGTCCTTCTTTGCCATGAAAATTAACTTAATCCCAAAAAAACTTTCCACTGCATTTTATTGCGGTCATTAAAGGACCTGCTGAGATCATTTCAGTAATCGTCTTGTTAACTCAGGTGAGAATGTTGACGAGCACAAGGCTGGAGATCATTATGTCAGGCTGATTGGGTTAAAATGGCAGACTTGACATGTTAAAAGGAGGGTGATGCTTGAAATCATTGTTCTTCCATTGTTAACCATGGTGACCTGCAAAGAAACGCGTGCAGCCATCATTGCGTTGCATAAAAATGGCTTCACAGGCAAGGATATTGTGGCCACTAAGATTGCACCTCAATCAACAATTTATAGGATCATCAAGAACTTCAAGGAAAGAGGTTCAATTCTTGTTAAGAAGGCTTCAGGGCGTCCAAGAAAGTCCAGCAAGCGCCAGGATCGTCTACTAAAGAGGATTCAGCTGCGGGATCGGAGTGCCACCAGTGCAGAGCTTGCTCAGGAATGGCAGCAGGCAGGTGTGAGCGCATCTGCACGCACAGTGAGGCGAAGACTTTTGGAAGATGGCCTGGTGTCAAGAAGGGCAGCAGAGAAGCCACTTCTCTCCAAAAAAAACATCAGGGACAGATTGATCTTCTGCAGAAAGTTTGGTGAATGGACTGCTGAGGACTGGGGCAAAGTCATATTCTCAGATGAAGCCTCTTTGATTGTTTGGGGCATCTGGAAAAAGGCTTGTTCGGAAAAGAAAAGGTGAGCACTACCATCAGTCCTGTGTCATGCCAACAGTAAAGCATCCTGAGACCATTCATGTGAGGGGTTGCTTCTCATCCAAGGGAGTGGGCTCACTCACAATTTTGCCCAAAAACACAGCCATGAATAAAGAATTGTACCAAAACACTCTCCAACAGCAACTTCTTCCTACAATCCAACAACAGTTTGGTGAAGAACAATGCATTTTCCAGCACGATGGAGCACCGTGCCATAAGGCAAAAGTGATAACTAAGTGGCTCGGGGACCAAAACGTTGACATTTTGGGTCCATGGCCTGGAAACTCCCCAGATTTTAATCCCATTGAGAACTTGTGGTCAATCCTCAAGAGGCGGGTGGACAAACAAAAACCCACTAATTCTGACAAACTCCAAGAAGTGATTATGAAAGAATGGGTTGCTATCAGTCAGGGATTGGCCCAGAAGTTGATTGAGAGCATGCCCAGTCGAATTGCAGAGGTCCTGAAAAAGAAGGGCCAACACTGCAAATACAGACTCTTTGCATAAATGTCATGTAATTGTCGATAAAAGCCTTTGAAACGTATGAAGTGCGTGTAATTATATTTCACTACATCACAGAAACAACTGAAACAAAGATCTAAAAGCAGTTTAGCAGCAAACTTTGTGAAAACTAATATTTGTGTCATTCTCAAAACTTTTGGCCACGACTGTATGTCGCGGTCAGCGCGGATCGCGGCATAGAAGTAGTTAATCCGCCGGCATTGGCTTTTACAGCGATGCCGGAGGATACAACAGGGGCCCAGCTACCAGGGACTGCAGGGCCCCTTCAGTGATCGCGCACGCACCTCTCCGGTGCCCGCGCGATCACCATGACGTACTATTACATAAAATTGCGGGAACGCAGTGGTTCCCATGATGTAGTAGTACAGTTAGTGTAACCACCATAAAAAGCCTCACACTAGACACCACACCTATGTCAAATATTTAATAATTGTTCTTTATCCATATTGTCAAAATAATATATCTTAAGTACATAACTTAATCATATACGCTTTCCAGCAGGGAGATTCAACATTTCAGTTGTAGCAAAGCAACAAATAACAACCTCTGCACAAACGAACACTTACAGTTGCAAGAAAAAGTATGTGAACCCTTTGGAATGATATGGATTTCTGCACAAATTGGTCATAAAATGTGATCTGATCTTCATCTAAGTCACAACAATAGACAATCACAGTCTTCTTAAACTAATAACACACAAATAATTAAATGTTACCATGTTTTTATTGAACACACCATGTAAACATTCACAGTGCAGGTGGAAAAAGTATGTGAACCCTTGGATTTAATAACTGGTTGAACCTCCTTTGGCAGCATTAACTTCAACCAAACGTTTCCTTTAGTTGCAGATCAGACGTGCACAACGGTCAGGAGTAATTCTTGACCATTCATCTTTACAGAACTGTTTCAGTTCAGCAATATTCTTGGGATGTCTGGTGCGAATCGCTTTCTTGAGGTCATGCCACAGCATCTCAATCGGGTTGAGGTCAGGACTCTGACTGGGCCACTCCAGAAGGCGTATTTTCTTCTGTTTAAGCCATTCTGTTGTTGATTTACTTCTATGCTTTGGGACGTTGTCCTGTTGCAAAACCCATCTTCTGTTGCGCTTCAGCTGGTGGACAGATGGCCTTAAGTTCTCCTGCAAAATTTCTTGATAAACTTGGGAATTCATTTTTCCTTCGATGATAGCAATCCATCCAGGCCCTGACGCAGCAAAGCAGCCCCAAACCATGATGCCCCCACCACCATACTTCACAGTTGGGATGAGGTTTTGAGGTTGGTGTGCTGTGCCTCTTTTACTCCACACATAGTGTTGTGTGTTTCTTCCAAACAACTCAACTTTGGTTTCATCTGTCCACAGAATATTTTGCCAGTACTGCTGTGGAACATCCAGGTGCTCTTGTGCAAACTGTAAACGTGCAGCAATGTTTTTTTTGGACAGCAGTGACTTCCTCTGTGGTATCCTCCCATGAAATCCATTCTTGTTTAGTGTTTTACGTATCGTAGATTTGCTAACAGGGACGTTAGCATACGCCAGAGACTTTTGTAAGTCTTTAGCTGACACTCTAGGATTCTTCTTCACCTCATTGAGCAGTCTGCGCTGTGCTCTTGCAATCATCTTTACAGGACGGCCACTCCTAGGGAGAGTAGCAGCAGTGCTGAACTTTCTCCATTTATAGACAATTTGTCTTACCATGGACTGATGAACAGCAAGGCTTTTGGAGATACTTTTATAACCCTTTCCAGCTTTATGCAAGTCAACAATTCTTAATTGTAGGTCTTCTGAGAGCTCTTTTGTGCGAGGCATCATTCGCATCAGGCAATGCTTCTTGTGAAAAGCAAACCCAGAACTGGTGTGTGTTTTTTATAGGGCAGGGCAGCAGTAACCAACACCTCCAATCTCATCTCATTGATTGGACTCCAGTTAGCTGACACCTCACTACAACTAGCTCTTGGAGATGTCATTAGTCTAGGGGTTCACATACTTTTTCCACCTGCACTGTGAATGTTTACATGGTGTGTTCAATAAAAACATGGTAACATTAAATTCTTTGTGTGTTATTAGTTTAAGCAGTGTGATTGTCTATTGTTGTGACTTAGATGAAGATCAGATCACATTTTATGACCAATTTGTGCAGAAATCCATATCATTTCAGTTTCAGGTTCACTAGCGGCATGACGTAGGTCAGCCGCGCTCCTCCTTTGGCTGCCGTCTCCCCTCTCGCTCACCTCTCTCCGCCTCTGCTATCGGCTATCAGGCGCGTATGGAACGCCGATTCAACGCTGCCTCCTGGCCAGACCTGAGTAGCCGACTGCCGCTGGAAGACTGATTCACCTGCCTGCTGCTGCTGGATCCGCTGTGGCCTTTGGGCTGATGGCTCCGGTCCTGTCGCTCGAGCCCGTTTCTCTGCAGTTGCACCCCAGCATGATGTCCAGTCCCCCTTCCTGTGGAGGTGCCGGGTGCTGCTGGTTGGCTTTCTGCTTTTACTCCTGCTTCTTCTGAGGTGTCGTGTCCCGGCCGGCGGTGGTAAGCCCCTGACATGATGGATTGATGCCCTGATGTCTGCCTCCTCAGTTGTTCACAGTACTGAGCCTCCTACTATACAGCGCCCCCCTTGCTACACCATTTTCTTCCTGATGCCCGATGTCCACTCCTAGCTCTCACTTGTTGCACCTGATCCTATGTCGCCTTGTCGCCTGGGGGGTGTGAGGAGTTGGAGCTGGAAAAGCTAGTGGCTAAACTAGGCTGTTGTCCGCGTGGGCGAAGCAGGGAACCAGGCACTCCGCGGGTTAATTGGCTGTTGGGACCCTCAGACGGAGTGCTGTGGACTGTGCTGATCCCTGATGCACGGCAATGGTGGTGGCGTGGAACCGTTAGCCCTCCGTGCCAGCGTTCTCTTCCTTGCTGGTGAGCCCGGTGGAATGCGGTGGCAGGTTGCGGGACCTGGGGCTGATCGCTAGGGTCTGGGGCCGCGACATTTGTTCAAATAATGAATGAAAAGCCTCAAAAAAGCCTTAGCGGAAAAAGTGGGGCTAATTAAGAACAACAGTAAAGGCCCATAAAGCTCTTCTCTAATTTTCAGCCTCCCGGACTCTAACCGCCGATTCCCTGGATGGACTGTTGCCCCCTGGTAAACCTAGTCGCCAACAGCAACTCGATTTCTTAACTATATATTTGAAAAATCTAATTTTGATCTTCTCACAATAAGCGTAAGAAGGCTCCCTTCTACTGGGTTCCCTCCTCCTGCACATTGTTTATGGGACATATTCCTTAAAAAAAAAAAAAAAAAAAAAAAAAAACTGCTGCGATATTTCTTTGTACTCTGTGCTCTGGTTGTTATTAATTTGTTAATATGCCTGCATAATAATATGGTTTGATCTTGCCCACACTTTTCTGACCGATATACGACCTTTGACTGCCTCCTCTTGGCCGGTTTGTGGTTCATCTCCCCTGACCTTACTTGATAAAATTCAGAGCAACTTTATTGTGATGATTAATTGGGGGTGGTAGCCAGTCAACTTGCACATACTCTGGGCATGTGGCAACCACACCTAATCAGTGCTTTATTCCCTGATATGCTATATGCACATGTGTTTGGTATTTGCCTTTTACTTTTATATGCCAGCCTAATATGGGTGGATGCCCTGTACACATTTGTATATGAGTTATAGTTGACTAGGAACCGTGTTTATAGGCGTAATATATTGGTTCTAAAAAAAAAAAAAAAAAAAAAAAAAAAAATGCCTCCCAAATATCGTAAATCAGGCGGTCTATCGCCTCCAAGAAGTGGATCGGGAGGGAGTCCACAAGCTCGGTTAGATAAATTTCTGAAATCACCTCCCCCCAAAACTAGAGGAGGGGTTCAGAGGTCTGCTCTTCAGGCTGAGACAGGACCTGATAATGCGGAGCGGTCAGAGCAGGGGCCAATAAAGACCAGCTCATTTTATAGTGACGGCTTCGAGAGTATTAGTAAAAAATTGCAGGATATACTGGGAGAAGTAAATGCTACCAGTACCTCGGTTGCAGAATTGGCCTCTTCCCTTGCAGTAGTACAAGGGGACGTCACTATAATAAGAGATGAAATGTCGAAGCTCAGATTAAAGGTGAAGGAACTGGAAACGTCAGTTAATTGTATTAGTGTCGAGAATAGTATATTAAAGAACAGACTTAAAGAGGTAGACGAGGATCGTATATGGCTAAGAAAGAAAGTGATAGAATTGGAGGATAGATCACGTAGGTACAATCTGCGACTGGTTGGGTTCCCAGAGGGGGCGGAACTGGATGATACGCCGAAGTTTATACAGAAGTGGCTTGTAGAGAACCTGGGGCCAGAGCATGATACATCTACCTTTTGTGTGGAAAGGGCCCATAGGATCCCTTTTAAAAAACCGCCTCCAGGTGCCCCTCCTAGGGCAATACTAGCTAAATTTGTTTGTTCAAAGGATCGGGACTGGGTCTTTAAACGTAAAAGAGAAGTACTAGAAACATATTTTGATAATAACATGATATCGATATACCCTGACTTCTCTCGTGAGACACAAAACCAAAGAAGAACTTTCTTTGAGGTTAAAAAACGATTGATCTCAGCCAATATCAAATATTCAATGTTATACCCCGCTAAATTAAGAGTGGTAGATAAAGATACTATTCGCTTATTTTCTAGTCATGAGGAGGTGGCACAATGGTTGGATTCCAGAGGTCTATGAAACACTATGAAGATGAGGTGGGGAGGGGTGTGGGTGAGGGGAGGTGGCGGGGGGGAAGTTTGGTGGTAGGTGAGAGGTTGATGGGCATTGTAAAACGCCCTGTCAGCCATATAGGGGGGTTTTGGGGGGTGGGTTCTAGGGTGGGATTGGCTGTCGTTCTCCGGTTCGTGGCTATGTGTGCCTCTCCGTTGAGAGTGTAGATATTCTTATTCATATCTATGCCGTGTAACATCTTATGTTGGAATGTGAGAGGGTTGGGAGACAGAGTGAAAAGGACGGTGGTATTTGACCTTGTGACCCGTCATTTGCCCGCGATTGTCGCATTATTAGAGACTCATGCAACAGAAGATAGGATCTATACACTGAAAAAGAAGTGGGCCTCTCTGGAGTATCACTCCTGCTTTTCATCTTACTCAAGAGGTGTCAGTGTATACATACATAGAGAGATAGAGTTCCAACCGCTAGACAGTGTAATAGATAAAGAGGGACGTTATGTATTCCTTTATGGGCTTTGGAAGGGGCAGGAGGCTATACTGGCCTTTATATATATTCCCCCTCCATTTAAATCAAATGTTATGTCACACTTAGCTCAATATATTTCTACTAAAAATCAATGTGTTCTATTGGTGGCAGGTGATTTTAATGCGGTAGTAGACCCTGAGCTGGACCGGTTCTCTTCACTCTCTGGGCGCGCTCGCAGCGGGTCCCCTTTGACTGCGGTGTGCCAGGAGCTGCCGCTGGTTGATATCTGGCGCCACCTCTATGGCAATAAAAAAATTTTTTCATGCTTTAGCCAGTCACACGGGTCTATGTCCCGTATCGATCTGGCTTTTGCTAGTCGGGATCTGTGCGGACGTGTCCGTAAAATGAGGTACGAGCCTCATGGAATCTCGGATCACTCTCCCATGTTGATTATGTTTGTGGAGGCTCCAACTTTAAGTAGAGCTTTTAAATTGAACTCACACTGGTTTGAGGTGATAGGGGAGCAGGACGGGGTAGACCAGGATATTCAGGAATTCTGGGGCTTCAACGTAGGATCAACACACATCCATTTTGTGTGGGACGCGCTGAAGGCATATATTAGGGGCCTGTACTTTAATAAAATTCATAGATTTAGAACTGAAATACGTCGGAGCGAAAAACAGTTGACAGACTCAATAAGGAGTCTGCGTGATGCATTGATTAACTGTCATGAGGAGCAACTTGTTGCTCAATTAAAGGAGGCCAATTCTCAGCTTAAGACAATGTTATATAAAAAAGCACAACATAAGCTCTTCTTTCAAGGCCAGAATCGATTTTGTGAGTCTGGTAAAACAGGTAGATTTTTGGCCCGTTTGGTGGCCAACCAGAGAGAGGTCACTAATATAAAAGAAATCAGGAATTCCCAAGGAATCGGGGTGAGATCCGTAGAGGAGATAAGAGAGGAATTCGTGAAATATTATTCTACCCTCTATAAATCCGACTCTATGTCTGGACGTACGGATACGGATCGATATCTCCAACAATTGGCGCTACCCCAGTTATCTATCCAGGAGAGAGCGATGTTGGACTCCCCTATCCTCTTGGAGGAACTTCAAGAGACTCTCCCGGTATTAAAATATAGTTCTTCGCCTGGCCCAGATGGGCTACCGTTTGAAACTTATAGATTCCATGCCAGGTCTCTCTTGCCAATTTTGCTACAGGTCTTCAATGAATCCTGCATATCTGGCTCGTTACCATCATCATTCAAAGAGGCAGTAATTATTTTGGTCCTGAAAAAGGACAAGGACCCTTGCGATGTGGGTTCATATAGACCCATATCGCTATTAAATACGGACTATAAGATCTTTGCAAAAATTTTGGCTAATCGCTTGAAGAGGGTTATAGCCGGTCTGGTCCACCCTGACCAGACGGGCTTTATCCCTAGCCGCCAAATTCAGACGAGCATATATAGGGTCTATTTGAACTTATCTGTTGGGGGGGGTGTGGACCACTCCATCCTGTCACTAGACGCCGCAAAGGCGTTTGACAGGATGGAGTGGTCTTTTCTCTGGGCTACGATGTCCCACTTCGGTTTCGGAATTCCATTTTTGGAAATGACTCAGATGTTATATGCACAGCCAGTTGCACATATTAGTATCAATGGTATGAGCTCCTCTCTTGTGCCGATGTTTAGAGGGATGAGACAGGGGTGTCCTCTGTCTCCCCTCCTTTTCGCTCTCTTCATCGAGCCACTGGCTTGTAGGATCCGTTTGGAGAATCGTATAGAAGGTTTCGGAGTGGCGGGAGTGAGCGATAAAATAAGCCTATATGCAGACGATGTGATTCTGTTCCTGGACCAGGGATGGAAAATCCTTCCGTATGTTATAGAGGTAATAGAATCTTATGGTAAACTATCAGGATATATGATTAACTGGACAAAGTCATCGCTCCTCCCTCTGAACCGGAAAGCTGCAGATGTGGGGAGCCGAGTCTGTATTTTGGCCCCTAACGATTCTCTGAATTATTTGGGGGTTAAGATCGGGGTCCCAATAAGTAGATTTTACGATCTGAATCTCGCCCCAGTTTTGAATAAAGTGAGAACTAAAGTTGGCGCTTGGCGGAAGCTAAGATTGGCACAGACAGACCGAATTGCACTGATCAGGATGATTATTCTACCTATAGTCTTGTTCCAGATGTGTGCTTCCCCTATCTGGATTGATGACATCTTCTTTCATAGATTGGAGACTCTGATTAATGATTTAATCTGGGGCAGGAAGAGAGTTCGTATAAAGCAGAGATATCTTTGGTTGTCGGAGGCAGATAGTGGGCTGGCACTACCCTTCTTTCAGGGTTACTATTTTTGTGCACAGATTCAGCGCTGTTGTCATGGGAAAGAGAGTTTATTATCACGATATTTGAATAAAGTGATTGACACACCAATAGATAATATTTTTGTATGTTTGGAAACTGGTACTATGGGAATGAGGAGGTCCTTGTTGGTCCCTTACTCACTGCAGAGGGTATGGAACAGGCTGACGGAGATTCTTAAAGTCTCCGGCCCGCTTGGTTTCACTCCTCTGTGGGGGAACGGGGCGCTGGAGGAGTTCTTCAAAATTACAGATTTTGGTTACTGGACACGTAAAGGCATCTATATGGTGTCTCACCTTTTTTATTTAGGTCGGTTTAAAACACTTTCGGAATTTGGATTTAATTATTGCTCACCATTGGATTTATTTATGTATACACGTTTGAAACACTTATTTGAAGCCCACAGGAATAGGGGGTGTATTCTCCTACGAGAGAATATATTCCTGGATTACTGTTATGCCCAGAAGGATGAGAAGATGAAAATATCTAGATTATACTCTAAACTCCGTATGGCGCTGGTGGCTGTAACGCCTTTCAAAAGTCCAAGTAAATGGGAGCAAGACTTGAATTGCCCCCCTTTGCATTGGTCTTCTATTTATAGGAACGCGAGAAGGGCGACAGTCTCCGGTGCACATAGACTAATACAATTTAAGATCCTCCATAGGCTTTACTATACGCCCCAAATCCAAGGAAAATTTCCTCAAAATAGGGGACGGGACTGCTGTTGTCCTAAATGTGGCCATGTAAATGCGAACTACGTTCATATGCTCTGGAGTTGCAATAAAATAAGTAAATATTGGGATGAGGTATTCTTTGCTCTACAAAAGGAATCTTCAATGAAATATAATCCGGGAGTATCGACAGTGATCTTGGGAGATTATGGTTCTGAGGTAGAAGTCCCCCCCCAGGTTAGACAGATTTGGATGAGGGGTTTGATGGTGGCGAAAGCTATATTGGTGAAGTACTGGGGCTCAGTCTCCCAGCCCTCTTCAAGGGAGTGGGATCTATACCTTCAGCAAATAAAAATGTATGAGGATATGGAAAGGCAGCGGAGAGTAGCGCGCAGAGCCACGTAGGTAGATATTTTTGAATGTATTTACTCTTATGTTGTATGTGAAGAATTAAGGAGAACGACAGCCAATGGGGGGGGGGGGGGGGGGAAATAAGGATATGTATGTCTGTTTTATATATTGACTTACTTTAAATTGGTTTATGTATTAACTTTGTATATTTTCAAAAAAAAAAATATTATAAAAAAAAAGAAAAAAAAGAAATCCATATCATTCCAAAGGGTTCACATACTTTTTCTTGCAACTGTATATAACATATACATCGCAATTATTATTATATACAGAGTACCAGAAGTAACAATTAAATAAATATTTTATTAAATCAAAGACATAATTAAAAACACACATACATTTGATGTCAAGGACATTTGCTGACGAAGGCACGCCGAAACGCGCGTTGGGGTAGCGCCATCCTGGTTCTCGTGTCCACACTTGGTTCACCTTTGGTAAGCTCTTGATCATAGTCTCCCTCCCATGGCTTTGTGCTGCCGATGTTGAGACATCTCACTTGGCTTCCATTTATTTATTGCTCTGCTGACTATATATTATTATTATTATTTTTGTATTCTGGTCAGCATACCATGCACTATAGCCATGGTTGGTTCTCTTACTGATCTATACTTACCCTATACCACTTAATATACACTTTGCTATATTGGATTCATGAGTTGGTCATTGTACCTTATATATTTATTTTTCTCATGACCCCAATACTATTTTTACATGTACTGTGTGACCAGTGTGTTCTTCCAGGGTGGCGCTTGTTTTCTCCTCCCCTGTTCCCCCTACCCTGTCCTTGGCATCAAATGTATGTGTGTTTTTAATTATGTCTTTGATTTAATAAAATATTTATTTAATTGTTACTTCTGGTACTCTGAGCTCCTTTCCTTTTTTTCTTTGATACTGTACTCGGAGCTTGTACCGAGTTATCTCTTTTTTCGGATGTCCCAGCACGTTTGTACTGTGTAGACACTGTTCTCCTTGTGCCTCTGGGATATCCGGGGTCTTTCCTTTTTTCAGACTATTATTATTTACAGCCAGGGATATCAGAGTGCCCCCCACATCTATAATCAATCATTTATTGCCAATTCTGTTTTACATCATTGGGGTAAGTCACAGGGAGAGCACCGAACCATAATCTTCCAAACTGGTGCAGCCACTGATGCACCTATACTAGGTTTTTATTATGAGAAACACTTTGGGGGCACATTTATTAAAACCAGCGTTTTAGACGCCAGTCTTAATAAAGGCCCATAGCTGGCGGTATGAAGAGGCACAGGCCTCTCCATGACTTCAGCATATCCAGCTCCAGTTCTAAATGTAAGACAGCTTCCTAGTTGTTTTACATTTAGACCATTTTCTGCACCTGAAACAGGCATAGAAAATTGTAAGTCAGACCGGCCTGTCTCCTTCCCTGCCCACAGTTTTAGATCTGGCCTGAGGGGTAAAATCACAGATAGTGGTGCAACTAATTATAGGGGTTGGATAACCCCTTTAATTGTCATAAAGATGTAATTTTTGTTATTCAATTAAACTCATGGATGGTATTGTGTCTCAGGACTCTTAGGATGACTGAAATAATCTCAAACACCTGTGATAAGTAGTTTGCCAGGTGAGCACAATTTAAGGAAAACTACTTAAGAAAGATGTTCCACATTATTAAGCAGTCCACAGGATTCAAGCAATATGGGAAAGAAAAAGGATCTCTCTGCTACCAAAAAGTGTCAAATAGTGCAATGCCTTGGACAAGGTATGAAATCATTAGATATTTCATGGAAATGTAAGCGTGATCGTTTGTACTGTGAAGAGATTTGTGGCTGATTCAGAGCACAGATGGCTTCATGCAGATAAAGGCATCATAAGGAAGGTTTCTGCCAGACAAATTCATTGGATTAAAGGCTCATTCAGACAAACATGGGCCAGATTTATCATTACTCTGACAGCTCACTACAC
This sequence comes from Bufo bufo, assembly GCF_905171765.1. NCBI lineage: Eukaryota > Metazoa > Chordata > Amphibia > Anura > Bufonidae > Bufo > Bufo bufo. The sequence goes on from NC_053392.1 coordinate 249,842,872, forward strand.
TTTCACATATGGCTAAAGTCAGTTTTAGCCAAGTCAGATTTATGATAGGCCCTTTAAGACTGTAATAAATGTGGTTTGACGGTAGCAGTTTATCTGTCAGTAAGCAGCTTTACAAAAGTCGCACGTCCTTACGAAAAAGTCGCATGTTGTATTAAAAAGTCTCATAAGATAAGCATGGTTCTCACTGGAGTGAAATTTTTTGGCGACTTTTTTGCGACTTTTTAAATAGTCCCAATAATAAATCTGTCTAGAGATCCATTTACATAAGAAAACACGCCCAGTTTCAGAAAACTGGCGAGCATAGTGCAGAGCAGAACAAAGTCGCAAATTTGTGTGCAGTTTTAGCGTTTGCGCATTTTTTTGCGACTTTTTCACTCCATTATTCTGACTTGAGCTAATGATAAATCTGGCCCCACGTGTTTTGCGGTCTGCAAAATGCACACGACCAGCTCTATGATAGAAATGTCTATTCTTGTCCGCAATTGCAGACAAGAATAGGACATGCTCTATCCTTTTTGCAGGGCTGCAGAACGGAAGTACAGATGCGGACAGCACACAGTGTGGTGTCCACATCTTTTGCAGACCTATTTAAATGAATTGGTCTGCATCTGTTCCGCAATTTTGCGGACACACAAATAAGGTCATATGAATGAGCCCAAAGAAAGCAGCTGCTAAAATGCCATTATAGAGCAGCAAACAGGTATTTGAAGCTGCTGGTGCCTCTGGAGTCCTGCAAACCTCAAGGTGTAGGGTCCTCCAGAGGCTTGCAGTTGTGCATAAACCTAGTATTTGGCCTCCCCTAACCAGTGCTTACAAGCAGAAACTGTTGCAGTGGGCCCAGACATACAAGAAGACAATGCTGCGACATCAGCAAGGAGGTGGCGGAGTCATTTTGGGATGGAATCATGCATGACAATGCTGGTCACCATCCTCCTCTGACCTCAACCAGGAGAGGACAATGTGGTGCTAACAAATGACAATGTTATGTGCTAAATGAAAGATGTTATTACCCATGCGTTGGATGATTGGTAGCATATTTACACAGGGCTATTATTGAGAAAGTGTTCATTGGAAGGTTCATTCCTGATAATTACTTTGATGCTTCGTCTGTGTAAGAGTGCCTATATACAGAGAAGGTGCTGCTGGCTTGTTACTGATTTACTGTCTCATCTCAGTGCTGTATTTATAGCTAAACTGCTTATTTCTCCTGTATGATGTAACCCATACTGCTGCTGCCTGTAAAAATGTGCTACAGAGAGATATGGGAGAAGAATCTCCTGTTTTCTCCAAGTGCAGTCTATAGGAGACATCATAGCAGCTAATCTCCACCACTAGCTCACGAAACACTAACAGGAGATGGAGCCTGGAGAGATAAACTGGTGAAAACTGCAAAATAAAAAAACATAATGACCAGATATAGTGTTTTTTAAACTACAAATGACACCTTATTCTAAAAAAATTACCTGAAATAACAGCGAGTACAAACTCAATAAACAGTGTACAAACGTTCAGCAAACAACTACACAAAATTATATAAAAATATTATATCAAATACATTATTTAACTAAATTGCATTAGAACCTACCTTGTGAGCTAGCCTTAAAACATTTTAGCTAATGACTCCTTTCTGACCACACATCAAAAGCATGACAGAAAAAGGAAACCATGGAGAAAAGGGACTCTTTATATTATATCCATTCACTTTTACATTATACCCATTTCAAGAACAAGGGCCCTTTCCACCCAGTCTTGCTCAGAGGTTCCACACAATTTGGAGGATGGTGTGAGTGACTTCTGGACTACTCCTGGAGGCTTATGTCTCCGGGGGCCAATCCAACTAATATTCTCAGGGCAATCTCTAAGGCCACCTCAGTCCTCCATATACATTTTTCATGCTGCAAGGCTCCACAGTCCTCTGGGAGACAGCAAACCACCGAAGAAGGAAGTGAATGTTTGTTTTCTTTTTTATTTGCTGTAGGGTGCCTATCCAGCACAAGGATGGGCCATCTCCCAGATCTGCTGCCATGGCAGAGAAGTAAAATTTTGATGGCGTGTATTCAATTGCTTTTCTTTTTTCCGCCCAAAAAATATGGAAATCAATAATAAAAATGGTTGCAATGCTGTCTAAAGCATTTACGTAGTCTACAAAAGGGAATTGTCAATGTGCCAATTAAAAACACTCTCCATTATAATCACAGGCAGTAAAGTGGAAACATATAAATAAGGACAACAGCAGTTTCGCACTACCACGCTTCTGTAGAAATGAAATAAAAAATGGAGGCAAAATAGAAGTGTTGCAAGGGATACCAAAATGGGAAGGTAAACTATAAAAAATTTATTAGAACAGTAACTAAAATCAGTGCATCCGAAAGAAGCTTGGTAGCGCGAAACAGCTGTTGTCCTTTGTTATATGTATCCACTACACCACCTGTGATTTTAATGAAGAAATAAAGTTGCTGTGTTTTTAATTGGTGGGTGCAGCGGATATACACTGCTCAAAAAAATAAAGGGAACACTTGGAGTTACATTGTGTTGTTTAAGTCAATCACACTTCTGTGAAATCAAACTGTCCACTTTGATTGTCACTCAGTGTTGCTTCCTATTTCACATGCTGTTGTGCAAATGGGATAGACAACAGGTGGAAATTATAGGCAATTAGCAAGACACCCCCAATAAAGGAATGGTTTTGCATGTCGTGACAACAGACCACTTCTCAGTTCCAATGCTTCCTGGCTGATGTTTTGGTCACTTTTGAATGCTGGCGGTGCTTTCACTCTAGTGGTAGCATGAGACTGAGTCTGCAACCCACACAAGTGGCTCAGGTAGTGCAGCTTATCCAGGATGGCACATCAATGCGAGCTGTGGCAAGAAGGTTTGCTGTGTCTGTCAGCGTAGTGTCCAGAGCATGGAGGCGCTAGCAGGAGACAGGCCAGTACATCAGGAGACATGGAGGAGGCCAACAAACCAGCAGCAGGACCGCTACCTCCGCCTTTGTGCAAGGAGGAACAGGAGGAGCACTGCCAGAGCCCTGCAAAATGACCTCCAGCAGGCCACAAACGTGCATGTGTCTGCTCAAACGGTCAGAAACAGACTCCATGAGGGTGATATGAGGGCCCGACGTCCACAGGTGGGGGTTGGGCTTATAGCCCAACACCGTGCAGGACATTTGGCATTTGCCAGAGAACACCAAGATTCGCAAATTCGCCACTGGCGCCCTGTGCTCTTCACAGATGAAAGCAGGTTCACACTGAGTACATGTGACAGACGTGACAGAGTCTGGAGACGCCGTGGAGAACGTTCTGCTGCCTGCAACATCCTCCAGCATGACCGGTTTGGCATTGGGTCAGTAATGGTGTGGGGTGGCATTTCTTTGGAGGGCCGCACAGCCCTCCATGTGCTCGCCAGAGGTAGCCTGACTGCCATTAGGTACTGAGATGAGATCCTCAGACCCCTTGTGAGACCATATGCTGGTGCGTTGACCAGAAGTGTAGAATGCCCGTGAGTGCTCTTGTTTTTTTGTTTTTTTTTCTATTTTGGGACTATAAAACAAATAGACAAATAATTTGGAAAAACGCATTTTAATATAAAATTATAGTTAATACAAAGTTAAACTGTATCCAATGATTTAATATCCAACACTCCACATAAATAAATAAATAGATCAAATGAAAAGCAAAAGCAAATCTGCAGTGTGATCATCCCACCAAACAGTTCACATCTCAGCTTTCTGTGAGGACACTTGTGTCACACATGAATTGTATGGTTTAAGGGGTGCCTGATACTTTGGATTCAGGTTTCTATAGACATTTTCACTGGCATAGGTAGCTCTGGTTACTCAGGTCAAAGAAGGGAGAGTTAAGGAAAGTCTTAGCTCTCTGATGTCATCACATAAAGGTAGCAGATCCCATTGAGTGGCTTATTCTCATTTTCTGTAGGATTGGCTACCTGCAAGAAAAAAGACAACAATATAGATTTTGTGAATTTTATCAATGTGAGAAGGCTACATGTAACAGAGACTGAGCAGCTGGACGTATAGATCAAATGCATCCCACTAACATATGCCATAGAGTGACATGTCACCCACAGTGTCGAGGTATGATTGATATATGCTGTCCGGTACTGGTTTGGGGAAAGAGTTCAATATTAACAGCCTGTTCTACATTCGTGCTGTAATATCCTCCTTAACTTGTGCCAAGTAGTAGAGTGAAGCCGGAAACACGTGTCCTAGGATGATGAACAGGATGCAGCAAGTTACATTCCAAAGGTCTATGACCTGCAAATAGTGCCAGTTAAAATGGCTATGTAACTTGCTATATATTGGTATATCGAATAAACCTTTCACAGTGTAGGGTCCATTCACACCTCCATAAGTGTTTTGCGGATCCGCAAAACACGGACACCTGCAATGTGCGATCCGTAATTTTCGGATCCGCACATCACAGACACTATAATAGAAAATGCCGTTTCTGGTCCGCAATTGCAGACAAGAATAGGACATGTTCTATTTTTTTCAGGAACGAAATTGCGGATCCCGAAAAAACGGATGCGGATCCAGGAAATGTGGATTTGCATCCGTTCCAGCCCTATTGAAAGTGAATTGGTCCGCAAATTGCGGAACGAATGCGGACCCAAATTACGGACGTGTGAATGGACCCTAAGGCAGGGACCAGGCGCACACAGAAATCCTAGAGCCCCATACCAAAATCTGGAATGGGTCCACCACACAGCTTTGTCTTGTTTTTATGCCTGGCATCATTTTCTGTGGCAGAGACCTTTAACACTGTGTGACACTGAAGCCCAGTCTACACTTTCCAACACAGCAACATGAACCAAAGGGGCTTCTTAAATATGGCATTCATTTGAAATACCATATTTTTTAATGCATTTATGCTAGAAAATTGGAAATAAATACATTGGTCTGGAACTCGCTACCCCAACATATCAGACTCTCACCTATAGTGAAATCCTTCAAAAGAAACCTGAAAACCCACCTCTTCAGACAAGCCTACAACCAGTGACGCTGCTGCCTCTATACCGCCATGACCAACTTCACCCACACCTACTGTGTCCTTCTCCCATACCATGTAGATTGTAAGCCCTCACGGGCAGGGCCCTCTCTCCTTCTGTACCAGTTTGTAACTCGTCTTGTTTATGACTAGTGCAATTGTCTGTATTACTTATGTATACCCCTGTACCCATATGTACAGCGCCATGGAATGAATGGGGCTTTAATAATAAATGATAATAATTGCTAAATCACCGGAAGTAAAGTACCCCAAATTCCCTGCACATAGTAAATTTACACAGCTACTATAGACCTCAAGAGCAGCTGTAAACATCTCCAAGCAGTCAGCTCCACTCAGTGACAGCTACATGAAAACCTTATGACTGCCTCCGAGGAAGGTATGCCATTACCGCAGCTCTTTTCCCCCTTAAAATATAGATCAAAGGCACCCAGATTGCTAGGAATCATGTAATCCATTTTTAGTCTGTTGCCTTGAATTCTTACTTTGCCTGCTGTGAGTAGAGGATCCAGCAGAACTGGGGCGACTTTGTTGTGGTCCAGATTGTGAAAACTGCGGTGCAATAGTAGGGGTCTTAGCCTTGCGTGGGCTGACATTCTGTACTTCAGGACTTCGTGGGAGCCAAGTTCTGCTATAAGAGGAACATTAGAGATTGCCAGGGAGATAAGAAAGTGTTAATACTGTAACCTGCTAGGCACATTAAACACTGACTGGACTAATTGTTTTACATCTATTGGTTTAGGATCACTGCCCTGTGCATTTACAACACTAACATTTTCTCATCCACACCCAAGTTGTACAATAGCAAAAGCCATTCCAGCCATTGTATCCTTCATGTTCAGTGTAAAGTTACCTGTTACTGTGCCCATTGCTTTTATCCAAACTCAAATCCAGAATTCTAGGGGAAGTAGGAGACACGGGTCCCCGGTGATCTGACCGGGCACTTGGAGAAAAAAGCCGAGATGATTCGGTATCAATGGCTAAAATAGGGAAGGTGATAGAAACAAATAAAAGTGTTACCTATCTACTAAGAAAGAAATTTACCGAATGCCAAGATCAAAAAACACATGGAAACAAGAAAACAAAGTTCGGCTAAAGTGCTTTTAGACACATGCTTGACTTTTTCCAATCACATAATGTTATACATTATTAACATTTATAAAAGGACAGGAACCGACGAGGACAAAAGGTTCAGTTGTGCTGCCGGAAGACACTTGTTCCGCGTACAGACAAATACAACTACTGCATCCAAGCCAATGATAGCTTCCTGTGAAACAGGAAGCGTATCTTCTTTCCTGGTTGGTCCGGGCAAGAGATGGACCAAGTCAATTTATTTGAACATCTGCAGATGAATGCCACCAGCTGCAAGGTCAAATGGAGGACACAGAGATGTTTCCACAGATATCCACATGATGCACAAAAATTCACTGGATGTCACTATAACTGAGAAAATGTCCAAAAATAAAGTTATATTGTGGTGGGATTCGTTGTATGGCTTCTGCATGACTGATGTTACAAAGCAATACAAAAATCCTGCTAGATAAATATTCCCAAAGTGTGTGCTCCCATAGACATAGAAGACTAAGGCCAGGGAGCTAGCTACATAAATTAGCAGGAAGCCCTAATGCCTCTCATACACATGAGTTCACCAGACATTCTAATGGGAAACTCCTGACTCTCCAGTGACACGTCATGTTGGGAGAGAGAAAGATCCAGTGAAGTGAATGTTTTCGCCAGAACCTTTTGTTCTCCCGGGAGATAAGCTGCTGACAGAAGCGTCTGACAACGGCTTTCTCCTCTCTCCCCATTGCCAACACATACACACGGCCAAAGTGAACATTTACTGTATGTGTATGGGGGAGTCAGCCAAACTATTGAAAATAATAAAATCAATTCTTGGAAGCCTTGAAATTAGTATTAGAGAAAGATAGTTAAATCTAGACAATTACATGTGCTTACATGATGAGGCAGAAAAACCAGCAGAGGTGGGGCGGCTTCCACTTCGTGTAGGGGGTCTTGATGTCAATTTTTGGACTCTAAACGAGCTTGAAGGATTTACTTGTGAGGTTATGTTGTCTGACCTAGTAGCAAAGTAAAACATATTAATCTGTCAGAGGAATATAATAAGTCAATGCCAAACATTTTCAGACAGACACAAATTTTGGTTTTCACAAAGTTTGCTGCTTCAGTGATCTTTTTGTGAGATGTTTGTATGGTATACTGACGTGCAATGCAAGTATTTCATGTGTGTTTTTTTTTTTTTTGACTTTTATTGATAAATATATCAAGTTTATGGAAAGACTCAGTATATCCAGTGTTGATCCTACTTTTTCAAGATTTATACAATTCCCCCTGGCATGCTGGATATGAGCTTCTGGGTCACATCCTGACTGACAGCAACCCATTTGTGCCTAATCAGTGCTTGGAGTTTATCACAATTTCTGTGTTTTTGTTTTTCCACCCACTTTTTGAGGAATGACCACAGGTTATCTATGGAATTGAGATATGGGGAGTTTCCTGGCCATGGACCCGATTTCAATGTTTTGTTCACCGAGCCACTTTGTTATCATTTTTTGCTTTGTGACATGGTGCTCTATCATGTTGGAAAAAGCATTGTTCATCACCAAATTGCTCCTGGATGGTTGAGAGAAGTTGCTCTTGGAAGATGTTTTGATACCATTCTTTATTCATAGCATGCTCTAATGCTGGCATGACACAGGACTCATGGTAGCACTCCTCTTTTCTTCTCTGGGCAGTCATTTTTCCAGATGTCCAAATCAGTCTGGATGGGGCTTCATCAGAGAAAATAACTTTAACCCAGTCCCCTACAGACCAATCCATGTCCTTCCTGCACAATGTCTGTCCTTGATTTTTTTTTCTTGGAGAGAAGTGGCTTCTTTTCTGCGTTTCTTGACACCAGGCCATTCTCCAAAAGCCTTCACCTCACTGTGCGTGCAGATGCACTCACATGCCTGCTTCCATTCCTGAGCAAGTGGTGGTGACCCAATCCGGTCTTCAGGAGACAGCCCTGGTACTTGCTAAACATTCTTGAAGCCTTCTTCACTGCAAATAAACCTCTCCCCTTAAAGATCTTGATGATCTGATAAATGGTTAACATAGGTGCAATCTTTAGGAGCAGCAATGTCCTTGCCTGTGAAGCCCTTTTGATGCAATTAATGATGACAACATATGTTTTCTTGGAAGTAACCATGGCTAAAAGAAGAAGACAATAATTTCAAGCACCACCGCCCCTTTTAAAGCAACCAGTCTGTTCTTCTAATTTAATCAGCATGACAGAGCTGATTGAATTAGAAGAGCAGGATATCCTTGTTAACACTTTCTTCTGAGCTATCGAGAAGATCACTGAAATTATGTTAGCAGGTCATTTTGTGGCAGGTCTTAAATGCAGTGGAAATGAGGTTTTGTGATCAAGTCCATTTACATGGCAAGGAATGACTATGAAATTAATTTGCAATTCATCTGATCACATAAAAACTAAAGCAGAAAACTTTGTGAAAAACAAAATTTGCATCAGTCTCAAAACTTTTACCCATGATTTAGTGTCATGAAGAATGGATAAAACAAGACAGAGATATGTTCGTGCTTTGGACAGAATATGTATGAATGCACTTGGACATTTGATAAACTTAACATCTTTAAAGGGCTTCTATCACCAGAAATACTGTTATGTAGCTGACTGACATTAGCCATGCGCTAAGGTCAGCACTACATAACAGTATGTTTCTAACATTTGTCCCTGCAGCCGTTTTGGTAAAAAAAGCACTTTCATAATATGCTAATGAGCCTCTAGGTGCTATGTAGGTTATGAACCCCTTCAACCCTGGGCCTGTTTTCACCTTCCTGCCCAGGCCATTTTTTGCAAATCTGACATGTGTCACTTTATGTGGTGATAACTTTAAAACGCTTTTACTTATCCAGGCCATTCTGAGACTGTTTTCTCGTCACATATCGTACTTCATGACAGTGGTAAAAATAAGTTAAAAAAAAAGAATCATTTTTATTCATAAAAAAATACCAAATTTACCAAAAAAATTTTAAAATTAGCAAATTTCAAAATTTAAATTTCTCTACTTTTATAATAGATAGTAATACCTTCAAAAATAGTAATTACTTTACATTCCCCATATGTCTACTTCATGTTTGGATCATTTTGAAAATTACATTTTATTTTTTGGGGACGTTAGAAGGCTTAGAAGTTTGGAAGGAAATCTTGAAATTTTACGGAAAATTTCCCCAAAAAACTTTTTAAGGACCAGTTCAGGTCTGAAGTCACTTTGTGAGGCTTACATAATAGAAACCACCCAAAAATGACCCATTTTAGAAACTACGCCCCTCAAGGTATACAAAAAACTGATTTTACAAACTTTCTTAACCCTTTAGGTGTTCCACAAGAATTGATGGAAAATGGACATGAAATTTCAGAATTTCACTTTTTTGGCAGATTTTACATTTTAATAATTTTTTTCCAGTAGCAAAGCAAGGGTTAACAGCCAAATTAAAACTTAATATTTATTACCCCGATTCTGCGGTTTACAGAAACACCCCACATGTGATCGTAAACTGCTGTACGGGCACACGGCAGGGCGCAGAAGGAAAGAAACACCATATGGTTTTTGGAAGGCAAATTTAGCTGAACTGGTTTTTAGATGCTATGTCCCATTTGAAGCCCCCCTGATGCACCCCTACAGTAGAAACTCAAAAAAGTTACCACATTTTGGAAACTACGGGAAAAGGTGCCAGTTTTATTGGTACTATTTTGGGGTACATATGATTTTTAATTGCTCTATATTAAGTTTTTTGTGAGGCAAGGTAACAAAAAAATTGATGTTTTGGCACTGTTTTTATTTTTTATTTTTACAGCGTTTACCTGACGGATTAGGTCATGTGACTTTTTTATAGAGCAGATCGGTACGCATGTGGCAATACCTAATATGTATACTTTTTCTTATTTATTTAAATTTTACACAATAATAGCAGTTTTGAAGCAAAAAATAATCATATTTTAGTGTTTCCATAGTCTGAGAGCCATAGCTTTTTTATTTTTTGACCGTTTCTCTCGGCTAGGGTCTAATTTTTTGCGGGATGAGCTGACGGTCTGATTGGTACTATTTTGGGGGGCATACGCCTTTTGATCACTTTTTTTTACGATCTGATTTCTGTGCAGCAACAGGACCTTTGGTGACGTCATTCCGGTCATCACATGATCCATCACATGATCTTTTACCATGATTCATCACCATGGTAAAAGATCATGTGATGGATCATGTGATGACCGGAATGACGTCACCAAAGGTCCTGTTGCTGCACAGAGATCAGATGAAGACAGAAGGAGATGCCGGGCTACGCGATCAAGTGGACTAAGGTGAGTTAAATTATTTAAAAAAAAATTTTTAACCCCTCCAGCAATGTTTTACTATGCATTCTGTATTCAGAATGCTATTATTTTCCCTTATAACCATGTTATAAGGGAAAATAATACAATCTACAGAACACCGATCCCAAGCCCGAACTTCTGTGAAGAAGTTCGGGTTTGGGTACCAAACACGCGCGATTTTTCTCACGCGAGTGCAAAACTCATTACAATGTTTTGCACTCGTGCGGAAAAATCGCGGGTGTTCCCGTAACGCACCCGCACATTTTCCCACAACGCCCGTGTGAAAGAGGCCTAACAGGTTGCCTAGGAGACCCAGCCTGAGGCTGGATCTCCTCGGCTCCCGTAGAAGGCAGGTACCGATGCCGTGCAAGGCATTGGGCAGCCTCTGCACGGCATCGGGCTGCCTTGTGTCGCATCAGGTCCCCGCCACAGCAGCGCGGGGACTCGATGCGATCGTTCACCCGACACAAACCTCTATGTCGCGGTCAGCGCGGACCGCGGCATAGAAGGGGTTAATCCGCTGGCATCGTACTATTAAGTCAAATTGCTGGAACTCAGTGGTTCCCATGACGTACTAGTAAAACTTCTTTAATTTCAGACACTAAGTACTTACAGTGTATGCACAGCCCGGTGACTACTAGGGGTTACAGGTCTCTGGAGTGGCTCGTCAATGCTCTGCAGTATACCAGGAAACATTTTCTTCCTTACTTTTAGTGTATGGGTCATGATCTGCAGAGAGAGAAAACTTATTGATGCCTTTCTCAGATATTAATCCATTTGCTAAGCATTTATTCAGCACCACTAAATTAACATATGAATCCATCTCAATTCTAAAGTGTCTGCTATGCACTTGTAAAACTGCACCGCTTCTCCCCAATTCATGACTACACTAGCCTTCTGGAGGCTCTCTGCTTTATGCCTACAGAACATGAGGAAGGAATGTCACAGTTTTCTTCAATAAATACGCGTTCTTCATGGTCATGGATAAGTATTTAAATGAACTATATGTACTGCATAATGCCACTATCCAACTGACTTTTACTCCATGCTCAAACTTTTTATTTTTTTTACTTGACATGGATCTTGATGCAAGTAAGCCATCATGCACACAACCATATTTTGCATCCGTGACCAATCCACAGAGCACACAGACCCATTCATTTCTATTAAAAAAGGACGGAAAAGTCCAGCTTCCAAAAACGTGACAGCCTTTATTGAAATGTGCTAAATAAAATCCAGTTCAAACACAACGTCTACACGTTTCGGATCTTACAAAAGTGATCTTTACTCATGACAAAGTTGTGGTAAAATCCATGAGCTTTTATATGTAACTTAACCAATCAAGTGCAGTTTAGAGGTTACACCCATGGGTGGATGCATATGCATTTAAAAGAAAGCTAAACATTTACAATGAAAAAATATATATAAAAAAATAGATGAGGGGAGTAGTGTAATGTTTATAGTTTCATCCTGCTGGTACACAACTTTCCATTTGAAAAAAAAATCTAAAAAGATTCCGTTAAGGAACTTGCGTTTATACTCACCACCTCTAGTGGGTGGAGGAAGTCGCTCGCTCCAAGCCCTAAACAAGCAAACCAGACACATCCCTCTGATGAACATGAGCTGTTGAATGTGCGTCCTCTATTAGCTGTAGATTGAATGGATCGGCTCACATTTATATACTGGCAACAAATACAAATGTGTCATCCGCACTTGAAGTTGCCTTTGTATTGCAACCAGGTAAGTTTACTGAAACTTTTTTCAATAAACAAACTTGGACTGACTTTTTGTGTAAGAGTGGGTGCACGGCGAGCTACACATTGGACACCCGCCCCAGTAGCTTGTGTCCATTGTTCATCCAAGTTTAATAAAGCAAAATGTTTTTTTAATAATTTTGCAACTCTTAAGGAACCTTTCCAAGGTTCAGATACTACTAATTTTACATCTTTGTCAGCTCCATTATTCTGATCAGAGAACGTTTTATCTTTTCCCTCTGATGAACTGGCCAACCGTTCTCATATGCAGGAGTTTGGAGCCTTGGATATTAGTTCAACTAATAAAGATTTCTCTCACAGGTTTAAAGTATATAACTAAGATTTCTATCCTATTAAATCGCAATCTATGGCATTGGATCGTTTTCAAGAACTTGTTGAGAAGGACTTATACTCCCATCATGGTTTGGTGCGTTTATCTAGCACCAACAATATAAAAAAAAAAATAACCTAACTTTGAAGGAACGCGTTGCCCTACAGGAATTATAAAAGATAGATGACATCATAATAAAACAGGCTGATAAGGATGGGGCTGTGGTTGTTCTGGACCGATATATATATATATATATATATATATATATATATATATATATATATACAGTCATGTGAAAAAATTAGGACACCCTTTGAAAGCATGTGGTTTTTTGTAACATTTTTAATAAATGGTTATTTCATCTCCGTTTCAACAATACAGAGAGATTAAAGTAATCCGACTAAACAAAGAAAACTGAAGAAAAGTCTTTTCAAGATCTTCTGTAAATGTCATTCTACAAAAATGCCTATTCTAACTGAGGAAAAAGATAGGACACCCTTGCCCCTAATAGCGAGTGTTACCTCCTTTGGCTGAAATAACTGCAGTGAGACGGTTCTTGTAGCCATCTACCAGTCTTCGACATCGGTCTGAGGAAATTTTACCCCACTCCTCAATGCAGAACTTTTTCAGCTGTGAGATGTTTGAGGGGTTTCTTGCACGTACAGCCCTTTTCAAGTCACCCCACAGCATCTCAATGGGATTCAAATCTGGACTTTGACTTGGCCATTCCAGGACTCTCCATTTCTTCTTTTTCAGCCAATCTTTGGTTGATTTACTAGTATGTTTTGGGTCATTGTCATGTTGCATGGTCCAGTTCCGCTTCAGCTTTAATTTTCTAACTGATGGTCTCACATGTTCTTCAAGCACCTTCTGATACACAGTAGAATTTATCGTGGATTCTATGATGGTGAGCTGACCAGGTCCTGCTGCAGCAAAGCAGCCCCAAACCATGACACTTCCACCTCCATGCTTCACAGTTGGTATGAGGTTCTTTTCTTGGAATGCTGTGTTTGGTTTACGCCAAACATGTCCTCTGCTGTTGTGTCCAAATAATTCAATTTTGGACTCATCTGTCCAAAGAACATTATTCCAGAAGTCCTGGTCTTTGTCAACTTTATCGCTGGCAAATGTCAGTCTGGCCTCGATGTTTCTCTTGGAAAGCAAAGGTTTCCTCCTTGCACACCTCCCATGCAAGTTAAACTTGTACAGTCTCTTTATGATTGTAGAGGCATGTACTTCTACATCAACAGTAGCCAGAGCCTGCTGTAGTTCTCGAGATGACACTTTAGGGTTTTTGGATACCTCTTTTAGCATCTTGCGGTCTGCTCTTGGGGTGAACTTGCTGGGGCGACCAGTCCTGGGCATGTTGGCAGTTGTTTTGAAAGCCCTCCACTTGTAGACTATCTTCCGGACAGTGGAATGGCTGATTTCAAAATCTTTTGAGATCTTTTTAAATCCCTTCCCAGACTCATAGGCTGCTACAATCTTTTTTCTGAAGTCCTCTGACAGCTCTTTTGCTCTCACCATGGTGCTCACTCTCACTTCAACAGTCAGGAGCACACCAAACTAAATGTCTGAGGTTTAAATAGGGCAAGCCTCATTCAACATGCAGAGTAACGATCTACTAATTATGTGCACCTGGTGTGATATACCTGTGTGAGATCTGAGCCAATTTAAGAGGGAATACATGTGAGGGTGTCCTATCTTTTTCCTCAGTTAGAATAGGCATTTTTGTAGAATGACATTTACAGAAGATCTTGAAAAGACTTTTCTTCAGTTTTCTTTGTTTAGTTGGATTACTTTAATCTCTCTGTATTGTTGAAACGGAGATGAAATAACCATTTATTAAAAATGTTACAAAAAACCACATGCTTTCAAAGGGTGTCCTAATTTTTTCACATGACTGTATATATATGAGAATGATAGTAGTTGGAACTGGCTCATTTTCTGCAAGATTGTCGGAGTGCATGGACAGTTTGCTGCAGGCTGCAGCCTCTTGTTCAACACATCCGGAGATATTTACAGGACACTCGGGCAGTCCTTCAAGCCCTGCATAATCTTTCTTGGTCAGCTAATTTTGTGGGGGTCACAGCTGATGTCACCTCAGTCGATACTGTTATTTATCACAATTTAGCTACAGTTTCTCAGAAATGTTTTTTGTCCGTTTATGCAGATTTTTCAGCTGAATTTCAGGATTATATTTGCCAAGTCATATGGTTCTTATTGAAGCATTTTAATAGAAAAAATGAATATGGCTGGCTCTCAGCAGTTCATTTTTGTCTTTTATTAAATCAGTTCATATATGTATACAAAAGGCATTTAATAAATCACTATATGCATAACAAATGGCCCTATTCTAATCCCCCACATGTACAAACGGTATAGTTGTTAGATGACCCATATTTTATATTTTATTATTTTTATTGTTAATTGTTTGCAGGTCATAGCAATATTGTGGTTTACTATTGCACACACAACAATTTGAAGAAATTATATTAAGTAAGTTGAGAAAACGCAGTGTGTGAATAGTATCACTACAAGGCTGATATAACATTCAGCTATCCGTTAATGAGATATATCAAATATCGTTTATTTTTCAGTTATAGGAATTATATCATGACATACATTGTATAAAATACATAAGAAACAGCGATGGTTATAAAACTCACTATATAAACGCTGCAAATTTAACAAATATTGCAGAGAAAGGGATAATAGTATACACACATTTATACTACTTGTATTCACATGTGTTGTCAGTGGGAGCAGTTATAAGCTATGTACAAACAAAGCTATGTCCAAATTAATACAATGTAAAGTTGTCTATGACAAAGTTGGTACTATTGATGACGATAAGTCACAGCTCTTAATATTAGTGGCATGATAAAAAGACATGTCAAGAGCTTGCTAGTAATACAAAACGCACCATGTTAATAATGTGAACACAACAAACATGACTCAGTATAAGATGATCCAGCCCAGTTTTTTTTATTTTACCTGAAACGGTTTAAAAAGAACCCATTACGAAGTGCCATTTTATAATCATTATAATTCTATACCACTGAGGAAGGAACATTACTGTTCCGAAACGCGTCTGATGGTGGCCAGTAAGTGGACATTACGGACAGTGATTTATATATACGAAGACTGTAAGAACAAATCTTGGACTAACTGCCAGCGTTGTGGTGAAACCCTGAGCGCACGAGCTTGAAGATATTGGGCGAGAGCACACGGAGCTGAGAGCTGCGGGAGTTCAGCTTAAAGATCACAGCCGGAAACTGCACCTACAAGATGCAATCACAACGAACCCAGCACAGTCGTGAGCAGCACTGAGCAGTCTTACACTGGTATCCTATAGTGTGTATACACTCCAGTGACTGTCGGTTTAATGCGGTTAAGGGCTGCACGCAGTATTAGAGATATACAATACGGACACTTTATAGCTGGCATGTGTATTGGACATAAATTGCATTGACACATGAAGCGCTGATTATAGATGCAGCTACGTTGATCATATAGCTCCTGAGACATTCACTGCAATTGAAGCATATCTAATACCAAGCAACAAAAGATATACATGTGCATTACTTACACAGAATTCATCGTTTGAAACCTGTCCAGGTAAATGTCCGGATTTTTTATAGCCGCTTTGTTTTATTCTAGTTTTTAATGTGAGAGCTCCACATTAGGGACTTGGGTCATCTAACAACTATACCGTTTGTACATGTGTTTTAAATATGAGGTTTAAATAATTATATGAATTTGTACTATTTGGGGATTAGAATAGGGCCATTTGTTATACATATAGCGATTTATTAAATGCCTTTTGTATACATATATAAACTGATTTAATAAAAGACGCAAATGAACTGCTGAGAGCCAGCCATATTCATTTTTACTATTAAAGGGGTTCTGCAGTTTGTTTTAAATGATGATCTATCATCTGGATACATCATTAGCTTCTGAACGGCGGGGGTCTGACACCCGGGACCACCACCGATCAGCAGTTTGAGAAAGCAGCAGCGCTCGAGCAGCGCCGCGGCCTTCTCACTATTTACCGCTGGCCCAGTGATGTCACGACTGGTATCAACTAGTGTGGGCGGGGCTAAGCTCTGTTCCCTTCTCAAACTGCCTTCTCAAACAGCTGATCGGCGGGGGTCCCGGGTGTCGGACCCCCGCTGATCAGAAGCTGATGATCTATCCAGAGGATAGATCAGCAGTTAAAACAAAGTGCAGAACCCCTTTAAAGTACATATATAACTGAGGGGTGATCAGTGGGCCGGGCTCCAGACCAGTTGGTGAGCATCCACAAGTAGATTAATATTCTTATTGAAGCATATTTGTTGTATGTTTAATAAACAGTATTTTATGCAGTTGTAGAGCGTTTCCATGGGGGCGAAGTTCTCGCCCTCCATGGCTAACATCTACATGACCTGGTGGGAACATCATTCTTTATTTTCTGTTACTAATATACATAGGACCTCTTTAAGGTGGTACTGTCGCTACAATCTGCTTATTATGCCTTCCTTTGGGGAGTTCCTTAATTAATAAGAATACCTGCCAACTCAATTTTACATTACACTATGATGTTTCCTCCATTACTTTCCTTGATTTGATCCTTATGACTGATCTTATTAACACCAACATTTTAACTAACACATATCACAAAGATGTCGTAGGTAGGGCTGCAGCTAACGATTATTTTAGCAATCGAGTATTCTACCGATTATTTTTACAATTAATCGAGTACTCTAATAAGAAAAAATGAATTAATAGACTGTTTTCCTTTACAAAAACTCATCAGACCCCCTGCCATCAGTCCCCAACACCCTTTGTCCCCGCTGTGCGATCAGCCCAAGTGCTTCAGTTCCCCCCAGTGCCATCGGCACCATTCCCCCAGTGCCTTTAGCTCTCCCCCACCCCAGTGCCTTCAGCTCTCCCCCACCCCAGTGCCTTCAGCTCTCCTCCTTGTGCCATTGTTTCTCTCGCCCTTGTGTGATAGTCTCTGCTCCCTTTGTGCCATCTCTCCCCTAAGGCCAGTCCACACTTCAATTAAACCACGGACGCACGGTCCATAAAAGCCCAGCCTGCCCTCCTCCTGACGCCTGTAGTGGAGAGCGTCATTGTTTGCTATGACGCTGTGCACTCCGGGCGCCCGGCCTTAGTCGAGCCCCCGCCACCTCGGGGGATCACCAACTTACGTTTCCAGCAGAGGCGCCGCAGACACTCCACTATTCCGCGCTGCTCTGGGCCTGACGTCACACAGCACATCAGGTCACGGCGTGCGCACGTCAGTGCAGCGCGGGACCATGGACGTGCTGTGGAGTGTCCGGAGACCCCCTGCTGGAAAGGTGAGTATTCCAAGCGTATTGCGGGCCAGCGGGAGACCACGGAGCGGGGGTAACAGCAAGCGCTTCACTCCCGCTCTGTGGTCACGTGACACAAACGAATCCTTGCTGAAAAAAAATAGCATCGAGGATTTTTTTGTGTTGAATTACTCAATTTAAATCGAGTACTCGTTGCAGCCCTAGTTGCGGGTAACACAACTTTATTGGCTACATCGTGCCCCCGTCACATGTTATCAACAATATCCCTAACGGAGAATTAATAAGAGCTAAACGTAACTGCTGAAATGATGTTTTGTTTAACAAGGAAGCTGAGAATGTGACCGATAAATTGTACTTATGGAAATATCCCAAATGGACTGTCGACCATGCTAAAGATATAGCACTGTCCAGATCGGGTTTAATTTTCCCACAGAAATGTCGTACCTCAAGTGACACTAAAATTTCTATCCCTTTTTTCGTTACTACTTAAAGTTTGAAATACTCACAAATTTGCAAAACTCTTAAAAAACATTTTGCTTATTAAACTTGGATGAACAATGGATACAAGATACTGCGGCGGGTGTCCAATGTGTAGTTCGCCGTGCGACCACTCTTGCACAAAAAGTCAGTCCAAGTTTGTTTACTGAAAAAAGTTTTAGTAAACCTACCTGGTTGCAATACCAAGGCAACTTCAAGCACGGAAACCACATTTGTATTTGTTGCCAGTATATGAATGTGAGACGATCCATTCAATCTACAGCTAAAGGACGCACATTCAGTATGCAGCAATACATTAATTGCAATACCAGTTATGTTGGTTATAGCATTTTTTTTCCTTTGTGTCAACTAATGTCGGGTGTACAACTAATGATTTGAAAACAAGAATTCGGAAACACCTTTCCGACATACCTCATACCAAGACTAGGAATGTTTCAGCTGTCAGTCTACAATATGCGGTTGTTCATCAGAGGGATGTGTCTGGTTTCCTTGTTCAGGGCTTGGAACGAGTTACTTCACCCACTACAATTGGTGACTATAAACGCAAGCCCCTTACCAGGGAATATTTTTGGATTTTTGAAATGGGAAGTTGTATACTGGCAGGATTAAACCATAGCCATGACCTCATACTACTTTATTGATCCTCTCATCCTTCTTTTTTTTTGTTTTCATTGTAAATGTTTAACTTTCTTTTAAATGCATATGCATCCACCCGTGGGTTTAACTTCTAAACTGCACTTGATTGGTTACGTTTAGGGATCGATTTTTTAGAGCCGATACCGATAACTTGTGAACTTTCAGGCCGATAGTCAATAACTTATACAGACATTCTGTGCATTTTCATTTTTGAAAATATATTTTCAAAAATGTGGCAATATGGCAATATATTTATTTATTTATTCTTTATATATTTTATATGTAAAATTGGGAAAGGGGGTGATTTATACTTAATATTTAGGTGTTTTTTAAACTTTTTTTTTTAAACTTTTTTTTAAATAATTATTTCCCCCCTTAGGGGCTAGAACCTGGGATCTTTCATCCCTTGTCCTATTCATCCTAATAGATCTCTATTAGGGTGAATAGGACTTTACACTCTCCCTGCTGTCCTGTGAATAGTGCACACAGCAGCAGGGAGCTTACCATGGCAGCCAGGGCTTCAGTAGCGTCCTGGCTGCCATGGTAATCGATCGGAGCCCCAGGATTACACTGCTGGGACTCCGATCAGAAGCTGCCACTGCCACGAATGAAGAGGAGGGGAGGGGACCCTGTGGCCACTGCTACCAATTATTTCAATACTGGGGGTGGGGGGGCGCACTGCGCCACCAATGATTTTAATACTGGGGGGTGGGGGGAGGGCACACTGTGCCACCAATGATTTTAATACTGGGGGGTGGGGGGGTGGGGTGCACTGCGCTACCAATGTTTTTAATAAATTTGGTGTTATCGCTCTCACACTATCTCATACTGGTCACTGGAAGTTCAACATTGAACCTCATGGCAAAGAACTCTCAGATCTGAAAAAAAAGAATTTTTGTTCTACATAAAGATGGCCTAGGCTATAAGAAGATTGCCAAAATCCTGAAACTGAGCTGCAGCATGGTGGCCAAGACCATACAGCGGTTTAACAAGACAAATTCACTCAGAACAGGCCTCGCCATGGTCGACCAAAGAAGCGGCGTGCTCAGCATCGTATCTAGAGGTTGTCTTTTCAAAATAGACATATCAGTGCTGCCAGCATTGCTACAGAGGTTAAAAGGGGATGGGGGGTCAGCCTGTCAGTGCTCAGACCATACGCCGCACACTGTATCAAATTGATCTGCATGGCTGTCGTCCCAGAAGGAAGACTCTTCTAAAGATAATGCACAAAAAAAGGCCACAAATAGTTTGCTGAAGACAAGCAGACTAAGGACATGGATTATTGGAACCATGTCCTGTGGTCTGATGAGACCAAGATAAACTTATTTGGTTCAGATGATGTCAGGCGTGTCTGGCGTCAACCAGGTGAGGAGTACAAGGACAAGTGTGTCTTGCCTACAGTTAAGCATGGTGGTGGGAGTGTCATGGTTTGGGGGTGCATGAGTGCTGCCGGCTTTGGGGAGCTACAGCTCACTGAGGGAACCATGAATGCCAACATGTACTGTGACATACTGAAGCAGAGCATGATCCCCTCCTTTCAGAAACTGTTCCGCAGGGCAGTATTCCAACATGATAACAACCCCAAACACAACTCCAAGACGACCACTGCCTTGCTAAAGAAACTGAGGGTAAAGGTGCTGGACTGACCACACATGTCTCCAGACCTAAACCCTATTGAGCATCTGTGGGGCATTCTCAAACGGAAGGTGGAGGAGTGAAAGGTCTCTAATATCCACCAGCTCCATGATGTCATCATGGAGGAGTGGAAGAGGATTCCAGTGGCAGCCTGTGAAGCTCTAGTGAACTCTGTGCCCAAGAGAGTCAAGGCAGTGCTGGAAAACCATGATGGCCGCACAAAATATTGAAACTTTGGGCACAATTTGGCCATTTTGACTTAGGGGTGTACTCACTTTTGTTGCCAGTGGTTGAGACATTAATGGGCACACCAAATTTACACTGTGTACATTATATACAAGCTGTACACTGACTACATTACATTGTATCACAGTGTCATATCTTCCGTGTTGTCCCATGAAAAGATATAATAAAACAGCTAGTTCACTCCTGAATAAATAAAAAAATATGTACACTAGAGACCGGATACAGGTCCAGATCTAAGATTTATCTTGCGCTTCTATACATTTCTATGAAAATAATTTTCTAGTCTCCAGCTAGAAAGGAATACCGGTACATAAAAAGATACAAAGGAAAACATAACAAGCTATAAAGGAATACATAACAAGGAACAAATACTGCAATTTTCCACTAGCACTAGCATTTTATATTCTCAAAAATGGAAATCAGCTCACAAGACATCTTATGAGCATAAGCAAACGTCCTCCTCATTCCCCCCTTTAATAAGGATATTATTGCGATAACCTAATGTACAAGGAAGAAGGAAGTTTACTTTGATAAATCGGTTACTTCTCTAGATATTGTGGAGTTGCATATTTCTTTAAACAATACCATAAACACATAAAACAAAGCTCAAAGATTAAAGGAATAACCTTTATATATAGCACAGGATACCTGAGACCCAACCACCTAGGCTACTGAGCTAATTATTAGCCATGAACTAGCTAAGGCTACTTTCACACCAGTGTTTTTACTGGATCCGGCAGGGTTCAGCAAAAACGCTTCAGTTACTGATAATACAACCATCTGCATCCGTTATGAACAGATCAAGTTGTATTATCTTTAACATACCCATAGATCAGTCATGAACTCTATTGAAAGTCAATGCGGGAAGGATCCGTTTTCTATTGTGTCAGAGTTAAACGGATCCGTCCCCATTGATTTGCATTGTGGGTCATGACAGATCCGTCTTTCTCTGCATCCCATGATGGAAAGAAAACCGCAGCTTGCTGCAGTTTGCTCTCCGGTATTCCCATACCCATTCCGTTCTGTTTAGTTACATTTTGTCCCCATTGACAATGAATTCTCCAGTATTGAGATCCTCTGCCGGATCTCAATACCGGAAAATAGAAACGATAGTGTGAAAGTAGCCTTAGGGTAGTTTCACACTTGCGTTTTTCTTTTCCGGCATAGAGTTCCGTCACAGGGGCTCTATACCGGAAAAGAACTGATCAGGTATGTCCCCATGCATTCTGAATGGAGAGTAAGGGCTCTTTCACACCTGCGTTATTGTCTTCCGGCATAGAGTTCCGTCGTCGGGACTCTATGCCGGAAGAATACTGATCAGGATTATCCTAATGCATTCTGAATGGAGAGAAATCCGTTCAGGATGCATCAGGATGTCTTCAGTTCCGGTACGGAACGTTTTTTGGCCGGAGAAAATACCGCAGCATGCTGCGCTTTTTGCTCCGGCCAAAAATCCTGAACACTTGCCGCAAGGCCGGATCCGGGATCAATGCCCATTGAAAGGCATTGATCCGGACCCGGCCTTAAGCTAAACGTTGTTTCGGCGCATTGCCGGACCCGACGTTTAGCTTTTTCAGAGTGGTTACCATGGCTGCCGGGACGCTAAAGTCCTGACAGCCATGGTAAGTGTAGCGGGGAGCGGGGGAGCAGTGTACTTACCGTCCGTGCGGCTCCCCGGGCGCTCCAGAGTGACGTCAGGGCGCCCCAAGCGCATGGATCACGTCATCCATGCGCATGGGGCGCTCTGACGTCACTCTGGAGCGCCCCGGGAGCCGCACGGACTGTAAGTATACCGCTCCCCCGCTCCCCGCTCCTACTATGGCAGCCAGGACTTTAATAGCGTCCTGGGTGCCATAGTAACACTGAAAGCATTTGGAAGACGGTTCCGTCTTCAAATGCTTTCAGTACACTTGCGTTGTTACGGATCCGGCAGGCACCTCCGGCAACGGAAGTGCATGCCGGATCCCAACAACGCAAGTGTGAAAGAGGCCTAATCCGTTCAGTTTGCATCAGGATGTCTTCAGTTCAGTCGTTTTGACTGATCAGGCAAAAGAGAAAACCGTAGCATGCTACGGTTTTATCTCCGGCTAAAAAAACTGAAGACTTGCCTGAATTTTTTCCCATAGGAATGTATTAGTGCCGGATCCGGCATTCAGATTACCGGAATGCCGGATCCGTCCTTCCGGTATGCGGATGCGCAGACTGAAAAAAAGGTGAAAAAATAAATGCCGGATCCGTTTTTGCCGGATGACACCGGAAAGACGGATCCGGCATTTCAATGCATTTTTTCAACTGATCAGGCATTTTTAAGACTGATCAGGATCCTGATCAGTCTTACTAATGCCATCAGTTAGCAAACATTTTGCCTGATCCGGCAGGCAGTTCCAGGAACTGCTTGCCGGATCTCTCTGCCGCAAGTGTGAAAGTAGCCTAAGACAGCCAGTTTCAGATTCCAGTCCTGCTCCGAATCCTATTTTATGATTTTTGTCCTTTGAAGGGGTATTCCCATTTTATAAAATGGTGGCAGCAGGGGTGGGCATGCCTCATCATGCACAGGAATATACAGATTGCATAAAATACATGCTCTGCAGGCTGAAAGTGTACAGAGAGGTGGTAGTGTATGGAAGAAAATGAAAAATCTTTTATTACAATGGACAGTCTTTTATACTATTGCTGCTCTTGTCCCTTTTCTTATGGCCGCCATATCTTTCTCTCTGTAAGTGTATGTGACTGTTGGTCATATGCTAAGGCTATTTTCACGTGATGGAATATTTTGCTACTTGTGTTTCTGCAGCAGAAATCCAAGGCTGACCCTCCGATTTCTCCTGTGGATCCACACATTATTCCATGAGGT
The DNA here is from genome assembly GCF_905171765.1 of Bufo bufo. NCBI lineage: Eukaryota > Metazoa > Chordata > Amphibia > Anura > Bufonidae > Bufo > Bufo bufo. The sequence continues at coordinate 249,866,572 of NC_053392.1, forward strand.
TTAGGCCTCATGCACACGACCGTTGTTTTATTCAGTGTCCGTTGTGCCATTTTTCTGCGGACCCATTGATTTTCAACAGGTCTGCAGAAAAATCACGAAAAACGGCGCAACGGACACGGAATAAAACAAAAAAAAAAAAACAGCTAATGCACCATTTGCCATCCACGTCCGTGATCCGTGGTTCAAGTCCGTCAAAAAAATATAACCTGTCCTATTATTTTCGCGGAAAACGGTTCGCGGACCCATTCAAGTCAATGGGACCGCTAAAAAACACGGAGGCACACAAGATTGTCATCCGCGTCCGCGTCCGTTTTTTTCCTATGATTTGCATGGCAAACCTATCTTAGACTTTTTTTTACATTCCTTTATGTCTGGTGGTCCTCCAAAAATAAAAGAAGACACACGGAAACAAAAACGGATCACGGAACAACGGAACCCTGTTTTGCGGACCGTTAATCCTCATGTTTTATATGCTGAAATATTCAGGAAGTTTCATTGTGTGAATCAGTGGTGGACTGGGAACCTAAAGTGGCCCTGGAAAAAAAACTGTGGCCCCACTTTGTAGTCGGGTCCAAATTGATGGAAGCCAGGGCCAACACAGATAGGCAGGGCCAGCAATAACATATTGCAGCACATTATACCACCCCAGTAGAGCCAAATACCACAGTGCATCACAAAATACTGCTATAGTACAGAGGGACTCTTACCACTCACTGACTATGGGGGCACACTGCTGTTATTGATGCTGCTATAGTACAGAGGGACTCTTACCACTCACTGACTATGGGGGCACACTGCTGTTATTGATGCTGCTATAGTACAGAGGGACTCTTACCACTCACTGACTATGGGGGCACACTGCTGTTATTGATGCTGCTATAGTACAGAGGGACTCTTACCACTCACTGACTATGGGGGCACACTGCTGTTATTGATGCTGCAATAGTACAGGGGGACTCTGATTACTCACTGATCGTGGGGGCACTCTGCTGTTATTGATGCTGCTATAGCACAGATTGACTCTTACCACTCACTGACTATGGGGGCACACTGCTGTTATTGATGCTGCTATAGTACAGAGGGACTCTTACCACTCACTGACTATGGGGGCACACTGCTGTTATTGATGCTGCAATAGTACAGAGGGACTCTTACCACTCACTGACTATGGGGGCACACTGCTGTTATTGATGCTGCAATAGTACAGGGGGACTCTGACTACTCACTGATCGTGGGGGCACTCTGGCTAATTTTAGTGCTTGTGCTAGGGTTTAGTGCTTGTGTGTTGGGGGCATATGCATGACACAGCTCAGACAGGCTGATACAGGTCATACACACAGGGAGATCGTCCACAGTCCTCACTGGCTCAGCTCTGCCCTCAGATAACACAGTGGAGATGATTGCTGCCAGCAAATGTCCTAATATATTTCAGAGGAGGGAAGCCTCCTCCCGCCAGTAGCAGTCCTCTCCCCTGAAGCCCTGACCTGGTGCAGACACTGACCTCTCCTCCTTACATGTGGAGGCCACTTCTCCAGTGCAGAAGCTGAAGAAACCTGCTCTGCACATCCACAGAACGCCATAACAGACTCACTCAGGGCAGAAATGATGTAGGCGGAGCTAACTCCTCCCTCCCTACAAGTGATTGGTAGTTTGGGTAAAGCTGCCTGTGTGCAGCACATCGATTGGCTAGAACACTTAACAGGTCCTGTCCTGCTTCTTCCCCTCACTGGCTGTACTACAGGTCCTTTCTCTTCTCAGTGAGAAGCTGACAGCTGGTGTCCTGGTCTGGATTTGGACCGCGGTCTGCCCGTTTATTAACCCTGGCTTATACGTTGCTTTGTGCCTCTCATTCTCATGTCCCCTTGTGTGGCTACTTGGTCCCAACCACGTCTGCTTCACGCCTCAAGGACCATCCAATGGGGGCTGGATAACTATAACAGAAACTTACAGCTCCATCTGTGAGATCAAATCTTCATGTATGATGCATGATTTTTGTGGCTATCGTGTAATTCAGTTTCTATCTCAATGTGAAACTGGTGTTTGCACAATGACTGAATTTAGCACCTGCTTCCTGAATGCTATGCCAAGATGAAATAACTCAAGATTATGCTCAGCCCTTAATGGGTTTATCAGTACACAATGAAAATTCTACATAAAAATTAGCATTTTGTATTTGTGAACGTCATTGGTGGTGGCAATATTAAATACTGAGATTAGGTTTCATGGAAACAATCCAAATCTACCTTGAACTATTTCTGTCACATAAAAGGCATAATAGCATGTCTCAAATACAGTGGGATGCGAAAGTTTGGGCAACCTTGTTAATCGTCATGATTTTCCTGTATAAATCGTTGGTTGTTACGATAAAAAAGGTCAGTTAAATATATCATATAGGAGACACACACAGTGATATTTGAGAAGTGAAATGAAGTTTATTGGATTTACAGAAAGTGTGCTATAATTGTTTAAACAAAATTAGGCAGGTGCATAAATTTGGGCACCACAAAAAAGAAATGAAATCAATATTTAGTAGATCCTCCTTTTGCAGAAATTACAGCCTCTAAACGCTTCCTGTAGGTTCCAATGAGAGTCTGGATTCTGGTTGAAGGTATTTTGGACCATTCCTCTTTACAAAACATCTTTAGTTCATTCAGGTTTGATGGCTTCCGAGCATGGACAGCTCTCTTTAAGTCACACCACAGATTTTCAATTATATTCAGATCTGGGGACTGAGATGGCCATTCCAGAACGTTGTACTTGTTCCTCTGCATAAATGCCTTAGTGGATTTTGAGCAGTGTTTAGGGTCGTTGTCTTGGTGAAAGATCCAGCCCCGGCGCAGCTTCAGCTTTGTCACTGATTCCTGGACATTGGTCTCCAGAATCTGCTGATACTGAGTGGAATCCATGCGTCCCTCAACTTTGACAAGATTCCCAGTCCCTGCACTGGCCACACAGCCCCACAGCATGATGGAATCACCACCATAGTTTACTGTAGGTAGCAGGTGTTTTTCTTGGAATGCTGTGTTCTTTTTCCTCCATTCATAATGCCCCTTGTTATGGCCAAATAACTCAATTTTAGTTTCATCAGTCCACAGCACCTTATTCCAAAATGAAGCTGGCTTGTCCAAATGTGCTTTAGCCCACCTCAAGCGGCACTTTTTGTGCTGTGGGTGGAGAAAAGGCTTCCTCTGCATCACTCTCGCATACAGCATCTCCTTGTGTAAAGTGCGCCGAATGGTTGAACGATGCACAGTGACTCCATCTGCAGCAAGATGATGTTGTAGGTCTTTGGTGCTGGTCTGTGGGTTGACTCTGACTGTTCTCACCATTCGTCGCTTCTGTCTATCCGAGATTTTTCTTGGTCTGCCACTCCGAGCCTTAACTTGAACTGAGCCTGTGGTCTTCCATTTCCTCAATATGTTCCTAACTGTGGAAACAGACAGCTGAAATCTCGGAGACAGCTTTCTGTATCCTTCCCCTAAACCATGATGGTGAACAATCTTTGTCTTCAGGTCATTTGAGAGTTGTTTTGAGACCCCCATGTTGCTACTCTTCAGAGAAAATTAAAAGAGGAGGGAAACTTACAATTGACCCCCTTAAATACTCTCTCATAATTGGATTCACCTGTGTATGTAGGTCAGGGGTCACTGAGCTTACCAAGCCAATTTGAGTTCCAATAATTAGTTCTAAAGGTTTTGGAATCCATAAAATGACAACAGTGCCCAAATGTATGCACCTGCCTAATTTTGTTTAAACAATTATAGCACACTTTCTGTAAATCCAATAAACTTCATTTCACTTCTCAAATATCACTGTGTGTGTCTCCTATATGATATATTTAACTGACATTTTTTATCGTAACAACCAACGATTTATACAGGAAAATCATGACGATTAACAAGGTTGCCCAAACTTTCGCATCCCACTGTATGTAAAATGATAACTTCTCAGTAGGGAAAGATTCCCATTAGCAGAAAGGCACGCTGTTACAGGGGTTTTCCCACTTACAATACGTCCCATTCAGATAAGTGCCTGAGGATAGTCCTGCTGCTGGTACCATGGTTCACAAGAATGGACGTCCCACAGTGCCCCATTAGAACAGAGTGGTGTGGATGTGTGATCACTGCTACATACACTTCTATGGGACTGCCAGAGATAGCAGGATCACTGTACTTGGTAGTCCCATAGAAGTGAATAGAGCAGTGGTGAGACTCCCTTTCCCAGCAGAAGGACCACCCGTGATCAGACACTTCTATCCTGTCCTGTGGATAAGTATTGATAGTGGGAAATCATTTCAGAAAAGAGAATTCAGAGCAGGACTGGAATCTGAAAGGCCTGTCTAGCTTAGTTGGGTCAACCCTAATAATTAGTCCACTGGCCTAGGTGGTTGGCTCCCAGGTAGTCTGCTGTGTTCATGAAGATTATTTGAGTTTCCCGTCATGTGGGCCCAACATTCCTTAAATAATGTAGGTATACAAAGTCCACAGAGAAGTTATCGTGATTAATCAGCTTAAACTTCCGCCTTCCCTGTAGATTAGGTTATTGTGATGATAAAATCATCAGAGGAAGGAATGAGCAGCATCAGATGTCTGCTGAACTGGTTTCCATTTTGGAAAATCCAGTATTGGAACTTGCTGTGTATTCCCTTACATGAGACTAGGAAGTCATAGAATAGCTGTTTTTGCTGCACCATCTGAATACTAATGAAATATTTCTGGATGTTACTAAGGTTATGGCACTTTAAAAGGGGTTGTCCAGTAAATATATGTCCGATTTATAAAGGCAGGGAATGCTTTCAAATATTAAAGTGACCAATGCTCACCATGCAGCTGATCACATGCCATTCAACCAGGTGACCGCTACAGCCAATCACTGCAGGACAGAAAGTATACAGAGAGCAACGGAACGGAGCAGTGGTGGGATTAGAAAGGGGAATATTGGCTACTTGATTATTTATCAACCTTGCTATTAGAAAAAACAGGATTTAATGGATGACTCTGCACTTTGGCATGGAGTGACAGGCCACAAAAATGTATCCAATTTGCTTATTAAAATGGATAGAAGCTGAATATAACCAAGACATTTTAGCTAAGAAACTGCACCTGTTCCTGGTCGGATGTAAATTATATAGTGTGAACCAGCTGTTTGATGGAATCATTTCTTTAACATGGAATATACTTCTAGGATATCCATTAGAGCACGAGATGCATATAAGATAATAGCATATCACTTAGTAGGCCTACAAGCTCTGGTATACCCGCCAATTCTGAAACTAAATGGGCAGCAATGCTGATTCAGCACTGTGTGCCATTCACTGTTTTCCAAGGTGTAATGGTGCCCTGGCCACCCGCTGTACAGGAAACTGTAGCACAAGGTCATCTAACGTGCAAACCCTTCATCCTTAGAATCGGTGGGGGGCCCAGTGGTCACAATTCTAGCTATATGTCATCACCGTGTCACATGAGAAGAACCCTTTAATTTTTCAGATGTGCACTGAGGTTCAACAATTTATATTACATCAGATGATGATACATACTCCCAGGTACTCTGTAGTCAGAAGCTTTTCCCCAGTTAGTTCTCCAGCCTGTGGTTGAACAACCTCATCTTTGTCTAGGTCAGCCTCCAGAACATCATCTTCTTCCTGAATAAAAAGAAAAACATTACAGACTATAGAAAAACAGAAAGAAAATACGAGAAGTATCACAGCATAACAAGAGCTTTAAAATGTTGGGAGAAATAGACAGTACTGTGCAAAAGTTTTTGACGGGTGTGGAAAATTGCTTTCAAGCATAGAAGTGTTAATGGCTTCAATTTAAATGTATTCTGCAGCAGGACAATGACCCCAAACATACAGCCAATGTCATTAACGGGCATCTGTCAGCAGATTTGTACCATTGACACTGTTACATGTGCGCTTGGCGGCTGAAGACATCTGTGTTGGTCCCATGTTCATATGTGTCCACATTGCGGAGAAAAATAGTATTTTAATATATGCAAATGAGCATCTAGGAGCAATAGGGACTTTGCAGTTACTCCGAGGGGCTCATTACTGTGCCCTCTCCACTTTGACAGATCCAGGCAGTGAACACGTCATCATACCTGGCCCGGTCAATCAAAGTGGAAAGGGTGCGGCAGTTGTAGAGAAAGTTTATCTGTCTCGGATTACATGAAGAGACAAAAGGATTTGAGCAAGCCTACATGTACAGAAGATCTGTGTGCGTTCTCCAAGATGTTTGGAACAAACTTCCGGCCGAGTTCCTTCATCTACACTGCCTAATGGGAAATAGTCTCAGATCCACTTCTTGTTACATCAGAGGTTCAGGCTGAAGCCTTTATGTTTTGTTTGCGTCTGCGGTTTAACTCAATAAAGAGGACCTGTAACCTCTTCTGTCATGTGCTTTAGTAATAATTTAATTATCTATTTTTTTGTGAACTGGGTCTATTGGTAACATTTTTGGGTAGATATGGCTTTTCATCGCTTTTAATTTCATTTTTGGGAGGTGAGGTGGCCAACAAAATGCGCAGTTCTGCCAGTTTTTTATATTTTTCTTTTCTTGGGTTCTCTAGGTGGTTTAAATGTTAATTTTGTTCTTTGGGTTGATAAGATTATGATTTATTATTTTTTGCACCAAAAACTAATTTGTATTTTGTTTTACCATATGCTAAAAACCATAACTTTTTTGTTGACAGAGCTGTGTGAACAAAGGTTGCACTATATTTTTTCTTGCAGAGTAAAAATACTCCCCTTGACATTTTGGAGAAGTATTTTAGCCAAGGAGGGTTATCAAATAAGAAGCTAAACTCTGGCATAGAAAGCTCCACTCTGCTAAAAGCCTTGCAGGGTACAGGATCTAGCAGAGAGGAGCGAGCAGGCACAGACGGGACCTCTGCATAGCACATCACTGCTTCTGCCTGTACCTGCTCCACTAGAGCCTGGTATATACAATATTGCAGAGCCATGGTCGTCATGTGATTTACCCATATGACTACTGAATTGGCTGTCCCCGGGTGCATTCTCCTCTTTGCAGGGGATGAACATTAATAGAATGTGTTCAGCTAATGTGCAGATACAGAATTCCCACTGTTTGTATCTGCACATGCGTGTTCAGTCATCGCTTAGCGCCTGTGCAGTACGGGATATGTCCAGGAATGGCCAAAACAGTGGGTAAATCATATGACCGCCACCATCTTGTGCACTATAAATGCGGGAAACATGGCTCTGCAGTGTTTACATAACCCATGCATGGGCAACCTGGGGCCTTATGCGGAGCAGGTGAGGTAATGTTTAATGAGATTTACATATGGTATATATGTGCAAAAAAATACATTTAGGGCCTTTTAGAGAATATTTTTTACAATCACTTTAAACTTTTTTTTACCCTGAACACTAAAATGCTTTTACTGTGTTGGATTAATATTATTCTGGCAGACAATCATACAAGATTCATATACAGTCCTGATCAAAAGTTTAAGACCACTTGAAAAATGGCAAAATATCATATTTTACATTGTTGGATCTTAACAAGGTTCCAAGTAGAGCTTCAACATGCAACAAGAAGAAATGAGAGTGAGACAAAACATTTTTTGAGCATTCAATTAAGTGAAAATAACGATTAAACTGACACAGGCTGTTTTTCAGATGATCCAAATTTTAGGACCACATGCCTTTAAAAGTCCAAATCTGTGCAAAGATGTGGATTCATTGTCATTTTCTGTCAGGTAGTCACACGTTGTGATGGCAAAGGCAAAAAAACTCTCCTTTTTTGAACGTGGTCAGGTTGTTGAACTGCATAAGCAGGGTCTCTCACAGCGCGCCATCGCTGCTGAGGTGGGACGCAGTAAGACAGTCATTTGGAATTTCTTAGATGATCCTGAGGGTTATGGAACAAAAAAGTCAAGTGGAAGACCCAAAAATATTTCATCGGGGGGCGTGGCTTGTGAGTGCATGGAGTAAGACGCACGTTTCACTGCTCCTGCCAAGATCCTGCTCATTTACAGTGAAAGCGCACTCAAAACTGCCTGAAATTACTTACCTAAGGAGAGGAAGGTGTCCGGTGACTGCAGTGACAAAATCGGAGCCTGAAAATGCTGAGGAAATCGTCCAAACTGGAGCAACAAAACCGCATGGAGAAAATCCAAGATGGCGCCGAAAGTGGAGAGGGGTCGGCGCGGCAGGAGTTGGTGAGCCAAAATGCGGCTGCTAAACTTAGTAGATATGCCAGATTGGATGGTGGAGTGGGCGATTCGGCCAGTGATAAAGGGACTGATATTCCTACCTCCTCTGACCAGGAGGACGGATCCATGGACGGCGATGACCCGGTTTTCTCCGGTCAGCCGGTGCCCAATTCTGCGGTCCCTGAAACAGTTCCAGCAGGCCTGCGGGCTGATTCTACAAGGGAGCCCACACTGAAAGATATAATGGTGGCAGTGGCAAGCTGCAACAGTACCCTTAAAGTGCTTGCAGTACAAGTAGGCAGCCTGAGATCAGATGTGTCCATAATCAGGCATGACCTGCATAAGATTTCTGAGCGTACTTCAGATCTGGAAAAGAGGGTGTCCTCACTGGAAGATGTTATTCAGCCCCTGCAAATGGCGTCAAAAATGAATGGGAAAGATATAGCTGCCTTATACGCCAAAGCGGATGATTTAGAGAACAGATCGCGGAGGAATAATTTGAGAATTGTTGGAATGCCAGAAAAAACAGAAGGGGCCAATGCTACAGAGTTTGTGGAGAAATGGCTGCACCAGTTATTCCATGAGAAGGGCCTATCCTCCCTGTACGCGGTTGAGCGGGCGCACAGAGTCCCGTCGCGGCCGCTCCCGCCAGGCAGGCCTCCTCGCCCCATACTGGCGAAGATTTTACACTTTAAAGATCGGGACACTATCCTACGCCAGTCAAGGGATAATGATGAGATGGTCATGAATGGGGTCAGAGTGTCCATTTATCCGGATTATTCCAACGAGGTACAGCGGAGGAGGAGCAGATTTATAGATATAAAGAAAAGGCTCAGAGTGCTACAAGTTCCATACGCCATGTTGTTTCCGGCCAGATTGCGAGTGGTGGCATTGGGATCCACCAGATTTTTTGAGGACCCTGATGAAGCGACACAGTGGCTGGACGTCCACGAGAGGCAATTGAGAAGTGGGGCCCTGGACACTTGAAGGAAACAGTTTGCAGTTTGTGTTCACTTTATATGCATAGGATTGCACCTTAATGTCACTTGAACGTTATACCTGTTATAAAGTGTATTGAGTGTTGCTACCACACGGTAGATCCTGATGCAGGAGTAGGAAGTTGGGATAAGAAATGTATTTCCCAGTTGTGGAGAGGATTCTCTACCTGAGGGAGAGTGTTGGAATCAGAAATGATTTTTGTTCAGCATTGGGCATGGTGCTGCAGATTGCCCTGCGTTAGAGTTGGATGTTTGGGAGGGGGGGGTTGGGGTTACTGTTCAAAGTAGTCTGATCACTGGGGAGGGGGAGGGTCGGGGGGAGGGGGACGGGTCAGAGATGGGTGAGGGGCGTGAACCATGCGAGAGTGACTTTAGTATGGAGTGTGAGATTCAAACATGATGTAATCTTTCATTATGACACAGGTGATTAAAGTGTTGAGCTGGAATGTGAGGGGAATGGCTGATGCACGAAAACGACAATGTATATTTCAATATTTGAGTCGATTTCAGCCGGCTATCTGCTGCCTGCAGGAAACGCATTTGTCCAATGATAATGTGCAGTGGCTGAACAAAAATTGGGTAGGTCATGTGGTACATGCAATCCATTCCTCTCACTCCAGGGGCGTAAGTGTGATTGTGCATAAAAGTATAAGGTATGAACATCTGAAACAATGTGTGGATGCTGAGGGCAGGTATTTGTGTGTGGTGTGCAAGATTGATGGGATCCAGGTGGTGTTGGTGTCAGTGTATGTGCCTCCACCTTTTGCTTCCCCTTTAATACGGGATATTATGACCTTTGTGGCGGACTTCCCTGGACTGCCGTGGCTGCTAGTTGGGGACTTCAATTGTACATTGAATGACTCCATAGATAGATGTCGGGTAGAAGGTGCCAGTGGATCACCGGGGAGTGTGGCTCTAAAGAATATTATGAGGGAAACTGGCTTAATGATGTTTGGAGGCTGCGTAACCCGGATAAGCGGGCGTTTTCATGTAGATCTGCTACGCATCATTCACTATCACGCATAGATCTGGCTTTGGTTAATGATGTTATGCTGCCATTGATAAGAGATGTTATTTATCACCCTCGGTCGTTGTCTGACCATTCCTTGGTGCAAATTGATTTGTGCCTGGGCGTGCTTAGGCAGGGACCGAGGTTGTGGAAATGTAACCCGCATTGGCTGAATGTACTGGGGGATCTGTCTGAGATTACTAGGGAGATCAGGGAGTACTTTTCTATTAATGGAGGGACGGCTTCAATTCACGGAGTATGGGATGCCATGAAAGCGTTTCTGAGAGGGGTATTGATCAAAGAAATAAGTAAGCATAAATCTAAATCCAGAGAGGCGGATGTTAAAGCGCATGTACAAGTAACAGAGGCTGAAAGGGAGTTTGGTAGAACCCCCACCATGGATAATAGTGAGGCGCTGGAGGTAGCTCAGGAACAACTGAGGTGTCACCTACTACAGGCTGCGGATAGGAAGCGTAGTTTCTACCGCCAAAGATCCTTTGAGGAGGGAGAGAAAGTTGGGCATTTGCTCTCAGTGGTTTCTCAGGCACAGAGGGGTTCTTCTTGTATACAAGAGCTAATGGATGGTAACGGAAATAGTAGCCAGGATACAAAAGGGATATTAGAGATTCTAAAAGGTTTTTACGTCTCTCTCTATGCTTCCAAGGCGTCTAGCTCGGTGGAGGCTTTGTCCGCCTTTCTGGCTGAGGCTCAGCTATCAGTGTTATCAGAGGAGGATAGAGAGAGACTGGAAGAGCCGATCACGCTGGAGGAGTTGGAGGCAGCTCTTGGGGGGATGGCGAATGGTAAGGCGCCGGGGGCAGACGGTATACCAGTGGAGGTATATAAAAAATTGCAAGGGATACTTCTCCCTGAATTACTAAAGGTTCTTGAATATTCTCTGGAGACGGGTTCGCTACCACATTCTATGCAGGAGGCTATCATAGTAGTTATTCCTAAGCCTGGGAAGGATCCCAAAGTTCCTGATTCTTATAGACCAATTTCGCTATTAACAGCAGATGTGAAGCTCCTGGCAAAGGTGTTGGCAAACAGGTTGTCCAGAGTAATACTTACTATAGTGCACCCGGATCAAACTGGCTTTATGCCTGGAAAATCGACTGCTATAAATATCCGTAGAGTATATACTAGTCTGAATATTCCAGCAGATAATGGAGGAGATAGGGCCTTACTTGCGTTAGACGCCGCTAAGGCATTTGACAGTGTTGAATGGAACTACCTATGGGAAACATTGAGAGTCATGGGCTTTGGTACTCGATTTATTCAGTGGGTGAAAGTGTTGTATTCAAGCCCAAAAGCACGGATCAGAGCTAATGGGGGGCTGTCAGATAGCTTTTCTTTGTCCAGGGGCACCAGACAGGGGTGCCCATTGTCACCCTTGTTGTTTGCGTTAGCAATTGAACCACTTGCAGCCCTTATTCGCCTGTCACCTCATATTGTGGGGTTTAGATATGGTGAGACGCAAAACAAAGTGGCGATGTATGCTGATGACACTATGTTATTTTTGGGTGACACTGGGGGCTCTCTGGATGCGGCCATGGCTTTAATAGATAGATTTGGTGGCTTCTCTGGGCTCCGGATAAATTGGCAGAAGTCCGCCTTGATGCCGGTTGACGGACAGGCACTCTCTGGTGTGCAGGCAGATAGTTTGATTCCTTGGGTGGGCAAGTTTAAATATTTGGGGCTATATATAACACCTAGACTGCTAGATTTTGAAGAGCTTAATTTAACCCCTTTGCTAAATACTTTCAGGCTTAAGGCTAGGACATGGGGTAGACTCTTTTTGTCAGTAGTGGGTAGAGTGAATCTCCTAAAAATGGTAATGATGCCTCAGTTACTATACATATTGAATAATGCACCTGTATGGATCCCAGTGGAGAGATTTAGGAAAATACATTCGATATTTAGAGATCTCATCTGGAAATATGGTCAAGCTAGGATTAAGCTGGAGACGCTGCAATATCCCAAGTCTGAAGGTGGCTTGGCTGTCCCTAACGCCTGGATTTATTTCTTAGCCTCTCAGTGTCAACACTTTAAGGGTTGGATGGAATTTCAGCTACCAGATGTGACGGGGAAGATACTGCAACACTGGTTGGGTAGTAGGGATCTTATGGGTATTCTGGAGGGCGCAGGGATGCATGGGGGAAGAGAGAAAGTGACGCTTATTGAGCTTATGAAAAAAGTGTGGGCAAAGGTGAAATTGATCAGGGGAGTTGGTGGGGTAGGAGAGCTTTCCCCATTGTGGAACAATAACCTGTTGCCAGAATTCATTTCTCTATCAGGAGTCCGAAATTGGGAATCCCATGGAGTAATGAGGATAGGTCAATTGATTGAGACTAGTATATTTAAATCATTTCAAGGTCTACAGCAGGAATTCAACATTCCCAAAGGGTGGTTCTATCAATATCTGCAACTGAGACACGCATATGAGGTCACGATAAGGAAGGGATGCACTATTGCAAAAGTGGATGTGGTCCATAAACTGGTTCTCCCAGCTGGAGGAAAGAGAGGTTTGATATCACAGGTGTATACTCTGCTTTTAGAAAAATTTCTGGTAGAATTCCCCCTTACTAGGATGAGAAAATGGGAAAAGGATTTGGGGGACATCCCAAAGGAACAGTGGGAAGATATATTGGAGGCAGTTCCGAGAGTGTCTGTAAGTGAACAGGGCAAGTTGTCACAACTATTTATCATCCACAGAGTTTACAAAACTCCAGTATTTTTGCGGAAAATTGGGATTAGAAATGATGACAATTGTCCAAAATGTATGGCGGAAGGTGCAGATCTATTTCATATGCTTTGGTCTTGTCCAGTGCTAAGTAGATATTGGGATGAGGTGTTGTCTTTGATTAATCGTAACCTGGAGTTGAGGGTGCAGAAGGACCCTAAGATATGTTTGCTGGGATATGTGAAGGAGATCGGTGGGGGAGAGGCGGTTAAGGTGGCAGTTGGGAGACTACTGTATGTGGCCAGGAAATTGATTGCCTTTAGGTGGATCCAGGGGAGTCCGCCAACGGTGGATGAATTTGTGAGAAAGGTGAATGATATGTTAACATTAGAGAAGGGAGTGTTTGTTAGGAGGGGATGTCCCTCGAAGTTTGAAAAGTTGTGGAATGAATGGTTGTCTCACACTCATGTTGCAATATAAAAGATCTTGGAAATTCATGCTCTGATCTGGGGAGGGGGGGGGGGGGGGGTTTAGTTGGGGGGGGAGGGGGGGTGGGTGCTGTTGGGGTTATAACAGTCAAATGACTTTGTAAATGATTTGTCTATATCTTGGTATATTCATTATCTACAATGATTGTAGAAGATGTAACAAATATATGGACAGATGATAATGTTTTTATAATTGTGTATATTTGTGATTCGGAGGGGAGAAAACTCCAAGAAAATTGTGATACAAAATGTATTGTGATATACCAATTTTATTTGAACAATAAAAAACGATTTGATTGAAAAAAAAATAATATTTCATCAGCACTGAGCGGGAGGATCCAGTTGGCTGTCCGTCAAGACACTGGACGATCCTCGACCCAAATTAAGGCCCTTACTGGTGCTGACTGCAGCCCCATAACCATCAGACGGCATCTGAGACTGAAGGGCTTCAAAAACAAAAAACTTCTTCAAAGACCTCGTCTCCTTGAACGCCACAGAACTGCTCGTTTGGACTTTGCAAGAGAGCACCAAACATGGGACATTCAAAAGGTGGAAGAAAGTTTTATTCTCTGATGAGAATTTTCTTTAACGTTGATGGTCCTGATGGTTTCCAACGTTACTGGCATGACAAGCAGATCCCACCTGAGATGTTTTCTACGCGCCACAGTGGAGGGGGCGCCATAATGGTCTGGGGTGTTTTTTCCTTCAGTGGAACAATGGAGCTTCAGGAAGTGCAGGGGCGTCAAACGGCCGCTGGCTATGTCCAGATGTTGCAGAGAGCATTCCTCATGACTGAGGGCCCTCGTCTGTGTGGTAACGACTGGGTTTTTCAACAGGACAACGCTACAGTACACAAATTTTTTTTTGTCTCACTCCCATTTCTTCTTGTTGCATGTTGAAGCTCTACTTGGAACCTTGTTAAGATCCAGCCATGCTAAATATGATTTTTTGCCATTTTTTAAACTTTTGATCAGGACTGTATTTAGCAGTCAGTGACATGCTCGCCATGGTAGCTTGGTAAACAATAGCTATGGAGCCCATGATGGGCAAGGCCCAGCTCCTTAGGGGAGAGACCAGAGTGAGAGGTCTGATGAGGCTGCTCTGTGTTTTGCTCTGAACAGTTGCTACAACCTTCATATAAGAGCTTTCCTTTTGCTGAGCAAAAGACTGATTGTTTTAAATTCTGCCAGTTCTAGCGACTGATAGATCTCCACAAATCAGCAAAAGTTAAGCTACGATTGCAATCACAGGGGAGGAGGCTCTGATTCCACATGCATGTTTGGGAAGAGGTTTCCTAAGGGGATCAGGGTTCCTCCTGGCAATGAATGAAGATGAGGAAAGAACAGAACTCTTTCCGTGCCTGTGAAAAGGAGAAGCTGGAACAGTCCCCTGCAGATCTCTGGGATGGTGATTGGTTGATGCAGCTTTGTAAGTCAGTTGAGGGGGGGGACGGGGGACGACGACACGGTTTCAAATGCTCTGAGCTCTAGAGGAGAGAGCACCAGGGTCCTGTGTGCTGGAAGGGAAGGTTTATGAAAAAGGAATACTTCCCAAAAGAGCAGACAAGCCTTCCTATCTGAGGTCAGCATGTTGTATGTGATGGTGCCCAGGGGTAGAGAGGACAGCATACAGTGGCAGCAAGCTGAAGTAAGTAACCGCTGGGGGCTGAATTTATTTTGGGGTTTGGTCTAGCAAATGTATTTATTCTGGGGACAGGTCAGACATCTGTATTTATTCTGGGGACTGGCAAGGTGTCTATATTTATCCTGGGGACTGGTCTGGAATTCGAATATATACTGTACTCTGAAGTCTGTATTTATTCTAGGGTCTGCACTTGGCTAGGGCATAAATGTAAAAGTTTCCAAAGTTTCTCCATGGAAAAACCGTATACAGGTCCCTTGCTCTCTTCTATAATTCATCAAAGAGCACTCCCCTTATGTCTGCTTAACAGAGCGTGTGTGCCCCGTGCAAATAGCTGCAATCCGCAAGATATGTTCCACACTGCAAAAAATATAGAACATGTTTTGTTTTTCTGTGGAGTGGAGGCACGGACCGCAATCCCACGAAAAGCGCTTCCCTGGGTTTCCAATCCGTGTCTCCCCTCCACAAAAGATAGGTGAAGGGGAAAGGGACAAGTCAACCCCCTGCACAGTATTCTGAGCTAAGAAGAGGTCTCCTCACTTCTTCTTCCCTCCCTTCTTCCCATCATGCAGTTTCATGAACACTGAGTGAGAAACTGCAGCTACATCCCCCTTCTCCCCACTGCTCACATCAACTCATTTTAACTTGGGGAAACATCACTACAATGGGCAGTGAATAGCTGCAGCGGTGAACATGACCTAAAGCAGGTTTTTTTTTTTTTTTTACTCGTTTTATTGAACGAATTATCAGTATACATGGAGGTCGATAAGATATTCATGAACATAAACAGTACCATATACATACCATTATCAATAAAGGTGAGATGACAATTCACGTTTGTGAAACATGTACAAATCAATCACATAACATGTGTGTGGTGGGCACATATCCATATTATCCTAGCACTAGGTGGAGATTATCAGAAAATCTAGGAGCTGAGTACATAGTTTGCATAGATGAGCACCAGGTTCCCCATACCTTACCAAATTTCTGGGGACAACCTCGGTTTTTGAATACAATATTCTCGTAGTATCTTCCATTGGTTGAGAGAAGGGTGTCTCTCACCCATCCAACGGATCGCAATTGCTTTCCGTGCGAGAAACAGTGTCTCTCTCAAGAAGATTCTAACATAGTGGGAATATACCTCTTCATCAACTATACCAAACAGGCATATTTGTGGATGTGTGCAAGTATAGAGAGAAAGCTTGTAACACCAGACCAGAAGGTTTGTATGAATGGACACTCCCATATAAGATGCCAGACAGTTGCCCCTTCTGAGTCGCACCTATGACACCTAGAGTGTGACAGTCTGCCCATCTTTTGTAACCGGATGGGAGAGAGATGGCTTTGGTGGATAATACATAGCTGTATACATTTATTGTTAATGGATGGGGAAACCAGTGCAGGGGATTCCAATACGTCACCCTAAAGCAGGTTTACACGCTGGGGACTGGAAGGGGTGAGGACTGAAGCCTTGGTGCTGAAACGGAGCAGTCAGGAATAGATGAGAGGACTTTTTACATTATGTACAACACTGTTTAGGACCTAACTAAAATTGGGGTTGGGGCTGGAAAACTCCTATAAAAGGGGTTATCTGGTAATTAAATATCAGATCAGTGGGGGTCAGAGGGACCCCCAATGATCAGCTGTTAAAATAGGTTAGGTGGTCAGTGAGTGCCGCGGTCTCTTTCCAGGCCATGTGACGTCACCGTACATCAGTCATAGAATGGGGCTGAGCTGCAATACCAGGCACAGCCACTATACTATGTACAGCGTTCTGCATGGTAAGCTGCTGGGAGTCCACAGCGGCAGCTCCCTAAAGCAGCTAAACTGCGAGGATAGGAATCATTATAATTTACCGGATAACCCCTTTAAGGACCTATAATCTGTCATAGTGGAACAAGATCCTTACATACGTTATCTGTAATATAATCAATATATTCCATTTATAGTAATATTCGTTTGTGATGGCTTTGTTTGAAATTCATTTTTGTGGTGCAGAGACGCTAAATTACAGAAATTGTGTCACTGTACCGTACACAACACGATTCCTAATAGTCCGTTTCTAAATTTCTTTGCCGTTTTACATGATATTTCATTCACTACAGGAAGACTTTGTTATTAATATATTAACGCATCAATAGTTTACAGATTCAGTTCACACATGACAGACCACTATTTTCAAGTGCATGAATAAAGAAATCATTGTTTCTGACCATTGACTCGCGGGTTAGTGCAAATCGTTTTATTGGCAAACTGTTACCTAAAGAACATCTTGTATTAAAAGTAGACCTGCACTTCATTCATGAATGTCCAAAGATCATCCATGCAGAAATATCCCGACAGGGAAAACGAAGAGAAAATACATTTGATGGCAGGATGAGACTGTATAGAGTATATCTACTACTGTCTGTTACTATGCAAACAAATAAGCCTCATCTAGGAGCAATTGCAAAATTGCTTAATTTCTACTTTTTAGATGTACTGGGACAATAAAACTGCTTGCCATGGTAGACATAAGCTTTCAGGTTCTTCTGGTCTTGCTATGGGCACATTCACATTCACACTGGAGGCTCAGTTTGGGGCCTCCGTCACAGAGTTCGTCAAAAAGTACTGCATGCAGGCCTTTCTGTTAAACCAGAAACAATGTCTTGTAGGGCGAGCTCAACTGAATGTAATGACTATGTAGGAAGCTATGCCTGTCAATCAAGAAGGAGAGGAAGGTGATGGCAGAGGAAGCAGGAGGCGCAAGGGTGCAAAGCGTGGAGTCCATCCTCAGTGCACTTAAAGGGGTTGCAAATAGCATTTATTATGTAGAGAAAGTTAATACAAGCCACTTACTAATGTATTGCTTACTTTGCTGGCTTCCATGATATCCATGGTTACGACCACCTTACAATCCATCATCGGTGAAAAAGCACCAGCCTATGTGAGCTCCCACGATCCCGGCCACCAGAGAGGCTAGCACTTTCTCCTATAGTGTGCAAGCACGACCACAGCTGCTGGATTACAGGGTGGTTGTATTTATGGAAACGAGCAGTGTATAATGCGATGTAAAAATGAATCCAGCGAGCAAAGGAAGCAATATGGATGATAACAACACATTAGTAAGTGCCTTGTATTAACCTTTTCTACATAATAAATGCCAACTGCTGAAGTGAGACAACCCCTTTAACTGCTCGTTTACATATGAATTAAAGTGAAGAGTGAAAGCTATAATTACATTGAGTTTAACTAGTCCTACCAGGCATTGTGCCTGGTTTAACAACGGATTTCCTGGTGACAGGCTCCATTTTAAGGGAATTTGTCTCCAGTTCAATGCCAGCATAAACTAGCAAGACAGACCCTGATAAAAGCACGGGTCACCTATTGAACGGACCCAGTTGTTTTGCCAGAATCACCATCAAGCATTTCCAATGCAAGAAGAGCTCTGGAGTCCGCTCGATACAGTGAATACGCTCGGGGGTCCTCATAATCATGAGGTCCTAGCTCCCCCTCCCCTGCAGCTGAGGGCTATCAATCAGTTCTGCCAGCTCATGCATATGGGGACTGATGTTCTCCTGCACTGTATTGAGCAGACTTGGCTTGTGCTGGAACTACTCAATAGTGATTTTAGCAAAACGACTGGGTCCGTTCAAGTAGGTGCCCCACTGTTTTAATCACCAGTTTATTCTGCCTTCAGATAGAGCAGCATAAAGCAGCTACAGATTCCCTGATATGTTTGGAAAGACATTATATCACAATGGTTTTTTTTTTCCATCTCAATTTGACCCGGATTCAGCACCAAAAGCCACCAGGTAGCTGCAATGAAACTGCCTGCCATTGTCCTCAGAGACTGTGGTTATTGCCATGACCGTGCCAAGAAGGAGCTTATCCACCAGGCCAAATTCAGCTGACAAAAAACTCCTTGTTACCAGTACCTAAATTACTTTTAGTAAATTCCAAGATAAGAGACGCATCCCCTGTTCAAAGCCCTAAACTATCAACACTTCTTAACCCTTAGGATAGCGGAGGTTTTTTGGTTTTGAGTTTTCATTTTTCTTCCCTATTTTCCGTGAGCCATAACTTTTTTATATTTCCGGTCACATAGCTGTATGAGGGCTTATTTTTTGAGGGACAGGTTGTGCTTTCCAATGCCACCATTAATTATGGCATAAAATGTAGTGGGAAGCGGTAAAAAAATTCCAAATGGGGTGGAATTGGAAAAAAAACGCAATTCCTCCACCATTTTACAGGTTTTGTTCCCACAGCGTTTCGTTTACGGCAAAACTGACCCATGCCCTTCATTCTCTGGGTCAGTATGATTACAACGATACCCCATATGTGTATTTTTTTAAATGTCTAAATAGTGTAAAAATTAATTTAAACTTTGATTAAAAAAATATATAATCTTTTACATCACCATATTCTGACCCCCATAACTTTTTTATACTTATGTCTACTGAGCTGTTTAGGGGCTCATTTTTTGCATAACAATCTGTCGTTTTTATTGATACCTTTTTGGAGAATGCGTGACTTTTTAATCACATTTTATTATAACATTTTTTGGAATAAGGGAAGAAATGAAAAAAATGGCAAATTGGCCATTTTGGCCCTTTTTTCCGTTACGCCATTTGCCGTATTTGAATTTAGTTTTTATATTTTAATAGTATGGATGGGCGTTTTCGGTCGCGATGATACCCATGATGTTTATATTTATTGTTACTTAGGTATTTATTTTTAAATTATATGGAAAGGGGGCAATTTAAACTAAAAAAAACATTATTTTTATATATTTTTAAACTTTTTTTTTTGTTTTGTGATCATTTTGAAGCTCTTATATGAACCTATAAATAATGTTTTTTAAATTCTGATTTTCTTCTATCAGGGATTTTTTTATTGACATTAAAAGCCTTATCCTGGCCTGTCATCTGGTCGCCAAAATAAGAATTGCAGCATGAATACTATCAGTCTTGTCAGCGAGGCTGAAAGTATTCAGAGCAACTACCGATGCCCACTTTTTCTACCAGGGGCATCGGTAGCAAGCCCGGAAGCGCCCTAAAGCATTTAATTACCGCATTATTGCCGGACACGGTAATTAGCCGCAGGTCTCTGCTGTTTGAAACAGCAGAGATCTGCCTGCCATGACGCCTGCTGCACGTGCGAGGGGGCGCCATGTTTACACATTGCTCCAGCGCCGTACATGTACGGCACTGGTAGCGAAGGGGTTAAACTATCAACTCTAATTCCAACTTCACATGTGACATATCTGTCGGCTGAACCCTTGTTCATCCAATAGCTATCTCGTCTAATCCCCCCATACCCATGGATGGTTGGTGTGGACAAGTGTGCATGTGTTGTGAATGGGACATCTCTGTCAGACATCTCTGACAGCGGCTTATCTCCCCAGGAACAAAATGATCTAGCATTTGAACTCCAACTTCCCAATTCTTATCACCCCCAACATCTGGAGGCCCCCATCAGAAGGTCACTAAAATTCCGGGATTCAGCTGACAAATTATCAAATGTGTATGGCACACTTAAAGGGGTTTTGCCACTTCATCAAATATTATTTATTATGCAGAGAAAGTTGCAGTCCAGCCTTGCTGCTGGACTGCAGGGTGGTCGTAATCATGGAAACTTTTTATACATAATAAATGCTATTTGCTGAAGTGGCAAAACCCCTTTAAGTGTCCCTGTTAATCAGAGCAACTAGTGTTTAACTTTCACTTTCCCCCGCCGATCTGAAATTGTTCACCTATCCTGAGAATAGGTCATCAATGAAAATGACTTGGACAACCCCTTTAAATAGTGGTACCAATATCGATGCCACTTGTCTACATTAAGCACTGTGATTAGGGATAAGTAACGACTATCTGGATGTAAAAATGTGCAGGAGAACACTCACCTCTTCATCTTCCACTTCTTCATCATCATCAGACTCTGCAGCTTCATCAAATTTCTCTTCTGGAAGAAAATAATTTGCAATATGATCAGACTTTTTTCTTTTTTAATAGACTCCTCTTATCTACATTGACAATGGCACTGTATATATTTTTTGCAGTATCCATGCATGCCTTCCAATCACCCTAGATTCAGGAGGACAGTCCTCAAATTTCAGCCTCTGTCTTGCGGTCATGAAACAGCTGCAGGCATGTACCGACCTCAACTGCAAGCGCTGTTATCATCCTGCTCCACCATTCCCTTGCTGCGTGTGGTTCAGCGCAGACAGGCGCAATACAGCAACATCACTGCGCCTGCTGTACCAAGTCTCAGACAGCACAGACCACAGACCAGAGCAGTCCTGCTAAAAGGCGCTCATCGTGAGATTGGTGAGAATTCAAACTAAGTGGGAATCAGTGTGTGTGGGGACACCTAAGGGGGCCTCATACTGGGGGGGGGGGGCACTTATGGGGTCATTAATCTGTGTGTGAGTGGTATTCAAGGGAACTTTCTGTTGTGAGGAGCACTTCAGGGCATTATACTGTGTGGGGAGGAACTGGGGGGATTCAAACTGTCAGGGGAACTAAGAGGACATTCCTACAATGTTGGCACAGTAAAGGGGTATTCGTACTATGTGTGGAGCACTACTACTGTGTGATCGCACAAAGGATACTAGGTGGGATTTGGCATGGATAGATTGGTGCTGGACGGAGTTGGGGGCTTTGTCTTATTGTTAAAATATCCACTGTGCTGTGCATGCTACTGATATTGTCCCTCCTTAGGCTTCTCAAAAGTTGAGAGTTATGTCTATATACCATGCCTATTCCACTATAACAGTAACAAATACCTGTGAGTCCACTGAAGAATGCCATACATACCCGAGTTGAGCTGCCGTATGATAAACTCAATCTGACGATTCATATCTTGGTTTCCTTCCTTGATAAAACATCGCAGGACCTCCTGCATCCCCTAGAAAAGGAACATAAGATATACGAAAAGACTACAATCTGTAACACCGTAGACACTCTCAATAAAGCTGGATGTGTGTTCTCCAACTGATGACATAAAATATTTTTGGCTTTTGCAAAAAAGGCAAAATCTGTGCGTGAAATAACAGGATGATTATTTTTTTCCACATGTAGAAGACAACATGTCATATGCATGTGAACACACCAAGAACTGAGAGTTCGGCCATCAGTTTAACGTGTATGGGAAGCTCCCGACTCTCCCCCAACAAATGATGTCAGGGGAGAGAAGAATAGGGCAAACAGATTATTTTCATCTGATCCTTTTGTTCTCTTGGGCGATAAGTCGCTGCCAGAAGTATCTGGCAGTGACTTTCTCCCCGAACATGGATCTGTATGGAGGAATCAGGAAAAATAAGTTGTCGGCCGAATAATAATTTTGGCCACCAGCTATTGAATGTGTATTCAGAATAATGCAGGCTTCAGAGCTCACACTTCCTATTTCTTGCTGGTTCATATCTCCTTACTATGCAAAGTGTCATCTTTCCACTAGACACCGTATTACAATTATACTAGCTCAGGTAAAGGCCCCTTTACATGGCCTGACTGACTTGGCAATTATGAGGAACAAACCATTTGTTCCTCCAATTGCTTGTTGCCATACAACTTCACTGTTTCTGGGCAGCAGACTACTGTTTACATAGGACAATCTGCTGCCCAGAAATTATTTTAGGTGCCACATCAACAATGCTTTCACTTGATATAGCATTTGCTTGTTTATTCGGTGACTGGAGGTGCCTTTGCACACAGCAATTATAGGAAGGAGCATTCCTATAAACCAGAGATGCTCAACCTGTGGCCCTCCAGCTGTTGTAAAACTACAACTCCCATCATTCCCTGATGTAGGCTGATAGCTGTAGGCTGTCTGGGAATGCTGGGAGTTGTAGTTTTGCAACAGCTGGAGGGCCGCAGGTTGAGCATCCCTGCTATAAAAAACCCTTCCTGATAATTGCCCCGATTGCAGGCCTGTGTAAAGAAAAGGCTTATTAATTGCTTCTATCAGCAAACACCACTAGTTGTAAATGGAGAGAGCTGTGCAAGCGCAGCCACCTCTCCATTCACAGCGGCCGTGAGACAGGGCCTCGTTTTTTTAAAATGGGTGTGGATGGGACCCGCACGCATTTGACACTTATGGAGATACTCCTTTAATGTAGACTACAATGTTGTGCAGAATAAACCTACGTATAAACTAGAAGAACATCTTCTTTACCTTATAATTATCTAATGGCAGAGCAATCATTTCACTTGGCCATGAACCAGTACACCATGTACTTACTATACTGAATCTTACATCTGTTTTGCAGGTACAGTACACTGTGCATGTACTTCAAATATTTCATTATAAATATAAACTGCTCTGGTTCACCAGCAAGATGGTCACTTCAGTATTTCTGCTTTAAGCATGGCGGGTGGCCAGAAACACTGCCGAGTAGAGAAAAGAGGAAGGAGCCAACTGATCAGGAGGGGATGAAACATCTCTGTGACACACCCCGTCACTGCTACTGGTGGGAAAACATCTGTTAGAGGTTAAAAAAAGAAATCAATGAATATTCTGGCTATCCGTCATGTTGTATCCCTCATTGGGAAAAGGAAAGGAATTTCATAGTCCGTACTCAGATGAATGTGATCAGTCCCCATCGAATCCACATCACAATTGAAAAGGGAAAACCGTTGTTCTGTATTATATTCTAAACTCATGACCACTGTTTTTAACAAGTTTTTTGTTAATTTCATATTTTTTTAATCAGATCTTTTTCTTACCACTTCAAACTATTTCTTTTTTTAACACAAAAACATCACATTTCTTCACAGCCGTAACCCCCTTCTCCGCACGCCCATCGTCTGTAGTACTTTAAGGGAAGCCAAAGCCCCTTTGGCACAGTGTTGCAACTGAAAGAGGTACCAATGCCATATTCTTGCTAATACAGAAAGTACGGCAAGTATCTACATGGCACATTGTCCCATTCCTAAACATAGGCTACAGAACAATATGCTGATTGTACAATAATAATCTACAGGGGTGTTCACATGGGTGTATAAAATATGCAAGTGAAAGTCTCTGTGCTTTGTTCAAGTGCGTTAGGGGTGGGTTCACATCACGTTTTATGGCTCCGAGAAAGAAAAAAGGAAACAAAAACGCAGCATACCACGCTCTTGTATCCTGCACAGTCCTTCCAGGTACTAATTCCCCAGACTTCAACCCAATTGAGCATCTGTGGGACCACTTTGCACATCAACCCCTTTAACCTCACGGAGGTGTTCAGTCATTGTGATATCTTACCATGGCTCTAGCTTCTTCTCTTATTGAGGGGACTGCAAGGATGCTGTAGAGCGCTCCATTTACATAAGGTCGAATCTACAGAGTAAAAAAGAAGTGCGTGATAGATATCATTTACATTATACACAAGGAAGAAGGTCTAGTCACAGCATCTCCAAATCTACTGGTATGGAGAACATGCTGCCTGCCCACAAGCTTCCCACTCATCAAATCACACATGCAGGTTCTAGTGCAGTTTGTGCCAAATCCAGAAGTGGATTTAAAATGAATCAGAAATTATACTTATTCCTGCTGGATCCACTTCTGGCTTTGACTCAAAATACTGAATTAAGAACTGCATGCAGAGCTCAGAAGACAAAGCATGGCTTTATAAAATAAAAGGCACATGTGGCATGTAAGGACAATGACGTGTTACAGCAAACAAGTGTTTGATCACTAACAATATTACCAATATGGCCACCAGTGGGGAAACTAATTCTTTATATGCTATAGCACACACCTCGACTACTATGGGACCTGAGTTACCCTACATCGACATAGACAAACACTGGGCAAATAAATATATATAGTTAACTAAAACCATACATATAGAATGGGCATATATTGTAGAAGACACAAACCTCATGGTTCTCATGGCCTAGCAGATCAGAAAGCACTCGGAGAACAAGGCTAGCACTTTTACTGCACATCTTCTTCCCTGTGACAAATTGCAATAACAGCATTAAGCGAAATCCTTTTCACCAGTGTTTAATATTTCCAAAAGAAAGCACAAAGCTGCAGAAAAGGAAACATTTAGGACAAAGTTGCTACGCATTCACACACCTGCACTGCGTAAGCAGAGGTTCATGAGCAGGGCTACAGAATACTCCACTGTGTAGTCAGAGAGACGATCCGTGTCCTTGAGCTCTTGTACAAGCCACAAGATGAGGCCATCTTTTATCATGGCCGATTGCATCGGGCGTCTGGAACAGAAATCAGTACATCCACTTAGTATGAAAAATTATCAAAAAAGAGTCATGTGTAAACCATGTTATTTTATTGTCATTATTTTAGCAAGTCTGTATTTCTAGCTTTTCATAATCTGATATTGTCAATCTAACCCCTCTGTTTTGGAATAGCATTTCTGATCAATGTGAATAGTGAAATCTCATTAGACGTGCAACAAACTGGAAACTGGTAACTCTGTGCCCATTGGTGCCAGACCGCCAGTACTAGTACACATCACAAGCAGCCTGGATTCAGTAGGACAGTCATAGATTAGGCCCTGTTCACTAAATTTTACATACTGTTGGTATTGAGTTTTTTTTCAAGAACCAGGCCAAATTTTGGAAATCTGACATGTGTCACTTTATGTGGTAATTAGTGTTGAGCGAACTTCTGGTTTTAAGTTCGGCGTCTAAAGTTCGGCTTCCGGTTAGCGGAGAATCCCGATATGGATTCCGAATTCCGTTGTGGTCCGTGGTAGCGGAATCAATAAATCGGCCATTATTGATTCCGCTACCACGGACCAGAACGGAATTCGGAATCCATATCGGGATTCTCCGCTAACCGGATGCCGAACTTTAGACGCCGAACTTAAAACAGAAGTTCGCTCAACACTAGTTGTAATAACTTTGGAACGCTTTTACTTATCCAAGCCATTTTCTCATGACACATTGTACTTCATAGCAGTGGTAAATGTAAGTCCATATGTTTTAACTTTATTTATTTAAAAAAATAATCAAATTTTCAAAATTTGAATTTCTCTGCTTTTAAGAAAATTGTTATTACTTAACATTCCCCATATGTATACTTTATGCTGGCATCATTTTGTGAATATTATTTTATTTTTAGGGCATTAGAAGCTGTAACGGATCTCCTGGCACCCCGACTGGGTACCTCCGTTGATGGATGCTCCTAGTGCTTCCTGAAGGCTCCAAGCACTCCACTTGACACCGTAATCACTGCCGACCCCACGAACCGCCGCAGCTTGGTTGAGGTCTCCCGTCTTCCACCCACCCTGGGCCCAAGACCAGGATCCAACTTCCAGTGGGTAGAACCGTGTTGTAATCCCAGGGGAGTATAATACCGATAGCAATCCCCAGAGTAAATATAGATGTTCCCTCACACATGAGATGACACTCTATGTTGAGGGTAAACAGGAACTCTCTTTATTGAAGATCAACTCAGTATATATACAGTTCAAGAAGTCTAACAACATAACGCAATCAACCAAGAACAACATGCAAACAGACATCTTCACCCCCTCCATAATGAATGAATAGGGAGAGAGGAGACACATGTGATGGGATTATCTGAGTGGATCATAGGGTGAACTACTCATCTAGGAGTCTGCTACTCCTAGAGTCAGCTATCTTAATACCAACATTTTTTCCTATGGTGTGCACAGCCACCGGTGGTTGTAACCATGTGCCTGGAATCGGCCTCACAGGACGCACTGCACATGCGCCAGCCGGCAATGAGGAGTGAATAAATTAGCAGTGGGGCGGTGCTGGGCTCCAACGGCTGGAGGGACAGCCCCTTGGGCTCCTTATTCAGGTAATTACCATATTAAATAAAAGCGATTTTCTAGACAAAGGACAACACTTAGGGTAGTAATACTAGTATATTTTAATACAAAACGAGCAGACTGATGTGATGATGTTAAAAGCTCTGTCACTAAAATCCAGGTGACAGAATCCCTTTAAGTACAGAGAAGGGGAGAGCCGGTGCCTTCACAAACAGCTGATCAGCGGGGGTCCCATGTGTCAGACCCCCACCAATCAGATACTGGTGACCTATCTAGAGGATAAGTCATTAGTAGTAAAGTCTTGGAAAACCCTTTTAAATATACTTGATTTAGCAATAACAGGATCTAGTAATTTCCCATATGGATTGTCTTCACCACTACTTTAAGCACTTGACTACTTCAATTTATAAAATGTTACTGAAACGAAAAGTGGACGTAGTGGAGAGCAGGTGCAGTGAAATAAAATTCCCTGTGGCTTCTCTCCCCAGTGCCGTTAACACAGGAGCAGTATATAGCTTGTGTTTTGTCAATGGAGAGAGAACTGTAGACCGTCTCAACAGCCCTTCTCTGTTGACTGAATGCAGGTGCATTAACAGCCCGATTCTTTGTTCCTACAGTAGATAAGCTGTTGCCAAAGGGGGTGATAGTGGCTTATTCTGCTTTCCTCATTGAACTGAACATGCACTCTGGGCCAAGCCAAGCCTATAACTCATGTACGGTCAGGTGAAATAGCTGTTCAGCAGGCAGGTATTTCATTGGTATGGCCAGATTCGGCCTGATGGTTCATGGTCTGCTAGAAAACAGAATTCTTATCCATAGGGATAAAAAACATAGGGGGTTGGCGGCAGAAAAAGAACCCAAGGTCCATCTAGTTCCCTCATATTATATCTTATTTATCTTCAGATAGTTGTTTTTCCCAGAATACTTAGATTCACTTACAGTTTTAAAAATCAATGAGACCATTTAGTCATCTAAGAAACATTATAACCCTAAAATCCTAAGTGGACATACACGTTAGATGTATATCAGCTGAACAAGTCGATAAGTCGCTAAGGCTACTTTCACATTAGCGTTTTTTGTGGATCAGTCATGGATCTGCAAAAACGCTTCCGTTACCATAATCCAACCACATGCATCAGTCATGAACGGATCCGGTTGTATTAGGTCTTCTATAGCCATGACGGATCTGTCATGAACACCATTCAAAGTCAATGGGGGACGGATCCGTTTTTTGTGTCAGAGAAAACGGATCCGTCCCCATTGACTTACATTGTGTGTCAGGACTGATCCATCTGGCTGCGCACCACATCGTGGACAGAAAAACGCTGCTTGCAGCGTTTTTCTGTCCGCGATGGGGACGCAACCAAACGGAACCGAAAGCATTTTGGTGCATTCCTTTTCATTCAGTTCAGTTTTGTCCCCATTGACAATGAATGGGGACAAAACTGAAGCGTTATCTTCCGCGATTGAGATCCTATGATGGATCTCAATAGGGGAATTGAAAACGCTAATGTGAAAGTAGCCTAAAAATGTATTGAGGACCAGACTGTTGCATTTCATACACCCAGTGCTTTTGCTTATGGGTAGTTAAGCTTATATAGAACACATGGATGCTCAGACAAGCTATATTTGCATATCTACAGGAGGGTTCAGGAGAGATGGCTGTAGCCGAAGGAGCGTTGAGTCAACAGATATCTCATGTGTATGGCCAGTCCTTAGCTCCACAATCAATATATCAATAATAAGTAAAATAATGAACATTACAGAAGCTGTACTCAAACAATACAATTAGATTTATGCAGGCTACATACAGTAGGTAGCTGTTGGCCATACAAGCCACTGCCAGACACTTCTGGCAACAGCTTATCTCCCCGAGGATGCTGAAATGAGATTGGGGACCCCACATGCATTAGATGGATGGCCAGTCCTATCGAGATTGGTGGGTTTGGCCAACATTTAACTACTGTGTATGGTCCGCTTTACGTTGGCTATACCATCACACAGCAGGTAACTTATGTTCAGCTCTTTAAAGGGAATCTGTCACCAGCGACCTTCCTGTCCAACTGTTTGCATAGACACATAGCTGTAGTTCACCTGATTAAAACACAGTTTTTCTTTTGTTGATCTGAGGCTCTGATCTCGAGTTATGATATTTTTTTCTTAATATGCAAATTAGGCCTTTGGTGCAATGAGGGCCACTTTTAGTTTTTTCCGGGGCCAGTCTGCCCTTGCATTTCACCAGTCCCCCGCCATTGCTGTCCTGTCGCTGCTCTCTACTTCCCTTTCTCAGGCTTGACATGCAGGATATGGCTTGGACTGCTTGCTTTGCCAGTCACTAGCTGAGGAGGATCATCGCTGTGGTGGTCTGTGACCGGCCGTCCAAGCCATTCCCTGTGTGTTGAGTCTGAGACCAAGAAGTGGGACAGAGCAGTGGAGGAAGAGAAGCGGTGGGCGATTGGTAAGGTGAGTACTGATTGTTTTTTAACTCATTCTGAGCCTATTTTGAAATAATGTAATACTCCCAGAATATCCCTTTAAAGGGACTCTGACAACAGGTTTATATTTCCCTGAAGGCAGTGCAATGTACTTACAAAGACCCTGATGCTACCCAGGGCACTTACTTTTTTTTTCTCGCCGTACTTTTCACAAAATGATTGTTTATCTGTTGCAATGAGTGGGTTGTGGGGTCCTGGACATTCATGAGTTGCTAGCTCACCCACCACTGATTGACAGCCATGCACCGTACAGGAAGAAAGCTGTTAATCAGTGGTAGGAGGAATAATAGGACCGCAGCAGATAAACTGTGATTTTATGAAAGATACATAACAAAGTAAGTGACCCAGTACTGAAATCTGGGTCTCTGTCAGTACCTTATGCTGCCCTCAGATAGGGAAGCATAAGCCTGGTGACAGATTCTCTTAAAAGTTAATCATATTTGTGTCAAACACAATATAGTCACCATCCAAAAACACAAGAATCCATCCACCTGCATAGTAAGTACTAGGGAATCATGAACATCAACCAAAAAATAAAATAAAAGTCCAGTTCTCCAAATCCAATAGTACTAGTATTCTGCACGCTCTACCAGTATCCTGAGGTATAGAAGGAAGGTTGGCACCCGCTTATCATAAGCTCTGGTGTTCCGGCCACGTGGTTTTTCTGCTGCAGTGTGTTCTTGTTCCACAAGATATAATAGGCAATTGGGAGAACATGATGCAGTGTACCACAAATATAATAAAGAGAAGGATAAAGGTCCAATAACACTTGTAAACCAAATGGTAAAAACATTGCATATCAGGCCTCATTCATTCAAAGTTTAACGGCCTTTTAGCTTCCTCCAAGGCATGACTGGGCAAAACTCAAGGGTGGTTTGAATGAATAAGGACTCCCTAGGATTTTCATTGATATGCAAGGTTTTTACCATCATTGTATTTAAGTATTATTAAAATCATACACTTTCTAGTCATTGCGGTATGTGGCATTATGTTCTCCTGATTGACAACCACACAGCATCTGAGAAATTTCAGTGCCTGGACACCAGAGCTTACGTTTATCTGATCAGATCAGAGTGTGGAAATCTTCCTTGTACATTTCAGGATACTGATAGATTGTACCGAATATTTCAAAAATGATTAAAATAACTTTATTTGTTCTTCAATTTTAATCACATTTTGCCTTCAACTTACCTGAGACTAAGTTTTTGAAGACAACCCAATACATTCTCCCTGGTAATAGAATCCTTTTCCTCTCCTTTCAGAGTTTCCTCCAATGAGCGCAGCAAGTGAGGATTCTGGCTAAGATACACCCGACCTGACAGAGAGGAAACAACGTAAAGCTCCGATCCATTACCAAGAGGGTGGAACGTCGTATGCAATTTGTTCCCTTATGAACCTAAATATTTTTTATAATCTGTTCTTTTTTGGGGGTAACGCTTCCGTTACTGATAATACAACCATCTGCTTCCGTTATGAACGGATCCGGTTGTATTATCTGTAACATAGCCAAGACGGATCCGTCATGAACTTCATTGAAAGTCAATGGGGGACGGATCCGTTTTCTATTGTGTCATAGAAAACAGATCCGTCCCCATTGACTTGCATTGTGGGTCATGACGGATCCGTCTTGCTCCGCATCCCAGGACAGAAAGCAAACCGCAGCATGCTGTGGTTTGCTCTCCGGTATGGGAACGTTCTGTTCAGTTACGCTTTGTCCCCATTGATAATGAATGGGGACAAAACTGAAGCGTTTTTTTTTTCCAGTATTGAGACCCTATGACGGATTTCGATACCAGAAAAAAGAAAGTATGAAAGTAGCCTTAAAAGCCAATTTAGGACACAAAAGAGTTGGCATTTAATTTACAAAATGGGGACAGTACAGAAAATTGTGATTTCACTATTACAGTCACTGTAACAGCTGGGCTGGGATATATCTATATACATTTACATATCTCTATTTCTATATATTTCGATATCTGTTCATCAATCTGTCTGTCTGTCTATCCGTCCGTCTGTCTAGTCATGTGGAAAAAATTGTAGGTGCCCTTCCTTTACAGAAATAAAACCCCACAATGGTCACTGAACTAACTTGAATGACAAAAGTAATAATAAATAAAAATTTACTGAAAATCGACTAATGAAAGTCAGACATTGTTTTTGTTTTAACCATAACTCAAAAGCAATATTTTTTTTATCAAACAAACTAATGAAACTGGACCTGGAAAATGATGGTACTCTTAACTTAATATTTTGTTGCACAACCTTTTGAGGCAATCACCACAATCAAGCGATTTCTGTAACTCTCAATGAGACTTCTGCACCTGTCCACAGGTATTCTGGCCAACTCCTAGTGAGCAAACTGCCCCAGCTGTCTGAGGTTTGAAAGAAGGCCTTTACCAGACTGCATGTTCCAGCTCCTTCCACAGATGTCCAATAGGATTTACATCATGGCTCATAGAAGGCCACTTCAGAATAGTCCAATGCTTTGCTCTTAGCCATTCTTGGATTTTTTAGCTGCGTGTTTTGGGTCATTATCCTGTTGGAAGACCCATGACCTGCGACTGAGACCAAGCTTTGACACTAGGCTGCCCATTTCTCTCCAAAATGACTACCAGAAGGACCGGTATTCTATTTCATTTAATGTTTGTGTGTGTCATTAGAAGATATTGACAGTATCCACTATAACAGTGACATCCACAGCCCCCCGCCCCTTAACACTGACACCCCCCCCCCCACAGTGTCCCGTCTCCTTAAAATAGGACCTCCACAGCAGCCCACCCTCCTAACTTTGACCTTTACAGCAGTCTGCCCCTTTAACAGTAAGTTCCACCGCACCCCACCCCCTTAACAGTCACCTCCACAGGGGCCCGCCCCCCTTAATAGTGACCTCTACAGCACCCGCCCCTAAACACTGACCATACAGTCCCCTCAACTGACCTCCACGATTTCCAGCCCCCTTAACAGAGACCTCCACAGCGACTGCCCCTTTACCGGGGACTGCCACAGTACCCCGCTCCCTTAACAGTGACCTCCATTGTACCCCACCCCTTTAACAGTGACCTCCACAGAGCTCCGTTTCCTTAAAATATGACTTCCACAAAACCCTACCCCCTTAACAGTGACCTCCACAGCACCCCGCCCCTTAACACTGACCTCCACAGCATCCCGCCCCTTTATTAGTAACCTCCACAGTACCCCATCTCCTTAACAGCGATTTCCACAACACCCCGCCCCCTTAACAGTGGCCTCTACAGCAATCTGCCCCTAACACTGACCTCCATAGAGGACTGTCCCCTTAACTGTGACCTCCACAGCAGCCTGTCCCTGGGGTAGCCAGAGGTCCGGTTTTAGGCCGAACAGTCAGGCTTTCAGACTCCCTGTGCTCCGTCTAGTGCCGGGCCTGGATGAAAGCAGGGATGTCCTTTTGAACGGCTCACTCTCAGACAGCAGCACTGTACTGTCTGAGTGTGAGCTGCAGGGAGAAAGTCACCGTCCCTCCCACCCCTGCAGCTGACAGTTGATTTTTACCTTCATTTTTTCAATCCCCGTCGGCTGCAGAGGGGGCGTGACCTAACAGGGGAAGGAGCGTGACTTAGAGGGACCTGGGGGCAGGGTTTTTAAGTCCATCTTTTGAGGGTGGCCTAAATGGCCACCCTACCTGCCCCCTGAACTGTGACCTCCACAGCACTCCTCTCCCTTAACAGTGTCATCCACAGCGCCCTGCCCCTTTAAAGAGGGCCTGCAGCAGTGAAGAAAAATGGCTGGGTTGTTATGGAAACCTGGTGTCAAACTGTGTGTATGTGGAGACTAAGGACCTGCAAGCTTCTATTAGCTGATAAGGAACATGTGACTGGGTGACAGTTGGGATATAAATAGAAAGGCCTGCAGGCTTTTATTGGCTAATGTGGGTCATGCCATATTTTCATTTTTTCGTAATATCTCAGGAACGGTACGTGTTAGAGAGCTGTGACCCGTTCTAAAACCTTCCCGGACACCTGATGTACCTGTGAGCCAAATTTCATGATTGTAAATGCGACGGTGCGGATTACTTTAGCGGACATACATACACACACATACATACATACATATATATTAGATTTTATTGTACCATGCACAGGGTCAAGACATCCTGTGCCAGATGTAGGAAAGCAGCCCCAAAACATAACCGAACCTGTAGTAACAGGAACATCAAGCTGGAGAGGTGCCTATAATTTTCTTTCTAATCTCCTGAGACAACTCTTTCCTTAGCTGTCTTTGGTCCATGTTCAGTGTGGTACCCACTGTGATACCAAACAGCACAGACTGACTGATTACAAGTTTGAAAACTCTTGTTATGCTAATTACAGGACACACCTTAGTTTAACATGTCCCTGTGGTCAAATTATTTTCAATCCTTTCTAGGGGCACCATCATTTTTGTCCAGGCCAGTTTAATTATTATTTTTTTATTTTTTATTATTCTGTTGAACCACAATTCAAAAGCAGTGTCTGATTTTCAGTAATTTTTTATTTACTATTTCTTTTGTCAGTTTCAGGTTATTTCAGTGACCGACCATAATGAGTTTTCTTTCTCTAATGAAAGGGTACCAACAATTTTGTCCACATGTGTGTATATACAGTAGATAGATATAGATAGATATAGATAGATAGATAGATCCAAATGGCAAAATTAGTGATTCATAGGTCTTCCAACTTACCATCAGCTAAAGATGCAAAAGCATTAATGATGCGAGCGGTGTACTGTCTAACTACTTTATGCTCGGAATGAAGCAGCTGGAGAACATTTCTCTGTAAGGAAAACATTAAGATAAGAAGTTGTTGACATACATTGACAATTTGTGAACCCTTCAGAATTTACTATATTTCTTCATAAATTTTCCCCCGTGAAAAAAAAACAAATAAAAAAAACAAAAACACTTTCACACAAGTCCTAAAAGTAGATAAAAATAAACAAATGAGTCAAAAATATTAGACTTGTTCATTTATTTATTGAGTAAAATAATCCAATATCACTTATTTGTGGGTGGCAAAAGTATGTGAACCTTTAGGATTACCAAGATAATTTAAAGGTGAAGTTGTCCGTTCTTTTTTAATGAATGGGGAGAAAATCAAGTGTGATATATTAAAGTCTGTTTGTGTAAGTGTATCATGGCACGAACAAAGGAGAAGAATCATTGATGCTCATCTGGATAGAAAAGGTTACAAAACCATCTCTAAAAAGTTTGGACTCCACCAATCCACAGTCAATGGATTGATTAACCAACAAAGATCACGCCAAGAGCGAGACGTGTAATAGTCTGCAAGGAGGTCATAAAGGAACCCAAGGTAACATCTAAGCAACTAATGTTCATGAGTCAACCATCAGGAACAACACTGAACAACAATAATACACATGGCAGGATTGCAAGGAGAAAGCCGCTGCTCTACAAAAAGAACAATGCTGCTCATCTTTAGTTTGCTAAAGATCACCTGGACAAGTCAGAAGACCATTGGGACAATGTTTTGTGGATGGATGAGATCAAAATAGACCTTTTGTTTTAAGAGAGAGGCATTATGTGTAGAGAAAGGAAAAAAAATTGCATTTCAGCATAAAAACCTCAATCTATGAAACACAGTGGTGGTTGTATCATGGCTTGGGCCTGTTCTGCTGCACCTGGACCAGGACGGCTTTCTATCATTGATGGAACAATGAAGTCTTATACCAGCAAATTCTAAAGGAAAATGTCAGGACATCTGTCCGTGAGATGAATCTCAAAAGAACATGGGTCATGTAGCAAGTCAAAGACTCTAAACACACAAGTCATTCTACCAAAAAATGGTTAAAGAAGTTTTGAAATGGCCAAGACAAAGTCCCAACCTTAATCCAACAAAAATATTGTGGAAGGGGCTGAAGCCAGCAATTCATGGGAGGAAACCCACCAACACAACAAAGTTGAAGCAGTTTTGTATGTAGGAATGGGCAGTATACATAATATCCACTATAGTGACCCATAGTATCCCTCTGTAGTGGCCACTACCTGTAATAGTGCCCCTCATAGGGACCCCAACAAGAATAATGTCCCTATAGTGCCCCATGATGGCCCCCAGCTGTAATCATGCCCCCTACATTGGCCCTCAGCAGTAATAATGTCACCATAATGGCTCATAAAGTCCCTCATAGTGGCCCCCAGAGTAAAATAATGTCCCCCATAGTGGTCCTCAGCTTTAATAATTCCTCAGCTGTAAAAAATAAATAAAAAATTACTCAACTCCTCCACTTGCACACGCAGAGGCAGTGGCTCCTCTCTTGACACTGAAGGACCTGCCGAAGGACCTGCACTCAAGCTTGATGACGTTGCGCTCCCAGCATGATCACGTGGTGATGTCATCACGCTTTAATACAGGTCCTTTGCCAGGTCCTTCAGCATTAAGAGGAGTGACTGCCTCCGCAGGTGCAAGTGGATGAGGTAAATGATTTTTAACTCCTAAAAGGCCATTTTGTATTCCTGCCTAACTGTCGTTAAAAATGCTCCCACTGATTTTTTATTTTCAATAAATATTTATTTAGTTTTTTTATCGAGAATTCTGGACAGAAAGAGAAGAAAAAAAGAAAAAAAAACAGCAACAGCATACAGGCATGTAGGAGCATTGTATATAGTAGTCCACATATTTAGGACTCGGTGAATCAACCAAACCTGGTTGTTCCATCCATAGGTCTTGTGAAGTTTGGACCGTGGGAATAGCAGACTAAAGGAAAACAAAAGAAAAATGAAGTGCACGTATTTACAGAATAGGATCTGATATTGTTGAGGCATGTGATCTTGAGAGCCATGGCAGCCACTGATTAAGAGCACGGATCCTGGATTGTAGAGTAGGTGAATAAATTCATGTTGCATATGTTGATCTACAAGATGTTGAACTTCAGATATTAGGGGAGTAATCCCTTGTTTCCAGTAGCAGGCTATGACCTTACGTGTAGCAGTTAGGATGTGTGCTACTACCCATCTTGAGTTTTGTGGGATATTAGATAGACCTATACATAATATTGCGAGTTCTGGAGATAGGGTGAAGGATTCCCCTGTTACTTCTATTATTAGACCAGATGATTCTTTCCACAGAGGTGAGATTTTAGGACAGAACCACCAGATGTGGGCAGGAGTCCCCCTATGCCAACAACCACACCAACAGGAGGTTGGGTAATCTCCCTTCATATGTGCCAGTCTGTCTGGTGTAAGGTACCAGCGCACTTGGATTTTTCTATTCTGTGTGGTTGATACATTTGGATGGTTTAATTGCCCCAAATAATGCTTTAACGCTTCTGTGGCTAGGTAACCCCTAAGAGAGGCTCCTCTAATGAGCGATTCTTCAATTTGCAACCACCTTTGGGAGCTAGAAGAGTGCCACCATTCTTTGGCTTGTGATGCCAAAGACATCCAGTAGTATTTCTTCACCTCTGGTACCCTCAGACCTCCCATTCTCATGGAAGGGTATGATACGGATTTACAAACTCTGGGTCTGGTAGGGCCCCAGATGAACTTTAGCACATCTGCCTGGAGTTGAGCAATTATACTAAGGGGCACTTTTAGGGGAAGGCATCAAAACCTATATAGTATTTTCGGTAAAACCAACATTTTGGTAACGTTAATTCTCGAAGGGGTTGGCCACCATACGCGCGCACACACAAAAAAAAAAAAAAGGCCCCAGATGATAACTAAAGCCATGAGGTATTTGTATCATGAGACATATACTGTGTACATATAATTTTTGTACTGCATTTAGGATAGCATGCTCCCATTAAGTAAAAATCACAGCAATCATCTTGTGCACGAGGTCATTTTTTGTGGGAAGAGTTGATGTTTTTATTGGTACATATGATTTTTTGATTGCTTTATATTACGCTTTTTGTTAGGCAAGTTAATTAAAAATGGCTGTTCTGGCACAGTTTTTATTTTTTGTTTTTTTACAGTGTTCATCTGACAGGGTAGATCATGGGCTATTCTTATAGAGCAGGTTGTTATGGACGCGATGATATCAAATACGTCTACTTTCTTTGTTTCAGTTTTAAAAAATAAAACATTTTAGAAAAAAAATCATGTTTTTGTGTCTCCATTTTCTGAAAGACATATATATTTTTTTATTTTTCTGCCGATCGTCTTGTGCAGGGGCTTGTGCTTTTGCTGAAAGAGCTGACATTATCATTGGTCCCAATTTTGGGTACATAATATTTTTTGATCATTCAATACTACACTTTATTGTAAAATTGGTTGTTTCGGCACACTTTTCATTAAAAAATTTTTACGGCATTTACCTGTATGATATTTTTAAAGAGCAAGTCGTTACGGACGCAGTGATACCTAATTTGTCTATTTTTTCATTTAATTTGGCTTTACACAATAAAAGCATTTTAGTAAAAAAAAACAAAAAAACACAACATGTTTTTGTGTCTTCATTTTCTGAAGGCCATATTTTTTTCATTTTTTGGTCAATTGTGTCTAATTTATTTCGGGATGAGGCAACGGTTTGATTGGTACTATTTTGGGGTACATATGACTTTTTTGATCACTTTTAATACCTTTTTGGGGAAGTTAGGTGGGAAAAATTTATATTCCATCATAGTTTTTCTCTCTTTTTCTTTTTTATGGCGTTCACCGTGTGGGGAAAGTAACGTGATTCTTTTATATCGTTACGGACACGATGATGATACCAAACATGTGTAGTTTATTTTATTTTTTAAAATGTGTGGCTACATTTTTTTGACCCAGACCCACTTGGTTCTTGAATATCCAGTGGGTCTGATGGTTTACAATACACTAAAGTACACTGTATAGTGTACTGCAGTGCATTGTCATTCACAGTAAGGGTAAGAGTACTTTCACATTAGCGGCAGGGGAGTCCGGCAGGCTGTTCCCACGGGTGAACAGCCTGTCAGATCTGTCCTGCCGCTAGTTCACACGTGCCCCCGGACTGCCACTCCGTCCCCATTGACTACAATGGGGCGGGGGCGGAGTTCCGGCGGCAGCACGGATCCGACAGGCTGTTCACTCGTGGGGCGGGAGGGGGGGCGTAAGGGGGATCTGCAGCGCTGCCGCTGGCCATCCTGAAATTGGGGGGGCACAATGGGAACTGGAGCCCATGTCGCGTGCAATGGGAGCTGTCCATGTCGCGTGCAGCCATGGACAAACTGGCTGCACGGCAGAGCGGGGCTCGGCTTATTATTATAAAAAGATTAGCAGACATTTTTTAAATAAAATATATTTGGAAACTCATTTTTACCCTGCCTCTTACAATGTTGTGTAAAGTACTTATATAGTGACCAACACCTTTAAAGGCTCTGAAGTTCACATTTACAAGATTTTTCACCGAAGGAGTCAATAGGATGCCCAGATACACAATATGATCTTGAACTCAATGGAACTTAAATGAGTTCAATATGTTGTCTGACATTATCAGTGATATACAGGGGTAAGACTTTAGATTTGGTTACATTCAGTTTAAAATATGAAATCTCAGAGAATCTCTGTAGAACATCCCATATAGCTGCTAAAGAGCTCTCAGGGTTGGTAACAGTTAAGATCACCTCATCTGCATACAGTATTATGATATGGGACTGTGCTCCTGCTTGGATACCTACAGTGCCTTGCAAAAGTATTCACCTCCCTTGACTTTTTTCGTGTTTTGGAGCCTCACAACCTGGAATTAACATGGATTGTTTGAGGACTTGCATCATTTAATTTACAGAACATGCCCACAATTTTGAAGATGTATTTTTTATTTTTATTGTGAAGCAAACAACAAATAGGACAAAATAACAGAAAAAGTCAATGTGCATAACTATTTAGCCCCCTAAAGTCAATACTTTGTAGAGCCACCTTTTGCGGCAATCAGAGCACCAAATCGCTTTGGATAAGTCTCTATGAGCTCGCCACATCTTACCACTGGGATTTTTGCCCATTCCTCTTTGCAAAACTTCTCCAGCTCCTTCAAGTTAGATGGTTTGCGCTTGTGAACAGCAATCTTTAAAGGGGTTCTGCACTTTGTTTAAACTGATAATCTATGGATAGATTATCAGATTCTGATCGGCGGGGGTGCGACACCCAGGACCCCCGCGATCAGCTGTTTGAGAAGGCTAGTGACGTCGCGACTTGTATCAACTGGCCTGGGCGGGGCTAACCTCCATTCAAGTGAACGGAGCTTAGCCGCGCCCAGGCCAGTGATACTAGTTGTGACGTCACTGGCCCTGCGGTAAACAGTGAGAAGGCCGAGGCGCTGCTGGAGCGCCGCTGCCTTCTCAAACAGCTGATCGGCGGGGGTCCCGGGTGTTGAACCCCCGCCGGTCAGGTGCTGATGATCTATCCATAGATTCAGTTTAAACAAAGTGCAGAACCCCGACTTAGGTAAGGTTACTATCGTCGCATTTAGCATATCTGTGGCCTGTGTTTAGTAGATGATTAAATAGGCGTTGCAGGTACGGACCCAGAGGCGCCTGGAACACCTTGTAATACTCATTGACATATCCATCTGGACCTGGAGCAGAGTGTAATTTAGCAGATCCTACTGCTTTCTCTATTTCACTGGTGGAGATGGGGGCATTCAGCAGTGCTAGTTCCTCAATAGTCAGCTTGGACATAGAAAGGGAGTGTAAAAAGGATGTTATCCCATCAGGGTGAGGCTAAGGGGTGGAGACATCAGCTTTTAGATTATAGAGGGACTCATGGAAATCTGCATGGGGATGCGTAATTAACTGGGAGTTAGAAGATCGGAGATGAGCTATTTTACCTGCAGCGAATTTGCGCTTTACCATCCTAGCCAAAAGGGATAATCTTTATCCCCCATATGACAGTAAGTGGCTTTCATGAGTCTCATGGAGAGCTCATGTTCATATAAGAGAAGAGTTCGGAGTTGGGCACAAGCTTCAAATATCTGCTTGTGCAGATTGGGAGATTGTTGTGAATCTAACGCTTCTGTCGTTAGTTTGGCCCTTTGTCTCTTCAAACGTGCTGCCGACTGTAGCAACAAACCCCTCATGTAGGCCTTGTGTGTGCTCCATAGGGTGGTGATCGATATATTAGGGGTATCACTTAGCTCAAAAAACTCCTTGATAGTGTTGTGGAAGTTGGTGATTCTATCTTCATGTTTTAAGAGGTATGCATTCAGTTTCCACTGTGGAGGGGAGGGGTTAGGTACATCTGTGCGAATCTCTAAAGTTTTGGGCACGTGATCTGACCACGTTGTAATTCCTATCTCAGAATGGGTAGCTTTATGTAGCAAATCTAGGGAGATTAGGAAATAATCTATTCTAGACTGTGATAAATGAGATTGAGAAAGAAACGTGTAGTCCCGTTCCCCCCCATGCTGGTATCTCCAGATGTTATGAAGTTGGGTTTCTGCTAACAGGGATCTCAGTTCTGTCCTATGTCCTAGCGCAAGTGCGCGAAACAGCCGTCGCCAGTTGATCACTCAGCAGACACAAGCTAATGTCCGCCCCATCCCGCTGAACTTGTATCTG
This sequence comes from Bufo bufo, assembly GCF_905171765.1. Lineage (NCBI taxonomy): Eukaryota > Metazoa > Chordata > Amphibia > Anura > Bufonidae > Bufo > Bufo bufo. Next base: position 249,907,279 of record NC_053392.1, read on the forward strand.
AAGTATACGAATAAAGAAACATTCTGCAACACTTGGGTGAGTGCCGCTATCATTCTTCTATCTACTTATCGTTTTGTCAGTTCTGTCCTATGTCTAGTGGAATTTCTGCTACAGTCCAAATCAACATTGACCGGTGTGTTGAAATCCCCCCCTATGATAACTGGACCAGCTGAGGAAGACTGCAGATTCTTAAAGAAGCGCCGGAGGAATGTTATTTGTCTAGAATTGGGCGCATACACAGTGGCTAGGGTGATTGGGGCATTATCCAGTAAGCCAGTGAGAATGATATAGCGTCCTTTGGTGTCTGATCACCGACGACTATGTGAAAGCTACATCTCTTTTAATAGCCAAAATAACTCCTGCTTTCTTTTTCCTGAATGCAGGAGAGTGAAAAATGTGGGGGAAATCTGGATGATAACAACATCTGTGTAAATCCGGTGGCAGTAAATGAGATTCTTGAACCACGAGGACATTGCAATGGGAACTTAGAGCATCTGACTATAGTTGCCTTCTTTTATAAGGGGAGTTTAGCCCTTTCACATTTAACGAATATACCTTCAATCCCATCATAACAGTGAACCATCCATTCTTTGTTCAATTCTAGAAGATCCTCATGTGGACTTGCCAAGAAATGGTATAAGTGCTGTCAGATGCCTGAAAAAAATTTGAAACAGAATTGCTTCGTATGAGCGAAGCCATAGGTGGGGCGTTCACCCCTAAGTGAAAAAAGTGCCAAGGAGTCATGCCGTTACCTTACAGCACCGTATAAGACAACTTAGTCCAACTCAAGCCGGGGTCCACTCGAAGGGAATCTCGTCTTGTCTGCAATGTGTCTCTCCAGTCAGCGATGCATCTTCCGGCAGTCGGCCCAAGATCTCATCTTCTGTGCGGCCGCCTTCGGAGAGCTGCACACGTGCAAGGCGCCGTTTTGTGAAATCCCCACCGAAAAATTTCCGTCTCTCTCTGTATTCTGGTTATGGCAGCGAATTCCCTTCTTTTAGCCAAAGTTGCCGCTGACAGGTCAGGGAACACTGCTATGCCTGTAAATAGGTCTGAAGGTTGGGAGTTCTTCCTTAGAGCTCTCAGAAAAGCTTCTTTAACATGAAAAAAATGAATCCTTGCAAGGATATCCAGAGGGGTAGTAGGGTCTAATCCTGCTGGCTTGGGGATCTGATGGATTCTGTCTATAGTCATGTCCAACTCCGGCAGGTCTGGTATGGCATCCCTAAGGAGGTTTTTAAATAGGGAGCAGAGTTCATCTGCACCCACTGATTCAGGCACCCCTCTAAGGCGAACATTATTGCGCCGATTACGGTCTTCCATATCGTGCAGTTTGGCTGCCAGCTTTCCAACCTCCTCCTCGAGGGCTTCATTGGCGTCTATTGGCGAGTTGTGGGAAGCAGTCAGTTCCGCCATCTTGCCTTCTAGGTGAGATGTGCGTTCCCCAAGTTGTGAAACTTCCTTTTGCACTTCTCTGAGTATGTTGTGGATATCCTCTTTTAAAGACGTACGCAGCGACTTCAGCATGCTTCTCAGTAAGTCTTCTGTAAGCATATGAGGGCCTCCGGACGTCTGTGTTGGTTCTGCAATAGTCCCCCCCGGATTGGAAGCAGGCGAGGCCGAGCAAGATGGTGATGGCGTCAGCTTCGGGCTCCCGCTCTGTGACGCAGGTTTGTGAAAGAACTCGGTGAGTTATGCCGGGGCCTGGCGCTTTCTTACTCACCCCATTAGTGGACCTTCGTTAGGTACAATATCCTTCATGAAATAAAGGTGCTAAGGTAGCTGAGGTTAGCCGTTTTTCGGTGCAGTAGACGGAGCTCACAGACCAGGCAACCGGCGCCATCATCGTGCAGGCCACGCCCCCCCCCCCCAGTTTGCCAAAAATAGAACACGTCCTATTTTTTGACAGCCACTATTGACTGGCCATTGAAAAAAAGGGCCATGTGAATAGCCCTATTAATTTCAATTTGTTCTTAAAACACCGTTGTGTAAATGTAGCCTTATTGGAAACATTCAGTTGCAGTTTTTGCTGCACAAGAGGGTGGGGTCAATCCAGATACCAAAAGAAAAGGTCCATATACTTTTGCCACTCCCAGAGATATGATATTGGATAATTTTTCTCAATAAATAAATTGCCAAATCTAATATTTTTTACTTATTTGTTTGACTTGGTAATTTGTATACACTGTTAGGACCTATGTGAAAATCTGATGTAGTTTTAAGTTACATTTATACTAAAATATAGAAAATTCTGAAGGAAACATTCAAAGTACCACTGTATATAGCTTTATGAAGCCTAATACAAATCATATTTCCCTACTTTCTACAAAAGCAAGAAATATAAGATTTACAGGTCAGCTGTGGCTTTTATTGTACTGGCAGCATGTGGCATCACAAAAATTGGCCAACAAAATGCCTGCCATGTGTACACAATAAAAGGATCTAGTTAAAAAACACAGACAGTAACTTAATGAATCTTAATCTATCTTGATTATGAAAACTCTGTACAGAAGAAGTGAATTCTGAACTAGCCAGCAGGGCTGTGGAGTCGGTAGATAAATGCTCCGACTCCGACTCCACAGCCCTGCTAGCCAGGTTAGGTTTACAGCATGTTTGTCACGTACATTTAGCGTGTACACGAGGAAAGCTCCTGAATTACATGCTAAAGAGGAGTTATATTAGCTAGATGGAACAAAAGAGTTTCATTTTGGCCTGCATCTGACCGGTATATGTCAGTATATACTGAAAAAAATAAATAAAAGAAGACTGCAGTACTCTATATAACGAAATCCAGTAAAATATATATATTTTTCACACTGTGTGATGGACAACAGATATGTGGTGTGAACAGAGCTTGAAATGAGATTTCCAATGTCTTTGAAATAAAAATATTCCTATTCAGCACAAAAAACTGTAATATATTCACCTTTCAAATTCTGTGACAACAGAAAGCATATACGAGACTGGTACAGTAAAGTCCCATATGTTCTTATGAGTGCCCTATTACAGCTCCTTAGAGTTGTTAAAGGACTAGGTGCAATAGGCTTTATGCTGAAGATACAACCAAGATAAAATAGATGGTTGTTTGTTGTTAGGACTGGAAAATGATTACCTGTCCATTTTGGTAGCAGTCCAACAGATCATTTGTGATGTACGCCTGAAGAACCGTGTCTCTCTGCTCTCCGGGCCGGGAATGAGTTAAGCGCTGAAAGTAACAGAAGTACAAATAGTCTTTCAGTTAAAGCTCCACTTTTACACAATGTTCTTCTTCCCAATTACAGTATAAGCCACATTATTGCCAAGAGTTCATCTTAACTAATTTTACAAGACTGCGCCTTAGCAGTTTAAGATTTTCTCAAACTGTTGATATTATTATTATTTATTTATTTATTATTAAAGCGCCATTCATTCCATGGCGCTGTACATATGAGTACAGGGGTATACATACATACATAATACAGACAATTGCATTAATCATAAACAAGACGAGTTACAAACTGGTACAGAAGGAGAGAGGGCCCTGCCCGTGAGGGCTTACAATCTACATGGTATGGGAGAAGGACACAGTAGGTGTGGGTGAAGTTGGTCATGGAGGTATGGAGGCAGCAGGGTCACTGGTTGTAGGCTTGTCTGAAGAGGTGGGTTTTCAGGTTTCTTTTGAAGGATTCCACTGTAGGTGAGAGTCTGATATGTTGGGGTAGCGAGTTCCAGAGTATGGGGGATGCACGGGAGAAATCTTGGAGGCGATTGAGGGAAGAGGTGATAAGAGGAGAGAAGGAGGTCTCGTGAGGATCGGAGATTACGTGTGGGGATGTACCGGGAAAGTAGCTCAGAGATGTAGGGAGGGGACAGGTTATGGACGGCCTTGTATGTATTTGTTAGTATTCTGAACTGAATTCGTTGGGCAATGGGGAGCCAGTGAAGGGATTGGCAGAGGGGAGAGGCAGAGGAGTAACAGGGTGGGAGGTGGATTAGTCGGGCAGCAGAGTTGAGGATAGATTGGAGGGGTGCAAGAGTGCTAGATGGAAGGCCACAGAGGAGAATGTTGAAGTAGTCTAGGTGGGAGATGATGAGGGCATGTACAAGCATTTTTCGCAGATTCAAAGTTAAGGAAAGCGCAGATGCGGGAGATGTTTTTGAGTTGGAGGCGGCAGGTGGTGGAAAGAGCTTGGATGTGCGGTCGGAAGGAGAGGGCAGAATCCAAAGTCACTTCAAGTCAGCGGAGATGGTTGACCGGGGAGAGCGTGCAGCCATCGATCGTGATAGATAGGTCTGTTGGGGGTGTTGAGCAAGATGGGCGAAAGATGATGAATTCTGTTTTATCCATGTTAAGTTTTAGAAAGCGAGAGGAGAAGAAGGAGGATATGGAAGATAGGCATTGTGGGATTCTGGATAGTAAGGTGGTGATGTCTGGACCAGAGAGGTAGATTTGTGTGTCGTCAGCATAAGAGTGATACTGAAAGCCATGGGACTCTATGAGATGTCCCAGGCCAAAAGTGTAGTTAGAGAAGAGTGGGAGACGCTAAACGTCGGGTCTGTGAGGTATGATGTGATCCAGAAGAGGGCCAGGTCAGTGATGCCAAGAGATGAGAGTTTGCAATTTGGTCTTGGAGAACTTGGATAGGAATGCACATCAAATACATCAATGCCGCCACACATACACACTATGCAAGTCACCTAGGAAGCAAATAGTGTTCGCGTAAAAGATATTATAAAAGGTCCAGTTTGAAATGCCTCCAAGGTTTCCCCTAGGGTGGGACCAAATATATTACCATGAAGATATTATTTAGAGCCATTTCCAAGATTCAGATATTTATGACTTATCCTCAGGGGAAGTCCTTTGAATAGCAGACCACGCCTGGTATTGCAGTTCAGCCCCATTCACTTGAATGGGACTGAGATGCGCCTAGGCCATGTGGCATCACTGGCCTAGAAAGATGCCACAGTGCTCCAGTGAGCACCACAGCTTCTTCAAACTGCTCATCATTGGGGTTGCTGGGAGTAGCACCCCTACAATCAGATATTAATGACCTATCTGGAGGATAGGCCATCAATATCAGAATCTGGGACAGCCCATTTAATTATTATGTGTACTTTAATTTCACATGTATGGCAATGCCTTCCAAACAATAATACTCTATAGGCATGAGGGAACAGTGGTAAATCTCAAATCATATTTCACACACAGATTTGTTTCACATTTATTTTATCAATTAATTCTGCTTCTCATCCAATATGGGAAAAGCAATACAGAAATGAGAATATGGTTAAAAGAAACAAAAAACAAAACAAAAAAAAGTTGAAAATAAATAAAAAACTGTTCTCAAGCGGGAAATTCAAAAATTTCAGCAAAGGTCTCTTTGGGATTCTTTAATGTAGGCTAGGGCTGCACGATATGGGAATTTTGTGCGATTGCGATTAGGGCCCTAAAAATTGCGATAACTATATGCGATGCGATATTTTAAGGGAATTGTGCTAGAGGTCTATTTGCTTGGATTTTCCCATATGAGCCGCTGACGCGGCTGGGTATGACATAGTTATGGGGGATCTGTGGATGGCGCTGTGTTGTGGGGATCTGTGGAGGACGCTGTGTTGTGGGGGATCTGTGGAGGACGCTGTGTTGTGGGGGATCTGTGGAGAACGCTGTTATGGGGGATCTGTGGAGGACGCTGTGTTGTGGGGGATCTGTGGAGGACGCTGTGTTGTGGGGGATCTGTGGAGGACGCTGTGTTGTGGGGGATCTGTGGAGGACGCTGTGTTGTGGGGGATCTGTGGAGGACGCTGTTATGGGGGATCTGTGGAGGACGCTGTTATGGGGGATCTGTGGAGGACGCTGTTATGGGGGATCTGTGGAGGACGCTGTTATGGGGGATCTGTGGAGGACGCTGTTATGGGATCTGTGGAGGACGCTGTTATGGGGGATCTGTGGAGGACGCTGTTATGGGGGATCTGTGGAGGACGCTGTTATGGGGGATCTGTGGAGGACGCTGTTATGTGGGGGATCTGTGGAGGATGCTGTTATGTGGGGGATCTGTGGAGGACGCTGTTATGGGGGATGTGTGCTATGACACATAGGGCCATGAGGGGGGGCAGCATAAGACATATAGCATCTTATGCTGGTCCCCCTCATGGCCCTATGTGTCCCCTCATGTGTCCTAAACTGCGCACATAACTGGCTTTGTGTAAAGTATTTTACTAGTGTGTAAAACAAGCTCTCTCCTATTGATAACATGGCCAGGCTCTGTACTCACTGTCACTATGAATGCACTACAGCAAGCGGCAGCGAGCTGGCCGGCCGGCGCGTGACTGACGTCACTTAGTAACGCTCCTCCCACTTTAGGAAGCAGGAGCGTTACTAAGTGACGTCAGTCACGCGCCGGCCGGCCCGCTCGCTGCCGTTCGCTGCAGTGCATTCATAGTGACAGTGAGTACAGAGGCTGGCCATGTTATCAATAGGAGAGAGATTGTTTCACACACTAGTAAAATACTTTACACACAAAGCCAGTTATGTGCGCGGGGCCCCTTCATATATAATCGCAGCATTTTCGGGTCGGCCAAATCGCCATATCGCATTTGCCGATTATCGTGATTCGATTATTTTTTCGATTTATCGTGCAGCCCTAATGTAGGCCCAGATAGGACAGCATAAAAATGCAGACCGATTCCACTTAGGCTACATGCACACGACCGCTGTGTGTTTTGCGGTCTGCAAATCGCAGATCCGCAAAACACGGATGGAGTCAGTGTGCGTTCCACAATTTGCGGAATGGCACGGACAGCTTTTAATATAACTGCCTATTCTTTTCCGCAAAGTGCGGACAAGAATAGGACAAGTTATATTTTTTTGCAGACCCCGGAACAGAGCAACGGATGCGGACAGCACATAGAGTGCTGTCCGCATCTTTTGCGGCCCCATTGAAGTGAATGGGTGCGCATCCGATCCGCCAAAACTGATTTTAGATGAACACAGTTGTACTCTGAGAAGGCATCCATTTTGTCTCCTAACCCTCTTAATCCCAGTAATCTGAACGTGAACTCACGAAGTGAAGTAAACAACTTGTTATTTTTCTTTTACCCTATTTATGAAACTATCATTTATAGGAACAATAAATAAGGCTTAAAACGCAAATAGGAAGTACCTGCTCGAGCAAGCATTATATTAGGCACGGGAATTAGATGAATGGCAAAATTTCATTATATTTCACATTTAATCTTTAGATTTTAGCACGTTGCTGTCTGAATTAATTTCTGTATTCGGTCTTTTCATTCCTGATTGGTCATATTAAAGAGGATGGTTAAAGGGGGTAGTGACTAGACCCCCAATGTACAACTAATAAAACTGTCTCTACGGGCGTGGACAGAGATAGGAGGAATAAAAAAAAAAAAGAGGGGATTAGTCGTAGACCGTTTTGTTTGTAAAGAGTCTGGGATATCCAGGCAGGGTGCAAAAGAGAAGGACCGTTAATATAAAATGTAAAATTCCGGGGATATTTAATTACTGGAGAGGTGGTAGGCTGCCACAGGTATATTGTCCAGATAGGAGTTAACCTAAAGTGGACATAGTACAAGGATAAGAACACAAAAGAGAAAAAAAAACTGTATCTGGCGCCAAATGCCTCAGAAGTAATAGCCCACTTGTAGTTAATGGCTAAATGTGGGGTGGCTCTACTATAGCTTTTAAAATCACAACGTTTGTATAAACAAGCAGAGCACCTTTTAAAAACCAATAGTGGATTAAAAACGCAGTGAGAATAAAAAATAAAAGTTTCAAGTTAAAACTCACTTCACCCAGGAGGGGCAGGGTGGGATAAAGCACATAACACCCACTCTGCTTCCTCCTGCGCCTGGGTCGCCTGTAGGATCGTCCGGAAATTACAGCAGTCAAAAATGGTACATCTGGTAATTTTCCTTTTTTATTAGCACAGGGTAGGGGTAAGAGCAGGCTCAACACGTTTCGGGGTCACTGGGATCCCCTTCATCAGGAGCATCTACGGGCGTGGCCCGGCAGAGAATCCTTTAACCAGCAAAGGTGTCTGGCTGTGTGATTCTTAGGTCGACTGCATCTCCTGGCACATGGGGAGAACTTATAAACCAATTTGAATCCCACAGGCAACGAGGTGAAGTCCCCTAATTTGGGGCTTGTCCTAAATTGCAGCAACACAGTGTTCATTGTGTGGTATAAATAACATGGTAACTTTATACCAAAGTTACACCCCCCAACACCAGAAGTTTTCATCCGCGCATAGGGACAAGTGGCTGCGGCGGTGCGGAGACCAGGAGCGACGTGGGGAGCCAGGTAAGTATATTTAATATGAGGGGCCTGGCAAATGGCGGGGGGGAGTTTTATACCCTTGGATAACCCCTTTAAGTTATACTACTTGCACACTTTACTTGGTTTTTGCGTCGCCACATAACTACAGTATTTTTCTAATTGTGTACATGTGTGAGTTTGTTTTTTGCAGGACGATTTGTAGTTTTTATTGGCATCATTTTTTGGTAGGCTAGATGAATGGAAAACAGCAATTCAGAAAAATGAACTAAAGTTTTTTTCTGTTGCAGTCTAAATATATTGCAGCTTTACCGCTTTCTATGAGACAGGCATTATTGGACCGTTTTCAATATACCATTTGGTATTTGAAGAAAAAAAAAATATAGAAGGCCGAGAACCAATAAGAATCTCTTAAAACAGGGGCAAAAAGGTACAATTGTCCCATCAGTAGGAGACACTTTCCGTTTTTTCTTTATTACAGTTGTCCAATGGTCTTAACAGATTTAGGATTGATCAACCTGTATAACACTTAGCTCAGACAGAAACGTTTGTTCCATTTTTTTTATAATTTTGGGAAATATGCCATTTCCTTTTGTGACCAAACTTAAATAACGTTTACAAAAAAAGAAAACAGCAGTTCTGGTATATTGCTTTTAGTTTTTTAACTGTTTTATGTGACCCATAAAAAATGTTTATAGTACAGTTTTCTTTGGGATGCAAAGCATCTACAGTGTCCACTTTTTCCAACAAAAAATACCGCTCTACTTTACACTGTTTAAAAATACATTTTTAACTTTTTTTTAAAGATATCTATGCTGAGGTGTGAATGCTTGAGGATGCAGGCTTATATGCTGTTATGTCTGTTATACTTATTGCCAGGCAATCTAAGCTAGTCGAGGGTAAGCTAAAATGTAAATAGCAAGAATATAGATACTTTGGTAGGTACTGTACTTGGACGCACTTGCATACAATTTTGATGCACAGATTCTCTTTAGACCTAAAGATACATACCCATCGTAAGGCTTGTAACAGCAATGTTTTTAATCGATCACTGCCATATACCAAGTCTTTCTTCAGCTTTTCATAGTCTAGAGAGGGCAACAAGGGCACCTCTTGAGGCTTCCTGTAAAACAGAACAATGTGTGAGGTGAAGATGGCCATTTAAAGTGGTTTAGCCTAAATATGAATAGGATACTAATGCAATGGCTCAATTTATGAATTTGTTTTTCATATCTATTCAGAGTTATTTATACTACAGTCCTGATCAAAAGTTTAAGACCACTTGAAAAATGGCAAAAAATCATATTTTACATTGTTGGATCTTAACAAGGTTCCAAGTAGAGCTTCAACATGCAACAAGAAGAAATGGGAGTGAGACCAAACATTTTTTGAGCATTTAATTAATTGAAAATAACGATTAAACTGAAACAGGCTGTTTTTCAGCTGATCCGAATTTTAGGACCACATGCCTTTAAAAGGCCAAATCTGTGCAAAGATGTGGATTCATTGTCATTTTCTGTCATGTAGTCACACGTTGTGATGGCAAAGGCAAAAAAACTCTCCCTTTTTGAACGTGGTCGGGTTGTTGAACTGCATAAGCAGGGTCTCTCACAGCGCGCCATCGCTGCTGAGGTGGGACGCAGTAAGACAGTCATTTGGAATTTCTTAAATGATCCTGAGGGTTATGGAACAAAAAAGTCAAGTGGAAGACCCAAAAAAATTTAATCAGCACTGAGCCAGAGGATCCAATTGGCTGTCCATCAAGACACTGGACGATCCTCGACCCAAATTAAGGCCCTTACTGGTGCTGACTGCAGCCCCATAACCATCAGACGGCATCTGAGACTGAAGGGCTTCAAAAACAAAAAACGTCTTCAAAGACCTCGTCTCCTTGAACGCCACAGAACTGCTCGTTTGGACTTTGCAAGAGAGCACTAAACATGGGACATTCAAAGGTGGAAGAAAGTTTTATTCTCTGATGAGAAAAAATGTAACCTTGATGGTCCTGATGGTTTCCAACGTTACTGGCATGACAAGCAGATCCCACCTGAGATGTTTTCTACGCCCCACAGTGGAGGGGGCGCCATAATGGTCTGGGGTGCTTTCTCCTTCAGTGGAACAATGGGAGCTTCAGGAAGTGCAGGGGCGTCAAACGGCCGCTGGCTATGTCCAGATGTTGCAGAGAGCATTCCTCATGACTGAGGGCCTTCGTCTGTGTGGTAACGACTGGGTTTTTCAACAGGACAAAGCTACAGTACACAATGCCCGCAGGACAAGGGACTTCTTCCAGGAGAATAAAATCACTCTTTTGGCCCATCCTGCGTGTTTCCCTGATCTAAATCCAATTGAAAACCTTTGGGGATGGATGGCAAGGGAAGTTTACAAAAATGGAGAAATGTTCCCACTCACCTCATGGAAACGCTTGCATCAAGCATGCCGAAACAAATTTTGGAAGTAATAAACAATAACCGCGGAGCTACTCATTACCGAGTTCATGTTTGGAAGTTGGATTTCTGTTTTTTTTTGGGGGGGGGGGGGGGGGGGGGGTCCTAAACTTTTGATCAGCTGAAAAACAGCCTGTTTCAGTTTATTCGTTGTTTTCATTAAACTGAATGCTCAAAAAATGTTTCGTCTCACTCCCATTTCTTCTTGTTGCATGTTGAAGCTCTACTTGGAACCTTGTTAAGATCCAGCCATGCTAAATATGATTTTTTGCCATTTTTCAAGTGGTCTTAAACTTTTGATCAGGACTGTATTTTGTTCAGACATGTGACTCACTGTCACGAACCAGCGAGTGTGAACCCACTATGCCACGTGTCCTACCTCCTCTAAGGGCGTTGTCTAAGTGAACCTCTCGATCTTCACAATACCCCTGATAGTGGGGATAGACTTTCCCGAAGGGAACACCAGGTGGCTACCTCTTAAGGAGGATTGGCACACGAGGCAGCTGGTCCAGGCGGACCAGGAGGTACCTGAGCAAGATACCAGAGGTACAGGTGTTGACAGTAGGCTGAGTTGTAAACAGGTGCAACAGTGCAGGACCGAAGGATGAGGCAGAGGCAAAGTCAAACAGGCAATAGGTCAGGGCAGGCGGCACAGGTCAGGCAATCCGGGGTCAGCAACAGGAGAGTCAAGGCAAGCAGGCAGGGATCAAACAGGTAGCGGAGTCCAGGAATACAAGTACGAGTCAGGAACACAAGCAGATATCAGGAACTTTAGCAGGACATAAGGACCTTGACACTGCGGCATCAAGGGGGGGGGGGGGGCTGAGCTACTTATATATGTGCAGAAGGGCTAGGATTGGTCAACAAGGTCACATGACCTAACCCATAAAGCACAGGAAGTGAAGCGCGCCGGCCCTTAAGGAAGTGCTGCAGGGAACAAGCAACAAGCATGCGTGGCCAGGGCTGAGAGGAAACTGTGGAGCGGATCCCAGAACAACAGTACCTACACAGACAGAGCCCAGGACTGCAGCGGTGAATGGGAAGCACTGGCAGCAGATCACTGCTGAACACGACGCCCGGGACCACGGCGGTAAGCAGGGGAACAGCGGCGCACAGCAGCCGCTGTTACACTCACCTGCATCAGCAAATGTTTATTAGTTGATCATTATAACATGCATCACCACACTAAGCCAGCAGGGATTCCTGGGAATTGTGATTATACAATTGGCAATTGCCAAGCCTCAGCTGCACCATGCATGGTCACCCTATAGACGCTGCTATGCCACACTCTATCTGCTGCAAATAATAATTGCATTTAACTATATGCCTACCACCCATAGGGTGTATGGGCCCAAAAAAAAATCCATATAGCAATTGTATTTCATTTGATGCTGTGGCTTGAGGATGTGTTTACTGTATCATGGTCGGACCATGTATGTACACCCATAGGAAGTGAACAAACAGATCTTGACATTATTGTGTTGTAAGCAGGAAAATGGGCAAAAGTAAGAATCAGAGCAACTCAGTGGACCAAATTTTGATGGTGCTGATTGTCCTTCAATTTTCACAGATTTCAGTACAGTTGATCATCTGTCAGATATGCTGATCCATGGAGGCCCCACCTCTTACAGGATCTGCTGTAAACATTTGGTGCAAAATACTACAGGACACCTTCAGAGGTCCTGTGGAGTCCATGTCTCCATGGGTGGGAGCTGTTTTGACAGCAAAAAGGGAATCAACAGAATATTATGTCACACTCACCATCCACTATGTCCGTTGCCACTGACAAGGTGCCATGTTTCAAATTCAGCTCTGCTTTCTGTGATCACTGACTCTCCCATGTTACCTGATCATACTCCGTTCAGTAATTAAACAGTTCTTAACTCTTTCAGTACAGAACACCATCACTATTAAATTACCCCTCAACCATTGCACCATGTCTGAGCAATAGGTTTGTTAGTTTTTCTAACGCTTGGTTTGACTTGGCTTGTCCCAGACTTTGAACTTCTGCCACTTGCCTTTGATCTTGTCGGCTTGATATATTGTATTGCATGAACTCTGCCAGCTCTGACCTTTAGCATGATCAATTACACATTCTGTCTCCTGATTTTGCTACTACGAACTGGTTTCTACTCATGTCACAGATTCCATACCATAGGAGATTATATCCATCCATGGCAACCCATAGGATTCACTGTCCATGTAGGCTGCATGTCATATTAGGCAAGATGCTTTTACTGTTATCAGGGCATATGTAAACAGAACATTCCGACTCTACCCACAACTTTATCTTGAACTAACAGAGAATACCTTATCTTAAAATGGTGAAGCTGAAACAATACTATAAAAGATTAAGACAGTTCACATCTAGGTGAGACAAATACCACTATGATCCCCAATGTAATAATTTATTGGTACAGTTGAAGACAATAACCAGTGTAAAGACTCTGCTCATTTTGCTGATGTCAGGACTGTGACGTTCAGCACTATTGCTTAAGATTGTTGATATTTTTCCACCCAAAGCTATCATGTCTGGAGTATACTTTTGGAAGGCTAAGACAACATTTTCTTTCTTACATTTCTTTGCATGCCAAATAGTAAGCAGGCACTGAAATGTGCTATAGGTATAGTAATGTGCTAGTGCAAGGGTGTGAATTGGTTTGTGTATACTTAGAATCATAAACTGTTAGCTGTCCTTTTCTTCCTGTTATCACACAGGGTCGATATCATTAAGGTAAATACCATGATCATTATGCCAGTAGAACGTACATGGGTGCAATTGACGCTCTCAGCATTGAAGAAGCCTGGAAGAAAAAGAACAAAAAATAACTTGTCACAAAAGTACAGTATTGAAACAAAGCAGCACGTTATCATGGTGACCGGTATTAGTAAATTTAAAACTGGTTAGAAAGCAATGGATGGGATGGACAGGCAGAACATACAGTATGGGATTACCATGCACTCCGATTACCAGTTATCAACATGCAGGTATTAACTATAGAACAACTGTAAGTGATTAAACTGTAGTTTACTAAAGTAATAGAAACACAGTGGAACAGAGTTAAAAAAAGTTAAAATTACTGGCAATATATTTCTTTTTTTTTTTGCTAAAATTGCTTCCATTATGGAAGTTTTACATGTATGCTGCTTGAATGAGCATATGACAAAAATAAGGAGCCAGGCAGCCAATGAAATAACATGGTTGCTATTTGTTAGCTTTCTGGATTCTTTTCTATTGATGTCAATGATAGTTATTGTCAGGCATCTTGAATTCAGGTCTAGCTGATGGAATGGTCTTCTTAGCTAAACTTGATCCTTGGCTTGAATAGTGACAATGCTTGTTCAACTACAAAGTAATGAAACATGTCTCGTGAAGATAAAGGGGTTCATTAAAAAAAAAATACATGGCACTATCATTAACATTCTCAAATTAGAGCATATCACAAATACTTGTCAGAGAGGAAAAATAATGATTACAGTCAAACACGTGAAGAACAATATACCGGAATTACAGGTATGCATGTGAAGGGTGGTAATGAGATAGCCACACTATAATTATTAAATAATACACGTCAACAAACTTTCTGCTCACAAGTCTGGGAAGAATAGATTTGTTATAAAGGAGTTTTCCAAGTGTTTAATACTGATTACCTGTCCTCCAGATAGATCAGTATCTGCCCTGTGGGGTCCGATTCCCACAGCAGCTGATCAGCTGTTTGTAGAGGCTGCCGAACTCCAGTGACCACTGCAGCCACCTCACAGCTTACCAAGTGCAGTGCTGTCTATTGGATAGTGGCTGTGCTTGGTTTTGCACCTCAGCCCCATTCACCTGAATGTGACTGTTGACCACCATGTAACCAATGAATGTGAGGTCACTGGCCTAGAAAGAGGCAGCTACAGTCATCGAAGCGCCACAATTTCTTCAAACAGCTGATTGGCGGTGGTGCCATGAGTTGAACCCCCACCAATCAGATATTGATGACCTATCCTGAGGATAAGTCATTAGTATTAAACACTTGGACAACCCCTTTAACATTACATTCTGTTTTCAGAATCTTACATTTATACAGATTGGAGTTCTGCTACACAAGGGTCGCTCGCCCCTTGTCTGTCACGGATCGATATTGCAGGAGGTTCCTTATTCTGTGCCAACAATTGATTGACTAACATGTAGTGCTCCCTCAACAATCATGTGTAATAGACATTTAGGTAGTTTCTCAACCATAAGGTTTATATGCTGTGGTTTCTGACTCAGTTTTCCAATTTTATGATGCAGACCCACTCATAGTTTAGCCCCACTGAAGGAGGCTAAACTGCAAGCAGACACCGCTGCGGATTCCAGAGACATGTTCTTTCTTGGCATGGTCATAGGGTATAAACCACGGAAGCATGAAGTGCAGCATGGCCTCCCAATGAAAACTATTGGAGGCAGATTCAGAACTGCTGCTTTTTGGAGTGCCAGCTGTGTCAAATTCTGCTGGCAAAAAAACCTTGTGTGAACAGGGCCTAACTGACCCAGTCTATGGTACACAAGGGGCACCAACTGCAAGGTTAAAGAGGTCAGGGTATTGGGCTGATCATATCATCCATATCTAGGCTAGCCCAGCTAGGTACATCTCATAAAAATATAAACTCAGATTACTAATACATTGTTGCTTAATTGTGCAGTTTGTATACACCAATCCTGCCTCTGAACAGGATGACCAAACAGTCACACCTGCTTATGTCAACTGCAGTAATGTGCCTTATCTCTGGAATATTTCATTTATAGCACGCGATTTATGAAACACATTTATGATGACGAACAAAAAAATAACATCTACTGTAGGGCTGCAACGATTAATCAACGTTATCGATAATAATCGGCCGATTCGTTGCTATGCGGGCGGTCAGGCGCTATGCCTGCGGGTCCTTGAACTTTAGATCACCGCATCTTTATTACCTTACAATGAAGCTCCAGTAACAGGCAGTGCGGGCGGCGGCGTAAGGTCACTTACTCACGTGACGCGCATGCTCCGCCTGCTTCATTCATAAAGTAGGTGGAGCAGGCGCGTCACGTGAGTAAGTGACGTTACGCTGCCGCCCGCTCTGCCTGTTACTGGAGCTTCATTGTAAGGTAAAGAAGTGATTTAAAATAAAAGTTACTGCCGGTTAAGGAATACTGCTGTGAGCGGCGGGGCCAGGGCTGTTATGGGGAGGGGGATCTTTGTATGGCACTGTTATGGAGGGGATCTGTGTATGGCACTGTTATGGGGAGGGGGATCTGTGGATGACACTGCTATGGGGGAGATCTGTGGATGACACATATAGCATAAGATGCTATATAGTGTCATCCATAGATCCCCCCATAGCATAGTCATCCACAAATCCCCCTCCCCATAAAAGTGCCATCCACAGATGCCCCCCCCATAATAGTGCCATCCACAGATCCCCCCCCATAATAGTGCCATCCACAGATCCCCTCCCCATAATAGTGCCATCCACAGACCCCCCCCCATAATAGTGCCATCCACAGACCCCCCCCATAATAGTGCCATCCACAGACCCCCCCCCATAATAGTGCCATCCACAGATCCCCCCCCCCATAATAGTGCCATCCACAGATCCCCCCCCATAATAGTGCCATCCACAGATCCCCCATAACAGTGCCATTCACAATTTGTTTTATTATGGCCTTTGAACATAATTTTTCAAGTAAAATCATATAAACCCCTTTTTTGTCATTTTGGTGTTTTTTCCCCGATTAAATCGATAAAATTATCGACAACGAATCGATTATTCAAATAATAGTTAGCTGCAGCCCTAATCTACTGTATTCACGTATCTGCAAACATTACATGGTCCAGGCTTAGCCCAATAACTAACGTTTGGTCTTCTACAGGAACTAAACTTTTTATTACAAACTAATGCCTTAAGCCTTATTCCCACGTCAGTATTTTTGTCAGTGATTTCCATCAGTGACTGAGCCAAAACCAGGATTGGAGCCTCCACAGACATAAGGTATAAGGGGAAGATCTGCACCTGTTCTATGTTTAGAGCTGCACCTGGTTTGGGCTCAAAATCAAAATCATGGAAATCATTGACTGAACACTGACTGTGTAAATTAGGCATAACATACTTCATCCGAAGTCGCTTAGTTTAAAACTTGGGAATAATACTGTACGGAGATCCGTCTCCGTATAGTATTAGAATGTATGGTCTCCGATAAGCCAAAGTTAGTTATCCACGAAGTCGTGTGTGACTTCGGTAATTGATTCGACTTGAAACCGAACTCTGCTTCACTTCCAACTAGTACCTCGGAAAGTTTTCCACTTTAAAAAAAAAAAGTTATTTGTGTGACTTCGTGAATAACTTACTTAAGCTAATCGGAGCCCATACATTCTAATACTGTATGGAGATGGATCTTCGTACAGTATTATTCCAAAGTTTTGAACGAAGCGACTTCGGATGAAGCAGCAGAAGCTCGCTTCGCCCAACACTAGTTAAGGTGTGTGGAGGACCTGTCCAGTATTAGACACCCAACCTACTGATTTGAATGGGTACTTTGTAATGCTTAATTTTCAGTGGTGGGGATGCAGGAAAAAAACATTTACAGGGGTTGTCTAGAAATAGAAAACATGGCCACTTTCTTCCAACAAGAGCACCACTCCTGTTCATGTTTCTGGTACTGTTACTAAGCTCCAGTAAAGTCAAATGGTACTGAGCTGAAATAAGACACACAACCTGTGGACAGAAGTGTTGCTGAACTTAAAAGATGGCTGCCATGTTTTTCTAACCCTGGACAATCCCATTTAACCTCCTGCCATCTCGCTAACGCCGAAAGGATTCATTGCTGCGGCGCTCCCAGGTCACACTAACGCCAATAGGCGTCATCTCGCGTGAGCCGAGATTGCCTGTGAACGCGCGCACATTCACAGGATCGGAAGGTGAGCGAGTGGATCTATAGCCTGCCAGCGGCGATCGTTCGCTGGCAGGCTGTAGATGCGATTTTTTTAACCCCTAACAGGTATATTAGACGCTGTTTTGATAACAGCGTCTAATATACCTGCTACCTGGTCCTCTGGTGGTCCCTTTTGATTGGATCGACCACCAGAGGACACAGGCAGCTCTGTAATAAGTAGCACCAAGCACCACTACACTACACCCCCCCCCCCCCCCGGTCACTTATTAACCCCTTATTAACCCCTAATCACCCTATATAGACTCCCTGATCACCCCCCTGTAAGGCTCCATTCAGACGGCCATATGTTTTTTACGTATCCACGGATACATGGATCGGATCCGCAAAACACATACGGACGTCTGAATGGAGCCTTACAGGGGGGTGATCACCCCATATAGACTCCCTGATCACCCCCCTGTCATTGATCACCCCCTTGTAAGGCTGGCTCCATTCAGAGGTCCGTATGTGTTTTGCGGATCCATGGATCGGATCCGCAAAACACATACGGACGTCTGAATGGAGCCTTACAGGGGGGTGATCAATGACAGGGGGGTGATCACCCCATATAGACTCCCTGATCACCCCCCTGTCATTGATCACCCCCCTGTAAGGCTCCATTCAGACGTCCGTATGTGTTTTGCGGATCCGATCCATGTATCCGTGGATCCGTAAAAAACATATGGACGTCTGAATGGAGCCTTTCAGGGGGGTGATCAATGACAGGGGGGTGATCAATGAAAGGGGGGTGATCACCCCATATACACTCCCTGATCACCCCCCTGTCATTGATTACCCCCCTGTAAGGCTCCATTCAGACATTTTTTTGGCCCAAGTTAGCGGAAATTGTTGTTTTTTTTTCTTACAAAGTCTCACATCTGGTATCGCCGTACTCAGGAGAAGTTGGGCAATGTGTTTTGGGGTGTCATTTTACATATACCCATGCTGGGTGAGATAAATATCTCGGCAAAAGACAACTTTTCCCATTTTTTTTATACAAAGTTGGCATTTGACTGAGATATTTATCTCACCCAGCATGGGTATATGTAAAATGACACCCCAAAACACATTGCCCAACTTCTCCTGAGTACGGCGATACCACATGTGTGACACTTTTTTGCAGCCTAGGTGGGCAAAGGGGCCCACATTCCAAAGAGCACCTTTAGGATTTCACAGGTCATTTTTTACACATTTTGATTTCAAACTACTTCCCACACATTAGGGCCCCTAAATTGCCAGGGCAGTATAACTACCCAACAAGCGACCCCATTTTGGAAAGAAGACACCCCAAGGTATTTCGTGATGGGCATAGTGAGTTCATGGAAGTTTTTCTTTTTTGTCACAAGTAAGTGGAATATAAGACTTTGTAAGGAAAAAATATATATAAAAAATAAATAAAAATCATTTTCCGCTAACTTGTGACAAAAAATAAAAAGTTCTATGAACTCACTATGCCCATCAGCGAATACCTTAGGGTGTCTACTTTCCGAAATGGGGTTATTTGTGGGGTGTTTGTACTGTCTGGGCATTGTAGAACCTCAGGAAACATGACAGGTGCTCAGAAAGTCAGAGCTGCTTCAAAAAGCGGAAATTCACATTTTTGTACCATAGTTTGTAAACGCTATAGCTTTTACCCAAACCATTTTTTTTTTTATCAAAGACATGTAGAACAATAAATTTAGAAAAAAATTTATATATGGATGTCGTTTTTTTTAAAAAAATTTACAACTGAAAGTGAAAAATGTAATTTTTTTGCAAAAAAAATAAAGAATAAAAAAAATAAACGGTCAATTTCGATTAATAACCAAAAAAGTAAAAATGTCAGCAGCAATGAAATACCAGCAAATGAAAGCTCTATTAGTGAGAAGAAAAGGAGGCAAAATTCATTTGGGTGGTAAGTTGCATGACCGAGCAATAAACCGTTAAACTTGTGGAGTGCCGATTTGTAAAAAAAAAGGGCCTGGTCACTAAGGGGGTATAAACCTGTGGTCCTTAAGTGGTTAAAGCCAAGGTCCTCCCCAAATAACTGATTCTTGGGTATCCCAGCAAAAGGACACTTTATGATCAATTTACTGTCAGGGAATCCTTTTAAGAAATACTGTCTCCGGTGAGTGTCATGGCCTCATACTAGGCAAGTCACACGGCGGTCATCAGTCACATTCAAGTGAATGGGGCTGAGCTGCAATACCAAGCACAGCCACTGTCCGAAGTGGAGAACCCCTTTTTTCTCAGGCCATAGCATGTTAAAGGGAACCCGTCATTACAAACCATTACTGTCTTTTAAAACTCTGAGCCTCAGCATTTTAATGTAAATCCACTTTGAAAATAGACCTTTCCATATGTAAATGCAGGTTGTGGAGTCATCGGTATGTCTTCTTACACTGCCCGAGCCATGAAGTCACTGCTGCAAGCCCATCTATCTCTCAGCACAGGCAGAAGATTTCAGACACACTAGAATGTCAGAAAGAAGAATTTAAAATATTTTGTGACGGCTCACCTAGTTGCTAATGTGGAACGGGTGCTCCAGCCAGTATAGACACACCCGGTCTATAAAGTAAATAATATTAAAAAGTTATGGATTGGTTGTGCACACCTCATATGGAGTATAACATATGTATCAGAACTTGTTTTGGTAGGTACTAAATATTTATTGTACACAAATTAAAATAGGTTGTATAAAAACACTTAATAGCTGAGCAATGTGTTAACAGAACATCTTCATATTTGATACCCATGATAGAGGTTCAATCCTAAACGTGATTTTTGATACAAATATACTTATAGATTGTATCAAAAATCACGTTTAGGATTGAACCTCTATCACGGGTATCAAATATGAAGATGTTCTGTTGACACATTGCTCAGCTATTAAGTGTTTTTATACAACCTATTTTAAATTTGTGTACAATAAATATTTAGTACCTACCAAAACAAGTCCTGATACATAAATTATACTCCATATGAGGTGTGCACAACCAATTCATAACTTTTTACTAGAATGTCAGTTTGATGTCAATCACAGTGAGATGATTTTGCTGTGGTGTGACCTACAGCAGCGGTCCCCAATAGCCGGGCCGCGGCCCAGGACCTAGAAGATTGTTTGCTGGCCCGCGGCAATCAGGGCCGTCTTTAACGCGGTACTAATGAAGCGCTTCCATTATGGAAGCGCTTCATTAGTACAGGAGGACCAGGAAGCGGTGAAGGATCCGTACTCACCGCTTCCTGGTCCTCGGCTCGGCTATAGGCTGTGCAGGGCTGCGCACAGCGTGAGGGCGCTCTGTGACCTCACACTGTGCGCCACGATACACAGCCGACAGCAGGATGAAGAGGATCATGATGGTGAGGAGCGGTGGCATCCAGGAGCAGTAGAGGTAAGTGTTTTTTTTTTATTTGCGCTAGGGGCTGACATGGGGGCTTATGGCTGACATAAGGGCTAGGGGCTGTCATATGGCTGATAGCTGACATGGGGAGCTGATGGCTGACATAAGGGCTGGGGGCTGACATGGGGGGCTGATAGATGACTAAAGGTTGGGGGGTTGATCTGAGGCATTGGGGGTCTGATTGACATTGGGGTCTGATTAGGGCTGTCAGCAGAGGTCTGATTAACATTGGGGGTCTGATTGCTGGTCTGACCTGAGGTGTAATGAAAAATATTTTTTTCTTATTGTTCTCCTCTTTGTTATGCGCGTGAATCAGTCAGCGCCGACTAGCACCCCTAAGCCTCGCCCCAGAACCCCTGTGCCCCCTTCCCCCACCTGGTCCCTAGGAAAATTGTCTTGCACGAAACTGGTCCTTGGTGCAAAAAAGGTTGGGGACCACTGACCTACAGCACCAAATCATTAGTTGCATATGGTAAATGTGGTGACATGTTCACTTTAATTGTTAAAAACTAAATTTCTTGCTGTAAAAGCTGCGTGAAAACCAATACTGCTGCCATAACTTCTACAGGAATTGTTGGCCAGCTTTCCTAAAATCCTGTATGGTAATATGCAGTGATATGGGAGTGGGAAATGTGTTTGACATTTACAAGTACAGAAAAGTTAGCAACCCCAGTGGAAACTGCAATGGCCATATCCATTGTCTTTCCATTTTTTTAGAAATAGAGAAAAATTATAGGAGAGGAAAACTCAAGGATCAAGATATACTGAGGGGTTTTATAGGTTTAACATCGGGTCTAGCTAACTGGTGTATACTGGTAGAGGAAAGCTCAAGTATCAATATGTACTGAGGGGTTTTACAGGTTTAACATCAGGTCTAGCCAACTGATATATACTGGTAGAGGAAAGCTCAAGGATCAAGGATTTCTTGTAAAAATCATACTTTTATCATATGCAAATTTCCTTTACTCAGTACGCCTGCGCGGGAATTTAGCAGCAGACAGGGCCAGCGGGAGGAGGAGAGCGCTCGCTGGCCCTGTCTATCAAGAGGAGATGGAGCGTGTCTAGAAGCGGCAGATGCGGCGGCTACCAGCAAGTACACGCCCAACTTGCTGGTAGTAAAGAAATTTGCATATGAAAAAAGTATGATTTTTACAAGAAATAAGCCACAGACAAAAAGGTAGGACATGTATGATTGCACTTAGCTGACATTAGCAAATAGCTAATGTCAGTTAATGAAAATTGCACAATGGGGGGTGACAGAAGCCCTTTAAAAGGGATTGACCCAGGATTTAGGAAAACTAGAAGAATGGTCAGAACTCTGGAAACTGAAATTTAATGTGGATAAGTGCAAGATAATGCACCTGGGGCGTAAAAACCCAAGGGCAGAATATAGAATATTTGACACAGTCCTGACCTCAGTATCTGAGGAAAGGGATTTAGGAGTAATTATTTCAGAAGACTTAAAGGTGGGAAGACAATGTAATAGAGCAGCACGAAATGCCAGCAGAATGCTTGGATGTATAGGGAGAGGTATAAGCAGTAGAAAGAGTGAAGTGCTTATGCCGCTGTACAGAACACTGGTGAGACCTCACTTGGAGTATTGTGCGCAGTACTGGAGGCCATATCTCCAGAAGGATATAGATACTCTAGAGAGAGTTCAGAGAAGAGCTACTAAACTAGTACATGGATTGCAGGATAAAACTTACCAGGAAAGGTTAAAGGACCTTAATATGTATAGCTTGGAAGAAAGAAGAGACAGAGGGGATATGATAGAAACTTTTAAATACATAAAGGGAATCAACTCGGTAAAGGAAGAGAGCATATTTAAAAGAAGAAAAACTACCACAAGAGGACACCGTTTTAAATTAGAGGGGCAAAGGTTTAAAAGTAATATAAGGAAGTATTACTTTACTGAGAGAGTAGTGGATGCATGGAATAGCCTTCCTGCAGAAGTGGTAGCTGCAAATACAGTGAAGGGGTTTAAGCATGCATGGGATAGGCATAAGGCCATCCTTCATATAAGATAGGGCCGGGGGCTATCCATAGTATTCAGTATATTGGGCAGACTAGATGGGCCAAATGGTTCTTATCTGCCGACACATTCTATGTTTCTATGTTTCTATGTTTACAGTTTGTTTTCAAACCAGCACTTAGATCTGAATACTTTTATAATTGCATGCAAAAAAAATTGTATGACCACTGAGTTATTCACTGAAATCTATCTGTATAGCGCCACCTGCTGTTTGCTCTTTTTCTAAATTCTTTGTCCAGTTCACTGAGATGGAAGCACACGCTCAGTTCCATACTTCAACTGCAGCACACAGGACTCTGAGCTGCCAGCTTGAAATAAATCTAGCAGAGCAATTGGGGCAATGAATGGGGGAAAGGGGGAAATCTCTGTATCCATGTGGGGTATAGAACCAGTTCTAAGTTTCTTAGAAAGAGCCTGGGATGCGCTATATGATATCAGAGTTACATTTTTTTATATTAATCATGGGATAACAACTTTAAGCGAGTTTGACTGCAGAGTCAGACTACAAAGTATATATTTTTTTTTATAGTTTGTAACCACAAATCAGGATAGCATCTGTAAAGACAAAGCAGATTCAATGTATATCTTAGATGCACTGGATACATAAAGAAGGAAAATATGTATTCACAGTTGCACCCAGCATTGGTCAAAATCATACTTAATCTATGGATAGTATTTATATCCAGCAACTTACAGTGCAACAAAGTTTGGCGTTATTAATTAAAAAAACTTCTAGTCATTACATAATTGTACTTTTATGAAAGCCAAACAGCGTTCCAGGGCTAATGAGGTATGAAAATGTATAAAACGAATTTACAAATCTCTATAGATAACATAATTCCTAAAGGACAGCCCTATTGCTTGTATTGGACTTTTGTTCCCTATGTTTAATAATTTACTTATTAGGGACTGGTCTCATTACCCTTAGAGATGTAAGATTTCTTTGAGGGCTAGGCAGGTCATCACACCAGAAGGAAAGGAAGTTGACGCTTCACATACAAAAGGTAATAAAGGACGTAAGTTACGTTTGGAGGAATCACTGAACACACTAACGATCGGATCACTTGTAATGTCTCATATCACATGGTATGATGAAATGTCCCATACATGACCGTCTGAGATGTGGAAATCTATTCTGAGATAGGGTGTCCTGCAAGCCTGTTTTTGCTTTTTAATCTTTAAGGAGGCACATGAAACAAGAGGACAGAGCTTATTCTTTGTCTCTGACATCCTAGGAAAGAGGATCATGTGGCCGGACACTCATATCCTTTTTGCTTATGGAATGTACTGCCCCGCAGGCATCGGCCAGTGTACAGACAGACTTGCTGAAATGAGCAGAATCCCATCTGTGATGCAGGCATACAACATCCACATAACCTTCATGAAAATCCAGGATTGAGGATTCACTTAAATAAGAGAAATTATTTGAAGACCATGGGTGCCAAACAGACTACCCCTAAAATTACGCAACCGTGTTTTTTACAAAATACAAGTCTGACCTTTATAAACAGCTCAGATGAACAAAAACTTTTTCCTGCTCCTATTTTCTTTATAAAGTCTGTAACAATGGGCAAGGAGGAGGAGAAACAAGGTACAGTAGATGGGCAAACAAGTGAAAAATGGAATTAGTCAATCACAGAACGCAGCAAAAACTTTCGGCCATATGAAACACTGCACGTGGAATCATTTAAATAAATATATTTTTAGTAGTTGGTATCATTTCAGTTCAGTTAGGCTAGTACACATAAAATACTAATATCAGGCATAAAAACTTTCAAAAGGATATTTAAGCAATTTAGTCATGAATTTTCAGAGTAACTACAGAAGCCGTATCAGGTCTAAGATCTATTTAATAATGTATGAAATTTGTATTGTGTAATCTGGGGACAGATACTCTTTAAAAGGGGTTGTCTCAAAAAAAAAAAAAAAAATTCATTCCAGCAACTAAAGGGTTGTTAGTCCAATAAGCATATGACAATGTATCTTATTCCCTAATACAGTTTTTAAAGCCAACAAGGGTATTAAAAAAATGGCCAATAATGGGGTTTTCTCAGAAATAAAGAGGACCTTTCACGACAAAATTCAGTGCTGCTATAGTGGCAATCCACTCACTCTGGTGGGCCCAGCCACCGCTTTGCATACTTTCCTCAGTAGGGGATTTGCGTGTGTACCCTTTCCGCCTATTAATGGGTCAGCACACACTCTAATCTTCACCAGTCAATGTCTGGTCACCCAGGAGTACTTAAGGTATCTTCCCTGTGGGAGGGTGCTTAACCAATAGGCTGCAGCCTATAGTTTCCTGCAAAGGCGTGCTGCTGTACGCTTGACTGCCTGTGAATTGATGTCACAGCGCGGTGTGGGTTGATCACTCCACACCAACCACAGGAGGGAAGGGAAAAGGTACTAGGCCTGGAAACTAGGGAAAGGGGAAAAGGTCACCCCCTAGTGAATCCCTAAACCGAGCCCTGACTACTATAAGTATGAACAGACCTTGATGGTAGAAATGTTCATACGCTGGAACCTAGGGCCCTATCTGACCCTAAAGGGCCCTGGAAATAGTGTCAGAACAAGAGATGACCTGTTCCTTCCCAGCTGAAGGAACAGGAGACTCCCTCAGGCCTAATATCAAAAGGTAGGGGGAAAACCACAAACAAGAAATAGGGAAAAGACACTTAACTCCGAAGAATACAGACGAGCAGGAACTCAAAGGAGAACAAGACACCGGCTCTTTACAACCTGAAAGGAGCCATCATCCGCATAGCATGATGGGTGAGGCCAGACTAAATAGAGGAGTTAGAATGACCACTTAAGCTACACCTGAGACCAGAGGTGTGGTCATACCTAGCAACAACAAAAGAAAAAAGTGAAACCAGAGGGGCTGTCAGATCACATCACATTTAGCCAGTCTCTTAGATCTTCTGACCCCTGTCACAGGAGGGACCGTGACAATCGACTTCTGCTTGTTTCCTGGATTTTCACCCTGACCTGAGCTCTGCCTGATATCCATTTTGACCCTGAGCTGACAGCCTTGACCTTGTATCGGATCGCACAAACTCTGTCTGCCCTGACCATGGATGTGCTTGGCACCAGTATCTCTTGACCCCGGTGGGTCAGCAGTCACTTGAATAGAAACTACTCAAAAGGTAGTGGCCTGGTGGTTACCCCGACAGATCCCTGAATAGGGGTTAAAAGGTGAATACAGAGGGGGGCACTTAGAGAACACCTTTAGGACAAGCCCCAAGCCCTAACTTGCAGATAGATCATCAATATATAAGTCCCAAAAAAGGACATCTGGGAGGAGCCTTGTGAGCTACTATTTCACATCCAGCTGCTCTCAGCAAATCTGCATTGTTGGGAGTGTTTGTAGTAATGCTGCTTGACTGAAGGAAACTCAACTACTGCTGAAACGGTCATTATGAGAGCTCTCTGATTGTGAGAGCTTCATAGGGGAAAATATTGACACAAACTGGTTTAACCCTTTAAAGGGAGTCTGTCACCACATTTGAGCATATTAGACTGATCAAATAGCATTATATGTGCCACCCAGAACTTAAAAACGGTACCTTTGTTGTATCTAATGGAGTTTTTTTTCAGCCAAAAATGAACTTTTAAGATTCTGTAAATGCGCCCTCCCAAGTGCCCAGGGCGGCGTCTCAATCGTCCGAGCCCCAGGCAGCACCTCCTCAACGGCTCATAACCCCGCCCTCCGTGTGTGTCTCTGCCCGCCCGTTTACTCTCCTCCTCTCTCCTTTTCCACTGCGCTGAATTCGTAGCGCAGTGGAAAAGGAGAGAGGAGGAGAGTAAACGGGCGGGCAGAGGCACACGGAGGGCGGGGTTATGAGCCATAGAGGAGGTGCTGCCTGGGGCTCGGATGATTGAGACGCCGCCCTGGGCACTTGAGAGGGCGCATTTCCAGAATCTTAAAAGTTCATTTTTGGCTGAAAAAAAACTCCATTAGATACAACAAAGGTACCGTTTTTAAGTTCTGGGTGGCACATATAACGCTATTTGATCAGTCTAATATGCTCAAATGTGGTGACAGACTCCTTTTAAGAGACCGCTGACTTTCCAGGGTCTGAATCACTCTTGCTCTACTGTTCATAATAAGGCCTAGACAGCGTAGTCACAAATATGTTCTCTGAAGTTCAACAAAGTTTCTGTCACGGCTGTGTCATGGTCTTGTTGCTATGCGCCATGACACGTTTGCCGTACTTGCTGGTTGCCAGCGGCAATGTGTCATTTATGCAGCATGTGTGTGCACTGCCCCTTATTTCCTGGTTCCTTCCCTGTCTGGTGCTGGACGGATTAACTACCTGGCTGGGTGTGGCCACTTGGTTTATTTTGCCTGTGGCCTGTAGACTGGAGTCAGTTGTCCTCCAGCCTTTGTTGGTGCTGGAGCTTTGCTCCTGACCGGCTTTTTCCATCTGCCCAGTGCTTGAGGGCCACCTTGTGGAACATCAATGTCATCCCGGTGTCACCTTTCCTTTACTACCTTATTTTATGTGTGGTGTTGTTAGTATGGGTTGGTGTTATATGTCTGGTCGTCATTACATGTCTGGTGGGGTTTGTTGTCCAGCATGTTTGCTAGATATTTCCATGTCTATCGGTGTGGCCTCCGGAAACGGGTGTCTGGGTTCTCCAGAGGGGGAACCACAAGTCAGTGTGCAGCTCTGCCAGGGGCCGCCATGCATCCTGTCTGCATGGGGGTTCGGTCGTCGCTGTTGCCGCAGCAGGTAAGTGCGTGTGGTTTCTGGGCTCTTACCTGCAGATTCAGTAGCTGTTCACTGCCTGTCCCTTTCCTTGCAGCTAGGCCGGTGGAGACTCCTGTTCATCCGTGTCTGGGATGAACAGGTTGTCTCAGCCCTTTCTCTGTTTGAGGGATTATCAGGGCGACTCAGGGTCCTAGGTTCCTGGGTATGAGCCGTACTACCATCCAGGTCCTCTCATACGGTTAGCATTCAGGGCAAGGATTAGGGAAACATAGGAGATGACTTGCTCCCTTATCCCGATCCCTGGCCTAGTTGCTCCCTGCTTTCCCCACGGTATACGGTGGGGCGTTTCCCCCACTCCCCATCGTGACGGGTTCATAGGCGAAGCTAAAAACTCCTATGGATGTTGTAAATTTTTTATGATAGAATTCATACAACTAGATCATTGCACAACATGCCTTACATGAAGTGCATATTTGACATACTTACTCAGCATATATAAATACACTGAACAAAAATATAAACTCAACTCTTTCGGTTTTGCTCCCATTTTTCATGAGCTGAACTCAAAGCTCTGAAACATTTTCTACATACACAAAAGACCCATTACTCTCAAAATATTGTTCACAAATCTGTCTAAATCTGTGTTAGTGAGCACTTCTCCTTTGCCAAGATAATCCATCCCACCTCACAGGTGTGGCATATCAAGGTGCTGATTAGACAGTATGAATATTGCACAGGTGTGCCTTAGATTTCCCACAATAAAAGACCACTCTAAAATGTGCACAGTTTTGCCAAAGTGGGGGGATGGGGGTGTCAGAAAACCAGTCCGTATCTGGTGTGGCCACCATTTGCCTCACGCAGTGCAACACATCTCCGTCGCATAGAGTTGATCAGGATGTTGATTGTGGCTTGTGGAATGTTGGTCCACTCCTCTTCAATAGCTATGCGAAGTTGCAGAATATTGGCAGGAACTGGAACATGCTGTCGCATAGGGGTGGGCGATATGCGATATAAATTTGTGCCACGATATGGATTTTGTGCATATCGCAGGACCGCGATATGATCGCTCTCTCGGCACAGTCCCTCCCTCCCCACTGTGTGCGGCTGCCGCTGACCACCAATGAGAACAGAGTAGGAGGAGGAGGGGAGGGACTGTGGCAACTGCGCCACCAATGAATGTGCCGGCCATATCCCGGCCCCTATGACTGCACGCTGCGATCCGCCGCAATTAACCCTTCAGTTGAGGGGTTAATCGCGCGGATCACAGCGTCCTGTCAGAGGTCGGGTGCCGGGAATGTTCTTCAGTCTCTGCATTGGTGGCAGTGGGCAGTTCCGATCGGAGTCCCAGCAGTGTAATGCTGGGGCTCCGATCGGTTACCATGGCAGCCAGGAGTCACGCTACTGAAGTCCTGGCTGCCATGGTATGTTAGTGAGCAGCATTATACTCACATGCGCCGTGGCCGCCGGTCGCTCCTTCTGTCTGTGCGGCGCATTGCTAATGCTTATAGCATTAGCAATGCGCCGCACAGACCTATGAGAAGAAGGAGCGCCCGGCGGCCACGACTCACGCGAGTATAATGTTGCTCACTAACATACCATGGCAGCCAGGACTTCAGTAGCGCCCGTTTAAACACCCCCCCCTCCCCAAATATAGAAAACAATATATCGCGATATATATCGCATATCGCACATGCTTAAAATTATATCGCAATATAGATTTTAGGCCATATCGCCCACCCCTACTGTCGTATACGCCGATTCAGAGCATCCCAAACATGCTCAATGGGTGACAGGTCCAGTGAGTATGCTGGCCATGCAAGAACTGGTATGTTTTCAGCTTCCCAGAATTGTGTACAGATCCTTGCAATATGGGGCCTTGCATTATCATGCTGCAACATGAGGTGATGGTCATGAATGAATGGCACAACAAGGGGCCTCAGGATCTCGTCATGGTATCTCTGTGCATTCAAAATGCCATCAATAAAATGCACCTGTGTTCGTTGTCCATAACATACGCCTGCCCATACCATAACCCCACCGCCACCATGGGCCACTCAATCCACAACGTTGACGTCAGCAAACCGCACACCCACACAACGCCACACACGCTGTCTGCCATTTGCCCTGAACAGTAAAAACCGGGACTCATCCATGAAGAGAACACCTCTCCAACGTGCCAGACGCCATCGAATGTGAGCATTTGCCCACTCAAGTCGGTTACGACGACGAACTGCAGTCAGGTCCAGACCCCGATGAGGACGACGAGCATGCAGATGAGCTTCCCTAAGACGGTTTCTGACAGTTTGTGCAGAACTTCTTTGGTTATGCAAACCAATTGTTGCTGCAGCTGTCCGGGTGGCTGGTCTCAGACGATCATGGAGGTGAACATGCTGGATGTGGAGGTCCTGGGCGGGTGTGGTTACATGTGGTCTGCGGTTGTGAGGCCGGTTGGATGTACTGCCAAATTCTTCTGAAACGCCTTTGGAGACGGCTTATGGTAGCGAAATGAACATTCATTGCACAGGCAACAGCTCTGATAGACATTCCTGCAGTCAGCATGCCAATTGCACGCTCCCTCAAATGTTGCGACATCTGTGGCATTGTACTGTGTGATATTTTTGTTCAGTGTATATAAATCAATACTGAAAAATGTCAGTGAATTGAATTTCTTGCTTCTTATTAACTTATTCTGACACTGATCACCTACCAGCATAACTAACACTTACATAAGCCATGCACTGAGACATCAAAGTCTATTATTTTATCCATGTCACATTTATGCATACTTAGGTCATGTTCAGAAGTAATAAAAGGCAAGATAAAACACGGAACAGTTAGTGTTTATTTTTTTTTCTATTTGTTTCTTTTTTGAGGTCCCTTGCAAAAACTTTTAGCAATTTTTTTTTAACCTTCCAGTTTTGAAACGTAGGTGGAAAAGTGGATGTGGCTACATATGTTAATGAGTTCCGCTCCAGATTTATGAAGGGGACTTTTTTAGAAAGGTCCAAAAAAAAAGTCCCAAGTCACTCTTGTAGGATGTGGTGCAAAAAAATAGACTATCAGTTCTAGATAAAAGTGTTAGGTTTAAAGATGCGCCAAATTTAACAAACAATCTGTCGATTAATACATTTGGTGCAAAGTACTCCAACACAGATTCAAGGAAAACCGATATCAAATATTAGGGTAGGTTCACATCTCCGCCAAAGTTAATCCAGTAGTCTTTTCTGGCAGAGGAACAGACCACGGGACTCACCGTATCCAGCACAGTCAGATATCACTGAGGGGATCACTGTGTGGGATCCAACACCTTTCTGGCATAAGTGCATGTAGCCCAAAGGTGATCCTATTCAAAATGACCATGCTTTTAGCTATGACACTGCAGACACCCTTACTCCAGTGCACATGTACTCACTTTACTTCATCTTACCTATTTCATGATACTATGAATGACAGATGACTGTGTGAACATTACATTAATGAGCAGGAGGAGTAGAAGAAATTACTACTTCCACAATGTGGTCATGCCATCAAGGTTGCCTCATACACATATTGTGGCAGGAAGGTCAGGCAAGAGAGGTGGAGCAGGCATGTGAAGCAGAGAAAAAAATTACAACTTACATCCTCGTCAT
Source organism: Bufo bufo (assembly GCF_905171765.1). NCBI lineage: Eukaryota > Metazoa > Chordata > Amphibia > Anura > Bufonidae > Bufo > Bufo bufo. Next base: position 249,938,685 of record NC_053392.1, read on the forward strand.
GATACTGGATGACACAGTGACGCCAAGCCATGAAATAAATAGAAGTCAGAAAGTAAACCTCATAGAACATATGCTGAACAAGAATAAATAGATAGCAAATTTTACATATACTGTATACAGCTGCATAGTGCTGATCAATTGCAACATCCACCATCGCCCACTGGGGTTGAGGTCCTCCATCCACTTCAAGGCTTCAACACATAGAACATAAAAACTTACCGATAACCAGATGACTGGAATCTTTACTACTGTTCTGTAGAGCTTTCTGTAAAGTCTTAAACAGGCTTTCTAGTATTTTTACATTGCTGGCCTACCCTCATGATTATTTTCAATGTTATCCGTTCCCGACATCCGCAGTACACGTAAGGCAGTTGTCGGGTCTTTAAAAATGGCTCAGCTTCTGATCAGGCACAATAGCCATAGAGTGCCTGCTGTTGTACACAGCAGACACTTGGTGGCTGCATCCGAGTGGTTCATTATCGGGAGTGCTGCATTCTGCACTGAACGGCTGCCCATGGCAAGATCGCTATGGAAGCCTTGGGCCTTCTGAAGGTTCTGAGGCCTGCCACTGAGATGTTCCTATCAAGTTCTGCCTATGGCAGGGCTTGGAAGGAACTTAGTGCTTCTTCCATACACTACAATGGTAAATCATTGCAGGATAAGACATTTTCAAGTCCACAGGGGGAATACAAATAAATGTAAGTTAAGGTAAAAAACGTTTTTAAAAACATAAAAAAAATCCATATAAAAATTCAACTGACAAAAGAAAAGCAAGATCATTAGTATCGCTGCATCCCAAAATGACTGTGTTATTTGAATATAAAAAAGTTTATCCTGTACAGAGAACAGCATAACAGGAAAAAAAAAATTCAAATTAGTTTCACCTCCCCAAAAAAATTGTCCAAAAAGTGATCAAAAAGTTATAAACATCCCAAAATGGTATCAATAAAAATACAGATCACCCTGCAAAAAAAATGAGCCCTCACACAGCCCCATAAATGTAAATATTTAAAAAGTTATGGGGGTCTGAGTATGGCGATCCAAACATGAAATGTATTTTTAAAATTTTCAATTTTTTATTAAACTTCTAAAACAAAAGAAAAAATTATAAAAATGTGTGTGTGTGTGTGTGTGTTTAAAGCTTTTTGCATAATAATTGCACGTCTAAAAAAAAAAACTAAAAACTTTTTCTCGTTGTTTCCATTGGGGGACACAGACCATGGGTATAGCTTAGAGGTATTAGTAGGGGGGACACTATGCAAATGAAGAGCTCCTCCTCCTCGGGCTATACCCCCCGTCTCCAGCAGGAGAAACTCAGGCGTTGCAAAAGCAGTAGGAGAAGGAGAAAGAATCCAATAATGGAAACCATCAAACCAAGGCCAAGAGGCCCAACCAACAACATAACAGAACCCCTCCTGCAACAAGCAGAATAGGCGGGAGCTGTGTCCCCCAATGGAAACAACGAGAAAAAGATTTTACAGGTGAGTTTCACAAAAAATCTCCTTTTCTCGTACATTCCATTGGGGGACACAGACCATGGGACGTCCTAAAGCAGTCCATGGGGTGGGAAAAAACATCAACACCACCAGTAAGAACGTCCAACTGTCAGACAGGAACCACAGCCTGCAAAACCTTGCGGCCCAAGACAGCATCAGCTGAGGCCAGCGAAAGTAACTGGTAAAACTTCGAAAAGGTATGCAAGGACGACTGAGTAGCCGCCTTACACAACTGAGACGCAGAGGCACGATTGCGTCTTGCCCAGGAAGCTCCCACAACCCTAGTGGAGTGAGCAGTAATCCGCGACGGGGGAACCATGCCACGATCGCGATAAGCCGCGGCGAAAGACGAGGGGATCCATCTCGCCACAGTGACCGTTGAGGCCGCCAGGCCCTTACAAGGCCCCTCTGGAATCACAAAGAGGGAGTCTGAACAACGAAAGGAGGCAGTAGCCTTCAGATACACCTTCAGGGCCCGGACCACATCCAGGGAACGTAAAGCGCGCTCCTTAGGATTTGCCGGAGAAGGGCAAAAGAAGGGCAGAACAAGATCCTCATTAAGATGGAAGGGCAAAAAGGATGGAACAGGACGGAGTACCACTTTATCCTGATGAAAAACCAGAAAGGCTCCTGGCAGGAAAGAGCGGCCAGCTCCGATACTCGCCTAATGGAAGATATGGCCACAAGGAAGACCACCTTCCAGGTAAGAAGAGTCAGGGAGACCTCCCTCAAAGGCTCGAAGGGAGCTGCCTGGAGATCACGGAGGACCAACTTGAGATCCCCTGGAGGCAAAGGGGGGACGGACGGAGGGCCCGAAGGTACCACCCCCTGCAGACAGGTCTTCACAGGACCCAGGAGAGCGAGAGATCCCAGAAAAAAAGACTAAGGCCGAAACTTGGCCCTTCAGGGAGCTCAGGAACAGACCCAGCTCAAGAACGGACTGAAGAAAAGAAAGAATGGAAAAACGAAGGGGAGGGAACCCCGAATTCTCACAAACAGCAGGAAGGCCTTCCAGGTACTGGTAGTAAATCCTGGAGGAAGCCGACTTCCTTGCCCTGAACCTGGTCCTAACCACAGAATCCGAAAACCCCCTCTTTTTCAGGATGGAGGTTTCAACAGCGACGCCGTTAAACTAAGAGACCGTACATTTCGGTGGAAGAGCGGTCCTTGAGACAGGAGATCTTCTCTGTCAGGAAGAGGCCATGGGGCGTCTGGCGCAGAACCCGCGGTAGTGAATGGAGGGAAGGAAGTGGAGGGAAGACAGAGGAGGCTAAAGTCCTTCCACGGAGACACCAGCGCATCCACCCAGTGCGCCTTCGGGTCCCGATAGCGAGCCAGGAACACCGGAACCAGGACGTTGAGCCTGGACGCCATCAAGTCCACGTCCGGACAGCCCAACCAGTGACAGACGTCTTCGAATTCATCTGGATGTAGAGACCACTCGCCTGGATCTACTTTGCTGCGGCTTACGAAGTCCGCTGCCCAGTTGTCAACTCCCAGGATGTACACCGCAGACAACATCGGAACGTGAGTTCTGCCCACTGCAGGGTCCTCTTCACTTCCTGCAACACCGCCCGACTGTGGTCCCACTTTCTGACTGAATCCGCACCGGACGGCCGGCCAGGAGAGTAGACCAATGGGAGAGGGAGTGAAAAATCGCTCTCAGCTCTAGGATGTTGATCGGGAGTCGAGCCTCCGCCGCCTACCAACCCCCTGGACCGCGAGGGACCGGAGAACGCCGCCCCAACCCAGGAGACTGGCAGCGGCGGAGACGAATGTCTCAGAGACCGGGAGAAGGATCTCCCCGACGTCAGATTCGGAAGGGGCAGCCACCGAGGAAGAGATGCCCGAACCCGCAGAGACAGGCGGACTCGAGAGTCCAGACACCGAGAGGTCTTGTCCCAGAGGTAAAGGATCTCTCGTTGAAGCGAACGGGTGAGAAATTGGGCATATGGCACGGCCTCGAAGGAGGCCACCCTAAGACCCAGGGCCCATATGCACTCCCGAATAGAGAGGCACGGGAGCGCAGCAGGTGCGACACCGCCCCCTGGATCTGGGAGGACCTGGAGTCTGGAAGATACACCTTGGCAGCCGAGGTATTCAGAACCATACCCAGAAAGGAAGAGATGACTTTGGGACCTCCCCAAAGTTGACCAGCCAACCAAATCGTTCCAGAGTCCGAACGGTGATCCGGACGCTGTCCTCGGCCTGCGGAAGCGAGGGGGCCTTTATCAGAAAGTCGTCCAGATAAGGCAGCAAAATAATGCCCCTGGAGCGAAGAAGCGCCATGAGCGGTGCAAGGATCTTGGTAAAGACCCGAGGGGCGGTTGCTAACCAGAAGGGAAGAGCGACAAACTGATAGATCTGGTTGCTAATGGCGAAGCGTTGCTGACTTTCTGCGATAGGGACGTGCAGATAGGCGTTCTAACTCCGCACCCGCAGAAGCTTGTCGAGTAGCTTCAGATCCAGGATCGGCCGCACCGATCCATCCTTCTGTGGACCACGAACAGGTTTGAATAAAAAACCTGTGCCTTGTTCTTCTGGGGGAACTGGCAATAACCCCCCCCCCCCTTCCCAGTCCAGAAGGGAAGAGACAGCCCTCAAAAGGCCTGAGGCACGGGCCGGCTCCCCTGGAACGCGTGAAGGGAAAAAACGTTCCGGTGGTCCGGACGCGAATTCTATCTTGTATCCCGACGATACAACTTCTAGCGCCCAGGTGACCTGAACAGGAGCCCTCCAGACCTGCTGAAAGGCGAGTAGGCGCCCCGTCCCTTCATGCGGAAGCCTGCTGGGAGCACCAGGACGGGCTGACTGCACCCTCTGGTGTCCGGAAGGCTGGGGCTCAAGGAGGGCTTCTTGCGGTAGTCCCGAGACCCCCCAGAGAGGAAGCAGACGACGCCCTGCAAAGGACTGGTACCGGGAACCAGAAGCCCTGGACCGAAAGGAGCCATGGCTCTGGGCTGGGGAAGATGTGTACTCTTGCCTCCTGACGCAGCAGAGATGAATTCGTCCAGCTGAACCCCAAAAGGTCTGGACCCTTCAAAAAAGAAGGTGAACAAGGGAACGCTTAGAAGCAGCGGCAGCGTTCCATACCGTCAACCAGACCTCTCTGCACTGAATGACCGAGAGGGCAGAGATGCGGGCAAAGAGGGAACTCAAGTCCATGGAAGCCTCACATAGGAAGATGGAAGCCTGAGACATTTGGAGAGATCAAGTCCTACATCACCTGGTATTCCCCGGCGGTTTCCCATCCAAGTACAAACCAGGCCCGACCCTGCTTAGCTTCCGAGATCGGCCGTGTTCAGGGTGGTGTGGCCGTAGGCCCAGCGTGTCGGCAGACGAAACTTGTTCCGCCATTTCTTGGTGGTGGCGCTGTAACCACACTGAAATGGAGTCATCCGAGGAGGAATACTGCCGCCCATACTGCCTCTTAGTGGATAGGCATCCTCTGTGAGAATCACTGAGAGGAGATGGAGTGGGGGGCGCCACAGAATTGGTAGCCGCCCCACCCTCCATAAAGGACGTGGCCGCCTTGGCTACTAAGGCCAGATCCGGGGCCGCCCTGGGCATGTCGGAAGCCCAGATGGGTACCGCTGTCTCCACAGAGAGGCACGATTGCGTCATGCAGAGGGGGGACTGGGCTGAGCAAGAGAAGTAGGAGATCCTGTCCAGGGGCAGGGCACAAGACACAGGCGACAGAAAAAAGGCTGAAGGCACACCTGACAGGACCCCGGTGGGGCCTGAGAAATGGCTATGGCAGACTAAGGGGAGACCCGAGAGACCTCCCTCATCTTTTTAAAGTCTTTATCTCTACACCTGTTTTAGCTTAGCAGCAAGGTCTGACAAAGTCCATCTGTATCTGCCACAGGCCAGGAGTGGATTAGGCATAATGGCTGACAAATAAGAATTAGAAAATCTCCTACCAGTTGTCTGAAATGTCCCATCACTCAGGCAACAGAAGAGAGGACCTCCAGCGGAGATGAGCAGGGGAAGTCACGCGAGAGTTCGGAAACTGCACGGCCGTACACAGCGAGGAGGAAGCGCCAGAGCGGAACCGAGGCTCCGCCCCCCCGGTCGCGTCAAAATGGCGCGAAAAGAGCACGCGCACGCTGTATGAAAAAATGGACCCACCAGGGCCCGATCCGCACAGCACAGATAATGTCCCTGGGGTGTGGGGAGGAAAGCACCGCCGGTGGCTGCCGCGCCGAACTCTGTGGTGCGTCCCCTGCAAGGAAAGGAGCGATGCCGGCAAGTGCCGAGCCTTAAAGGCAGGCAATATGTGCCCCTAATAAAGAGCCCCCAGAAGGACTCCTATCTCTGCAGCTCACCCAGGCAGCCACAGGAGTAATGAGGATGGAGAGAGGGAGGAAGGAGGGGGAGGGGGATGGCAGGGATGCAGGCAATACTTATCTGCTTCTGCAGTCTTCTCCCTCGACTCCAGGACCAGCAGGGATGCACCTCTTCAGACTTGCCCAGGAGTGCAGTGCTCTGGTGGAGGGTGGCAGCAGGTGACCCAGTGGCTGGTGGGATGCCGGAGCTGACAGGTCGAGCCCGGATCCACTTGTCTTCTTTGGGGGCAATGGAGGCAGCGTCCCAAAGACGGCGGCGGGCACTCCACGGGGGACCAGGAAAGCGCTATGCTGACCTGTGTCCCCATCTAGAAAGAAAATAACAAACCGGAGTAGAGATAGTGATCGTGTGAACCTCCTTCACCGGACACTAAGCAAAGACTGAGTTCCTCCTGGTGGAGTCGGGGGGTATAGCCCGAGGAGGAGGAGCTCTTTTGTATTTGCATAGTGTCCCTCCTACTAATACTTCTAAGCTATACCCATGGTCTGTGTCCCCCAATGGAATGTACGAGAAACAACAGTTTTTTTAGTCGCTGCATTCCAAGAGCTATATCATATTCAATTTTGCGCCGATGTGACAACATATGGGCTTGTATTTTGCAGGACAAGATGTAGTTTTCATTGGTACCATTTTGGGGTACATGAAACTTTGAATGACATTTTTCTTTTGAGATAAGAAGAATAAAAATCTGTTATTTTTGTGTTTTTATATGTTGCTCACAGGGCAGATAGAACGGTGTTACATCAGGAAGAACTGAAATTTGCTGCAAGTATACAATATATGATTCATACTTGCATACACTACAATGCCACTGCCCATAACGTAATATCATTTAATTTAACCCATGTATTGCTCTGTGGTACAAAGTAGGGTCTTTGTTTTTTCTAGTAAAAAGAGAAAAAAGGTCCAGCTCGGTTAAAATGTTACCTCTATTTTTCAGTGCAGATAAAAGCCAGTTACAGTCCAGTCTACATGTTTCGGATCAGAGACCATAGCGATCCTTCCTCATGACATACACATACTGAGGAGGGGGTTGGATATATAGCGCCTCCACTTAAAAGCAGGTGGACGCACTAAGTACAAACCCCTCCTTCAAATGAAATTGACAACATGTGCTAAAAAGCATGGTTGATTAAAACAAAAGAACACACACAAGTCATGGATCAAAAATTCTATAATGTAATATCAGGTCATGTTTCCGATTGAGTCCACTAGGTGTAGTGGACCACATTTTAAAGATCCAAAAGGACTCACGATTCAAAAGCTTCTTCTTGTAATCACCACCCCTAGGCGGTGAAGTAACCCTTTCCAGGCCTTGCACTGTTAAACCCTCTGTGTTGCCACCATGCACCACTGAGAAATACAGGCTGACTGCAGACACAGCCCTGGCATGTGAATGAGGGATGTCAGAGATGTGCCTGCACAGTATACCAACCAATATACTGGAGGGAACAGAGGGTGCATGAGATACAATACACCACATGAGTGCTGTTACAGTTGATGTATTGTTTGATGGAAAAACAGATTCATGGCAGAGGAAAAAACTTCCTTGCCAGGTCGCATATAAGAGCAACACGTACAAATTTTATGCCCATATTTGTAGCTTCCGAGAAAACGCAACACACTGAAGAGGCTCGTGCCCCCTCAGAATACAAAGAGGGGCAGAGTCTGTTGCCCAGTGTGGGCGCTCTACAGGCTGAGCACAAGATGAAAAAACGGCGTGCAGGACGTAAACATTCCAAAGGGAGGTCGATATCCCTCACGCAACAGGAGAATGAGATGAATATCCAGGTCTTTAATCTTTCCGCAAATTCATTTTCCCCGTCTTGTCAGGCGGACATTTATTATAGATCTAAATAGATTTGCACGGGGCTTGACTGTGAAAAAACATTTTGCGGACTGTCAGGATTCCACCCCAGCCCTCTCCAACGAGCCCACCTTGCCTATGTGTAATGCTGATGTAGTCTGCTTTGATGAGTCACGCCATTCACCTGTGTCCTCTTTTTCTTTTCAAGAATTGTCCAATTTATCTTTTTTACAGCAATCCCGTACTATTCCTGATTTCGATCCGGGCAGTGATTTTGCACACAAGTTCACTGCTCATAACCCTGGGTTTTACCCCATTCATTCACGCACCCCAGGGGATAGGCAATCGCCTAGGGCAACTTTATTTAACAACCTGTCATATACAGAGCGACAAGCCCTGTCCGAACTCGAGTCAATGCCCGACATTTCTATTAAATCGGCTGATAAGGGGGGAGCAGTGGTCATCCTGGATAAAGCTATCGATAAGTTACAAAATGTATTAATGCTAGAAGACACCTCTGTTTATGAGGAGCTTCCAGGTGATCCCACTCCCCTCTTTCAGCAACAAACACAATGCCTCTTGGAGAAGGGATTGGAAAATGGTTATTTGGATCAACGTCAAAGCGATTTTATTTTTGTCCAATTTCCAGTGATCCCCATTTTCCACTCCCTTCCCAAGATACACAAGGGAGATTTCCTCCTTCCATGCGTCCTATTGTGTCGGGCATTGGCTCGTTCTCCGAACATCTCTCAGCCTGGGTTGACTCTCTGCTGCAGCCACTGGAGCAGGAAATACCTGGTTTCCTACAAGACACCAGGAGTGTTCTACAGGCTTTTCATAGCCTGAAGTGGGAGCCACGTTTTGCATGGATCACTGCAGACGTGACTTCCCTGTACACCGTCATTCCACATGACTTGGCTGTACGGGCATTACGCTGGTTTCTTGCTGTATATTCAGATTTTTCAACCCCCTTCCAGGGCTACGTGTGCGATGTGGTTCTTTTCCTATTAAAACACAACTTTTTCATGTTCAATGACAGGTTTTTCCTGCAATTGTCGGGAGTTTCCATGGGAGCCAAATTCTCCCCCTCCCTGGCCAATGTGTACATGCATTTTTATTCTCCCGGACCAATCCCTGGGCATCCTCGCTGGAGTGGTATGGCCGTTACATCGACGACCTGCTGTTCATATGGTCGGGCGATGTGGCGACCATACCACTCTTTTAGGAGTTTTTGAATTGCAATGTGTGCAATTTGAAATTTACTGTGCACTCGCATGCTACTTACATTTCTTTCTTGGACTTGTCTCTGGAGGGCGACGAGCGCACTGGTTCAATTAACACCCGCACTTTTCGCAAAGAAACCGCGGGTAATACAACTCTCCATGCGGCATCTTGTCATCCTCCCCATGTTGCTAAAAATATCCCTACGGGTGAGTTTATTCGCATCAGACGAAACCGCCCTCAGGATGCAACATGCCGCATGGAGATGCGATCTGCTGCCTTCCGCCTTTCCATGAGACAATATTCCCAGCACAGTTTAGCATGCGCCCAGAAGGAAGCCCTGTCTAGACCCAGACAATCATTATTTACCCACCACAAGCACACACGTCGCTCTGAGAACTCAGATCAGTCACGGCATTCCTTGCCTGCCTGTTTTTGTCACTACTTATAGAGCACAATACTCGCAGATCTGTAATATAGTAAGAAAACACTTACCTGTACTGACAACAGATGACCAATGGCGCAGTGTCTTGAAGGGTGGCATCTTGTGCTCAGCCTGTAGAGCGCCCACACTGGGCAACAGACTCTGCCCCTCTTTGCATTCTGAGGGGGCACGAGCCTCTCCAGTGTGGTTGCGGTTTCTCGGAAGCTACAAATATGGGCATAAAATTTGTACGTGTTGCTCTTATATGCGACCTGGCAAGGAAGTTTTTTCCTATGCCATGAACCTGTTTTTCTATCAAACAATACATCAACTGTAACAGCACTCACGTGGTGTATTGTATCTCATGTACCCTCTGTTCCCTCCAGTACATTGGCTGCACCACCAATGGCCTTAAGGTTAGACTGTGCAGGCACATCTCTGCCAGGAATGTGTCTGCAGTCGGCCTGCATTTTTCAGTGGTGCATGGCGGTGACACAGAGGGTTTAACAGTGCAAGGCCTGGAAAGGGTTACTTCACCGCCTAGGGGTGGTAATTACAAGAAGAAGCTTTTGAATCGCGAGTTCTTTTGGATCTTTAAAATGGGGTCCACTACACCAAGCGGACTCAATCGGAAACATGACCTGATATTACATTATTGAATTTTTGATCCATGACTTGTGTGTTCTTTTGTTTTAATCAATCATGCTTTTTAGCTCATGTTGTCAATTTCATTTGAAGGAGGGGCTTGTAGTTAGTGCGTCCACCTGCTTTCAAGTGGAGGCGCTATATATCCGACCCCCTCCTCAGTATGTGTATGTCATGAGGAAGGATCGCTATGGTCTCTGATCCGAAACATGTAGACTGGAGTGTAACTGGCTTTTATCTGCACTGAAAAATAAAGGTAACATTTTAACCGAGCTGGACCTTTTTCTCTTTTTACTCAAGTAACGCTGTGGTTCTTGGCGTGGTCCGTGCTTGGTGTGACAGGGTTTGAGCACGCCTATACTCTCTCTTTGCCTACCTTTGTTTTATTTAGCATGAGGCCATCAGAAATCATATGATGAGTATTAGCTAGGAAAGTCATAGGTTTAGCTGCCACAAATGTCTTTATAGTCTACACTAAACCTCAACCCCAATCATAAATCAATTATCTGAAGGTTTTTCGGTAGGAGATCCTGTAAGGAGATATTTTATACTGTGCTTTATGAAGATATGGAAATGGTATGACTCAGATTAGGTTAGCCTACAAATAACTAAGGCCTATAAGTAACCAAAATGTTTACAGCAATCAGTATTAAAACCGCCTTAGGGTCCATTCACACGTCCGTAGTGTATTGCAGATCCGCAATACACCCGGCCGGCACCCCCCATAGAACTGCCTATTCTTGTCCGCAATTGCGGACAAGAATAGGACATGTTCTATTTTTTTTGCGGAGCCGCGCCCCGAAAGTTCAGGGCCAAAGCCCGGAAGTTCAGGGCCAAAGCCCGGAAGTTCAGGGCCAAAGCCCGGAAGTTCAGGGCCAAAGCCCGGAAGTTCAGGGCCAAAGCCCGGAAGTTCAGGGCCAAAGCCCGGAAGTTCAGGGCCAAAGCCCGGAAGTTCAGGGCCAAAGCCCGGAAGTTCAGGGCCAAAGCCCGGAAGTTCAGGGCCAAAGCCCAGAAGTTCAGGGCCAAAGCCCAGAAGTTCAGGGCTGCGCTCCAGAAATGCGGATGAGGAGAGCACATAGTGTGATCTCCGCATCCATTCCTGCCCCATTGAGAATGAATGGGTCCGCACCCGTTCCAGAAATTGCGGAACGGATGCGGACCCATTTGCGGACGTGTGAATGGACCCTTATAGTGGGTTATAAATGTAAGTGATGAGATGCTGATGCTACAGGCGGCCTGTTAGAAAAGCTTTTGCATCAGAGTCCCTACGATACTTCCTGCACTCCGGAAACACGGGGTTATCATAGGGATTGTGGATCACCTAGCAATCATTGGAATTAGGAGTATTAAGCTAATATGGCAGAGAGTGTCCGTAGACCAGCAGTGGCAAACGTATGGCGCGGGTGGCAGAAGCAGCACTCAGTGCCCCATCTGTGGGAACCCACACACTGGAAAATGCTATGGTGTACCAATATGCCTTAGACTATTCCTGCCATTCATCAGAGCAGGGCGCGCTATGAACAGCATAGGCAGGGCATTGACAGGCTATGGAAGATATACTGTAAGTGGGTTTTGGGTTGCAGTTTGGGCACACGGCCTCTAAACGGTTCGCCACCGCTGCCCTAGACTGTTAAATCCTGGAGGTGCAATCCATCAAAGGAACTAAGGTGCATGTCCCCGAAGTACCGCCACATAGCACATAAGATGCTGGGTGGATTCAAACCCAGAACCCAGCGCTCTAAGGCACTGCTGCTAAACACTGTGCCAATGTGCTGACCACTATACATTACGACAATCAATAAAAGGTGAGTTTTACACTGGGTTATTCTATACTATTGGAAGAGGGATTTAAAAATCACAATGCTGAGTTACTTTTAAAGAGTTGTCCGTGTTCAGAGCTAAACCCGGACATATCCCAGTTTTCACCGATGCAGTCCCTCTGACAAGAGCATCGGAGCATTTCATGTTTTTTCTGGAGATCTGGTGACATACCGGGCTCTCCATGGGTAAAGCTGGGCGGAGGCTTCCGCCTAGTAGTGAGCCCGGTGACATCACCGGCATTAATGGGTGGGCTTTAGCGCTGCCCTAGACTGTACAACGGCTAGGGCAGCGCTAAAGCCCGCCCATCAGTGCCGGTGACATCACAGGGAACACTGCTAGGTGGAAGCCTCCGCCTAGCAGTGTTAAAAACAAACAAACAGCTATTGGCCTGGGCGATACAGCGCAGGGCAAGGGAGAGCATTGGAGCATGAAATGCTCCGATGCTCATATCAGAGGGCCTGCCTGGGTGAAAATGGGGATGTGTCCAGGTTCAGCTCTGAAAAACCCCTTTAAGTTTTGCCTCAGGCTACCTGCACATGGGTGCGGGTAAACACGCAGAAGATCCGCATGATTTCCGTGCGGATTTCTATGCTTTTCTGCACCAAAAACCGCATGTGTTACTTGTGGTTTTTAGTGCGGATTTGACGCAGATCTCATTCTTCATTGCAAAGGGTGAAATCTGCACCAAAATCCGCAAATATAATTGACATGCTGCAGAATTATAAATCCGCACGGCAGGTCAGTTTCCACACAGAAGCAAAGTATACATGAGATTTGTCTAAGCTCAAACACTTTGCTGTCGGGTTTTTCTGCATGAGAAACTAGAATCTACACGGAAAAAACTGAAGCAATCCGTAACGTGTGAAGGCAGCCTAGGGGTAATGTTCTGCTTAGACACTCTTCTTGCAAAATTGAAAATAATAAAACACACAAGTGAAATATAATGGAAAGATAACAGAACCCAATCTGATATTTGCAGCTTCCTAAAGTGAGGAGCCGCAGCAGAGGATCTAGATGGGAGGTGCAGGGGGACATTAGAACAGTCTTATGTACTTACAGTTCCAGGCCTGGTGAAGTCGATGCTCTGAGCTGCGCTCTGCCTCAGCTGGCTGTTAAAAAGTCGCGTGCATACACTCTGTAGATATTCCGGAGTTATCTGAAGGCAGATGAACCACACTTTATGTAGGGAATCAAATTCAACATTTCATTACACTGACACAAGGTAAATGTGTCCTGCTCCCGTAATGGAATTACTGGACTAGATCAGAATATTTACAAGGCTGCGGGGCCTGCGAGAGGTCTCTTCTGGGCAGTTTACTACAGATAGCAGGATCAGGCCTGCAAGAAGATGGCAGGGGATCTGTTGTGTCAGGATTATTTTTTTTAGGACAAAAGTTCATCCATTTTTATAAATGTAAAAATATAAAAAAGTATCATTGACTGTCAATGTTTCGTTTAATTAAAGGGGTATTCCAGTTAGGCCTCATGCACACGACTGTTCAGTTTTTTGCGATCCGCAAACCACGGATCCGCAAAAAATGGAAGCCACCCGTGTGCCTCCCCGCAATTTGCGGAACGGAACGGGCGGCCCATTGTAGACATGCCTATACTTGTCCGCAAAATGGACAAGAATAGGACATGCTATATTTTTATTGCGGGGCCACGGAACGGAGCAGCGGATGCGGACAGCACATGGAGTGGTGTCCGCATCTTTTGCGGCCCCATTGAAGTGAATGGGTCCGCACCCGAGCCGCAAGAACTGCAGCTCGGATGTGGACCACAACAACGGTCGTGTGCATGAGGCCTTATGTAAAGTAATTCTCCATACAACGATAGGGAATAACTATTCAGTGGACCCACCAATGATCACGAGAATGGGGTCTCTGTACCTCGTAGGGGCAGGTCACCCATGAGCACTGCTGCTCCATTGATCTATATGGGAGATCTGAAGACAGCAGAGTACAGTTCTTGGCCATTTCTGGAACTCCTACAGAGATAAATGGAGCAGCAGAACACATGTCCAACCTGCCGCTACATTTATCTAAGGGGGCCCCATGTGATATGGGTTCCTCATTCTCGTAATCCGTGGGGGTCTCAACAGTAGGACCTCCACCTATGTAATAGGTATCCCCTATCCTGCCATGACCAGAATACCCCTTTACATTTTTTTCTACACATATATACAAGAGTCTTTAACAGATCTGAAAGGACAATGTATTAGGCCCTTTTCACATGGCAGTATTGCTGTCAGTATCTGTAAGCCAAAAACGGCAAAGGGTCCACATGTTTCCATTATACTAGTTACTGTTTATACTGTATATGTTCAAGTCCTGGTTTTCTCTTTCATATATGATGAAAATACTCCCCTGTGACAGGGGCCATACAGAGGATGATCTGCTGCCTATCCATCCAGCACCGATTCTCATTATCATGTATGCTACACACAGTAGCAAGATATCTGCAAGCGGGAACGTTTCTACACTCTTTTTTTGACGGGGTATTTCGGTTAGAACAAGTTACCCCCTAGCCACTGGATAGAACTATTAGATCGGTAGGTATCCCAGTGGTCACAGAACTGAGGTCCTGTGCCCCTATATGAATGGAGCAGAATGTAAACCATGCGCACTGGCATTCCACTAATCTCTAAGGGGCTGCCCAATAACGTGCGAGGCCAGGGATGCCCGACCTGCGCCAAGCTATCTCCAGGAGTCCCACAGCCTTTGACTGGAGCAGAGGTGAGCAGAGTGAGATTTAGCTTTGTGGGAAAAGATTCAGTATAAGGTGACTTTTTCCAGCATTTTACTGCACTTGTACATCCCTAACACAACCTTCTAACTGCACAACCTTCTAACTGCACTTGTACATTACTGCACTTGTACATCCCTAACACAACCTTCTAAATGTTCTGCATTCCATTTTACACAGACAACACAACAGCCTGTTGTGAATAATGGTCTGGAGGAGGATTATTTTTACAAGTGTGCCATCTGGTGGATGGATTTAACAGTTCAGCCTTTTCTATCGCATGCCTTGTGTGGTTTAACATTTTCAACTAATACTGCCCCCTGCAGGTCAAATACTTCAAGAACATCAAAAATCTACTGCAATCCCCTCCACTAGAAGGCTGAATGATGATACTACAGGAGCTTATCTGTAATTGATAACCTGCATGGAAAGCACAAAAAATTCAAGTAGAACCCATATAAAGTAACTGAGGGAGCTAAAAATTATACACACACATAAATACTTGAAGAATCAAAAAAGGGATTGGCCTACATCTTAACCCTTTTCGCTGCCAAGGGTATATGGACATTTTGCACTCTGGTAGCCAGGACAATTTTCACAGTTTTGGCATGTACAAATAAACCGTAAATTACAAAAATCTCACGCCGTTCAGTATTCAGCGCAGGCGCTCGCAGGCTGCCAGCTTTCTCACCGCGCCTATGCCGAATACTGAACGGCGCGAGATTTCACCAGAGCACAGGGCTGGCGGACCGATGCGAGCGCTGCCTGGCCCTGTCAATCAGGACCAGGAGGGAGGCGACAAAGGTGGGAGAACGGAGCCTCTAGGAGCAGGAACAACGCCCCCCCCCCCCCCCCCATCCTGCTTCTAGAGGCTAATTAGCATATTAAAAAAGTTATATTTCTGGCGTAGAGAAAAGTAAGAATAAGCTAGTCAGGTTTAGCTGACATTAGCACATGGCTAATGTCAGCTAGCTTAATAGGGTTAAATCTGGTGACAGAAACCCTTTAAACATTTGTGTAATATACTTTATTAGGAAAATAAGTTTCTCCTACTAAAAAACAGGGTGTAAAGAGTCTTCTTAGCAAAGACCTGAATGATGCTAAGGAGCGTCTGTCTTCAGCGTTCTACTGAAGACACCTGTGTGTTACACATCAGATAGGCAGGGTGATGGCCAGTCATAGGGCACATGTACATAGACAGGGTCATCACCGGTATCCCCAGTCCTGCACAATTATGGACATTTCCCTACAATGAGATCATTACATCAGCAGACAGAGTATGGCAACTGTACAAAAATGGCAAAATAAGCATGTTGGAAGCTTTAGCATCTCGCTATTTTGAACCAGATAAAAACCTATTTTTTCCATATCATTCTGCACTCATTACCCCATAATACACAAGTGAAAACAGAATGTTCCAAATCTTTGCTAATTTATTAAAAAGGAAAATCTAAAATCTTGCATTGACAGAAGTATTCAGACCCTTTGAAGGGAACCTGTCACCGGGATTTTGTGTATAGAGCTGGGGACATGGGTTGCTAGATGGCCGCTAGCACATCCGCAATACCCAGTCCCCATAGCTCTGTGTGCTTTTATTGTGTAAGAAAAACGATTTGATACATATGCAAATTAACCTGAGAGGAGTCCTGTACGTGAGATGAGTCAGGGACAGGACTCATCTCAGGTTCATTTGCATATGTATCAAATCGTTTTTTTTCCACAATAAAAGCACACAGAGCTATAGGGACTGGGTATTACGGATGTGCTAGCGGCCATCTAGCAACCCATATCCTCAGCTCTATACACAAAATCCCGGTGACAGGTTCCCTTTAAGGTCAAGTATTCTTGGGTATGACCTGGATTTGGGAATTTTTTGCCATTCTTCTCTGCAGATCCTCTTAAAGGGGTTATCCGAGACAAAAAAAAATAAAAAATGTCCACCATATGCCCGGGCCCCTCACACTGAATCTACTTACCTGGCTCCCCGCGCCGCTCCTGGTCCCCACTCCACTGCTGCTGCTCCCGCGATGCTAGGGAGGCTCGTCACCACCTGCCATTGGCTGCAAGTGAGCACACACCTCTCTAAACAGCCCATTTTTGGGTATCCTTGAAATACACAAGGTTTATTAGGATACCCATGATTTTCTCTTCCTATCCAAACAAAACACTAGTGTAGTTATTAATTTACTATTTCCTCTAACTTTTCTAAATGTGTATGTTGGACTTAAAGGGGTTGTCCAATTTACTTTTAATTTATTTTTATTTTTTTACAGAAAAGGCTGTGGTGCCAGTAAAACAATAATATTAATAATCATAATAAAAACACTCCATATGTTACCTTTACCAGTCCCTTCCAATTCAACACTGCAGCTCCTTTCTCCTCCATGGGTTGAAGTCAATGACCTATCATATACCACTGCAGCCTATCATTGGTATCTACAGTCTTGAGACCAGTGATCTGCTGCAGGCCACAGGCTACCGCCTCTGAAGCCACAACAACACTTCACTGGCTGCAGCAGCAGTATGGGATCTAAGGGGCTGGTGAAACTGAGGGGGGGGGGGGGGGTTATTATTATTTTATTTTTTTACAGTCCCACAGCAGTTTCCCATAAAAAAATAAAAATCAATTAACTCGTACAACTCCAGCAAATCTTACTCCAGGTGAACTGTAAACCAAGGAAGATGATGACGCTGTACACACACAAGAGATATGTTATATATTAAGGCAGCTGTAAATAGAACCCTAACCTTCTTAGGCCTCATGCACACGTTGCCGGGCCGTTCCGTGCATTGGGAACCGCAGACGGTGTGGCTGCCGCAGACGGATGCAGACCTATTTAATTTGAATAGATCCGTCCGCCTCTCGGCATGTTTGCCGTGCTGTGGACGCATCTCCGTCCCGTCCCCATTATAGTAAATGGGGCCAGGGCGAACTTCCGGCCGCACGCATGTTACATCACATTATTTGGTGAAAGGTTTATGAAAAATGGAAGGTTTCTTACCAGCTTTCCATTGACTGTTGCCTCAAGAGAGTCAACGAGCTCGGCGGTGACCCCGATCAGGTTGTGGTAATCAGCCTGCATCTTATTGAAGCGTTTCATGTAGGTGATGGCTCTGTGCTCAGCTTCTGCCAACTGCTGCTGAAACTGCGCCTCTGCAGGGCATAAAAGACGGTCAGGTCAAGTGTTTGCCACGTTTTTCCAAACTCGCAGTAAAGCAGTGGAATAAAGAAGCCTCAAAATCTCAACATAAACACGTAAAGTGATGCAACCAAAATGTAACTTTTACAGTAAAGTCTAAAAATCAGTATGGCGTCTGATAAACTACTATGTACAGAAAAGAAGTCTATGTGTGATAGACAATCCGGTGGAGAGGGGTGCAGTGATGGGAAGCTGTGGGTTTCCTTTGGAGACATTCTTGAATTTGAAACACGTAAGGGTACTTTCACACTGGCGTTTCTGGGTCCGCCTGTGAGATCCGTTTGAGGGCTCTCACAAGCGGCCCCAAACGGATCAGTTCAGCCCCAATGGATTCTGAATGGATAAGGATCCGTCTCCATTCTGCTCTGGCGGCGGACACCAAAACGCTGCTTGCAGCGTTTTGGTGTCCGCCTGGCGGTGCGGAGCCAAACAAATCCGTTCTGACTTACAATGTAGGTCAATGGGGACGGATCAGTTTACATTGACACAAATATGGTGCAATTGTAAACAGATCCGTCCCCCATTGACTTTCAATGTAAGTCAGGACGGATCCGTTTGACTTAGTTAGATTTTTTTTTTGACGGAGTTATGCAGACGGATCCGTACTGAACGGATACCAGCGTTTGCATTTATAGGTGCAGATCCGTCTGTGCAGATACCAGACGGATCCGCACCGAACGCAGGTGTGAAAGTAGCCTTAAAAGGGTTATCTGGGACAGCTAAAAAGGGGGCCTGTGCACCAACATCAAATGGGTAGGGAGACGTGCAGCTTGGCATTTCGCTGATCAGTTGACTTGAGAGACTTGAATGGCAGCTGAAACCAGTAGAGGCTTTTACTTAGAGGTTTTCTGAGATAACACTGCATTATATGTCAGATGATGTCCCTGTAGTATCCCCTCCCCCCCCCTCCAGGTCCAAGGTCACAGATCTAAGCCTGCTTAAAGCCCTGCAGGAAAAACCCCACCCTAAGACAGCATCATTGCTGACATCACATCTACAGGGCAGGGTCCAGGATTATAAGCAGAAAATCACCGTTAAGCTACCTGCACACGTTGCGAATTACGGACGTCTTTCTAGTGCAGAAAAAACGCAGAGTAAGGCCGAATGCACATGGCCGTGGAACACTGACGTGAGCGGTCCGTGGTATCCCGGCCTGGCATCCTGCTGAGAGCAGGAGCGCATGTCATCATTAGTTGCTATGACGCCGTGCGCTTCATGCTTCTGCACTACAGTAATACACTGGTATGATCTATACTGTATTACTGTAGTGCAGCGGCATGAAGCGCACAGTGTCATAGCATCCAATGACGCCGTGCGCTCCTGCTGTCAGCAGGATGCCAGGCCGGGATACCACGGACTGAACACGTCCGTGCTCCAAGGCCGTGTGCATTCGGCCTAATACAGTTCCAAAGTGCATGAGAATAGACTATACTCATTAACACTTTGTGGATTTTTTTCCGCCTGGAAATTTACCTGCCATATGGATTTTCAAATCCGCAGCATGTCAATTATGTTTGCGGTTTTAGCTGCGGATTTCATCTTTTTCAAATGAAGGGTGAGAGCTGCATCAAATCGGCATTAATGCTTTTGGAGTGCAGAAACACCCAGAAATCTGCATGGAAATTCCTGTGAATGATCTGCGTGCTCCTCGGCACCCATGTGCAGGTACCCTCAGAGGCAAGGGCACGGATGATGTGGTGTCTACAAGCCTGGTCAGGCATCAGATGTCGACATGATGTCATCCAGAAAGGGAACCAAAACATCAGATGACTTCAATGGGGAGCAGGAGAACACAGCAGATGAATAGTCACTATCAGTAAGTGATACCGTCTTGTTTCCTGTCAACTGATGATCAGAATTGCAAAAACGGAATACCGCTTTAAGGCGCAGGCAGCTGCAGAAAACAGCTAATCGGTGGGGATTCAGAACCACACCGATCTTATATTGATGACCTAAGGACAGGTCATTAATATCTAAAGGAGTTGAATCTAAAGGAGTTTTTTGGTAAGGCTGCCACAAGGGGGCGCCAACACATGAAATTTTTCAAGGTTAGAAAGATACTAATACACTTTTAGCTGTACAAACACAATACAAAAAATGGGGGGAGGGGGGGGGGGGACATTCATATGTACACCACACGTAAGATTTGCAGCATTAATGATACACAAAACGCTGAATATTAAAGACCAACATTCAACATTTTAAGACCTAAACAATGACAGGATTCATTTATGCCCATCTATGCCATCAGGTCCTGAACAATGAACATTGAAGGACTTGATTCCTGAAGAGGGGCACTTAAGGGTACGGATAATCTAATATACAGTCTGGACACACTTGGGTTCCATCCCATTTTTTTCCCCGTTTTGAAATAAATACACCTCTCAGCACCAGAGATTCAAATTACATGCATCATGGAAGGAGTTAACAAAACTCAATTCACCCGAGCGTCTTCCGAGTCAATGAAAATAAACTGAAAGCCATCAAGTTAGTAAATGCTGGAGTACAGGAAAGTGTACTAGATCTGGAATGCTCCGTAGCCGCATGTATCTGGTTAGAACTAAGGCTACTTTCACACTGGCGTTTCCGTTTCAAGGCTCTCACAAGCGGCCCAAAACGGATCAGGATAAGGATCCGTTCAGAATGCATCAGTTTGGCTGCGTTTGGTCTCCGTTGCGTTTTTTAGGCGGTCACTAAAACGCTGCTTGCAGAGCCAAACGGATCAGTCTAGACTTACAATGTAGTCAATGGGGACGGATCAGTTTTTTGCTGACACAATATGGTGCAATTGAAAACGGATCCGTCCCCCACTGACTTTTAATATAAGTCAAGACGGATCAGTTTTGACGTAGACTTTGTTTTGAATGAATAATGCAAACGGATCCGTTATTAACGGATACAAGCGTTTTCATTATTTGTGCGGATCAGTCTGTGCAGATACAAGACGGATCCGCACAAAACGCAAGTGTGAAAGTAGCCTAAGGGACCAGGGAAAGGGCTTCTCTCTCATAGCACAGGCTTAGTATAGTCAGACAATCAGCAGTGGGGCAGAGCTACACTGCTAGTAAAAGCTGTGCAAGAACCGATGCAAAAATCACACTTTTTTTTTTTTTTTACTAAGAACACACCTAAAACTGGTTTTATGGCAAGGTTTTTATGCACTGCAACATTTGTCACGCAACATTTTTTATAATGGCAGTCTGAGGTGTCGCGCTGCAACATGCGAATGGATTTTCTGCGTCGCAGTATGTTGCATGTTGCAGTGCCTAAAGTTCCTTTAATATGCATGTTTGTCGGGTGATCACATCTTTTAGGCGGCCCTAAAATATTTTTTTTTGTCAGCAGCATATCATCCATTGTAAATAGGGGATGTGCTGGCAACAGTATGCAAACTAAATAGGGGATGAATGATCGTAATAACGATTGTTTGTCAAATCATTTTGAGGGCTTTAAGGGCTCTTTCACACGAGCGGATGCCGTGCGGGTAATCCGCTGTGTGAAAGAATGCCAAGCCCCGTTCCGGACAGCAGAGACACGGAGCGTTAACATGATTGATAATGCTCCGTGCCACTCTGTGACCTTTTTACTACAAAATCACGGTGACAAGAGCCCTATCATCCACTCGTGTGAAAGAGCCCTAACTGTGCGCCAATCAGCTAGTAATTCATTAATATACTGTCACACATTATTTCCCTGACACTGGGCTCTATAAGGCTCCATTCACACGTCCGTGGTGTGTTGCGGACCCGCAACACACCCGCCCGGCACCCCTATAGAAATGCCTATTCTTGTCCGCAAGCTGCGGACAAGAATAGGACATGTTCTATCTTTTGCGGAGCTGCGGACCTGAAGATCGGGGCCGCGCTCCGCAAATGCGGATGCTGATAGCACACTGTGTGCTGTCCGCATCCATTCCGTCCCCATAGAGAATGAATGGGTCCGCACCCATTCCGCAAAATTGCGGAACGGATGCGGACCCATTTGCGGACGTGTGAATGGAGCCTAACAGGAAGTGAAGACTTCTTCCTCCCACTCCGTGCTCATGCTGCAGTGGGCAAGTTGTGTGTGATTCTGCCACTCTGATCTGTTAGGGGCAGATATGTACCTTGGGGCACCTTCACATCGCTGTTTTATGGGCCATGGTTCTTTTGAAAGAAGCTTTCCATTTTCCACCTGCTGGAATTATTCTTATTTTTGACAAGAAATATGCGGATGGAACACGGACTGAACGTACGGCAATGAATTCGTCTTAAGGTCAGAATTTTCCTTGTAACCACGGCATACTTCTCTCCCAACACTGTCTGATAATCATCATTTTAATGTTCCAAAAAGCTGTTTTTTCTCAAACCGTGGCTTGCTTCCCAATAATCTCTTCTTCGCAGACCTAGAAGTTAACTCATTGTCCTCCTCACAGCTAGTCGTGGTGTTGGATCATTTAAAGGGAGAAATGTATGAAACCGACTAATATAAACTTATTACAAGTTTGGCACTGATCTCATTGTAAGGCCTCATGCACACAACCGTTTTTCGGGTCCGCATCCGAGCCGCAGTTTTTGCGGCTCGGGTGCGGACCCATTCACTTCAATGGGGCCGCAAAAGATGCGGACAGCACTCCATGTGCTGTCCGCGTCCTTTGCTCCGTTCCGTGGCCCCGCAAAAAAAATAAAAATAAATAAATAAATAAAAAATATATATATATATATATATATATATATATATATATATATATAAAAATATAAAATCAGTTTTGCAGACAAGAATAGGCATTACTACAATGGGTCGCCCGTTCCGTAAATTGCGCAAGGCATTTTTGCGGACCGCAAAAAAAACGGAACGGTCGTGTGCATGTAGCCTAAAGCGAAGTCCTCTCGTCAGTAACCTTTTCAGTGGAGCACACAGCACTGCTGTCCAACTTGTCCATCAGCCTCCCCCCCTGAAATACGCGGCACATGCGCTAGTTTCCCCATCCACGTTTTCTTTTAATGATGGAGGTGGATGCATGTGTCTGGTCACATGCTCCTCCATCGGTGGCCACGTTCAGGGCAGCAGTAATGTGTGCGGTCTATGGATCAGACTTTAAAGGACAAGCGGGTATTTCTCCACAATGTAAGAACCTGTAATACGTTTATATTAGTAAGCTGCATTCAGTTAAAATAAACATATTAGAATATCTGTAAAACATAGAATGTGCAGATAAGCACGTCAAACATTCTGTAATACATGAAGGCCTCCTGCATTGCCTCAGTTAAATATTTGGCTCCATCTCTAGCAGGTCATGTAAGTATCTTGCAGACAAACCACTTTGTTGAAATAGCCTAGCCTCCATTTACAAAAGCCAGGGAAAACAGAACGAGCCGCAGGTTGTTCCACTACGAAATATTCATTTACTCTGTTGGATCCCGCAAAACATACGTTTTCAATTGGCTTAATTCTTAAAAAATGCTCCCGTGTGGAGATATTCTTCACCTAATTTGTCCAGTTCTGGCAACAAGAAGCCGCCGATTCTTACTATCTGACCTGCAGACCAGCAGTCCCATGTACAAGAGGATCTCAGTGGTCTGAGCTACTGCACACGAGTGACCACCAATTAAGGCTACTTTCACACTCGCGTTTTGGCTTTCCGTTTGTGAGATCCGTTCAGGGCTCTCACAAGCGGTCCGAAACGGATCAGTTTTGCCCTTAAAGCATTCTGAATGGAAAAGGATCCGCTCAGAATGCATCAGTTTGCCTCCGTTCAGTCTCCATTCCGCTCTGGAGTCGGACACCGCTGCCTGCTTGACGAAACTGAGCCAAGCGGATCCGTCCTGGCACACAATGCAAGTCAATGGGGACGGATCCGTTTTCTCTGACACAATAGAAAACAGATCCGTCTCCCATTGACTTTCAATGGAGTTCATGACGGATTAATTTCGGCTATGTTACAGATGATACAAACGGATGCATGCAGTTGTATTATGGTAATAGGTTTGCCATGATGGATCCGCCCTAAACGCAAGTGTGAAAGTAGCCTAAGAATCGGATGGATATTCCAAGAACACCAGGGGGCACAATAACAAGTGTGTAACAGCAATATCTAGACACAGCATTTCTTTTTACGATTTACAATTAAAAACATTTGTTTTGCACAATTTCAGAGTAAAATAAACTGCATTTGGGAGACAACTCCTTTAACAGGCAACAAAATGGCTTCTTTTGCACCCCCACCTGCACTAGAAAAATACTGAACAGTATTTCATGGGTGACTGTGTGCCAACAAAGAAACAGTAGGCATCAGCCGAACTCCGCACATTTATCACCTTCACGAGGCGGATTTCACATAAGCGATGTTTCTGTATGGGTGCTGTCTGAGGTTAGAATGGACAGCACCGGGATTGAACACTGACCCATTGAAATGAACTGGTATCTCCACATGGACAATCACTGGTCCGGGCTGGGAAATCGCAGCATGGTTTGTATTTGTCTTTCCTCAAGACCCAGTCAGTCATTCAAAGTAACGGGTCGTTAGCATGGACATGGACATGGTCATGTGACCACAGCCCAGAACGGAAGATAGGAGAAATAAAGGTAAAAGAAATACACTACAAAATGACAGCTAGCTTCTAATGGAAGTCATCACTTTAAAGAAGGTGCCTGCACCCGTGTGTAGCAGGTGCCATAGCCGCCAGGTTTCTGTTGTTTCAAACAGGGCTAATGTCCCAGGCCTAATGTCTGTCATAGGTCATAAAGGCTGATCTTACACATTTAACCCCTCAAATTCCATGGTCAAATGTGACCATGGCATCTGAGCGGTGAAGATGCGGGAGCCGTGTGCTACAGCGATAGCCTCCCTCAGCTGAGATCGGGGAAGCTGTTACATTACATTGATAGCTCAGACCCTCAAGCAGGCTGCGATACCTATCACTGGTATATTCCAATACAGGCATGCAGATGGCAGCACTGTATTGAAATACATTGAATGAAGTGTTCTGTGAAGGATAAATAAATAGCCATCATAGAGTACAATTGCCAATCTAATTAATGCTGGTTATAGTCACCTAGGGTGACATGAAAAAAACTAAAAAATGTTTTGAACTTTTATATATTTTCTCTTTATAAAATATATATATATATATATATATATATATATATATATATATATATATATATATATATATATATATAGAGAGAGAGAGAGATTTATTTTTAATCACTCCCCCTTCCCAAAAATTAAATTAAAAACCATCATAGGCATTGCCACATCCAAAGACCCCCATACTATTTAAATATAACAAGATTTATCCTATATGGCAAAAGGTGCAATGGAAAAAAAACAAAACTAAATGGCAAATACAATTTTTTTTTTTGTCACTTCACCTTTTTTTTATAAAAAAGTGATCAAAAAGTCACACCTCCATAGACATAAATATAAAAAAGTTATAGGGATTAGAACATGACAATAAAAATAATAAATACATTTTTTACAAAAGTTTATAATTTTTTTTCAGTATTAAAAAAAAAAAAAAAAAATCATACAAGTGGGTTATCGTTGCAATCATACTGAGAATAGAAGTAACTGGTCAGTTTTACCGCATAGGGAATGCCGTAACAAAAAAAAACATAAAACTGTGGCAGAATTGCATTGTGTTTCCCAATTCCACACCATTTGGATTATTTTTCCAGCTCCCCACTACATCATATGCAATATTAAATAGTGCCATTAGAAAGTACTTGTCTCGAGACAAGCTATGGCTCTGTGAAAGCAGGGAGTAAAAAAAACGAAAACGAAAAATAAAAAAAAATCACAGGGTCATCTAGGGGTTAAAGGGGTTCTCTCACTTCAGCAAATAGCATTTATTACATAGAAAAAGTTAATACAAGCCACTTAGGGTACTTTCACACTTGCGGCAGAGTGATCCGGCAATCTGCATGCAACGGACAGCTTTTGTAGACTGATCCGGATGCAGATCTTTCTTACAAATGCATTGCAAGAACGGATCCGTCTCTCCAGACAGATCAGACATTGCGGTATTTTTAATGCCGGATCCGGCACTAATACATTTCTATGTAAATTAATGCCAGATCCAGCAACTGATCCGGTATTTTGGACAGAGATCAAACCGCAGCATGCTGCGGTATTTCCTCCGTCCAAAACGCCGTTCAGTGACTGAACTGAAGACATCCTGAACGGATTTCTCTCCATTCAGAACGCACTAGGATAAAACTGATCAGTTCTTTATAGAGCCCCTAGGACGGAACTCAGTGCCGGAAAAGAAAAACGCTGGTCGTAACCATGGAAACAAGCAGTATATAATGTGATGGAAAAATGAATCCAGCCAGTAAAGGAGACAATATGGATAATCACAATACATTAGTAAGTGCCTTGTATTAACTTCTTCTACATGATAAATGCCACTCGTTTTAAAAGATGTAGATGCAAAGTGGAAAACCCCTTTAAGAATATTTGTCAAACCTGTTCCTTGTGACAAAACCTGTTACAAAAGAGGTTTTACTCTGACGCTGACTGCACTCCTTTTAGATACTTTTCCCCTCTCTTTAATAAGCACAACCAATACGTCTTGAAATATTAGTTCTGTACAGTAAGAAGAAAAACTGAAAATAGACATTGTCCTCACCTTTGCTGTTCTGGCCACTCTCTTTCTGGATTTCGAAACGCTGAGGAAAAGTACTATACAACGTCTAAGGTTCCCTTATCGCCTTTCATCTAGTCTTGGATTATATGTGTATGTTGGACAAGAGCACTTGTTTTCATCTCACAAGTGCAGCCCCTTATATTACTATGTACAGCATGGAAAGCTCTTTGTTCACCACTCTGCAGCTGTATTGTGTCGCCATGTTCCTGCTGAACCAATCTGGCATTACATGAATCGCCACAAGAGCGACATACAGAAAAGACAAGCGCAAACTAACAGGGGAGCGGCGACTTTCAGGGAAGGGCGGGATGTCCCGCTGTCAATCAAGCGGCAGTGGTGACTTCTCCAGCAGTGGGGACAGAATACATATATAAATTGTAACACTGAATATGTTGTATACCTAGAAACTCCAATCTGTCGCATGCACAACTTGCCCTTTAAAGGTGCATATACGTCTGTCAGATGCAGTTCCTACAGGGGCCTCTAACCCTTCCTGCGTCTCCCAGCATTTTACTGCTATCCATCTAGGCAATATATTTGGCTTCAAATTTTGAGGGACTGATAGAAAAGAGTAATTAGACTTGTTAGAGGAGGGGATCATGCTAGAATACTGATAGATCAGGAAGCATTCTGATAAGTTACAGACTAGATTCTGGGATTCTCTTTGTAATAAGTATAGTAAAATGATATAAAAGAGTTCTATGGTTACAATAGGTTACAACTTGGTGCACGATACTAATGTAGTTGGATCCCTTGCATTGATATAGTGATATGGATACTTTGTATTCATCCCTTCTTTGGGCTATATTGGGATAATTTATATAGTTTTCTAGTTTCTGGTTTCTTCTAATTAGCGCTATGTTTCGATGGCTCAGTCCCTACCCAACTGTGGTTTGGGTTAATACTTTATTTTAAGTTATTCATGTCTTCGTAAGGACCCATTCAGATGACCGTAAAGCCACCGTGCCCGTGTTGTGCAATGCAATCGGTACATACCCATTGACTTGAATGGGTCGGCGATATGCAACATACGGTAAAACATAGGACATGTCCTATCTTTTGCGGTGCATAGGCACAGATTGAAAGCCTGCGGAAACACTCGGAAGCCCTTCCGTGGGCTTCTGGGTCTGTACCTCCACATAGCAAGAGATAGGACGTGTCCTGTCTATTGCGGATCGTGGACCCGTTGAGGTCAGTGGGCCTGCACCGCAGCACGGAGTTCACACAGCCGTGCCTGTGTTTTTCGGACCCGCTGTTTGTGGTCCACAACAGAGGTATGTCGGCCGTACGGTTGTCTGAATGGGCTCTTAATGTGATATATTATGACTAACGGACCCACAAAAGGCACCATTACCTGTTACATGCCAATCTAAACTGCCTCAATAAACTCTGACACCTCGTGATGCTGGAAACTTTTAGAAATGTTTTGCAATTGTGTTTCAACAGTCAAATAGAGCTAGGACAGTAGCTGGTAATCATTCCTATTAAATGATTGGTGGGGTGTAGGGTGTTGGACTCCCAACGATCAGCTATCGATGATCCAGAAAACCCCTATAAGAGTCCTGGCAGGAATTAAACATATTTTACCCAGTGTAAGAGCAGCATACATACTTTTATTGTGGAATACTGTTCAAAATGTAAAGCTAAAAGGAGAACATCCTGTAGGTGAAAGTAATAAATAAAATAAATGAAATCCCTTTTGACGATGTAACATTTCTTGCCTCCAGATTCCAAAATTTACAAAGGATACATATAGTGTAACAAGACGAGGAGTACTTCCAGCCTTAAGAGTCATCGATAGGAACTTCTCCAACCTAGACTTTAGCTCAGGAGCCCAAGAACCCTGGGAATAAACCAAAAATATATACATTAGAAACATTTAGCCAAAATTTAGTCAACTAAGGCTACTTTCACACTGGCGTTTTGGCTTTCCGTTTGTGAGATCTGTTCAGGGCTCTCACAAGCGGTCCAAAACGGATCAGTTTTGCCCTAATGCATTCTGAATGGAAAAGGATCCGCTCAGAATGCATCAGTTTGCCTCCGTTCCGTCTCCATTCCGCTTTGGAGGCGGACACCAAATCGCTGCTTGCAGCATTTTAGTGTCCGTCTGACGAAACTGAGCCAAACGGATCCGTTCTGACACACAATGTAAATTAATGGGGACCAATCAGTTTTCTATGAAACCATAGAAAACGGATCCGTCCTCAATTGACTTTCAATGGTGTTCAAGACAGATCCGTCTTGGCTATGTTAAAGATAATACAAACGGAACCGTTCTGAACGGATGCATGCGGTTGTATTATCTGAACGGATCCGTCTGTACAGATCCATGACGGAATGCGAATGTGAAAGTAGCTTAAGAGAGGTCATAGGCCTATCTAACTGGGACAAGGTGCTCAAAAATAAAAATACAGCCACAAAATGGGATATTTTTAAAACCATCCTAAAATCAAATTGTGAGAGGTAGATACATTATGGGAATAAAAGGTTAAGGAACAAGAAAAAAAACCAATGTGGATAAATAGAACTGTAAAGAAAGCAATAAATGACAAAAAGAAAGCATTTATCTCACTAAAACAGGAGGGTCGAGAAGAAGCACTGAAAAACTATAAAAGGAAAAAAATAGAATATGTAAAAAACTAATAAAAGCAGCCAAACTAGAAACCGAGAGATTAATTGCCAAAGAGAGCAAAACTAACCCTAAAATGTTCTTCAATTATATAAATGGTAAAAAGTATAAATCTGAAGGTGTCGGCCCTCTACAGAGTGATGAGGGGGGAGTTGCAGAGAGCGATGAGGAGAAAGCAAAGCTATTAAATATTTTTTCTACACTGTATTCACTGAGGAAAATAAACTGTCAGATCCCCATTAAAAGTGCCCTGTCTGACCCAGGAAGAAGTACATCAGCGACTTAAAAAGATTAAAATAGACAAATCGCCAGGACCAGATGGCATACACCCCCATATCCTAAGAGAATTAAGTAATGTCATAGCCAGACCCTTATTTCTGATATTTAAGGACTCTATACTGACGGAGTGTTCCACAGGATTGGCGCATAGCAAATGTGGTGCCAATATTCAAAATGGGTCCAAAAACAGAGCCCGGAAACTATAGGCCGGTAATTTTAACATCTCTCGTGGGAAAACTGTTTGAAGGTTTTCTAAGAGATGCTATCTTGAAGTACCTCAATGAAAATAAGCAAATAACGCCATATCAGCATGGCTTCATGAGGGATCGGTCATGTCAAACTAATTTAGTTAATCAGTTTCTATGAGGAGGCAAGTTCTAGACTTGACCGCGGCTAATCAATGGATGTCGTATATCTGGACTTATCCAAAGCATTTGACACTGTACCGTATGAAAAGGTTAGTATATAAAATGATAATGCTTGGACTGGGAGAAAACGTCTGTAAGTGGGTAAGTAACTGGCTCAATGATAGAAAACAGAGGGTGGTTATTAACGGTACACACTCAGATTGGGTCACTGTCACTAGTGGAGTACCTCAGGGGTCAGTATTGGGTCCTATTCTCTTCAATATATTTATTAATGATCTTGTAGAAGACTTGCATAGTAAAGTATCAATATGTTCAGATGACACTAAACTGTGTAAAGTAATTAACACTGAAGAGGACAGTATACTGCTACAGATGGATCTGGATAGATTGGAGGCTTGGGCAGAGAAGTGGCAGATGAGGTTTAACACTGACAAATGTAAGGTTATGCACATGGAAAGGAATAATGCAAGTCACCAGTACATACACTGCTCAAAAAAATAAAGGGAACACAAAAATAACACATCCTAGATCTGAATTAATTAAATATTCTTCTGAAATACTTTGTTCTTTACATAGTTGAATGTGCTGACAACAAAATCACAAAAAAAAAAAAAAAAAAAAATGGAAATCAAATTTTTTAACCCATGGAGGTCTGGATTTGGAGTCACCCTCAAAATTAAAGTGGAAAAACACACTACAGGCTGATCCAACTTTGAAGTAATGTCCTTAAAACAAGTCAAAATGAGGCTCAGTAGTGTGTGTGGCCTCCACGTGCCTGTATGACCTCCCTACAACGCCTGTGCATGCTCCTGATGAGGTGGCGGGCGGTCTCCTGAGGGATCTCCTCCCAGACCTGGACTAAAGCACCTGCCAACTCCTGGACAGTCTGTGGTGCAACGTGACATTGGTGGATAGAGCGAGACGTGATGTCCCAGATGTGCTCAATTGGATTCAGGTCTGGGGAATGGGCGGGCCAGTCCATAGCATCAATGCCTTCGTCTTGCAGGAACTGCTGACACACTCCAGCCACATGAGGTCTAGCATTGTCTTGCATTAGGAGGAACCCAGGGCCAACCGCACCAGCATATGGTCTCACAAGGGGTCTGAGGATCTCATCTCGGTACCTAATGGCAGTCAGGCTACCTCTGGCGAGCACATGGAGGGCTGTGCGGCCCTCCAAAGAAATGCCACCCCACACCATTACTGACCTAATGCCAAACCGGTCATGCTGTAGGATGTTGCAGGCAGCAGAAAGTTCTCCACGACGTCTTCAGACTCTGTCACATGTGCTCAGTGTGAACCTGCTTTCATCTGTGAAGAGCACAGGGCGCCAGTGGCGAATTTGCCAATCTTGGTGTTTTCTGGCAAATGCCAAACGTCCTGCACGGTATTGGGCTGTAAGCACAACCCCCACCTGTGGACGTCGGGCCCTCATATCACCCTCATGGAGTCTGTTTCTGACCGTTTGAGCAGACACATGCACATTTGTGGCCTGCTGGAGGTCATTTTGCAGGGCTCTGGCAGTGCTCCTCCTGTTCCTCCTTGCACAAAGGCGGAGGTAGCGGTCCTGCTGCTGGGTTGTTGCCCTCCTACGGCCTCCTCCACGTCTCCTGATGTACTGGCCTGTCTCCTGGTAGCGCCTCCATGCTCTGGACACTACGCTGACAGACACAGCAAACCTTCTTGCCACAGCTCGCATTGATGTGCCATCCTGGATAAGCTGCACTACCTGAGCCACTTGTGTGGGTTGTAGACTCCGTCTCATGCTACCACTAGAGTGAAAGCACCGCCAGCATTCAATAGTGAACAAAACATCAGCCAGGAAGCATAGGAACTGAGAAGTGGTCTGTGGTCACCACCTGCAGAACCACTCCTTTATTGGGGGTGTTTTGCTAATTGCCTATAATTTCCACCTGTTGTCTATCCCATTTGCACAACAGCATGTGAAATTGATTGTCACTCAGTGTTGCTTCCTAAGTGGACAGTTTAATTTCACAGAAGTGTGATTGACTTGGAGTTACATTGTGTTGTTTAAGTGTTCCCTTTATTTTTTTGAGCAGTGTACTAAATGGTAAAACACTGGGTAACACTGACATGGAAAAAGGACCTAGGAATTTTAGTGAACCGCAAACTATGCTGTAAAAACCAGTGTCAGGCAGCTGCTGCCAAGGCCAATAAGAATTGGTTGCATCAAAATGGGCATAGATTAGATGCCCGTGATGAGAACATAGTCCTACCACTTGACAAATCACTAGTCAGACCACACATAGAGTACTTTGTACAGTTCTGGGCTCCTGTGAACAAGGCAGACATAACAGAGCTGGAGAGGGTTCAGAGGAGGGCAACTAAAGTAATAACTGGAATGGGGCAACTACAGTACCCTGAAAGATTATCAACATTAGGGTTATTCACTTTAGAAAAAAAGACGACTGAGGGGAGATCTAATAATATGTATAAATTTATCAGGGGTCAGTACAGAGATCTATCCCATCATCTATTTATCCCCAGGACTGTGACTGTGATGAGGGGACATCCTCTGCGTCTGGAGGAAAGAAGGTTTGTACACAAACATAGAAAAGGGTTCTTTACGGTAAGAGCAGTGAGACTATGGAACTCTCTGCCTGAGGAGGTGGTGATGGTGAGTACAATAAAGGAATTCAAGAGGGGCCTGGATGTATTTCTGGAGTGTAATAATATTACAGGCTATAGCTACTAGAGAGGGGTCGTTGATCCAGGGAGTTATTCTGATTGCCTGATTGGAGTCGGGAAGGAATTTTTTTCCCCTTAAGTGGGGAAAATTGGCTTCTACCTCAGTTTTCTTTTTGCCTTCCTCTGGATCAACTTGCAGGATGACAGGCCGAACTGGGTGGACAAATGTCTTTTTTCGGTCTTATAAACTAACAGCTAGAAAGGAGAGATGAGACATTGCCGTATCGGTAATACTGATGTAAAGGGAATGACACAGGATCAGATGGATGATCTCAGTGTGACAAGCAATGGAATATTGTGTGTAAGGAACTTACATCCCAGACATCACAAACCACCAGTTATCCTCACAAAAGCTCAGTAACCCCACAGATAGCGAGAAGGGGTCTGATGACTCAGTTGAAGGAATGCTGGAAAGCTGAGGATTTAGAAATATGGTTCTGTATAGTGTGCAAGCAATGAATAATGCCTAAACAATAAGGGAGATGGTAGTCGCAAAAAGATACTGCAAAGAACTTCTTTAACTGAATAAGGCTATTGGATTGACGGAACTAGAAGCGCCCATGTTAAAGAAATGGGTTCTGTAAACTAGTATGCGCAGAACATATAAAATACTTAGTATTGGGATGTAATGGCAGGTCCTGGGCAGCAGTTCCTTAAGAGCGACTGTGTACGAGAGGGGGCGCAACAGGTCAAGAGCCTCTACATGCTCTACAAGGAACCTCTCTTGTTCGTTTCCTGCAGTGCTCTGGCCTCATTTCCTAACTGGAGTGCCCATCAGTCATTAGAATACTAATACAACACTAACATCAAGTGACTGGAAAGCCTCTGGCACCCGTGTTATGTAACTATCTGCAATTAGCTTCTCATCCCAGCTAATGGGTATTATTCTAATAGGGCTGCCAGTTCAGTTTCTCTATGCAGTGTACTTCTATTAGTTACCTGGAAAAGGTCTCTGAAGGATGGATGAGCGGCTGGATTAGGAACAAAGGGAAGGGCATAGAATGGAAGGAATTCTGTTGTCTGGCTCAGTGCCGCCCCACTGGTTTCCAAGTAGGTTTTAAAATGAGAAATCCGCTCTTCGCAGTCAGCACGGTCCTATATAGAAACACATTACACATTATGATCTCATGTAAAATATATTGTATGCATTAATAAAATACTACTTCTATAGCGCCGACATTCCGCAGTACTTTACTACATTGTCATTAGGATTACTACTCACTGTCCCCAATGGAGCTCTAGGTTACAGTTTGTCTTTTGAGTGTGGGAGGACAGCCCTGCAAACACGGCGAGAACATACACACTGCATGCAGATTTGACCTAGGACCCTGCAAGGCACCAGTGCTAACCTGTATGGGGGGCTGGAGGGGTGCTAGGGATATTACACACCTTCACCCTGTCTCTGTATGGGTTTAGACATTAAAGGAGTATTCCCATTTTGCTAGGATATGCCATCAACTTCAGATAGAAGCGGGTCCCACATCTGGAACCCATTCTTATTTCAAGAATGGGACCCCGAAAGTGAACAGAGGTCAGCCACGCATGCGCGGCCACCCTCCATTCACCACTATGCGAGTTCTGAAAATAGCATTCTCATAGTGGTGAATGAAGAGGTGGCTGTGCATGCCCAAAGTACTCTCCTTCACTTCGGGGACACCATGCTGGGACCTGCACCTACCTGACAATAATGACATATCCTAGCGATATGTCTTTAGCGTTCATCTTATCTCTCTCCATATCAATTAGAGAGTACACTGCATAGAGGAGTTAGCTGCTTCCAGGGCCGGAGCTATAGCCAAACAGCTCATCAGTGGAGGTGCAGGGTGTCAGATCCACACCGATCAGCTGGTGGCCAATCCTGAGGACAGGCCAGCACTTCATAAAAATGGACATACCATTTAATTAAAGTTCTTCAATGCATTATACTTACTCCAAAACTTCTCCCACAAAATTCATGGTCACAAGTCATGCCTGTGTGCGATATTTGGTGCATATTTTTATGACATTTAGTCAAAATTTACAGCATATGGTGAGCCTCCCCACTTTTAGGGTCCATTCACACGTCCGCAATTTCATTCCGCATTTTGCGGAACAGAATTGCGGACCCATTTATTTCTATGGGGCAGCACGATGTGCTGCCTGGATCCGGAATTGCGGATCCGCACTTCCGGGTCCGCAATTCCGATCCCGAAAAAAATAGAACATGTCCTATTCTTGTCCGCAATTGCGGACAAGAATAGGCATTTTCTATTAGGTGCCGGCGATGTGCGGTCCGCAAAATGCCGAACGCACATCGCCAATGTCAGTGTTTTGCGGATCCACAAATCCGTGGATCCGCAAAACACACACGGACGTGTGAAAGGACCCTTAGAAGTGGAGGGAAAAGTAGGTCAGGATTTCAGATTAGAACACCTTTAAGTCTTATCTCTCCGCGCCAGGCAACCCCCTGGTACACTTTTACAGATGTAGGTGTATACCACATTGCACTTGTGCCTAATATATTATTACTGTTACTATTATTTATCTGATTATGTGTATCTGATGGAGAAATTAGTGGTTATGTCATCTTTCTTAACAGGAAATGTGAGGGAGGTGCAAGACAATATAGTCAAGTGGGAGGATAGGACATCAAGAATCACAGACAATAGACCATTAAATATTACCATGACAAGGATGTGAGTAGCCATTTATTAGAAGCCAAGAAAAACAGACCACTCCTAAGACTGATAGCACTCACTTGTCAGATATGAGACATGGACCACACAAGGCCACAGCACAGGAAGTGTATAATCTAAAGTGTAGACCCCCAACCTTGGTTTGCACAACTGCATCTTACAAAAAACGAAACTGTTATCAATGCATATAAAATGGTGATAGGTCTTATTACCAATCATTTTGTTTCTACAGCTTCTCTGCGGACCATGGGGGTCATTTATTTTCAGATATACCTGTCACAGATTTGGTCGGAAAGGGGATTTGCAGCTGAATCTGCGACTTACAAAATGTACATTAAAGAGGTTGTGCAGCCATATATATTGATGACCTATCCTCAGGACACCGTGCACACACTGTGCCGTCTGCATCCGCATGTCCACTCCGCAGCCAAGCAAAAAAAGACAGAACATATACGGACAAGGATAGGACATTTCTATTGAAGTGAAAACGAAAATGGCAGCATGCACACAGCCGAAATCTGTGTTTGCGGATCTGCGATTTGCTGAATGGAAAAAAAGATACGGTTGTGTGCATGAGGCCTTAGACTGAATCTTTTCCCATAAAACTATATATCGATCTGCCCAGCCCCCCCTGCTCTTTCACATACCGCCTTCATCTCAGACACCATGTTTAAAGTGTGTGGTGATGTGTACAGTATAAGTGCTGGGAGGCATGTATATCCCACCCAGATACCTCAGCTGGGTGTGATGACTGAAATGCAGAAAGCTGCAGTGGTTTCAGCAAAGTGTAGTTTGCTAAGACAGCTTTGTCTAGATGTTGTTCTGGGCTGGATTTCATGTGGACTGGGGGAAAGGTTTGATAGTGGGATCTGCCAGTATACACTCTTCCACTACATGTATTGTCTTTTGCCGGAGGTGATTGCAGGTGAGGCCTGCTGCTGTAATCAAGGAGGGATAAAACAACCCTCTGTGTATGACAATGGAGGGAGAAAGGCTGAGGAAGCCCAAGAGGCTCTGTGTGATCTCAGCCAGGAGGGCTGAGGGGCCACGAGGCTTTGTAAAGCTTGAAGTTTGGGGGGCCCAGCGACGCCTACGGAAAGAGGGTCGCACGGTCAGAGTCAGGAGGACTTCTGGACCATCTCCTCCCAAGGGTACTGGTGTGGCCACAGCATGGAGGCTGCTGGACCATATATGGCTAAGGAAGCCGGATCTAATCCCATGTGTGAATGGCGCTCTATAGACGAGGTAGAGAGAACACATGTATTAGGTAGAGCCCAGACAGGCAGGTGTTTATTTTCGATGTTTATGAGTGATGGTGTTGAAGTGCCAAAATAAAGCACCTTTTAGACTTGAACCCCATTGTCAGAGGAGAAGTCTATGATTGAGATCCCTTACAAGTGACAGGATCCATTTAACAATATTTAAAGAAAAAAAAAAAAAAAAAAAAGGGTCATATGGTTACAGACTTACAATTCGCCCTGTGTTATTTTTTAAGGGAAATATGGCAAAGTGGATATGAAGGTAAAATTCTAGCTTTTGTGCCAAAGGATCATTGCTGCGGGTCTCTAGCGGGACATGTTCATTCCACTTCTCAAAGAATGTTTGTCGGTCTCCATCTTCAAAAGCAGTGAGGAGGTCTTTCTGTGAAGATAAGATACGATGAAAGTTAGTACAAGCGAACAAAAGCCAGCGTAAAGGTCTGTGCAGTATTTTACAAATTTCTGCTATACCCCAGGCCCACCAAGTCTCCACAAGAACCTCCTTCAGATTTGATGGGCAGAATATCACAACATTCTACTGAAAAGCCACCACAATGGAACCTACTGTAGCTTGATGGAGTCTGCTGGTTCTCTGGTATCTATCACACAACGGATACCACAGACCATTACACCTAACATAAACAGAAGCCATGAACCTACAAAAAAAAAAAAAAAAAAGAGCCTAAGAGACAAAGACAGGAGCTCTTCTTGCTAGTTTCCCTCAAGGCAGTAACACATGATTTCTACTCAGTAAAAAACATTATGAAGCCCATGGAAGTAACTGATTGGGATACAAAAGGAAAGGATTTTCTTATAGTTCACCTCAACTTTCCCTTGTTCACTGAACACTCAAGTCAGTAGAAGGGAAACAACCACCCACCAGATACCTCTGGTGCCAGTTAGCGAAGTATCAGACTTATCACTGATAGATGTCACCAATTTGCTGACAGTCTAAGGCCTCTTTCACACGGGCGTCATGTTTTTTGTCCGGATGCGTCCCGGGTGCATTGCGGCAAACCCGCGCGAGTAGGTACGCAATTGCAGTCAGTTTTGACTGCGATTGCGTTACGTTGTTCAGTTTTTTGCACGCGCGTGATAAAAAACAGACAGTGGTACCCAGACCCGAACTTCTTCACAGAAGTTCAGGTTTAGGTTCAAGGTTGTGTAGATTTTATTATTTTCCCTTATAACATGGTTATAAAGGGAAAATAATTGCATTCTGAATACAGAATGCATAGTAAAATAGGGCTGGAGGGGTTAAAAAATAAATAAATAATAATTTAACTCCCCTTAATCCACTTGTTCGCACAGCAGGCATCTCTTCTGTCTTCATCTGTGAGGAAAAGGACCTGTGGTGACATCACTGCGCTCATCACATGGTCCATCACATGATCTTTTACCATGGTGATGGACCATGTGATGAGCGCAGTGACGTCACCACAGGTCCTTTTCCTCACAGATGAAGACAGAAGAGCCGGCTGCGCGAACAAGTGGATTAAGGAGAGTTAAATTATTTTTTATTTTTAACCCCTCCAGCCCCATTTTAAAATTAAATAAAATTAACTCACCTTAATCCACTTGCTCGCGCAGCCCGGCATCTCTTCTGTCTTCATCTTAGCTGTGTGCAGGAAAAAGACCTGTGGTGACGTCACTCCGGTCATCACATGGTCCGTCACATGATCTTTTACCATGGTGATGGATCATGTGATGACCGGAGTGACGTCACCACAGGTCCTTTTCCTGCACACAGCTAAGATGAAGGCAGAAGAGATGCCGGGCTGCGCGAGCAAGTGGATTAAGGTGAGTTAAATAATTTTTATTTATATTTTTAACCCCTCAAGCGCTATTTTACTATGCATTCTGTATTCAGAATGCTATTATTTTCCCTTATAACCTTGTTATAAGGGAAAATAATAATGATCGGGTCCCCATCCCGATAGTCTCCTAGCAACCGTGCGTGAAAATCGCACCGCATCCGCACTTGCTTGCGGATGCTTGCGATTTTCACGCAGCCCCATTCATTTCTATGGGGCCTGCGTTATGTGAAAAACGCACAAAGAGGAGCATGCTGCGATTTTCACGCAACGCACAAGTGATGCGTGAAAATCACTGCTCATGTGCACAGCCCCATAGAGATGAATGGGTCCAGATTCAGTGAGGGTGCAATGCGGTCACCTCACGCATCGCATCCGCGCGGAATACTCGCCCGTGTGAAGGGGGCCTAAAAGTGCAAGGTAGTGGCTTATCCCCCTCTTCCTGTAGCAGAAGCCATGGATCACGCTCATAGGAGAGCATTGGAAGCCTGACATCTTATGTTTAAGGCCAGCTTAGGAGAGTTAAAAATCCAAAAGGGTAAAACATTATTATGGAGTGAGAGAGCTAACATCTAGACTGTATGAAGGGTTAAGAAATCCTTCCCCAGTTTTTTGATGGGTCTTATCATATCCTGTTGCCGCACCCACTCTCCAATACCTATGTACTCACCTCCATGACAGGAAGGATGACCTTATCCTAATTTACACTCTCTTGTCAAAATGGAAAAAGAATTAAGCAATATATCCTTCCAGACAAGACGTTTCCTAACATTCACCACCCTGTCTGCAGGAGGTTCCACCAGGAGGTGAAGATCAGCTCAGCCAGGGCGTTGCTACCAGAAAGGCACCCCCTCCCCAGTGTTAACATTCCACACATTGCGTGCCTATCTGCTCCACAAATGTTACAACCTACAATACCCGTCTCAATGATACTCGCCCCTGAGACTGCTAGCATTTCATGGCTCAGCAGATATATACGTAGTTAACATTCTTAAAGCGAACCTGTCACCAGGATTTTGCGCATAGAGCTGGGGACATGGGCTGCTAGATGGCCACTAGCACATCTGCAGTACCCAGGTCCCACAGCTCTCTGTGCTTTTATTGTGTTAAAAAACCGTTTTGAGTGATATGCAAATTACCTGATATGAGTCCTGTAGCCGGAGATGAGTCAAGCGGAAAGGAGCCCAGCACCGCCCCGCGTCCTCCGAATCTCCTCCTTGCCGGCTGACGTCACAGAGCTGGAGCGCCGAAATCTTGCGATGCGCGAGCTAGCGCATGTGTAGTTCGTTCCCTGTGCTGATGCCAGCACAGGGAATGAAGATGATGCCGACACTGCGCATGCGCTAGCTCGCGCATCGCGAGATTTCGGCGCTCCAGCTCTGTGACGTCCGCCGGCAAGGAGGAGATTCGGAGGACGCGGGGCGGTGCTGGGCTCCTTTCCGCTTGACTCATCTTCCGGCTACAGGACTCATATCAGGTAATTTGCATATCACTCAAAACGGTTTTTTAAACACAATAAAAGCGCAGAGAGCTGTGGGACCTGGGTACTGCAGATGTGCTAGTGGCCATCTAGCAGCCCATGTCCCCAGCTCTATGCGCAAAATCATGGTGACAGGTTCGCTTTAAAAACAGGCTCAGCTATAATAGTGTAGTACAGATCAGGAACACAAAAGCCCATAACATCCTATAGGCACCTGGGTAAATCATAGGAAAATATTAATAATAATAAAAATAAATCATACTATGCTCTACCGTGGACTACTCAGCATACATACAGAGGAGCAAAAACGTGCCACATGGACTGCAGGAAAAAGAACTCAGTGAAAGTTAAAGGGGTTGTCCGGGATTGGGGACATTGGTGTATGTGTACAAGGGTCTCCTAAATATTACATTCATGCCTGTCCTTCCCTTACCAGACATTGCTGATGGCCCTTTTTCACTTCACAAATTTTCAGTTGGAAGTGCAGTTTCTATCACCGTCAGTGACGTACCGGGTCCCTTTCTGCATAGCGAAGCCTCTTCTTCCGCTTCGCAAGGAGCCCGGTGATGTCACAGTAAGCCTCTAATTATTCAGAGCGCATGGAGAGGCGGTAACACACCACGCTAAGCCACGCCCCTCTGGTCCGGTGACATCACCGGGCAGGGCACATTCTTAGCAAGGAAGGAGGCGTTTAGGGGCGTGTCTAAGGGGGAGACACACAATTGAAACAACGCAAAGCTGCGCTGTGCGGCAGGAAGTTACCACACACACACAAACAGTGGAGGACTGTAGGAGCCCTGCTGAAGTGTAAAAATACCTAAAAACATCTGGGGGGACCTTCAAACTGCTATTAATAGTGATTTAACATTATTTTTTTATTTTTTGTTCCGGGACAACCCTTTTAACTAAATGGTGTTGCACAATAATAGAAAACTCAGCTATCAAAAAGTGTCTGGGCATACAACTCTGTCACAACAAACAACTATGTAAGGGTACTTTCACACTAGCGTTAGTATTTTCCGGGATTGAGATCCGTCATAGGGTCTCAATCCCGGAAAAGACTTACATTACTCTTACCGGTAATCGTTTTTTCCCTTTAGCCTCCACAACGGCAGTAAACATGCCAGTAAACATGGAGATTATCCCGCCTTCTCAGGGACAGGAAAACAGCTTTGTGGACCAGCCCATATAAGGCCCCCTCCCTCTTACCTCTCCAGTTAGTAACCTAGTACTCAGAGATAAATGCAAGGAAGGTTTAATAAAGAACAAAAGTAACAAATATCAGAGCCAGTCTGCTCTAACTTAGAAGAACATATATATTTCATCAATAGAATATACACATATAAGTATGAATACGTATTAAATAATGTATATCTAAATATAGTAGATTTTTTTTTTTGGGGGGGGGGGAATTCCTCCTGCCGTTGTGGAGGCTAAAGGGAAAAAACGATTACCGGTAAGAGTAATGTAAGTCTTTTCCCTACGCCTCCACAACGGCAGTAAACATGGAGGAAGTAACATAGGATAATAGCCTAGGGTGGGACAACTGCAGATAGGACTCTCCGCCCAAAGGCTAAATCCCTATTTGCAGAAACATCTAACTTGTAATGTCTAAAAAATGTACATGGATTGGACCATGTGGCTGCACGGCAGATGTCCTCTAAGGAAGCTGAAGCACCCTCGGCCCAGGATGTGGCTAGGGCCCTGGTAGAGTGAGCTTTGAGAAACGGTGGAGGAGGAACACCCTCTGTCTGGTAGGCTAGATAGATACAGGACTTGATCCATCTTGATATTGAAGTTTTGCTGGCAGCTTTCCCCTTCAACATGCCCAGGTATTGAATTAGAAGTTGATTAGTCTTCCTAATCTCCTTAGTGGCTTCCAGGTATTGGAGGACACATCTCCTGACGTCCAGGTTATGAAAAAGTCTCTCTTTTTCGTTCTTTGCCTGAGAACAAAAGGAGGGAAGGATAATTTCCTGTTGGCAGTGGAATTTAGAGACTACTTTTGGGAGGAATTCAGGAGCATGTTTTAGTGTGATCCTGTCGTCTGAAACGGAAAGGTATGGAGGCAGGATAGAAAAGGCTTGTATTTCGCCTACTCTTCTGGCCGTAGTGATGGCTAGCAGGAATGATGTCTTAAGAGTAAGAATTCTTAAGGGTATATCTGTAATTGGCTCAAATGGAGGGTACATAAGCTTGGACAGTACCAAGCTTAAGTCCCAGGGAGGCACTAGGGATCTTAACCTAGGACGAATCCTGATGGCCGCCTTAAAAAACCTTTTTATTATTTCCATGTTAGCCAGTTTACAGTCCATAAATACACTCAAGGCTGCTATCTGAACCTTCAAAGTACTTACTGCGAGGCCTTTATCCAACCCTGCTTGGAGAAAGTCCAGTATGAGGGACATCTGAGGTTCTCCTGATGGGTCGTATTTATCCTCCCCGAAGAGTAGAAAGGATTTCCAGGCCCTCAGATATATTTTCGAGGTGACTGGTTTCCTACTAAGAAGTAAGGTGGAGATCACTTTCCTAGAGAAACCTTTGTTCCTCAGGATGTTTCTTTCAGCCTCCAGGCCGTCAGACGGAGTTGGGCGACTTGAGGATGAGAGACCGGACCCTGAAGTAGAAGGTCTGGGCGAGGAGGGAGGATCCAGAATTCTTCTCCTGCCAGAATCTTCAGGATCGGAAACCATGATCTGCGGGGCCAAAATGGAGTGATCAGGATGATTCGTACTCTTTCTTCTAAAATCTTTGCTATGACCCGCTGTATGAGGGAGAATGGTGGGAATGCATATAACAGGATTGGCGGCCAGGGTACCGAGAGCGCATCCACCTTTAAGGGTTGATCTTCTACCGCCAGAGAGTAGAAATTCGGAACCTGTCTGTTTTTTCTCCTGGCGAACAGGTCGATCTTCGGCGTTCCCCACCTGGAACAGATCTGCTTGAATACCTGAGGGTTTAGCATCCACTCTCCTGCGTTTAGCTGGTCCCGGCTGAGGAAGTCCGCCACCTGATTCTCTTTTCCTCTCACATGTGCTGCTGAAAGGGACTGAATATTCTTTTCTGCCCAACTGAAGATTTTTGTCACCACCAGGGCTAGCGATAGGCTTCTTGTGCCGCCCTGTTTGTTCAGGTATGCCACTGTTGTAGAGTTGTCCGACAAGATCTTCACATTCCTCTGTAGGAGGGAGGGTGCAAATGTCTTCAGGGCTTCCCAAACCACGGACAATTCTCTCTTGTTGGAGGAGGCTTTTTGCAGAACGAGACCCCACTGGCCTTGAGCTAGTTTCCCTTCTATGTGGGCTCCCCACCCTTGTTGGCTGGCGTCTGTAGTAATAACTACCTGATCCGATGGTCTCCAGGGTACTCCTTTCAAAAGATTTTTCCGATCTGCCCACCAATTCAAGGATGTTTTTACTGCATGAGGGATTTTTACCTTCTTGTTTAAGGATGTTTGTTTTTTGTCCCAGGTTCTTAAGAGAAATGATTGGAGGGTTCTTGAGTGGAACTGTGCCCATTTTACTGAAGGGATAGTGGATGTCATTAGACCCAGGATGACCATCATCTCTCTGAAAGAGACCAAGTGTTGTTTCTGAAATCTTCTCACTGTCGTGATCAGGCCATCTTGTTTCTGTAGAGGAAGAAAAGAGATCATTTTCTCCGAGTCCAACAGTAATCCTAGAAAGTTTATCTGGGTTGAGGGTATGAGACAGGATTTTTCCGTATTGATTATCCACCCCAGGTTGGTAAGTGTGGTCCGGATTGTCTGGAGCTGCAGGAGTAACAGATAGGATGATGGGGCTGCTATTAGGAAATCGTCTAGGTACGGAAAAAATAGAATTTCCTTTAGGTGAAAGAACTTGGATACTTCTGTTATGACCTTCGTGAAAAGCCTTGGGGCTGAGCTGAGACCAAACGGAAGTACCCGGAACTGGAAGTGGCACAGCTCTCCCTTGAACCATGTTGCCAGTCTCAGAAATTTCTGATCCTCCTTCTTGATGGGTATATG
Organism: Bufo bufo; assembly: GCF_905171765.1. NCBI lineage: Eukaryota > Metazoa > Chordata > Amphibia > Anura > Bufonidae > Bufo > Bufo bufo. Next base: position 249,982,246 of record NC_053392.1, read on the forward strand.
GTAGTAGGCATCTGCCAAATCTAATGTTACCATGGCGCCGTTTTTTGGGACCAGGCTGATGACTGTTTTTATGGTTTCCATCTTGAACCTTTTGTATATGATGTATTTGTTTAACATCTTCAGGTTTATTATTAATCTGAACGATCCGTTTGGTTTCTTTATCAAGAAGATCGGGGAGTAAAACCCTTTCTTCTGTTCTTGCTTTGGGACTGGGATGATGGCCCCTTTCTCCAGCAGAAGTCTCAACTGATGATCCATAGTTAGTTGGCTTATCTCCCCTGGACGAGGGTTCTCCATATATCTGTCTGGTGGGCAGGTTTTTAACTCTAGACTGTACCCATTTTTTATGACTGACAGAACCCATGGAGAGGCCTGGATATTTACCCAGGCTGGATAGAACTGGGACAGTCTTCCTCCCACTACGCTTTTGGCGTCATTGAGTAGAGGTGTGGGCCGATTTGTCAGGGTTAAACAGGAACCCTCTGCCTTTACCCCTATTGGACTGCCAGGTTGGTCTAGTGTCCTTTCTTTTTTGGTCCGGCCTACCTCGTTTCTGGGACCGAAAGGACCGTCTTTGTTGAAAAAATTTTGATTCTGTAGGAAAGCCCTTTTTTCTATCTGAAGCTTTCTCCAGAATGTCGTCCAAGGCCGTACCAAACACCCTATCTCCCTCACATGGCAGAGTGCACAGCTTGTTTTTAGAGGCTGTGTCACCAGACCAGGTGCGTAACCATACTGCTCTTCTAGCAGAGTTAGAGAGGGCAGCAGATCTGGCTGAAAGCTTCACTATGTCTGCTGACGCGTCTGCCATAAAATTAGCGGCTTGTTTTAGCATAGGTATAGAAGCTAGGATGTCTTCTCGTGGAGTGCCTGACTCTAGATGTTCCTCCAACTGTCCCAACCAAAGGCCCAGGGTTCTAGCTGTATAAGTTGCAGAGATCCCTGGTCTTAGAGTGGCCGTAGAGGATTCCCACATCTTTTTAAGGAGGCTTTCACATCTTTTGTCCATCGGATCTTTCAGAAGGCCGAGGTCTTCAAATGGAAGGGCAGTTTTTTTGGAGATTCTTGCTACTGGGGCATCTACTTTAGGGGTCTTATCCCAGGCCACAGAATCATCTTCCGCGAAAGGGTATTTTCTCTTTAACCACTTAGAGGCGGATTGTTTTTTCTCAGGGTCTCTCCATTCTGAGTGTATTAACGCTCGGATGTTAGGGTGGACGGGAAAAACTTGTTTTTTCCTGTCCCCTAATCCAGCAAACAATTGGTCCTGTACTGAAAGGGGTTCTCTGGGCTCTTCCAGGTTTATTGCAGCCCTAATAGTTTTCAGAAGGGAATCCGTCTCCTCAACAGAACAGAGAGGTTTACCGCCTGCTTGATCTGAAGTATCAGAGTCAGACCCAGAGGAAATTTCACCTTCATCCAGGTCAGAGTCCTGCATATTAGAGACTATGGCTCCTGAGGTAGATGGTCTGGGAGGCAATGTAGATAACTTAGCTTCTACAGCTGCACCCACTTCTTCTCTGATTATGGTTTTCAGACTTTCAATTAAGGATGGGGTCTCCTCTGACACAACCTTGTCACAACACTTTTGGCACAATGATTTCTTGTATGTACCAGACAGCGATTTCTTGCACATTATGCATTCTTCAAAGGCGGATCCTTTTTTGAGGATTCTTTACCCTGAGAGACACAAAGTTAGAGAGGAAAGTTTTATCCTTAGTCTCTAAAAGAGAAGGGTAAAGAACCACCACCAAGGAGACCCCCATACAGGATAAAGCACCCTGTTATTTAGTAATGGGAGGAGGCTTACCGGGCTAGAGGGCCTGGAGGTATCTGTGGGCCGCCTGGGCGAATCGTCAGCTTGCTGGGACATCTTTCTCAGGAGAAGAGCGCAGGAGCTGCATCTGGACGCCGGCAGCCGCGCTCTTTTACTTCCTGGTTTCCACTGATGACGACATATGCCCCGCCCCCCCTCGCGTCACGCGCCGGCCTTCCGACGTCACATAGAATCCAACTGCCGGCGCGCGCGCATAGGGGAAGATGTGGGGAGCGCTCCCAGGCCCAGGAACGCTCCCCCGGCTCGCAGAACAGGGCCGGTCCGCACTGGACGCGGGTCCAAAGCCCGGGGTGGCCAGCAACGCTGGGCTTAAACCTCAGGGAAGGAGGAACTTTTATAGAGTTCCGCGACCCTATCCCCTGCCTCAGCCCTCCGGCCAGAGCCGGGATACAAACCGAAAAGGCTGGGCGCGTGACTGATCCATTCCGGCAAGTCCTGACCTTCTGAGGGACAGGAAAACAACTGGAGAGGTAAGAGGGAGGGGGCCTTATATGGGCTGGTCCACAAAGCTGTTTTCCTGTCCCTGAGAAGGCGGGATAATCTCCATGTTTACTGCCATGTTTACTGCCGTTGTGGAGGCGTAGGGAAAAAAATGCTTCCGTTTTGTCCCCATTCATTGTCAATGGGTACAAAACGTAACTGAACCGAACGGAATGCTCCACAATGCATTCCCGCTCCGTTCTCATACCGGACAGCAAAACGCAGCATACGATCCGTCATGACCCACAATGCAAGTCAATGGGGAAGGATACGTTTTCTCGGACACAATAGAAAACGGATCGGTCCCCCATTGACTTTCAATGGAGTTCATGACTGATGCGTCTTAGCTATGTTAAAGATAATACAACCGGATCCGCTCATAACTGATGAAGATGGTTGTATTATCAGTAACAGAAGCGTTTTTGCTGAACCCTGCCGGATCCAGAAAAAACACTAGTGTGAAAGTAGCCTTATACATGGACGGTCTGGGTCCGACAGAACGCAAAAACTATCTTCATGATCTCCTCTGTGCTAAAACCCATCGAGAAGGGTTCCATATTCTTTATCATGACACAAATCCTTTAATTCTTAGGGTTCCCAGTTTCATTTTCTATAAGAAAGTTTATTTCCCTACCAAACTGGAACCAATGATTGCAGATCTTATATAGAGGACCATGTGCAGAAAGAAAGAAAAAAAGAAATGTAGTTTTCAAGTATCTACTTATTCAAGCTCCATCTTCTAGTCATTTCCATATTAATTAAAAGGGGCTCTCCGGGCTTTTAATATTGATAACCTATCCTACGGGCAGCACGGTGGCTCAGTGGTTATCACTGGTGCCTTGCAGTGCCAGGGTCCTGGGTTCGAATCCGACCAAGGACAACATCTGCATGGAGTTTGTATGTTCGCCCCGTGTTTGCATGGGTTTCCTCCGGTTTCCTCCCACACTCCAAAGACATACTGATAGGGACCTTAGATTGTGAGCCCCACTGGGGACAGTTGGATGTTAATGTCTGTAAAGCGCTGCGGTATATAGTAGTGCTATAGAAGTATGTAAAATACATTTTTTTTAAATCAATATCAGATTGGCGGATGTTTGACACCCAGCACCACGCCGATCAGCTGCATGAAGAGATGTAGTGCGCACATGCCGTCTCCCTTCTCTCTTTCTGCTCGCCGCTGCAGTCTATGGCAAAGCAGCGATGAACAGTAACAGACAGGAGACAGCACTGCGCACGCTGTCTCCTCATACAGCTGAAATGTTCCGGAGGATTGGTCATCAATAGTAAAAAGCAGACAATGCCTTTAAAGCTCCTTTTACACTGCACAATGGTCGGGTAGATTATCGCTAATGAGCGTTTGTACGAATGCTCATTAATGCTCATTAGCAATACTCTACCTGTGTAAAAGGTGCCGGAGATTACATAAGGAATGAGCAAAACACTCGTTCATCGGGTAATGTGATCGTCTGGGCTGACATGGAAATCATCGTTTGTTGTCTCTGTGTAAGGGGATGAGTGATGGCATTAGTGATTGCTCTTCCCTATACTATGGAGGGGATCACTGCAAGCAATACAATTGATGAGCAGGTGATGGTCAGGAAGGAACGCTTCCTTCCCGATAATCGCTTGCTACATCAGGCCACGTAAAAGGGGCCTTTAGATGTTGAAGGGTTAAACATAAATACCCAGTATTATCTTGGAGGAGCCCTGTAATATACCAACCTGGATAAGTAAAGTCCTTGAATCCCTTGTGACAGAGCCATCACTTCTGGGAATTGGCTTTCCTTTAACCTTACACTCCTTTGAAAAGCTTTTGAGGGTCTCATGGAATTCTCCGTAATTAAGAAACTAAGAGACAACAAATAAAGAAGAAAAACATAAGACAAGCAGGTTGCAGTGTGAAAACCCCCATGATCTGTATCCACAGGAAATGGGATCACTTTGCGGATGACAATCGTAATAGTTTTGCCGTTTCCCCGCACCGTGGTGGCGTTGCATTTAATTACTTTGGGAACTGGGGAGCATTTGGTGTAACATAAGAATACATGAGAAGAGCCACGTAGGCGGTTAGGCACATTCTGGAAAACGGAAGCCAGAGCACGAAGGGGCCCTGCTCAGGTCATGGGCAGACTAACATTGGTTCTGCACACTGAACAAAAAAACATTTACGCTGCACGAGTTGATATTCACGCTTTTCAATCACCAGCTGCCTTCAGACAAAGTAAGGACCTGAGGCGATAGAGTCCTCTTAGGGAACGCGTATATACACAATAAACCAGCAATGTTATGTTAACTCCTATCCAAACGAGTTCACTGAATGTATATCCTCGGGTATAGTTATATATACTTGTAGAGGTGCCTCACCAGAACTGAACTGAGGAAAAAGGCAGCAAAAATCCATATATACAAGAAAAAAAAGGTATGAGAGAAGGTTCTGCCTGTGTTTTTACTGGCTAAGGCCTATTGCACACGACCGTATGGCTTTTTCAGTGTTTTGCGGTCCGTTTTTCACGGATCCGTTGTGTTTCCGTTCCGTTTTTCCGTATGGCATATACAGTAATTACATAGATAAAATTGGGCTGGGCATAACATTTCAATAGATGGTTTAGCAAAAAACGGAACGGAAACGGAAGACATACGGATGCATTTCCGTATGCTTTCAGTTTTTTTTGCGGACCCATTGACTTGAATGGAGCCACGGAACGTGATTTGTGGGCAATAATAGGACATGTTCTATGTTAAAACGGAATGGCAAAACGGAAATATGGAAACGGAATGCATACGGAGTACATTCCGTTTTTTTTTGCGGAACCATTGAAATGAATGGTTCCGTATACGGAACGCAAAAAACGGCCAGTAAACGGGAAAAAAAACCGGCCGTTTGCAGGAGGCCTAAGAATAACATTAATGGGACAAATGGGGGTGCAGGCGCCTGTATATCGGGTATACTTGGGGCAGAGTTGGCTGCATGCAGCAAGCATTAAATGGCGAGATTGACTTGAGGGCTCCATAATCGTGTAACCAACACCCACAGTGCTCCCTGAGGCTGGGTTTTGGGTTCACACACCGGCATTAGCAATTTCCATCTGGTTTGGAACAACGTTACGTGCCAGATTCTGCACATCACTGAACCAAATGGAGCAGACCCCACTATAATGGGGCTCGATCAGTATGGCAATTTTTTACCGGACAAAAAAGTCCTGCATGACAGACTTTTTTTGCCTGCTTTTTTTTTAAGGAATCTGTGACAAAGACCCTGAATGGAACTCCCATTGCAGATGAGAACAAGCCCTAAGCAAATAACCGCTGATTTCCCGGCGGTTATTCTTTGTACAATGTTGCTCTTCATCAGACCTGTTCAAGTGAATGGGGTGGAGGTGCAGTTCTCTACAGAACGCCCTCCATTCTAATGATCAGTGATGGTCCCACCTGCAGGTACTGCTATGTCCCACTACGGCTTCCACTCTGGCCGCCGAGTCTTAGGTACCTGCATGCAGTGCGGATCACTTATTTATGCTAAAGAAATTGGCGTAAATGAAGATACATTTGTTGCTGCATCTGGCCGTGCCCCCTTCACCACCCTTGCCACACCCGCTTTCAGAAAAGAGGCGAGGACTGTGAAAAAGGGGAGAAGTTGAACCTGCGACTTTTTAACGTCACTTTTCGGGCATAAAGGGAATGATACGTCTCCCCCTTTTTTCTTGTGTGCAGAAAAGCGATTTAGAAATCTACAGCATGTCAATTGTTTGTGTGGATTTTACCCTTTTCAATGCAAGGGTGAGATCTGTGACAAAATCAAGTATTGTGGTTTTTGGTGGAGATTTGGTGTAGTAAGGCACAAAATCCACACGAAAAATGGAGTTTATATTTTGAAATCTGCACCGCACAGTGTAGGTACCCCAAGATGACCGTACACAATAACTGTTGGTCATCTGAACTGGTAGAACGCCCACCTCTATTAAAAAGCTGGAGGCAGAAAACACAGGATCCACCATTGACAACAGATAGATCTGAACTGCGATTAAGGGTACTTTCACACTTGCAGCAGAGGATTCCGGCAGGCAGTTCCGTCGCCGGAACTGCCTGCCAGATGCGGCAATCTGGACGCAAACGGATGCATTTGTGAGACGGATCCGGATCCGGATGCGTCTCACAAATGCATTGCAATACCGAATCCATCTTTCCGGTTGTCATCCGGAAAAACAGATCTGGTATTTTTTTTTCCACAGATTAATTGGTCTGCGCATGCGCGGACGGAAAGAACAGATCCGTTTTGCCGGAACACTTGGGGCCGGATCCGGCATTAATGCATTTCAATGGAAATGAATGTTGGATCCGGAATTCCGGCAAGTGTTCAGGATTTTTGGCCAGAGAGAAAACTGCAGCATGCTGCGGTATTTTCTCCGGCCAAAAAACGTAAGAGGGACTGAACTGATGCATCCTGAACAAATTGCTCTCCATTCAGAATGCATTAGGAGAAAACTGATCAGTTTTTTTCTGGTATTGAGCCCCTAGGACGGAACGGAACGGAACACCGGAAAAGAAAAACGCTAGTGGGAAAGTACCCTAACAGAGCAGCAGATCAGACAAGATGGTTACCCCCAACATCACATATATAAAAAAAAAAAAAATTATACAATCAGGATATAAAAACTGATTTAAAAAACTCCCCTTTAAGTGTGAAATACTCGAGATGCAGCGCTTCATGTAAATACATTGCAGAGCATGGTATACTTACTTCTTTTACTAATCCAAGTAAATCGGCTTCGTATGCCAAAATGTCACCCATTTTTAGACAAATTGGTTGCTTTCACATAGCAAGAAAATCTAAGAAAACAAAAAGGAAAGAGCAAGTTATTACAAAGCAAAAATAATCCCGAAATCTAAACAAGATGGGTGACCCCACAAGCCAGAGGGACAGCCCCAGCACCCCTCCACTGCTCCAGTCCCCAGGAGAACCCATTTCTGGAGGCCACCTTCCTGGGCCGGGCTAGGTTCTCTCACCTAGGCCTCTTTCACATGAAAGTTGTGCATCTGTTCCGTGCATTGGTGACCGCAAATTGCGGTCCCCAATGCATGGGCAACGTCCGTGCGGTGGCTGGGACAGATTGAGACCCATTCAACTTGAATGGGTCTGTGATCCGTCCGCACCACAAAAAAAAATAAAAAATAGAACAAGTTCTATTCTTTTGCGCACGGATAGAAACACCACGGAAGCACTCCCTAGTGTTTCCATGGGGTTCCGATCCGTGCTACCGTTCCGCATGTCCGTGATTGCGGACCCATTCAAGTGAATGGGTCCACATCCGTGATGCGGAGTGCACATGGGCCGGTGCCCCCGTGTATTGCGGACCCGCCGTATGCAGGCTGCAATACGGCCGCGGGCACACAACGTTCGTGTGCAAGAGGCCTCAGTAGCACTTACATTCTTGTCTCCAGACCAAAAAGGTGTAATTTCACTTGGGCAGATTTATTGAATTAGGACGCCTTGTACTCGGCAGAGCTCTGTTCTTTGTTCCGCCTCGTCGGCTGGTAATAAAGACTCCAAACCATATAATGTGATTACACATCAAGGTAACGTTATTATGTCTTGTCTGCCACTTCCCATATAATTATATAGCTTCTGGCTACACAAGTTCAAGAAACAACACACTAATATATGCACATTAATACCTACATTCATATTTACAGTGGAAAACCCGAATAGAAAGGAAAAAGATAAAAAAAATAATAATAATGAAAAAATGTTAACCTTCAACATACCACGAAATGATAGATAAAGGAATGTGAGCGGCAAGGCATTGCTGCTGCGCCATCCTCCCAGCCACTGCTTCAGTCTGACACAAGGCTATGTTCACAGTTGGACATCCAGTAGCCTGTTGCTCCATAAATGCCGGCTGTCGGCCAACCAAAAAAAAACTGCGTGCAACGTTTTTTGTCCACCCAAAGTCAGGATTTATGCCGGAACCCATTATAGTCAAAGGGGATCTGGGAGGTAAAACAGTGGTATCCGGCAATGCCAGGTATAGTGAACGCCGGTAGCCTGATCCTCTGGCGGAACAGGCTACCGGATTCACGACCCTGATGTGAACCTAGCCTAATACAAATATGATGCATGATCATGGGATGTCACATACCAGATGTGAAACGGTCCACAAGAATGGCTGTTTTTGTTTCCCATAGCAACCAATCTTAGCGCAAATTAAAGCTGTGCTGTGATTGGTTGCTATGGGAAACAAAGCCAACGTTTGTTTTTTTTAGTTTTCATAAATCTGCCCCAATATTGTGCAAGTCACAGGCTATTTTAAGGGAATCAGTCAGCTCTCCCGATATGCCTCAACTGTATTTCCCATGAAACAGTTCTGGACTATGCACTGCGCCGTGCCTCTGTTAGGCCTCTTTCACACGGGCGTTGCGGGAAAAGGTGCGGGTGCGTTGCGGGAACATGCATGATTTTTCCGCGCGAGTGCAAAACATTGTAATGCGTTTTGCACTTGCGTGAGAAAAATCGCGCATGTTTGGTACCCAAACCCAAACTTCTTCACAGAAGTTTGGGTTTGGGATCGGTGTTCTGTAGATTGTATTATTTCCCTTTTAACATGGTTATAAGGGAAATAATAGCATTCTGAATACAGAATGCATAGTAAAATAGCGCTCGAGGGGTTAAAAAAATAATAATTAAACTCACCTTAGTCCACTTGATCGTGCAGCCCGGCATCTCTTCTGTCTCCTTCTTTGCTGCTGATTGCAGGAAAAGGACCTGTGGTGACGTCACTCCGGTCATCACATGGTCCATCACATGATCCATCACCATGGTAAAAGATCATGTGATGGATCATGTGATGACCGGAGTGACGTCACCACAGGTCCTTTTCCTGCAATCAGCAAAGAAGGAGACAGAAGAGATGCCGGGCTGCGCGATCAAGTGGACTAAGGCGAGTTAAATAATTTTTTTTTTTTTTTTAACCCCTCCAGCGATGTTTTACTATGCATTCTATATTCAGAATGCTATTATTTTCCCTTATAACCATGTTATAAGGGAAAATAATAATGATCGGGTCTCCATCCCGATCGTCTCCTAGCAACCGTGCGTGAAAAATCGCACCGCATCCGCACTTGCTTGCGATTTTCACGCAACCCCATTCATTTCTATGGGGCCTGCGTTACGTGAAAAACGCACAAAGAGGAGCATGCTGCGATTTTCACGCAACGCACAAGTGATGCGTGAAAATCACCGCTCGTGTGCACAGCCCCATAGAAATGAATGGGTCCAGATTCAGTGCGGGTGCAATGCGTTCACCTCACGCATCGCATCCGCGCGGAAAACTCGCCCGTGTGAAAGGGGCCTTATAAGTCCTAGAAATACATCTGCAACTGGGTGTTGCAAGCAGTGGGTGTGCCACTACACACAGTGACAGTGTTCAATTAGTGCCGCCTGTGCCCGACTGTGGAGGGAATGGTACCAACAACCAGCTGTCAATTCATTCACAAAAAAAAGCAGAAAAGAGAAATTGCACAATACAGGTTTCAGAGAAAAATGCTCCAGAACCGTTATATTATGGGGACGGAAATGATTTACTAAACCAGACATGAGAGGGCACTGGCACTGGCACAGGCACAGGCACGATAAGACAGGGTTAGACAAGATGTCATTCCAGGTAGAGGGGGAATGCCCGAAACTGAGGGGGGTGTTACAAAACTGGTGCTCCAAGGAAACCTGTCGGGTCTCTTATGCTGTCCTGTATCATACATAGGCATTTAATAACCTATTTATGCCACTATTGTCACACTAAAAAGATGCTAAATCTTGGCACACTAGCAATAATTAGCAAATTGGAGTTTCTTGTCACTTTTCTAAAGTGGTGAGAAAAAGAGGGCAGAGGGCAGCTGGAGGGGATGGAGTCCATTGCGACCCACTGCATTTACTATAACTTCTGGCATAAGGCTACTTTCACACTTGCGGCAGAGTGATCCGGAAATCTGCATGCAAACGGACAGCATTTGTAGACGGATCCTGATGCAGATCAGTCTTACAAATGCATTGCAAGAACGGATCCGTCTCTCCAGATATCATCCGGAGAAACGGATCAGTCATATATTTTTTTCACATTTTTACCGGTCTGCACATGCGGAGAGCGGAAGGACGGATCCGGAATTGCAGTATTTCAATGTAAATTAATGCCGTATCCGGCATCTGATCCGGAATCTTGGACGGAGATCATACCGCAGCATGCAGCTGCGGCATTTCCTCCGTCCAAAACCCCGTTCAGTGACTGAACTGAAGACATCCTGAACAGATTGCTCTCCATTCAGAGTGTATTAGGATTAAACTGATCAGTTCTTTTCCGGTATTGAGCCCCTAGGACGGAACTCAGTGCAGGAAAAGAAAAACGCTAGTGTGAAAGTACCCTTAGTTACAGCTCATGCCTATGCCAACCCCTAGCTGGCACAGAGTTGAAAGGGTTTTCCAAGACTTACATACTGATGACCTATTCTCTGATCGGTCAGATACTGATGACCTGTGGGGGTCCGACAACCGGGACCCCCACCGATCAACTGTTTGAGAAGGCACCGACACTCCTGTGAGCGCTGCAGCCTCCTCCATGCTCACCAAGCACAGCGCTGTACATTGTATAGTGGCTGTACATGGTATAACAGCTCAGCCTCATTCACTTCTATGAGGCTTAGCTGGGCCAAGGGCAAGTGACCGATTAACGTGAGGTCACTGGTCTAGGAAAGGCTGAAAAGACAGATGCCTTTTCAAACAGCTGATCGGTGGGGTCCCGGGTGTCAGACTCCCACCGATCAGATCACTGGCGACCTATCTTGAGGACAGGTCATGAGTATTTAGTGTCAGAAAAACCCTTTAAGTTGCCTAATTTATTAAGAGACATCTGCATCTTAATAAATTAGGGGAATCTTACTCCAGCACACAGGGGATCAAGACTGGCCTACAATAGTCATCACGTATGTAAACTGGTCTCTATAATAGAAATAGTACCCACCCAGAGGTTCCCCCTTAAGGCCTTGCAATTAGAAATGTTGTTCTTATTCTGCTTTTATCTGATTAAGGGCTTTTGTCCTGAAACAATTAGTTGCAGATGCGAGGCTGGATTAGCTATTTTTCTAGCTTTACTACATAAGCTGTTTAAAAGTCAGCATCGCTGCCAATCCACTATGTGAAAATAATGCAGCGCTCATTGCTGCTGTGTTCTTCTTACTGTGCAGCAGCAACTAAGTATAATTATAGCTCCTGACGTCTCACTTCAATGGGACAGCTCCTTCCTATTCACCTGAGGATAAATCATTAGTATAGCAAAGACAAACAACACCTTAAGAAACTTTATTTCACTAGTTTGGATCAACTTCAGACAAAGACACCTTCAAAGTAACCTGAAAGTGAGACATGAGAATTGCAACACCCTACAAAGCTTACACTTCATTCAATGAAACATGCAAGCTAGTTCTCATTCTAGAAGGGCAGAAGAATCAGAATGTTTGAAGAGAGACTTATCTTACTTGGTTGACTTGCCTTTTGGGGTACTCTACAAAAAAAATAAGCAGGAGTATTGTATGCCACGCAACACTACTCTTGGTATCTAGGAAGGAAGAAGATTAGCATTCTTTTCTGTTTTGGAAAAAAAGCTAATTTGAATATAAATCAGAAAGACAAAAAAAAAAAAAAAGGTATGAAAATTAGCTTGCCTGACAAAAAAAGAAAATAGGGGATATCCTATATAATGCCAGAAGAATTGAGATATGCGATTTGCAATATACTCTTTCTAGAAACCAAGAGTAATGTCGCCAGGCATACAATACTGTCATGCATATTGATTGGTCTCCCTAATGATAAAGAGAACCCAACAAGTTAAGTCAACCAAGTAAGACAAGTCTCTCGAGACATTCAAGCTAAAATTATACCTATTTGCTCCTGCACAGCAAGAAGAACAGCCTCACATCTGCAAGTTGTACTTTAAGAACAAGCCCTTTAAGGGGAGCTCTATGACAACTATGGTTTGAGTAGCAAAACCTAAAGAAACATGTAAGGCCAGGTTTGCACAATGCTGGCTGCATACACCAGGCCCTACAACATGCTGCTGCTGGCCCTTAACCTTATAGTTATCCAGGCCTGTCTCAAAATAGTGCACTAACCAGCTTCTCACTGGGACCACCCACAGACATGTTTTGGGGTGTATAGAGCCACATTCTAAAAGGGTTGTCTCTCAGGGTTGCTTCAGGCAAAATGAGCAATAAAGCAATGGAGTCCCACATAATTTCAGCTGACAAAACAGGGCCAAGCAACAAGCCCTCCTCCCCCAATTATCTTGTCACTGAGGATGAAAAGCAATGCAACCCCCTTCATTCTCAGGATCCGTTGAGGGCACCAGAAGTCCCACTCCAACCAATGCTTACAAGACACAATGACAAATGGTTACATGACACAAGGGAATCTGGTCTCCACTGCAGCGATGTCAAACCAGATGTTGACATAGAGGAGCATAGCAAGCCTGAAGCAGAAAGAGCAGGGAGCCAGTGCCGGGAAGAAATCTTTCCTTTACAATTTCGGCCACCACCATCATTCTTGCCCTTTAAGGCTACACTGAGACATTTTGTAGTTCTATCGGTGCAGTAACAAACGCAGACTGAGCAGGGAATGATCGGGAAGGAAGTGCTTCTTTCCAATCATTGCCTGCTGATCACAGGAGGTGAGAGCTGCATTTACATGCAGCATTCACCTCCACTGTATGGGGATGAGCAATCGCTACTGCAGTTGCTCATCCCCATATAGATTCAGTGGATCTCAGTTTACACAGCATGATCTGCTGGCCAGTAATGGTGACTTATATTGCATTCGGAGACCTTTCACTTTTTTCACATTTTGTTATGCTAAAATAAAAATATTCAAGTTTTTCCCCATCAATCTGCACTCAATACTCCATAATGCCAAAGTAAAAACAGAATGTTAGATATCTTTGCTAAATTATTGAAAATGAAAACCTAAAATCTTTCATTGACATAAGCATTCAGACCTTTGACTCAGGACTTAGGCCTCATGCACATGGCTGTTGCTCGGCCGTTCCGTGCATTAGGGATGACAATTTGCGGTCCCCAATGCACGGGCAACATCCGCTCGCACTGCAAAAAAAGTGAATGGGTCCGTGATGTGGTGTGCACATGGCCGGCTGTTTGGGGGCGCAATACAGGCACAGCCTGGCAACGGCAAGGTGCACAAGGCCTTAGTTGAAGCATCTTTGGCAGTGATTACAGTCTCCAGTCTTCTTGGGTATAATGCCACAAGGTTTGCACACCTGGATTTGTGAATTTTCTGCCATTCTTCTTTGCATATCCTCTAAAGCTCTGTCAGGTTGGATGGAGACCGTTGATGGACAGCCATTTTCAGGTGTCTCCAGAGATGTTCAATTGGGTTTTGGCTGGGCGACTCAAGGATGTTCATAGAGTTGTCTCTAAGCCACCCCTGTGCTGTCTTGGCTGTGTGCCAAGTATCACTGTCTTGTTGGAAGGTGAACCTTCAGCCCAGTTTGAGGTCCAGAGCACTCTGGACCAAGTTTTCATTAAGGATATCTTTGTACTTTGCCGCTAAAAAAAAAAAAAAACACCCCCAAAGTATGATGCTGGTACTAGCAAGCTTCACTGTGGGGATGGTAATGGGCAGGTGATGAGCAGTGCCTGTTTTCCATCAAAAACATGATGCTTAGAATTGAGGCCAAAAAGTTCAATCTTGGTTTCACCAGACATGAGAAACTTGTTAGGTACTTTTTTTTTGCATGTGTCTTTTACAGAGAAGAGGCTTCTTTCTTGCCACTCTGCCATAAAGCCCAGATTGGTGGAGTTCTGTAGTTATGGTTGACCTTGTGGAGGTTTCTCTCATCTTCACACAGGATCTTTGGAGCTCAGCCAGAACAAACTTCTGATGATGTCTCTTTCCAAAGCCCTCCCCCCCCCCCATTACTTAATTTGGTGGGACAGCCAGCTCTAGGAAGAGTCCTGGTTGTTCAAAACCTTCTTCCATTTAAGAATTATGGAGGCCACTGTGCTCTTGGGAACTTTCAGAGCAGCAGATTTGTTGTACCCTTCTCCAGATCTGAGGTCTCTGAGCTCGACAGGCAGTTCTTTCCTCCTCGTGGTTTGGTTTTTCCTCTGATATGCATAGTTAGCTGTGAGACCTTATATAGATAGGGCTGTGTCTTTCCAAATCACGTCCAATCAACTGAATTTATCACAGGTGGACTTTAATGAAGATGTAGAAACATCTCAAAGATGATTAAGATAAATGGGAGGCCCCAAGAACTAAATTCAAGTGTCAAAGTAAAGGGTCGGAATACGTATGTCCATGCAAAATTAAAGTTTTTCTTTTTTTAATAAATTCTATTTTCACTTTCTCATTAAGGGGGCTTGAGTGGAGGATGATGGATGGAAAACTTTTTTTCCCGCTCATTTTAGCACAAGGCTGTAACAATGTAAATTTACATTTACATGGACCAATTATCAGGAACAAGTGTTAGTCCTGTGTAAAGAGACCTTATCAAGTGGCTGAAGTCCACAAGAATGCCAACAACTCAACCAGTACTGTTACAAAAAGCCTTAGGGTACTTTCACACTAGCGTTATTCTTTTCCGGCACTGAGTTCCGTCCTACGGGCTCAATACCAGAAAAGAACTGATCAGTTTTATCCTAATACACTCTGAATGGAGAGCAATCCGTTCAGGATGCATCAGGATGTCTTCAGTTCAGTCTTTTTGCCTTTTCAGGACGGAAATAATACCGCAGCATGCTACGGTTTTATCTCCGTCCAAAATTCCGGAACACTTGCCGGAATGCCGGATCCAGCATTTTTCCCATTGACATGCATTAATGCTGGATCCAGCCCCGAGTGTTCCGGCAAAACGGATCAGGCATGTGAAAATAAATGCCGGATCTGTTTTTTCCCAGATGACACCGAAGAGACAGATGCGGCATTTCAATGCATTTGTCATACAGATCAGGATCCTGATCGGTCTGACAAATGCCATCAGTTTGCATACATTTTGACGGATCCGGCAGGCAGTTCCGGCGACAGAACTGCCTGCTGGAATCCTCTGCCCCAAGTGTGAAAGTACCCCTAGGCCAGACACAGACAAATGAGCTCAATGTGATAAACTTGCATCATGTCAGTGCCGTTCTGGCGTCAGCTCCTCTTACAGGATCGCATGGCATTATAGTTATTTATAAAGCTGTGTGACCCGGAGAGCCCTGTATTCTATTGTTACACTGACAGCATTATGTCAGTGTAATTCAGTAGATTCCAGGACTCTCAGGGCCACACATTATAAATCATTATTGGGGCTTGTTCACACGACCGTGCTGTGTTTTGCGGTCCGCAAACTGCTGATCCGCAAAACACGGACTGCTGATCCGCAAAACACGGACTGCTGATCCGCAAAACACGGACTGCTGATCCGCAAAACACGGATGCCGCCCGTGTGCCCTTCTGCAATTTGCGGAACGGACAGCCCTTTAGGCTACATGCATACGACCGTTGTTTTGGTCCGCATCCGAGCCGCAGATTTTGCAGCTTGGATGCGGACCTATTCACTTCAATGGAGCCGCAAAAAATGCAGACAGCACTCAGTGAGCTTTCCGCATCCGTTGCTCCATTCCGTGGTCCGCAAAAAAAATATATAGGCAGTTATATCAATGGCTGTCCGTGCCGTTCCGCAAATTGCGGTGTGCACACTGATGCCATCCGTGTTTTGTGGATCCGCAATTTGCGGACCGCAAAACACACAACTGTCATGTGCATGTAGCCTTATAAAAAAGCCTATTCTTGTCCGCAAGACGGACAAGAATAGGACATGACTTATAATTTTTGCGGGGCCACGGAACTGAGCAACGGATGAGGACAGCACACGGAATGCTGACCACATCTTTTGCGGCCCAATTGAAGTGAATGGGTCCACATCCAAGCCGCATTTTTTTAACCAAACCACAGTTGTGTGAATGATCCCTAACACTGTGCGATCCTGTCAGAGGTGTGGAGGCCAGAACAGGACCTCCCACTGACACACTGCAAGTTTCTCGCATTGAACTTGCTCGTGTGTGTCTGGCCTAATAGTTAAACTCAATCAGTAGTGCTACAAAGAGTCTTAGGCCCCTTTCACACGGGCGTTGCGGGAAAATGTGCGGGTGCGTTACGGGAACACCCGCGATTTTTCCGCACGAGTGCAAAACATTGTAATGAGTTTTGCACTCGCGTGAGAAAAATTGCGCATGTTTGGTACCCAAACCCGAACTTCTTCACAGAAGTTCGGGCTTGGGATCGGTGTTCTGTAAATAGTAATATTTTCCCTTATAACATGGTTATAAGAGAAAATAATAGCATTCTGAATACAGAATGCATAGTAAAACATCGCTGGAGGGGTTAAATTTTTTTTTAACTCACCTTAGTCCACTTGTTCGCGGCCCGGCATCTCCTTCTGGCTTCATCTGATCTCTGTGCAGCAACAGGACCTGTGGTGACGTCATTCCGGTCATCACATGGTACGTCACATGATCTTTTACCATGGTGATTCACCATGGTAAAAGATCATGTGACGTACCATGTGATGACCGGAGTGACGTCATCAAAGGTCCTTGACCTATAATTAATGCTCACCACAGGTCCTATTCAGTAAAGGGGACAGAAGGAGATGCCGGCATCGCGAACAAGTTGACTAAGGTGAGTTTTTAAATAATTTTTTATTTATTTTTAACCCCTACAGCACTGTTTTATTATGCATTCTCTATTCAGAATGCTATTATTTTCCATGCAACCATGCGTGAAAATCGCACCGCATCCGCACTTGCTTGCGGATGCTTGCGATTTTCACGCAACCCCATTCATTTCTATGGGGCTTGCGTTACGTGAAAAACGCACAAAGAGGAGCATGCTGCGATTTTCACGCAACGCACAAGTGATGCGTGAAAATCACCGCTCATGTGAACAGCCCCATAGAAATTAATGGGTCAGGATTCAGTGCGGATGCTGTGAGTTCACCTCCCGCAACGCATCCGCGCGGAAAACTCGCTCGTGTGAAAGGGGCCTTAGGGTAGTTCCAGCATTGGTGTATATTCCGACTGGGTCTTACTGTTAATTGTGCACAACCGAGGTTTGGCTAACCCAAACATAGGGATCTAGGATGCTGGTTCAGTTTGAGTCAGTTATAGTCAAGCGGTGACACACATCATGAAATACAGACTCCAAACACGGACGTGTAAATCCAACACAATGTATTTTTGTCCACATCTGATCTGCATTGTTTGTGGGTCCGATACGGACCCATTCATTTCAATGGGGTAGCAAAAGATGCAGATTGCACATCATGTGCAACATGGCATCCATGTAGTGTCTGTGGTTTTCATGGATCCATAGACTATAATGTGTGTGCATAAGGGATCCGTACTCACCCGCAAAAATAGGACATGTCTCCGTGGTGTCACCAAGGACCCACAGTCCGTGGAAAACACACATTACAGTCACTGGGTAGGTGTGCTGTCTTTGGAGACCATGTCCGCAATTGACCGACGTGTGAAATGTGGGTACGGTCACATGAGGTAAGTTATCTGGCGATTTTCCACCCCAGATCTACACAGATATCTGTAACATAAACCGACATTCACAATCCGCACATTACATGTGCATTCCTGTCTGATAACACCCTGACTTATTACAGCCTGGTGAATCTAATAAAAAGCCTAGTTATTACTGACAGCTTCCAGGGTCCATTCATACATAGAAGTATTTTCCATTAATACCAATGCAAACAAAATGAAACAATATTCTTAGCATTCAATAAAATCACAGGTAGATACAATCAGTGCACTACATATACCAGCACAGCCATCGTGCAGCAATATGCGCTCACCGCTATGTGAAGCAATCGCACGGCTCCGGTGACTGTGTGTGAACTGTGCTCCAGGACTCACGGCAGTTGTTACCTACCGTTGTATGGGCTCCCCGGAGGTTTAGGGCACTGCAGCCACACCGGGCCTAGTAGACGGTTACAACGTAACCAAGGTAACACTTATCTTCCGGACACTTTATTGCAGCAAACAAACAGGACTGTAACATAACACATGTCTATGACTGGCCAATCAGGTGCTCGGACAGAAAGCCAACCACAGCGCTGCCCTACGTGCAGGAGGTGTGGTATGCGGTCCATATAAGTCACACCAGACCCAGCACTATGTTCTCAGAGCTATACACGTAGTGGGAAGCATGCGAAATTGCTGTGCGGTACAAGAACAATAAAGTTTTGTTAATACAGAAAAGCCAAGCAGTTGTTATGGAGACAATCAGTAGTGTGTGTGATGCTCACGTGATAGCGCGGACGGAAACTGTCTGGGGTCAAATTTGTGAGACAATATCCACTTTGCTGTTTAGAATATTGTTGTCCAGTTCTTCCCCGTGGCCTCACTCCACACGTGCACCTACAGCTTCTTTCACTTGTTTCTGTGGCCCTGATGTCCGATTTGTAGCTTGCTGTCATTGATTGATCAGCCACTTACCTAAATAGAGGTAGATAGATAACTATGGTACCCAACCCAAGGCTAGCCCCCTTATTCTTGGGGATTTAGAGGGGTTGTCACACTTCTGTAAGTGGCATTTATTATGTAGAGAAAGTTAATACAAGGCACTTACTAATATATTGTGATTGTCCATATTGCTTCCTTTGCTGGCTGGATTCATTTTTTCATCACATTATACACTGCTAGTTTCCATGGTTTCCATCACTTCAATGGGGCCGCGAAAGATGCGTACAGCACTCCGTATGCCGTCCGCATCCGTTACTCCGTTCCGTGGTCCACCCAAAAAATATAACCTGTCCTATTCTTGTCCATTTTGCGGACAAGAATAGGCAGTTATATTAATGGCTGTCCACGCTGTTCCGCAAATTGCGGAACGCACACGGATGCCATCCGTGTTTTGCGGACCGCAAAACACACAACGGTCGTGGGCATGAGGCCTAACACACATTGTACAACGAAATGTGCAATTTGCGGTCCATAATGTACAGGCAACATCCGATGGATGCAGACCCATTCAACTTGAAAAAAAAAAAAAAAAAACACTCTGTGGTGCTTCCGTGGGGTTCCGTGCCTCTGTTCCGCACCAAACCTTCTGGATTGCGGACCCATTCAAATGGGTCCGGATCCGTGATGCGGTGCACAAACGGCTGGGGCGCATGTATTGCGGATGCGCTGTTTGCAGGCCGCAATAGGATCGATGAAATGCTGACACGCACAAACATCTCCCACTCTTTTGTTGTCCACCATTCAGAAACAGGTGACATCTTCATTACCATCCCTGTCTCCGCCCAGACCATTTCCAGGACCTTACCAGAAGGAAATTTGGTGTCATGGCACCCATTGCATGTCTTGCTATTGACAACTAGCCACAGTCGCCTTTATTTGCAGTGGTGTCACAGAGGTTCTGCTTGGGATCCGATGACTGTCGTGTTCAAGTATAGTAACTAGGGATGAGCGAATCGACTTCGCTTGAAACATCCGAAGTCGATTCGCATAATACTTAGTTTGAATACTGTATGGAGCGAGTGCTCCGTACAGTATTAGAATGCATTGGTTCCTATGAGCCGAAGTTATTACTGCGCAAAGTCTTGCGAGACTTCGCATAATAACTTTAAAAAAATCAATTTCTACTGTAAAAAAAAACATTTCCCGAACTCGGGTTCGGTTCCAATGTACCATGGTTTTTTACAGTACAAATAAATTTTTGAAGTTATTAGGCAAAGTCTCGCGAGACTTCGCAAAGTAATAACTTCGGCTCATAGGAGCCAATACATTCTAATACTGTACGGAGCGCTTGCTCAGTACAGTATTCAAACAAAGTATTATGCAAATCGAATTCGATTGTTTCAAGCGAAGTCGATTCGCTCATCCCTAATGGAGACCTCGTGGTTTGAGCGCTTTAATCTTGCCTTTGCTGTGGAGTGACACACTGCCCCAACTGCTGGTGTGATGATCTGGGAAGCCATCATATACGACAGGCGGTCACCCCTAGTAGTGATATGAAGAAAGCGATATGTGCATGACATCCTGAGGCCACGTGTTGCTTCTCATGCAGGGCCGGCGATTGCCCCCGGGTCCCCGAGTCCTTAGGGGCCCCCAAGCCCACCACCCGACACCGGCTGGTCCCGAGCCTTTTCTTTTGTGAGGCCTCGCGCTGGTGGGGGCCTCGCTCTGGCTCCGGGAAGGGGGCCCGCGGCGGCAGGTCACAGGGAGATGAACGCTTCCATTGTGGAAGCCCGCATCTCCATAGTCATCTGTATCGCCGTCCTCAGGATAGCGATACAAATGGCTGTGCTGTGAGGCAGGGGAGGGAGAGGCGTCTCCATTCCCTGTTCCACAAGCACAAGGCCCGCAGCCTATCAGAGGCCGGTGCAGGCGGCGCAATGACATCATCGCGCCGCCTGAGCCGTACAGCACGGGACACAGGCCGGAAGAGGCCTGCATTGCATCGCTGTGTGATTGAGGTAAGTATAAGTGTTTTTTAAAATACCAGGCTTTTACTGCCACATGGGAGGGGGGGGTTGGCACTTGATACTGGCACATGGGAGGGGGTTTGGCTCTTGATACTGGCACATAGGGGTGGGGGGGGGGGTTTGGCACTTGATACTGGCACATGGGGGGAGCGGGAGGCACTTGTTACTGGCACATGGGGGCA
The DNA here is from genome assembly GCF_905171765.1 of Bufo bufo. NCBI lineage: Eukaryota > Metazoa > Chordata > Amphibia > Anura > Bufonidae > Bufo > Bufo bufo. The sequence goes on from NC_053392.1 coordinate 250,003,284, forward strand.
TGGAAGGGCACTTGTTACTGGCACATGGGGGGCATGGAGAGGCACTTGTTACTGGCACATGGGGGCATGGAGAGGCACTTGTTACTGGCACATGGGGGGGTTTGGCACTTGTTACTGGCACATGGGGGGGACATGAAGAGGCACTTGTTACTGGCACATGGGGTGGCATGGAGAGGCACTTGCTACTGGTACATGGGGGGGCATGGAGAGGCACTTGTTACTGGTACATGGGGGGGCATGGAGAGGCACCTGTTACACGCACATGGGTGGGGGAGAGGCACTTATTACTGGCACATTATTATGGGGCACTATGGGGGCTTCTACTGAGGCCACAAAGAAGGGGTATTTTATATGGGGGGCTCTGTGTGGTACTAGTATTATCAGGGGTATTATCTGTTTCTGCAGTACAGTATTGGGGAGCACAGCGGCACAGTATTGGGGGTAGTAGGATGATTTGTCCAGAAGATGGAAGGATGATGGAAAAGTAGTAAACTAAGATTTTTTTGTTGTTGTCAAACTGCAGAGACGGAAAATGGCGACAAAATTGTGTTCTGGTCTGAAGGTCTGAAAGGAGAAGACGAGGACAGAGAACATCTACATCAAAGAGACGTCACTGGATGTAAGAGGTGTGGGGCGCTGTATTTCTGTAGTGATGGGGGGGGACATTAAAGTCATTTCCTGGTAATGTCTCCACCAGATTGCAACATTTGGCTTGCCTAGTGGCCAGATTTATCGCAAAGCCGCCCCTTGTCCCACTGCGTGCCCACAAACCTCAGCTGGAATACACTGATAGGACTTCTGAGATAGTGTTTTCAGAAGTCCTGTCAATGTATTACACTGGACATACAGCGAGGGAAAGGAGTTGGTGTTATCAGCGTAAAAATTAGTGATCTGTGAGATTTGGGGTTACCCAGCTTTCTTTAGACTAGGCGATTAAAGGGGTTGTCTAGTCCTTTTACACTCATCGGAAAAAAAAATAATGCACCAAGTATCTATTGAAACTTTATGATGTAATGATGATATCGTTATGTGATTCAGGGCTGGACTGGGACTGAAATTCAGTCCCGGCATTTAAAAAAAATTGCTGTGTGGCGAATATGAAATATGTTTGTGCGCCTCCGCTATCTCTTAGGGCACATGCACACGAACGTATTTTCTTTCCGTGTCCGTTGTTTTTTTTTAGCCGACCGTATGCGGAACCATTCATTTCAATGGGCCCGCAAAAAAAATGGAAGTTACTCCGTGTGCATTATGTTTCCGTATGTCCGTTCTGCAAAAAAACAGAACATGTCCTATTATTGTTCGCGTAACGCATAGGACTGTTCTTTTAGGGGACAGCTGTTCCGTTCCGCTAAATACGGAATGCACACGGACGTCATCCTTTTTTTTTTTTGTGGATCCGTGTTTTGCGGACCGCAAAATACACACGGTCATGTGCATGAGCCCTAACGGTAAGTAAAAGAGCTGATTGTTGAGGTTTCACCAACCAGACCCACAGCGCTAAAGGGGGTTCTCCAGGATTTTACCTATCACTAGGACTGGTCATCGATATCCGTTCTGCTGGGGTTCGACGAGCCGCCAATCAGCTGTTCCACTCTAACTCTGGTGCCGGAATTAAAAATTGGTGGAGGGTGCAGGGTATCAGATCCCAACTGATCTGATATTGATTGCCTATCCTAGCGATAGGTCATCACTTGTTAAATTCTGGAGAACCCCTTTAAGGTGATCACCTTGACAGTCTGTATTAGAAAAGGTTTTATTACAATCCCATGTTACAGGACCCGTTTCGGCCCGTCCAGCCTTCCTCAACTGCACATTCACAACTGATAGCATGTTGTATTTATAGGTCTAGTCACATGACACCACCAAATAATTCAAACAGGAAATGACATCATATCAATATATATATATATATATAAATGGTACCCTTGCGAATATTACAACGGAAAACATCTTCATATAAAACTTATTAAAAACACATCACTTCATAATCCCCGCTCGAGCGGGTACATTTACCACGGAGAGGAGGGGATCTGAAAAAGTTATTACTCAAAAGGGAGGCCTTCTGGATACACACCCTTGACACTTTACACCCTAAGGCTGGGTTCACACGGGCGTTGCGGGAACACTCGCGATTTTTCCGCGCGAGTGCAATGCGTTTTGCACTCGCGTGAGAAAAATCGCGCATGTTTGGTACCCAAACCCAAACTTCTTCACAGAAGTTCGGGCTTGGGATCGGTGTTCTGTAGATTTAATTATTTTCCCTTATAACATGGTTATAAGGGAAAATAATAGCATTCTGAATACAAAATGCATAGTAAACTAGCGCTGGAGGGGTTAAAAAGAAATAAAAAATAATTTAACTCACCTTAATCCACTTGATCGCGGAGCCCGGCATCTCTTCTGTCTTCATCTTAGCTGTGCAGCAACAGGACCTGTGGTGACGTCACTCCGGTCATCACCTGATCTTTTACCATGGTAATGGATCATGTGATGACCGGAGTGATGTCATCAAAGGTCCTATGCCTCACAGCACAGATGAAGGAGATGCCGGGCTGCGCGAACAAGTGGACTAAGGGGAGTTAAATTTTTTTTATATATTTTTTTAACCCCTCCAGCGCTAGTTTACTATGCATTCTGTATTCAGAATGCTATTATTTTCCCTTATAATCATGTTATAAGGGGAAATAATAATGATCGGGTCTCCATCCCGATCGTCTCCTAGCAACCGTGCGTGAAAATCGCACTGCATCCACACTTGCTTGCGGATGCTTGCGATTTTCACGCAACCCCATTCACTTCTATGGGGCCTGCGTTGGGTGAAAAACGCTGAATATAGAGCATGCTGCAATTTTTCACGCAACGCACAAGTGCTGCGTGAAAATCACCGCTCATGTGAACAGCCCCATAGAAATGAATGGGTCGGTATTCAGTGCGGGTGCAATGCGTTCACCTCCCGCATTGCACCCGTGCGGAATACTCGCCCGTGTGAACACAGCCTAAGGGTCTCAATAGGGATTATGAAGAGGTGTTTTTAATAATAAGTTTTATATGTTTTCTTGCAGACTACTACAACGCGATAATGAGTGGAAGAGGTTTTCCGTTGTAATATTCGCAAGGGTACCATTTTTATATTTTTTGATATGATGTCATTTCCTGTTTGAATTGATTGGTGGTGTCATGTGACTAGACCTATAAATACAACATGCTATCAGTTGTGAATGTGCAGTTGAGGAAGGCTGGACGGGCCGAAAAGCGTCCTGTAACATGGGATTATAATAAAGCATTCAGAAATTAACACGCCTGCTGGGATTTGTTTGACTTGGGAACCATATCTGAGGATTTGCTACAGTACATGTAATAGTCCAGCCTTATGATCCCAAATTGGTTCTCCAGAAGCCAGGTTTGTCTCCTCCGCTCAAGCCCAGCAGACCCCGTCTTCATGTGATGATATGAAATCCTCTTTTAATGAGGCTGTGCACTACTCCTGTGCATGCAGCGAGTCTGGCCAGCAGGGTCCTATTCAGCTTAGTATTTGCCTTTTAGGATTATTAGACATCAGTGATGGAAGCAGGACCTGGATTACAAGCATGTCAGGACCCCCAACGTGCGACACCCATTTCACATTCACATCCCATTCTATGCCTTTCTGCAGATTTGTGTAAGAGTATGTGAATAGTGTTAATTGTGCAACGTCTACAGGTTATTCCCTATCCACAGGGTTGCTGGGGGTCTGACCGCTGGGACTCCCATAGATAATAAGAACGGGGGTCCCATTCCCCCAATGTGATGGAGCAGCAGGGCATGTTTAGTTCCAATCATAATGGCTCAAGCCAAAACAGAATGGATCGGGTAATACCCCAGAACCCAGACTTCAGCAAGACCATTTTGGGAGGTTGCTGTTTTGTAAAACGATTAAAAATTATGGGGGAGATTTTTTATTTTATTTTTTTTTAACACTGGTGTAAAGGAAAACTGGCCTAGTTGCCCATCGCAACCAATCAGATTCCATCTTTCATTTTCCAATGGAGCTCTGAAAAATGAAAAGTTGAATCTGATTGGTTGCCATGGGAAACTAAGCCAGTTTTCCACATTATTCGTTTAGTAGCCTTTTAAGAAACCATACTTTTGAATCTTTTTCCAAGAGTCAGGGTCATGCACACGGCCGGCCGTTGCATTTTGCGGAATGGAACGTCCCGCCCTCTATAGAAAGGTCTTACCCCTTGTCCGTAAAACGGTCAAGAATTGGACATGTTCTATTTTTTTGCGGGTGCAGCGGAACGGACATATGGATGCTGTCTGCATCCTTTGCGACCCCATGATGATGTGAATGGGTCAGCATCCAATCTGCCAAAAAAATGCGGATCGGACGCAGACAAAAACAACGGTTGTGGGCATGGGCCCTCAAAGTGTAAAACTGTACAATTAGTCACCGTTCTTTACACATCACCATTTCAATGTGTTCGATCTCAATCGGGCTTATTCATTTTATTTGATCTTGAACTTCTTATCCATGGTGCTTCTGGTAACTCTCTCATACCCAGAACACAGGAAACGGCAATGTTCAAAATCTGTCCTCACACCACCGGCTCGTGGAACATACCAGAAAGCCATTACGTAAACAATTTTTCCCTCAGTATCTTGAACTAAATGAAGGATCTGTGTAAAACTCCTTAAGGGAACCTTCATTTTGAACTTTCCATGGGAAGCTATGCAGGTGAGCACAGTGCAGTATTTTATGAGAAGCACAATTTTTGTCAAAGTGACAAACTAAACAGATACTTCTGGCTGAAGCAAAGGTGGCTATGTAAGTATTCAGAGCAGCGAGTCTAGCCGCAGAGCTCGGACCGTATACAGCATCAATTACATCCAGCCTGGTTACGTCCGTCTCTATAACCCAGGCGTGCTCAACCGGCAGCCCTCCAGCTGTTGCAAAACTACAACTCCCAGCATGCCCCAGCAGCCTACAGCAGGGCATTGTGGGAGTTGTAGTTTTACAACAGCTGGAGGGCCGCAGGTTGAGTATGCCCGCTATAGCCGATCAAAAAGACGGAATCCCAGATTGGGTAGTAATTTGTCCCACCATGTGGCCTGTATGGTCCTGAGTCAGGAGACACTAGGGACATTATGAGGTAGTACAGAGACATCACTAATACAGTAGAGGCAGAAATAGCGACGGCATGGGAAGCAAAGCTTGTTATACAGGCTGAGGGAGATTTATCAAAGCTGGTGCAAAGGGAAACTGGCTTAGTTGCCCATAGCAGACAATCAGATGCCAACTTTAATTTTTCACAGCTCCTTTGGCAAATGAAATGATCGATCTGATTGGTTGCTATGGGAATCTAAGCCAGTTCTCCTTTACACCAGCTTTGATAAATCTCCCTCATTGGGCACTGAGTCCTGCTCATCTGGGCACGGTGTGGCACTCTTTATCCAGGCATGCTTCTTCTATGCAGTAAGCTATAAATGGAATTATTAATTATGTGTACGGAACATACTACACAGCACTGTGGCAGTATACTTGTGATTATATTCAGATAGAAATCTATTAAATATATAAACAGGTTCAAGCAAAGGTTCGCTAAAGGCCTTCCAGGGCCTCCTATACTGATGACCTGTCTTCGGAAAGGTCATTAATATCTTATTGACGGGGGACCGACTCCCGGCACCTCCACCGATTAGCTGTTTGAAGAGGCCGTGGCGCCCAGCCTCTTCACAGAATACCAAGCACAGCACCGTGCATTGTATAGTGGTTGTGCTTGGTATTGCATCTTAGGCTTACATGACTGATGAACACAAGGTCACTGATCTAGGAAGGGGCTCTGGTGCGCACTGCCTCTTTAAACAGCTGATCAGAAGGGGTTCCAGGAGTCAGAGCCTCATGATTATACAGGTGAAACTCGAAAAATTAGAATATTGTGCAAAGTTAATTTATTTCAGTAATGCAACTTAAAAGGAATTGCATTAATGCAGCTTAAAATTAGAATATTGTCAAAAGGTTCAATATTCTAGGCTCAAAGTGTCACACTCTAGTCAGGAAAATTAATCTATATACCCTGAGCAAAGGGGACCTCAAAATTGTGACTTTGGGATTTGATAAGCTGTAAGCCATAATCATCCAAATTATACCAAATAAAGGCTTGAAATATCTCGCTTTGCATGTAATGAGTCTCTCATATGTTAGTTTTACCTTTTAAGTTGCATTACTGAAATAAATGAACTTTGCACGATATTCTAATTTTTCGCGTTTCACCTGTTTATAGATGACCCATCCTGAGGATAGTCCATCAGTATAGAAGATTCGTAAAACCCCTTTAACCCTTGTGTTCAACACTGCACTTTATTACTGCTCATGAAATATACCCACAACATACACATTCCACCCACAACACATACAACCCATCTGACAGATCCTAAACTACACAGTTACTTGTAGTACTTCATTCTTTCAAGTCTCGCAGGTTCTTAGAAGAAAGCATTGCCTAGGTTTGTCCTATTCTTCTCTATCATAGCAGAACAAGACTATTATTTCCCCTTTGTCTGACTCTTTAAAATAAAATGGCACAAAACAAAGTTTTACTTCTTTTTTCTAATTTTTATTTGAAAAGAGACCAGTGATCAGTAACATGGAGTCCAGGGATCCTGCACAGGAAAGGGGTGCAGACATTTATCATGCAGCCTTCATGATGCTGCAGCTTCCGGCATTCATCCTGATATCAGACATTAAATTAAAGCAAACCTACAGAAAAGAAAGAAAATAGTGTTAAATATAGGCGTTAATACAGGGACAATCTCTCCTCATAATCCTCATCCACTGCTGACCTGCGATCATTAACCCATTCTATGCTCTGTATACAGCTCTCTGAAATCAGGAGTTAGCAATTTTATCATCATAAGGCCTCATGCACACGGCCGTTGTTTGGGTCCGCATCGGAGCTGCCGTTTTTGCGGCTCGGGTGCGGACCCATTCACTTCAATGGGGCCGCAAAAGATGCGGACAGCACTCCGTGTGCTGTCCGCATCCGTTGCACCGTTCCGCAAAAAAAATATAGCATGTCCTATTCTTATCCGTTTTGCGGACAAGAATAGCCATTTTTACAATGCTTCCGTTTTTTGCGGATCCGCGGACCGCAAAAAACGGCACAGTCGTGTGTATGTAGCCTTAAAGGCATAAATTCACTAGTCCTGAAATAATTCCCATTCTAATGTGCTATAATTGTAGCGTTTAAAATGTATGTGGGGCAATGGCAATGCACAATAGCTTACATAATGCTAAAAGGATTGTGCACCAAAAGTATTAGTATGCAATGAACAGGGCGTTTTAAATGAAGTATGACTGCAATACAAACTACCAGAAAATGAAAAGAAAACCTGGAAAACTTAATTCGATGGCACCGAGATTGACAAAGTATAAACCGCTAGTGGGATTGGGCCAATTATCACACAACCAAGGTGGTGCCCCCTTTATTTTGGGCTCAGCAGCAGGGTATATGTTGAGGCAGGGTTGCATTAATAAAGGGTGGTATCTCCCCTCCTGCGATACAGGCCTCTCCCCTGGTAACGGTCATACAGATGCCGGATATCCTCCTGTGGTTTGTCATTCCAAGCACTGTCAATTTGAACCCGTAGTCCAGTCCAGTTGAGGTGGTTGCCATCGCCTCATCCAGTCCCAGATATTCTGGATGAGGGAAAGATCTGGTGATCAAGCTGTCCAGGGGAGCTGGTGAATACCCTGAAGAACATGTTTAAACACCACCTAATGAGGCAGTAGAACTAGCTTCAATATATACCCTGCTGCAGAACCCAAAATACAGGGGGCACCACCTTGGTTATGTGATCATTGACCAAGCACCACTAGCAGTTTATCCTTTGTCACTCTCAGCTCAATCGCATCAAGTCGTCTTCGTCATTTTCCACCACCGCTGTTTTTTTTTTTAATGTACATTACACTTTTTAGTGCGTAGCACCCCTACTGTGTATTATTCTGGTCCACCTTCTCCTACATTCAGTGATGGACCAACATGCTTATTAACTTCCCTTCGCTCATCCCCTCAGTGCTGGCGATATCTGGGCTTATTCATCTGCTTCTGTATAATATTGTTCATCCATCCCTACTAAATTCCTAGAAGTATCTAGCTATATCTCAGCGGAGAAAGACATTGTGGGGGCATTACATGTCATATGCATCTCTGGGGCTATATGTCAGGGACTATGTTCTATGCGCAGGAGGAAAGGGTTAACTAGAGCTAACTGCAATGCACCCTGGGACATGCAGATGCTTGATTGTCTCTGTGACCCACAGAAAGACCAGCAGTCTTTCCGGTATGCCAGTATAAAACAGTTACATTTGTGGTATAACCCTTTTAAGGGGGTTTCTCAGTTTATAAAACCAATTTTCAAATACCATATTCTGAGCTAATAGAGGGAGGTCCCTCCTTGAGAGATACATCAGAGCAAGTTTCAGCTACAAAGACCATCTCCCTCTCTGGAGGACAGATCATTATAACACAGGCAGCCAATTGATTTAAACGGACACAATGTAATGTTTCTTTTCCCCTGTGGTGGCGCTCCATGGAAACTGAAGCTGTTAGATTCCCCAGCAGATTGTAGCTGATCGCTGGGGATCCCAGTAGGGTAGAGCTACCTTTTCTAACAAGCAGTCTGATAATAAAAGGAAAAAAACAAACAAAAAACTTCTCCCTCTTCTCAGACTGCCGGAATTAAGGACGCAGATGTGAACCCAGCCTAATGAAACATATATTCTAATCTATTCTTATTTTCTAATTGCAGATGCAGAATTGTACAGATTATGGGGCCAACCATCCTCCTTGAGCCGTTTCTCTGTTCTGTTACCAGCAGTTCAAATGTATATAGGAAACTATATCCGGCCAAATCTCCTCTGGTCCCTATTATAGCTAATGGGGCCAAACAGCAAGTAGGTGGGGGCAGCAAAACCATAGAGAGGCAGTGTAGTGTGCTACACTTTGGTATATGGTTGTACAATATAATAACATTTGCAAAGACAGGTGCACTCTGCGGTCTTACTAAACCCTCATACTGATGTTAAAATTGAGAGATTAGCCAACATATCCTACTGTGGAGGACATGTCTGAGCCCAAGCACCGCGACAAGGTTTCTCAAGTAGCTCGGAACTTAACACTCACTTACCTGTGCCGTATGGGCAATACCAGGAGCCAGTGGTCTATGAGTCGGACCTTACGCTCCTGTAATTCGCCCACTGGCTCCTGGTATTGCCCATACGGCACAGGTAAGTGAGTGTTAAGTTCCAAGCTACTTGAGAAACCTTGGCGCGGTGCTCGGGCTAAGACATGTCCTCCACAGTAGGATATGTTGGCTAATCTCTTAATTTTAACATCAGTATTAGGGTATAGTAAGACCGCAGAGTGCACCTGTCTTTGCAAATGTTATTATATTGTTATACTGGTTATCACATCCACATAATTGCTATCTTGTGTAGGATGTCTATTGTGGTACTTGTGGTCCACTGCGGGCATCCTCGCTAGGGATCGCCATTAGCAATGGGCTACAAGTGCAGGATTTGCCCCCCTGTATACACATGCACAACTGCATATGTGTTAGCTTAGAGCACTTCCTGCCTGTGTAACACCACGCCATTTTTTCTGTTGGTTTGTATATGGTTGTGCAGCAGAACCAAACAGCAATGTGCAGCACAATATGCTGTTCTAGTAGGACCAAATAGCACAGTGCAGCATAATATACTGCCCCAGCAGAAGTTCTCAGGACAGCGCTAGTGACCAAAAAATATCAGCCTTAGATATGTATTATACACCGCAGATATCTCTGTACCTACACATTTAGTCGTCAATATATTCAAATGGCTCTGGGGGTTCTGGCTCTTGCTCCTCTTCCTCAATTTTCGGACCATGCGCAGCAACAGGTTCCACTAGCTGTTCTTCTTCCTCACTAGTATCCCTGAGAATTATGATGCCACCAATTGAGAGCTGCAGGGAAAAAGCAATTTTACCAAAAAAGTAAAAATGTCAAATCTTAAAACAACATTAGTTATCCAAAGGATAAGTAAAAACATTTCTCATTGCTAGGGATCAACGTATCACTACAGTGGGGTCCTGAGCCCTACTGGGCAGTCGTGCAGCGAGGAGGGTCTTGAAGGAGACTAATATAGATTTTGGTTGTTTCTGTCATCCCCACAGACTTTAAATGGGCAGCGGGGCGTATGTTTGACCACCTACCACGCTCCTCTCTGTAGTTGTGCACTTAGAAGGAATGGGGGCCTTGGGACACCTGTTCCAGCGATTTATGGGTGTCCCATCGCTGGTGCACCCAGCAATCAAACATTTGGCACCTATCCTGTGTATAGGTGAGAAATGTCCACTGTGGGAAAACCCACCATTTTTCTAAATGGAACAGCCATTGTTAAGATGATCACCACAGATCCGGCAGGTGAATCCTGTAGCATTCGGCTGCTAGTGCCTGGGGAAGCTGCGGACAGCCACAGTTTTCCTGCACTCGGAAATGTGTTTTAAATGGGACCCATCGAAATGAATATTCGATCATGTAATACACAATAAATGGATCTTGCAATGCTGGAGCAATTTTTTTAAATTATTTTTTTAAGCAGCGCTCTGCAGGAGGTTCATGTAGCATTCACCTACCTTAATAGGGCACATGGGCAGCAGCTCTCCTAATAGGACAAGCCCTGCATATGAAAACTGTAAAAATCTGTATGCAGTAAGCAATCCCAAAAGACAGATGTAGATATTAAAGGGTTTGTCCAGTGTTTTTTTTTTTTTATGTTTCACATGGAGTTAGAAAAAAATTAATAAAATGATGTCATACTTGGGGTCCATTCACAAGTCCGCAAATGGGTCCGTATCCGTTCGGGAACGGGTGCAGACCCATCCATTCTCAATGGGGCAGGAATCTGCATTTCTGGAGCATGGCTCTGAACTTCCGGGCTTCGGCCCCGAACTTCCAGGCCGCGGCTCCGCAAAAAAAAAAAAAAATAACATGCGGACAAGAATAGGCAGTTCGGTAGGGGGTGCCGGCCGGGTGTATTTGGACCCTTACTCTCACTGATCCTCTGCTGCTCCCACCTTCCTGTTCCAGGCTCGACACACCAGAAATGCCAGGAAAGGCCCGTTGAGCCCCACAGGCTGAGGCCGGTCATGTCTAAAGCCAAAGATTCGTTAAGAGGGCCTATTTCAAGCCAGGACAGGAAGAGGAAAGCAGCTGTGACTGGAGGACGGGAGATCAGTAAGGAAGGGGAGTATGCCTGCTTTTATTTATAACCCCCTGTGAGCCATGTATAAGAAACAATTAACACTGCTGGACAAGCCCTCTAACTCCCCAACCCTTCAAGTTCGTTTGCACATACTTCAAATCATTCTTGGTACATTGACCATCAAAACTTAAACTGCACTCACAGGTTTAAAAGGTTGATATCTGGAGCCCTCTGGCATGGTAAGTACTTTGAGTTGGGCAGGCATCACCCGAGCTGGGTTCTCAAGGAGCTGGAAGTTTGGTTCTGGTTCCTTCTTTTTCTCTTCCTTTTTTTCTGTCTCATCCTAGAAACCAAATCAAAGACTCACATGTACAAAGAATATGAGCAGGTATCACTTATAACTACATTATCATTTGTACAGTATCTCGGCGGTAAAGTCTAACTTACTGCTGCAGATATCTCCATCACATTTGGGACACAACCTCCTGCTAATTTCAGATCACAAGCTTTTGAATACTTGGAACTGGTTCTTGTGTCGCATGCTATTAAACAGGCCACTGACAGTCATTGTTTTTTCACGCCACGCACCGTGTGGTATAAATAATAAGTTACATTTACTCTATGAGCTGGTACATTTATGGCGATACAAAGTTATACTTTGGTTTGTATCAGTACTTTTGCTGAAAAAAAGCAAATTTTTAGGTTTTTATTTTAGAATTCAGGCTTTATTTATAAAGGAAAGGGTTAAAATGATAACATCCTCGGAGCCAACTGTGTACAACAAAATGGGGAGCAGCCAATAACTATGAAGCCACATGCAAGTGCCCAAGAGGCACATGTTGCGCCTGAGCATCAGGGACCCTGGTCTAGGAGGACCATGATCATTGCCGGTAATAGAACAAGCAGCCACAGAAGCAGACGACTCACCACTTCCATTTTTTCCTCCTCTTTCTTCTCCTTCTCTTTTTCCTTCTTCTTTGCCTTGGCTGTAATGGATAAGACAGCAGTGGAGACCTGAAAGAATAGAAAGTATGAAAATACCTAAAAGGTAACATCTGAATTTCCAAGATGGCGATGCTACAGACTATTTTGAGGTACATAGAGAAAAGTCCACTACATGGATATCTTACAGGTTTGGCACCATTGTTTCGTAAAAGGTATAATATGGTCTAGGGAACGCGTTCAGTTATTATAAGGCAATGCGTGTGCTGAAAAAACTTTCTTAAAAGAGAAATACAATTGTACATTTAAGGGTACTTTCACACTAGCGTTATTCTTTTCCGGTATTGAAATCAGGTAAAGGGTCTCAATATTGGAAAAAAACATCAGTTTTGTCCTAATGCATTCTGAATGGAAAGCAATCCGTTCAGTATGCATCAGGATGTCTTCCGTTCCACATGCTGCAATATTTTTTTTCCAGCCAAAATCCCGGAACACTACCGCACTTGCCGGATCTGGTATTAATTTCCATAGAGACGTATTAATGCCGGATCCGGTACCAAGTGTTCCGGAAATTGCCGCATTGCCAGATACGGTTTTCCGGTCTGTGCATGCGCCGGGAGATAGGAGAAACAATTTTTACCCATTGATCTTTGAAAAAAAATGAAACACTGGATTCGTTATTCCGGATGATACAGATCCGTTTGCATACGATTTTCCGGATCCGGCAGGCAGTTCTTTTGCCGTTGCCTGCCTGATCCGAACAACGCTACTGTGAAAGTACCCTAAAGGGGTTGTCCAGGGTTTTTTACGTTATGGCTTATCCTCACACAGTCCATCACTAGCTGATAAGCAGAGCTTGACCCTCCGCACCCCCGAAGATCAGCTGGTCTGTGTAGCTCCACTGACCGAAGTCGGCACCAAAGCTAGACAGCACTGTTGACACTGTAGTGGCGGAAGATCACTACTACAGCGCTGCTTCACATTTTACTATGTGTACATTACATAAAAGCAAAAAAAACTAGTTATTAGGTATAAGCACAACTAAAATAACCTGAACAACTCATTTAGGCTACTTTCACACTAGCGTTCGGGTGTCCGCTCGTGCGCTCCGTTTGTAGGGGCTCACGAGCGGCCCCGAACGCATCCGTCTGGCCCCAATGCATTCTCAGTGGAGGCGGATCCACTGAGAATGCATCCGCCTGCCAGCGCTCAGCCTCCGCTCCGCTCCGCTCAGTGAGCGGACACCTGAACGCTGCTTGCAGCGTTCGGGTGTCCGCCTGGCCGTGCGGAGGCGAGCGGATCCGTCCAGACTTACAATGTAAGTCAATGGGGACGGATCCGCTTGAAGATGACACCAAATGGCTCAATTTTCAAGCGGATCCGTTCCCCATTGACTTTCAATGTAAAGTCTGAACGGATCCGCTCAGGCTACTTTCATACTTAGAAAATTTTCTAAGTTTTAATGCAGACGGATCCGTTCTGAACGGATGCGAACGTCTGCATTATCGGAGCGGATCCGTCTGATGAAACATCAGACGGATCCGCTCCGAACGCTAGTGTGAAAGTAGCCTTACCAGGTTATTCAGTGTGAAATATGTACAGTGTAAATAAAAAGGAAAAAAAAAAGCAACGTAAAAATAAATATCGCTGTTTCTATATTTTATATGTACTCTCAAACAGCACCTAAAAATGCAATTTACCTTGCACAAAACCAGGCCTCAAAATGCCATGTCAATGAAAAAACAATTAAGTAATGGCCACTTTAACATGGGGAGGCAAAAAACGAAAAAATTATCTTGATTTGACAGCTTTCACTTTAACTTCTCAAAGTAAAGACTTTCCTCTAACAGCATCTGATCATGCTTATCTGATGATCAAAAAAATGACAGGGACCATTAAAAGTTTAGAAATTAAATTATAAAAACTTTCCACTTCGGACATTTTCTTTTGTTATAAGGCTTCTCCTTACAAAGGAGTGATTGGCTATAATCTTCAGGGAAATCTGGCAACGAGTGTTCAAATCCCCTGCAGCACCCCCACAGGAGAAAGCAGACATTACTTGATGCTCGGGCTGCAGTAAACGATTATTTTAGAAATCAAGTATTCTATCAATTATTTTTTACGATTAATCGAGTAATCTAATAAGAAAAAATGATTACTGTTTTCCTTTATAAAAACTCATCAGACCCCCTACCATCAGTCCCCAACACCCTTCGTTCCCCCCTGTGCGATCAGCTTAAGTGCATCAGTTCCCCCCACCCCAGTGCCCTCAGCCCCTCCATGCCATCCAATGCCATGTCCTCCACTCCACCAGTGCCATCAGATCAGCCCCTCCATGTCCCCCCCCAGTGCCATCAGATCAGCCCCTCCATGTCCCCCCCCAGTGCCATCAGATCAGCCCCTCCATGTCCCCCCCAGTGCCATCAGATCAGCCCCTCCATGTCTCCCCCCAGTGCCATCAGATCAGCCCCTCCATGTCCCCCCCCCCCCCAGTGCCATCAGATCAGCCCCTCCATGTCCCCCCCCCAGTGCCATCAGATCAGCCCCTCCATGTCCCCCCCCCCAGTGCCATCAGATCAGCCCCTCCATGTCCCCCCCCCGTGCCATCAGATCAGCCCCTCCATGTCCCCCCCCAGTGCCATCAGATCAGCTCCTCCATGTCCCCCAGTGCCATCAGATCAGCCCCTCCATGTCCCCCAGTGCCATCAGATCAGCCCCTCCATGTCCCCCAGTGCCATCAGATCAGCCCCTCCATGTCCCCCAGTGCCATCAGATCAGCCCCTCCATGTCCCCCAGTGCCATCAGATCAGCCCCTCCATGTCCCCCAGTGCCATCAGATCAGCCCCTCCATGTCCCTCACTCCCATCTGACACTCCATGCCATCCATTGCCAGCTGTCCCCCTTCAGTGCCATGTCCCCAGTGCCAGTGAAATAAAATACTTACCTTTCCTATAAGGGCTCCGCTCCACAGCTCATTGCTTACGTGCACTATGACCTGACGATGTGTCAGGATCCAATGCAGCGCAGTACTGGCCGGTGGGTGACCACGGCGCGGTAAGTAATAGCAAGCGCTTCACTCCTGCCCCGTGGTCACATGACACAAAAATCCTCAATGCAAAAAATTTCCATCGAGGATTTTTTTGTGTCGAATTACTCGATTCAATCGAATAATCGTTTCAGCCCTACTTGATGCCCACTGAAACCACACATCATAGTGGTCCGGCTACTAAGGGTTCCCTTCTTCTAACCCTAAGAGGGTATTTGAAAGTAAGTTTCCTAAAACTATGTTTGCACCATTAGAAAAAACTCCACTAAGGATCCATTAAATGATCAGTCTGAATAAAAAAAATAAAAAATGGATATCTCATAATGATAGTCAAACGTGATTTAACAGGTCCTCTGATCACAGGGAAGACTTTCAGTTGAAAGCAATACAATACTCTTTTTACTTGTATATGTCAATGCACTTTCTGGAAAAGTAATTGACAGATTTTTACATACAGTTGCAAGAAAAAGTATGTGAACCCTTTGGAATGATATGGATTTCTGCACAAATTGGTCATAAAATGTGATCTGATCTTCATCTAAGTCACAACAATAGACAATCACAGTCTGCTTAAACTAATAACACAAAGAATTAAATGTTATCATGTTTTTATTGAACACACCATGTAAACATTCACAGTGCAGGTGGAAAAAGTATGTGAACCCCTAAACTAATGACTTCTCCAAGTGCTAATTGGAGTGAGGTGTCAGCCAACTGGAGTCCAATCAATGAGATGAGATTGGAGGTGTTGGTTACAGCTGCCCTGCCCTATAAAAAACACACACCAGTTCTGGGTTTGCTTTTCACAAGAAGCATTGCCTGATGTGAATGATACCTCGCACAAAAGAGCTCTCAGAAGACCTACAATTAAGAATTGTTGACTTGCATAAAGCTGGAAAGGGTTATAAAAGTATCTCCAAAAGCCTTGCTGTTCATCAGTCCACGGTAAGACAAATGGTCTATAAATGGAGAAAGTTCAGCACTGCTGCTACTCTCCCTAGGAGTGGCAGTCCAGTAAAGATGACTGCAAGAGCAAAGCGCAGACTGCTCAATGAGGTGAAGAAGAATCCTAGAGTGTCAGCTAAAGACTTAGAAAAGTCTCTGGCATATGCTAACATCCCTGTTGGCGAATCTACGATACGTAAAACACTAAACAAGAATGGATTACATGGGAGTATACAACAGAAAAGCCACTGCTGTCCAAAAAAAACCATTGCTGCACGTTTACAGTTTGCACAAGAGCACCTGGATGTTCCACAGCAGTACTGGCAAAATACTCTGTGGACAAATGAAACCAAAGTTGAGTTGTTTGGAAGAAACACACAACACTATGTGTGGAGGAAAAGAGGCACAACACACCAACATCAAAACCTCATCCCAACTGTGAAGTATGGTGGTGGAGGCATCATGGTTTGGGGCTGCTTTGCTGCGTCAGGGCCTGGACGGATTGCTATCATCGAAGGAAAAATGAATTCCCAAGTTTATCAAAACATTTTGCAGGAGAACTTAAAGGGAGTCTGTCACCACATTTGGGCATATTAGACCGATCAAATAGGGTTATATGATCCACCCAGAACTTAAAAACGGTACCTTTGTTGTAGAAAACGGACTTTTCTTTTAGCCGAAAATGAACTTATAAGGTTGTTAATGAGCCCTCTCAAGTGCCCAGGGCGGTCTCTCAATCCTCGGAGCCCCAGGCAGCACCTCCTAAACGGCTCATAACCCCGCCCTCCGTGCGCCTCTGCCCGCCCGTTTACTCCCCTCCCCTGTCCTTTTCCACTGCGGCTGTGCGGTCCAAATCGTAGCGGGCGCATGCGCAGTAGGTATCGCGATGCCCTGCCAGGAGCGGGCATCGCATTGCGCATGCGCCCGCTACGATTTGGACCGCACAGCCGCAGTGGAAAAGGACAGGGGAGGGGAGTAAACGGGCGGGCAGAGGCGCACGGAGGGCGGGGTTATGAGCCGTTTAGGAGGTGCTGCCTGGGGCTCCGAGGATTGAGAGACCGCCCTGGGCACTTGAGAGGGCTCATTAACATAACCTTATAAGTTCATTTTCGGATAAAAGAAAAGTCAGTTTTCTACAACAAAGGTACCGTTTTTAAGTTCTGGGTGGATCATATAACCCTATTTGATCGGTCTAATATGCCCAAATGTGGTGACAGACTCCCTTTAAGGCCATCTGTCCACCAGCTGAAGCTCAACAGAAGATGGGTGTTGCAACAGGACAACGACCCAAAGCATAGAAGTAAATCAACAACAGAATGGCTTAAACAGAAGAAAATACATCTTCTGGAGTGGCCCAGTCAGAGTCCTGACCTCCACCCGATTGAGATGCTGTCGCATGACCTCAAGAAAGCGATTCACACCAGACATCCCAAGAATATTGCTGAACTGAAACAGTTCTGTAAAGAGGAATGGTCAAGAATTACTCCTGACCGTTGTGCACGTCTGATCTGCAACTACAGGAAAGTTTGGTTGAAGTTATTGCTGCCAAAGGAGGTTCAACCAGTTATTAAATCCAAGGGTTCACATACTTTTTCCATCTGCACTGTGAATGTTTACATGGTGTGTTCAATAAAAACATGGTAACATTTAATTCTTTGTGCGTTATTAGTTTAAGCAGACTGATTGTCTATTGTTGTGACTTAGATGAAGATCAGATCACATTTTATGACCAATTTGTGGAGAAATCCATATCATTCCAAAGGGTTCACATACTTTTTCTTGCAACTGTATTTGTATATTTCTACATATACACTCCTTTACACAGAAATTGGAACACCAAGGACAAGCCATAAGGTTATGCAAATCAAGGAAGTAGCAGATGTCACTAAGACCTGCACATAAGCAAATTTTTAAGCACCTAGCTCCAATCTGTGCCATGTGAGAATGCATAAAGTCCAGATTGAAAGCAAAGTTTTTTTAGCTACATGAAAACTAAAAACTCGGATCAAGTCATGTGGGATGATTGTGCGATGACAGGTTTGTGTCCAGCTCTAGGTGTTCCACATACATCACGCCACTACTCTCAAAGGCTATCATGGTAGACAGTAAGATGGCAATGGAGGCTGGAGTGGAGGTCTATCCTCCTGCATTTGTCTCAGAAAAAATGATAACTGGAGAGTGGTCTGAGACCACGTGGGCAATGCCTTGAAGAGGCCTTCAACAAGGTTAACGCCACACTGGTCCTACTCCTGGATTTATGGTGCGGGGTGGAATAATGTAAGGTAGCCCTGACCCCTCTAGTCTTCATTTCAGGTAAACGATGAGCTCGGTGTTACTTTGATTTGGTTGTGGAACCAATGGTACAGCAATTTCTCCAAAGTGTCCTAGAAGCATGGCCTAAACATGCTACTATGGCCTTCAGCCTCTCCGGACTGGTCTCCCATCAAACACATTTGGGATGTCATTGGTTGGCAATTGCAAAGGGAGCTGCCAGCAGCGGATCTCAATGATCTGAAGGCCCGAGTACATTCAGTGTGGCAGAACATTCCTCAGACAACCAATAATAACCTCATTGATGTGGTGTGTATTTCTGCGCATGGCGCTGATATTTAATACTAAATAATTCCAGATGTTTTGAATATTTTGTTTCAATTTTATTATTTGCATACATCATTAACATGTTCACCGATCCTGTGATCTCCATAATTCCATGACTTTTTCTTCTTGGTGTTGCAATTTCAATGTTGAGTGTACTTGTATGCTTTACATTAAACAGATCTTTGAAAAAGCTTTCAATGACGTTCCACTTTTTTTTTAGCTATTTTGTACAATTCTTACCTTCTCTTTTTCCTTCTCCTTGGGCACTTCTAGTGGAGCAGGGTATGCAAATGTTGAAGGTTTGCAATTTGATCGATACTGAACTTTTGGCATCTGAAAATAAAATATAGACCAACATTATAACAAGTTCACGACAAAAATCTCTAGAAACTGTTTGCCACTATACACAATGGTCCTGGTTTATCATTCCTTTCGCTCCAGAATTCTGGCTTCTTAGATTTGCAAAATAGGGATTTTGTGACGTTTTGCACTCGCAAAACTCCAGTTTTGTAATTTGGGTGGAAAAGTAAGGTGTCGTTAGCCATGTAAATGAGTGTCCCTCCAGTTTTATCATTCAGCATTTTTTATTTCATTTTTTTAAGTCACAATATCACTCCAGAGGGGGGAGTAGGAAAACTGGATTGGCTTTTCTAGACAAAAGTGTAAGGTTTAAGGATAAGACAAAATTATCAAATTATGAGATATTTGTTAAATGTGGCATGTGTGTAAGCCCTGTCAATCAATTGGAGGGGAGGGAAGCAAAAAACTGGTGACAAACTCCCTTTAAAAATGTTTCAGTGGCTTCAACATCTTAAAGATTGGTTTTAAAGGAGTTGTGCCAAGATGGAAACATATCCACTGTCCACAGAACAGGGGACAAGTATCTAGTCGATGGGAGTCTGACTGCTGAGGCCAGGATAGGTGAGCCATTTCCATCTTGGCACAACCCCTTTAAGGCAGCAGGGATCTGCCAATACCAGCCAAAGGAGCAAACTATATTCACAGTTTTAACCCCTTCATTCATTTCTAGATCATTCTAAAAGGGATCAATAGATGAAGAGGAAGGAGACACTGTTGTACAAGCGCTCTGGTGTAAGGAAGAGTTAATGAATCTCATTAACAGTCCTGTCCGTCATTACTATGAGCCACTAATGAGCGGTGAGTGATCCTGCATCATAAGGTCTGTAAGAGGATTATGCATTTTTCTTTTAAGTTATGGGGGTGATGCTACAACTATTGTAACCCATTCAGAGCCCTGCTAAAGGAAACCTTGCAGAACACCCAGACCTAGTGTGTTCACACTCACCTTCAGATCCTTATTAAGACCAATCACACAGGTCGGAGTAAAAGATAAAGATAAGAAATGCGACAGTGGGAACCAGAACCAGAACTGAGTGAAAACTAACACTCCGACCACGGAAGGCATGTGAGTGTGACCGGTGCGAGACTGCAGAGAGATGGTCACATTGTGTCCGCCTGCACAAAAGAAATTACAGAATTAGCTTCAAAACGGTTCTTGATAAATAGGCATTGCAATGCTAGCCGAGTGGCAGTCTAGTGGTTAAAACAAGGTCTAAAGCCAAGATTTTTCCCCGTCAGCGTGGGGTGAAGAGGGCAGCAGGCAGGGTCATTACCGCCATGAGGCCAGGTGCAGTCATCTAACGTCATTATAAAGCCATTATCTGCTGACTCCTAGAGAAGAGCAATTCATACAGTGACATTCTTCCAACAAAGATAACCCCTTGGGTACCACAGGCATTTCTGTCCGACGACACTAGCTCAGAGGGCTCAATGAGTCACACTGTATCTAGGTTACAACATACCTGCATCAAGGATTCCCTGTGCCAGTATGGCGCCAAACTTTGCCATCACATCATCATGCTTGTCATTGATCACCTTGGAATACAGTTGCCGGAACTGATTGACCTGAAAAATAAGATGGGGTGGTTAACAGGTTGAAAAATAAAAAAAAAGTCATATCAATATGCCACGATTTCAGGAACAAGCGTGCACATTTCAACCAGACGCTGACATTTTGGTACATCTAGGCTACATACTTGTCTTTGGAGTTAGGAACCTAGTGGCCCCCTTAGGGGAAAAAAGTGACAGGCAGCGCCCACAGCACTAATACATTCTGAACCATAATCACATCTTGAGGAAGCAGGACTACAATGAGGCAGATGCACCGCAGACGTAATGCTCCGCCGGCGCCTGTTGGAAGGGCGATGTTCAGAATACCGGACATGGGCATCGTCATGCATACAGCTTGTAACAGCACACTGACAAGTAGACGTGTTGTCCAACGTCTTCTGGGCTAACCCCTGAACTGCTGGAGAGTCAGAGCTCACAGCCCAAAAATCCATCAATAAAAGAAAGATAAAAATCAATACACCAATGCAGGGCAATCAGCGGATTTGGATAAGCCAAACCAACAGTCTTTAGTGACAAATTTTTGCCTTGTGCTAGTTGCCCATGTATTTGGAGGCGGGGGTGTTTCCAGGATGAGCTTGGAAGCGGGAGGTTTGAGTCACTATTGAGGTTCTGCTCTGTGCCCGGATCCAACTGTGGACACACAGACCTTATTATCTCCTTTATAGACTGTTTATTTTAATTCAGTGCGGAGTTCTCCCAGACGGAACACTCTGGAGAGAGCTGCATACCAAAGAGGGGAGACAATCTGTGCGCAGGGCAGAACACGGGGAGCTAGGCGGCCATACGCTGGAATAAGACTGATGTAATATTTATAGAGGGGGAAAATAAGAGGGTTCAGTGCTTGTGCTGCGCAGAGCCACACGATGCAGACCATCTACTTCTTCTGATACGGCTCATCGAGACCTACTAGCTTCATTTGGATACTTTACTAGACTAGGACTGCTTTGCAATGCTTGTGGACATCACTAAAATGGAGACGTGTGTGTAGAAGAATGCTAGTTTTCATTTGGCCGTTGCGATATACGGTAATATATAGAGGGTCTGGCAAGTCGTCTTCTGCTATTCTACCTGAATTCATTAACCGTGAAATGACATTTCAATATTTGCAGCTCTTCGTTGTAATCCTGGCTGTAACACGGGTCCCCTGCATTGACAGTTTTGAGGGTTTCTACTACGGTCATCACGTTTCTGGACATACCCATGCCTTAGCGCAGAGTTATTCTGTGACTTTTTGTAGAGCTAGGGAGTGAAAGCTGCAGTGCACAAGATTGTATACAACCTAGTGTATTTCTCTGGACTGAAGCTGTAACTCAATGGTTTATCATGTAAAGAAAGTTAATACAAGCCACTTACTAATGTATTGTGATTGTCCATATTGCCTCCTTTACTGGCTAGACTCGTTTTTCCATCACATTATACACTGATTGTTTCCATGGTTACAGACCACCCTGCAATCCATCAGTGGTGGCCGTGCTTGCACACTATAGGAAAAAGCACCAGCCTATGCGCACCATTCCCGGCCACCAGAGAAGCCGGCGCTTTTTCCTATAGTGTGCAAGCACGGCCACTTCTGCTGGATTGTAGGGTGGTCGTAACTATGGAAACAAGCAGTGTATAATTGCTGGAAAAAAAAAATCAATCAAGTTATTCGCTCCCAGGATGTAAACTTCCATATTGACACCGCTGCAGCGATGACCTGCTCTCCTTGTGTCATGTCAAATGGTCACACGAAGCAAGTGCAAGCACATGCACAACCCCTTTTAGATGCCCATACACAAGATGAAAGAGACGACTTTGGCCAACAACTAATTAAAGGGAATCTGTCACCAGCGACCTCCCTGTCCATCTGTTTGCATAGACGCATAGCTGTGGTTCACCTGATTAACACGCTGTTTTTGTTTTGTTGATCTCAGGCTGCGTTCCTGAGTAGTTTGCAAATAAGCCCTTTGGTGCAATGAGCATGTCACCATTGTTCTGGTTGCATCCAATCTCCACTCATTTCTGTGGTCAGCCCATCCTTCGCATCTCTGAGTGACAGGGCCAGGCAGTGGTAAAGCAGCCAGGGAGGGACTGGCCACAGAAATGAGTGGAGTGACACCTTTGTTGCACCAAAGGCTTAATTTGCATATTAAGAATAAGTATAACTCCCGAGCCTCGGATCAACATAAGAAAACGGTTTTAATCAGGGGAACCACAGCTTTGTGTCTATCCATACAGCAGGATAGGGAGGTCGCTGGTCACAGATGCCCTTTAAAAATCAACCTTTGAGAATACCTCTGAAAAAAATGATCGCCAGGTCGGAAAGTATCAGCCGTGGAGGCCCTAAACTCCATGTGTGTGGCATGATCCCCTGAATTCAGCCAATCCTTTACCATTCTGCTCAGGCACCAGGGAGTTTCTTGTTTTTTTGGTCACCAGTTTAGCCCGATATATGGTGGGATCATTCGTTGACACAAATTAATGGACGACAGTGATCTATCGTTATCTTATGTGTACAGCCACTTTTCAGGTTACGGGGGGCTCTTTGTATAATGTAATGTGACAGTCTGCCGTGAGGGTCCTGGTGTTAAAAGGACTACATTTCCCAGAATTTAAGGCACCTCAGTGATATCTCTGCAGAAACTGTGGCGGAAAGGAATGCTGAGATACCGCAGCTCTGAAGCAGACCTATGTAGATTACCGTAGGTCTATAGTTAAACTGTAAAATGTTCTTCAAAGGTAAGTGTAAAGGGAATGCTATATACTTACATGATATGCATATTCAGTCAGTTAGAACAGGGTGTCTCAGGTTACAAAGCAGGAGGAGGCGAAGAGTCCATAGTGGTCTGACTGTTGAGCTTGTTTTGCTTTACACCAAGTTTAAAATCATGGCGGACAGGGGATAATGCTTTGTGTGAATTGCGCAAGATGTGTGTAGTGATTGGATATTCTTACAATTCTCTTTACAACTCTATGGAGGGTAGGAAAACCTTCACTCACTTTTGGACAAGTGACCTCTGTCTGCTGGATCATGATGAGGGCAGAGGAGATGAGTGCACCTTGACGCACATAATTCACGGGGTCATTGGTCATGGGTTCCAGGAGGTTAATAGCTTCCTGTAATAGACACATGGACTCCAGGTCATAACACGTACAGATGGGTCACATACAAAGCTAGAGAGGAATTTTCTCTCACCTTGTTTCCAGTGCCAGAACAGCAGATACCAAGCGCCATGGCAGCTCCATACCGCACGTGAGGATTGTAGCTCTCCGACAGGAGGGACACTACACTTGGGCATTGCTCTGGTGTTCTGCAGGAGGAGAAAGGAGAGATATAAAGAATCTAAGGTCTCACAAAAATATAATTGAATTAAAGGCGTTTCCTACGTCCAGGTAAGCGATGGCAGATTCCCTATAAAGGGGTTATCCACCTTTTTCTGACTGATGATCTATCCTCTAACCCCGCCGATCAGCTGTTTGAGAAGGCTCGCAGTAGCGCACCAGCCTTCCTACTGCTTCTGTAGGGCCAAAAAGGCGGATAACCCCTTTAACTAAAGCCACCTGCCTTGCTAGATCTACGCTTGTCATCAGTTTCTAATGCTATTTGTCACTTCTCAATACGTGTCCCTAATTCAGAGAAATGAGTGTTTTTATGTAATGCAAAACCAGCCTCTTGGTGCAACCAGGACATCTGCCCAGCGATCTCCAGCCATGTACTGTGTGTGGGCTGAACGCACTGCCGTCAGACTTCAGGGACAAGCGTGGGAACAGTCCTTTTGGCCCTGTCAGTCAAAGAGGTGGGGGGCACAGCCGACAAAGAAAAACGGACCACAGCCTCTGGGTGCAATGAGGTGCAACCTCAAAGACCACACTGCACCAAGAGGCTAATTTTGCTTAACATAAAAACTGTAATTTCTGTAATTGGGGACACGTATTGAAAAACGACAAACCGCATCAGAATCTGGGGACATGCATAAATCTAGTGAGGCAGATTGCTTTAGTGATGACAGATTCCCTTCAAGTGTCCCAAACCTTTCTATTTAATTTCTTATACATCAAGGTAATCGTATGACACCATCAGGATGTGCAAATTCATTTCCTTTGAATATATAACCAGCAGTTACACTGGGGTTTAGGCCAGTTGACGATAGAATGGGTTCTGCCCAGCCGCATAGGGGGTCACTAATTTCTTTCCTGAAACAAATCTCTTGTATATTGTGTATATCATGATTTAGCGAGGCCACTACTTCGCATAAGTTCCCTCTCCATAATGGCACAACCGGTTATATCAATTTACTAAGCTCTGGTGGAAGTGCATCTCTCCAATTACATTTGTAATTGCATGTAATTAAAAATTGTGTATAGCCACTGAGTTATTCAATAAAATGTATCTGTATAGCACCACCTGCTGTTTGTTATTTCTTTGTCCTGCTCACTGAGATGGCCGCACATGCTCAGTTTCATCCTTCAGCTGCCTCCTGAGCTGTGATAGGGGGAGTATGGACACGCCCCCTTATCTACAGCAGTAAAGACACTCCCCCTTGAGCTGTCAGTTTGATATAAATCTAGCAGAGCAATGAATGGGGAGATCTCTGGATCCATGTGAGGTACAGGGCTGGGTCTAGGTTAGGCCTCTTTCACACTTGCGTTGTCCGGATCCGGCGTGTACTCCACTTGCCGGAATTACACCCCGGATCCGGAAAAACGCAAGTGTACTGAAAGCATTTGAAGACGGTATTAAAGTCCTGGTTGCCATAGTAGGAATGGGGAGCGCGGGAGCAGTATACTTACCGTCCGTGCGGCTCCCGGGGCGCTCCAGAATGACGTCAGAGCGCCCCATGCGCATGGATGACGTGATCCATGCGATCACGTGATCAATGCGCTTGGGGCGCCCTGACGTCACTCTGGAGCGCCCCGGGAGCCGCACGGACGGTAAGTATGCTGCTCCCCCGCTCCCAGCTACACTTTACCATGGCTGACAGGACTTTAGCGTCCCGGCAGCCATGGTAACCATTCAGAAAAAGCTAAATGTCGGGTCCGGCAATGCGACGTTTAGCTTAAGGCCGGATCCGGATCAATGCCTTTCAATGGGCATTAATTCCGGATCCGGCCTTGCGGCAAGTCTTCAGGATTTTTGGCCTGAGTAAAAAGCGCAGCATGCTGCGGTATTTTCTCCGGCCAAAAAACGTTCCGTACCGGAACTGAAGACATCCTGATGCATCCTGAACGGATTTCTCTCCATTCAGAATGCATTAGGATAATCCTGATCAGGATTCTTCCGGCATAGAGCCCCGACGACGGAACTCTATGGCGGAAGAAAAGAACGCAGGTGTGAAAGAGCCCTTATTAAAAAGCGGGTATAGATCAGTGATGGCGAACCATTTACAGAGTGACTGCCCAAACTGTAACCCAAAACCCACTTATTTATCGCAAAGTGCCCTCACGGCAATTTAACCTGAATACTACAGTCCAATATTTTACTTATCATTTAGCTATAATAGCCTGCCTACATTCAGTGCGCTGCCTGTGCTGTTCATAGTGCGTCCTGCGCTGATGAATGGTAGGAAATCTCTAAGGTATATTGGTACACTGTAGACTTTTTCCAGGGTGTGGGTGCCCACAGAGAGGACTCCGAGTGACGCCCCTGGCACCCGTGCCATAGGTTCGCCACCACTGTACTAGATGATGTCTGATTTTCATTATTTTTTTTTTATTATTATTCATGGGATAACCCCTTTAACATACAGATCATTCTGTAATCAAAAATAAATGATCGGTAGGACTATAAAAACCACAGATTATATTGCATTTAGACAGTTGGAGAATTCAGCAATATAGAGCTAAAAGGAATGCCAATACAAAAAAAAAAATTATTATTAAATCACTATCCATAGAGTCTGCTGAAATATAAAAAAAGTCAAAGAGAAACAACAACAAAAAACCCCCAAAAAACAGGATCCATTAGGAAGAATCAAATCTCATTGCAACACAAGTATGTATATACTGTACTGCAGAAAATTGGATTTAACTCAGTTCCTGACTACACATAACATAGAAGGAAGTGGACCCTGCGGACTCTACAATGAGGGGGTGGTTTGCTAGGCAAAAATGAAATATCCAGCTGCTTAACACAGCAGCATTGTGTAAGAATGTAAACCATGCAGCCCGGTGACAGTCAAGCCATTTTCTGCATATCTTTAATATATCATCAATGACCAAGTCTGATTCATACGATGGATCAGAGATAGACATGGGGATGACCCCACAAGGACAATGTTATTTCATGCAATGCTCTTTTTACACAACATCCGACAACGGAGATCAGCAGAGGTGTAGAAATATTTGCAACCTTCTGTATGTAACTGTACTTACATCATGGGCTGCCCGTGCCCCACAGGGAATTTTCCTTGATTGCATTGCTCACACTGTGCCCATCATATATCTCTCATGGTACCAACCCCTGATGACGGTCGGGTCATGTAATGCACTGGGTATTGGTTGATGCCGTTAAAACCGTTCCTTTCCATACTCTGCATCATATACCTCTAACATACATAACTGTGGAACACAGTGGCAAATGCCAGCTATTGACTCCCATTATCATAAACTTATACCATGTGGTACCATTTGTCTCTGTAATGAATACTGCCATCTACTTTGCTACTTACAGTTACAAAATAATGTCCTATCTTAGTTCACTCTGACCTTATGCATATGTTCCACATAGGCCCCAGCACGTATATGGCCCTACACGACAAACAGGGACTGAATCATGAATAATAAAGCGGACTTAATACTAGATGGATATGGGTTTGGGACTGACAGACCAAGCCGCCCAGGCTAAAACGCAGCTTTCCAATCTCTTATGGAGATATGAATGTGTTCTCTGGTTTCAGCCGACAAGATGGCGGCGTATTCCTACATCCTGCCAGCAGGAGAGGCTTCGTAAGAGACAGCGGAGGTAGACTGGCTCGAGTGCACCACAGCATCCATGCAGGAGAAACCGTAAATCCCTATAGAGAAGCTATATCATTTCTCAATCTCAATGGTATGAGTGTCAAAGGTTACAAGTGCGTAGTAAATGAAAGCGCCTGCTGCTTCCAAAGCCCATATATAGCAATCGCTCCAAATAACGAGCTGATCTACTGATATAGTCCTCCAGCTATGTACAAGACACAAAGGGTGCTGCCACATGTTCAGGTTTATTGATGCAGGAATAAATTGAAGGAAGGGAATCCGTCAGCTCCAAACAAGAGTAAGCAGTCTATAGTGCAAGTTGTGCCGAGTCCAATTATGACATTTTTATCTACATACTTACGTTCTGACGCTGAGCGCCAACAAACCAGCAGGGAAATGCATTGAGAGGACTATTCTTTGAGTCCTCTCTATGTGTGAGAGCTCAGGAGTCCTGTCGATGCATTTTGCTGCTTGTTTGTGGGAGCACAGCGTCAAAATGCAAGTTAAGTATGAAGATAATATTCATTCAGATTCAGCATCTATTCAATGCTTACTCTAGTTTGGTTTCGAATCTGACAGAACCCTCCCCCTGCAAATACTTTCTCTCCTGTTATGATCCACACCTGATTTGGGCTTCAAAAACACAGATTAAAATCGCGTGGCAGCACCCAAAAGGGAGACGTGCTACAAGCAGATTATTAGCCCACCTAATTATCCAATTAGTACCCACATTATAATCTTCATTGCTTCATAGCCAACAGCCTAGGTCAGTGGTGACGAACCTATGGCAAGGGTGCCAGAGGCGGCACTCCGAGCCCTCTCTGTGGGCACCCGCCCCTGGAAAAAGTCTACAGTGTACCAATATGCCTTAGACTTCTCCTGGCATTCATCAGCGCAGGGCGCACTATGAACAGCACAGGCAGGGCACTGAATGTAGGCAGGCTATTATAGATAAGTGAAGTGAAAAATGCCATGAAAAGCAACTTATACAACACACAGAGTTAAAGTGTGTGTAGATATTTGTGACCCCTCCAAGAGTGAGTAAATGGTTTAGGGGGTCTGGTTATAAGCCCTTGTAGGCACCAAACTAAAACTATGCGAAAAAAAATGGGGTGGCGATTGCAAATATCTTGGCATGTTGGTCCTGGAACTTGTCTAGCCCTATTTATATGGCGCCAACATATTTCTCATAGTTGTCCAAGGATTGTAACTGCATCAGTCCAGTGAGGCTCACACCCCAATTTTCCTTCCTCACATTTGTTCCCCTCGCCAGTCTAGGACACTAAATACTGAGCCATTCTGCTGCCTCATGTCGTCTACATATTCAAGAGCAAATCACAAAATCCTCAACAAATGCAGGTCCCTTGACTTGTCCTGGTAAGTTTTTGCAAACTGTCCTCAGATGTTTCATAAGCCACATAAGTTTCTAGAAAATCTGTTACACATGCGCTAACCACACACATTCATTAGGACACAGGAAAACAGGGCGACAGTCCCTGTAAAATTATAATGGCTCCACAGCCATTTCCAAAGTGGGGTTTTACAAGAAAAAAAAAAAGAAGGCCTTTAAATAATTGTAGCAGTTTTACTGCAGGAGAAACACCTTTTGCAACATGCAGTAAATTACTTCTCTCCCCTCTCCCCTCCCCCCGACATGGCTTCTTGTTCAGAAATTAAAAGGGCAAAATGTACGAGCGTCCATCATGCTAACATGTTGGCACACTGTGAATAAACAGTCTCCATAGACTTCTTCTGAAGAACACCGGGCTGACTTCTATAACAAACTGCACGGTGAGTCTCTGAAGAAACATTTCAACACTTCCTAACACTCACTAATTCCCCTGGATTCCTGCGGAGGTTACACCCCTCTCGTTACCACCCAAAGTCTGATAGACGGCTAGAAAGTAATACATTATTAAGATGCCGATTGTGTTTGTGTTCACAACCGTACAGGACAAATATACAGTGTCAGACAGAAAGATGACAGTGCTCAGCGGGGGAGAAAAGTGAGCGGCCCTGGTGGGGAGCCACTTATGGCGTAGTAAAATATATGGAGCACAATGCTCAGCACACATAATAAACTAGAATCAGGGGGCCAACGTGCCACAGGGAGGCAGACGCTCAGTCTCTACTGAGTGCCGTGCTTGGGCAAGGCCTCGTTCTTCATGGACAGCATACAGTCAGGTCCATAAATATTGGGACATCGATACAATTCTAACATTTTTGGCTCTATACACCACCACAATGGATTTGAAATGAAACGAACAAGATGTGCTTTAACTGCAGACTGTCATCTTTAGGCTACATGCACACGACCATAGTGTTTTGCGGTCTGCATATCGCAGAGCCGCAAAACACCCATGGCGTACATGCATGTTCCGCAATTTGCGGAACGGCACAGACAGCCTTTAATATAACTGCCTATTCTTGTCCGCAAAGCGCGGACAAGAATAGGACATGTTATATTTTTTTTGTGGGGCCACGGAATGGAGCAACGGATGCGGACAGCCCACAGAGTGCTGTTCGCATCTTTTGCAGCCCCATTGAAGTGAATGGGTGCATTCCCACTAAGACAGAATAATTTTTTATATTTTTTTTTAAAACAGGAAATCACAGTGTATGATTTTTAAAGAATTTGTCTTGCACTGCTGAACATAAGTATTTGAACACCTGAGAAACAGCAAGAATTCTGGCTCTCAAAGACCTGTTACTGTGCCTTTAAAAAGTCCACCTCTACTCCACTCATTAATCTAACTTAGTAGCACCTGTCTGAGCTCTTTAAAGACCCCTGTCCACCCCACAGTCATACACCAACTCTCACCAGGGGAAAGACCAAAGAGCTGTCAAAAGACACCAGAGACGAAAAAATTGTGGACCTCCACAAGGCTCGAAAGGGCTACGGGGCAACTGCCAAGCAGCTTGGTGAAAATAGATCAACTGTTAGAGCAATTGTTCGAAAATGGAAGAGGCTAAAGACGACTGTCAGTCTCCCTTGGACTGGGGCTCCATGCAAGATCTCCCCTCGTGGGGTATCACTGATGATAAAGGTGAGGAATCAGCCCAGAACTACAAGGGAGGAACTGGTCAATGACATGAAGAGAGCTGGGACCACAGTTTCAAAGGTCACTGTCGCTAGAACACTACGCCGTCATGGTTTCAAATCATGCATTGCACGGAAGGTTCCCCTGCTCAAGCCATCACATGTCCAGGCCCGTCTGAAGTTTACCAATGACCATCTGGATGATCCAGGGAAGGCATGGGAGAAAGTCATGCGGTCAGTAGAACTTTTTGGTCTAAACTTCACTCGTGTTTGGAGGAAAAAGAAGGCTGAGTTGCATCCCAAGAACACCAACCCTACTGTGAAGCATGGGGGTGGTAACATCATGCTTTGGGGGTACTTTTCTGCGAAGGGGACAGGACGACTGCACTGTATTAAGGAGAGGATGAATGGGGCCATTTATTGTGAGATTTTGGGCAACAACCTCCTTTCCTCAGTCAGAGCATTGAAGATGAGTCGTGGCTGGGTCTTCCAACATGACAACGACCCGAAGCACACAGCCAGGATAACCAAGAAGTGGCTCCGTAAGAAGCATATCAAGGTTCTGGAGTGGCCTAGCCAGTCTCCGGGCCTAAATCCAATAGAACATCTTTGGAGGATGCTGAAACTCTGTGTCGCTCAGCGACAGCCCCGAAACCTGACAGATCTAGAGGAGATCTGTGTGGAGGAGTGGGCCAAAATCCCTGTTGCAGTGTCTGCAAACCTGGTCAAGAACTACAGGAAACGTTTGACCTCTGTAATTGCAAACATAGGCTTCTGTACCAAATATTAACACTGGGTTTCTCAGGTGTACAAATACTTATGTTCAGCAGTGCAAGACAAAACGTACAAAATTGCAGGGTGTTCAAGTACTTCTGTTCCTCACTGTATATGGACATAGAGGTGACTGAATGGCGGCCGTGTCCAAATGGATACCAGAGTTTGCTGTAATCTTTGAAAGTTCCTATTAGGCTATGTTCACATCTGCGTTAGAGGCTCCGTTCAGAGCCTCAGTCACAGAAACTGTCAAAATATCTGAGAGAAGAGTCCTACATGCAAGACTTTTTTCTCCCCTAAAGAAAACAAACATTCTCCAGAATGGAACAGATTGATTCGTGTCAGTTATGTGCCAAGTCCGGATAAGGGCTCATGTACATGACCGCATCAGTTTTGCGGTCTGCAAATTGTGGATCCGCAAAACACAGATCCCGGCCGAGTACATGCTGCCATTTTTTTGACACATCTCTAGAAATATCCTATCTTGGTCCCCAAAACAGACAAGAATAGGACATGTTCTATCTTTTTGGCGGGGTCGCGGAACAAATGTGCGACCCCATTGAAATGAATGGGTTCACCTCCGATCCGCAAAAAAGGATCTACAGCCGTAACTAAAGCCGTGTATATGAGCCCTAACGGAAACATAGAAACATAGAATGTGTCGGCAGATAAGAACCATTTGGCCCATCTAGTCTGCCCAATATACTGAATACTATGGATAGCCCCCGGCCCTATCTTATATGAAGGATGGCCTTATGCCTATCCCATGCATGCTTAAACCCCTTCACTGTATTTGCAGCTACCACTTCTGCAGGAAGGCTATTCCATGCATCCACTACTCTCTCAGTAAAGTAATACTTCCTTATATTACTTTTAAACCTTTGCCCCTCTAATATAAAACTGTGTCCTCTTGTGGTAGTTTTTCTTCTTTGTGTGGTAGTTTTTCTTCTTTTGTGGTAGTTGAGCAGAAGAAAGTAAAATGATAGCAGTGATGTAAACGAGCCCTTAGCCAAACAGCAGATTTGGGGTAATCGGAAAGAGGACCACAATACCATTCTGCCCGTAATCGTGAAAACATGGTCTCATGACAGACCCTCTTTAAATCGAAGCATGGACAAAGGACAAAAAAATAAAAAATTTGGGTGACGTTAGCAACCTTTGCATTATAGACTTCATCCTGTGTAAGGGATCGTGCACATGACCACTGGATGTTTTGTGGTCCGCAAAACACGGATATCGGCTGGCTGCATTTTGCCGAACAGCTGGCCCCTAATAGAACAGTCCTATCCTTGTCCGTAATGCGAACAATAATAGGACATGTTCTAATCTTTTGTGTAATGGCCACGCGACACAGAATGCACACACTGTCATTGTCATTTTCAGTTTTGTTTTTTTGCAGCCCCACTGAATGAATGGTTCTGCATACAGGCCGCAAAAAAAAATATAAAAATTAAAATAAAATAAACGGACATAGAAAAAAAAAAAATATATATTATATATATATATATATATATATATATATATATATATATTATAATATAATTAATATTAAATATAAATAAATACCTGATGCAAAGAGTGAAATCTGGACCAAATACATGACAAAATCTGCATGTACGTGTAGGTTCACAGTCTTTTGGAGAAGGATTTGTGGCAGATTTTCCTATGGGTTTTTCAGCCAGAAGTGGATACAGTCAGACAGATAAGTATAAGTCCTTCCTTTATGTTTAGGATTCCTTTCGAATCTATTTCCGGCATTGGCTGAAAAACCTGCAGACAAATCTGCCTCAAATCCTCCTCCAAAAAACTGAGTGTGAACCTATCCTAAGGCTATTTTCACACTTACGGCAGTGTGATCCGGCAAGCAGTTCTGTCGTCGGAACTGCACGCCGGATCCGCCGATCTGGATGTGACTGAAAGCATTTGTGAGATACATCCAGATGCGGATCAGTCTCACAAATGCATTGCAAAAACTGATCCGTCTCTCCACTTGTCATGCGGACAGACTGATCCGTCTTGTATCTTTTTTAAAATTTTTACTGGTCTGCGCATGCGCAGACCGGAAGGATGGATCTGGCATTCCGGTATTTTGAATGCCACTAATACATTCCTAAGGGGAAAAATGCCGGATCCGGCCTTCAGGCGAGTCTTCCGTTTTTTTCGCCTGAGATAAAACCGTAGCATGCTACGGTTTTATCTTTTGCCTGATCAGTCAAAAAGACTGAACTGAAGACATCCTGAACGGATCACTCTCCATTCAGAATGCATGGGGATATACCTGATCAGTTCTTTTCCGGTACAGAGCCCCTAGGACGGAACTCCGTGCCGGAAAAGAAAACCGCTAGTGTGAAAGTACCCTTACACACGAGCTGATTCTGCTGTAGGTCTGCAGCGAAATCTGCATCAAATTCATTCCAGTGTGCATGCAGCCTAAGACTGAAGCGACACTCTAGGACAGTGGTCAGCACTCCGGGATGTGGTAAAACTACAACTCCCAGCATGCTCCATTCACTTCTATGGGAGCTCTGAAAACAGCTAAGCAAGTGTGCATGCTGGGAGTCGTAGTTTCACCACAGCTGGAGTGCCGGAGGTTGCTGATCCCTGATCTAGGAATACATAAAAATGCACGCACAGGCTTCATGTTATGCTGAGATTATGGAAGTCACCAAGGGGTTAATCGTGTGGGAAGCGTCTCTGTAGCTATGAACAGAGAAAAGTTCTTTATGATTGGAGAGGTATACGCGCTGCTGCCTTGTCCTGTATATACAATATGTGCACGTGAAATTCTCCAGACTCCGTTTGGTTCCTCATACACAGCAAGATTCATATGGCCCAAAGGTGCTGACCCAGAAATCACAAAACATGCCTTCTCGCCTTTCAGCTCAGGGAAACCTGATCACTGCTTACACGGTGTACGCTGTATATTTGAGGTTAGCTGAAGTGCAGTGAATAGGTAACAGTTTACAACATTTTAGGTCCAATTGCACTAATACAGAAAGAAATGCATGCACTACAGCCATAATGAAAGTTTCTAATAAGCTGGGCCTTGTAATCTCTTTTCTAGTATACAAAGTGTTAAAAGGTCTGCTGGTCTTACAAATAGTGTTGGGGGTCTGTCCATCAGTGACTAGCAGTGAAGCCCCCAAGGGTGAAGCTAGATGGGTGGGAGGGACAGAATGGAAAGAAAGGAGGGGAAAAAAGAAAATCAAGAAGGAGTCTGGCTTCTGGCTGACCTCCAGCTCTAAAGCTTCACTAGATTCTCTTAAGGAGACGGACTCCTTCAAGTGAGAAGTGCAGATGCATTACAATCACACACTTGCGGACCAGCTATGTACTTCTGGGACACAGATATGTGGTGCGAGAGCTGGGATCAACCATATCTATGGGAAAGAGTCAAGCCATCAGATGTCTGAGGGATCTGATTTGTACTCCGAGTTGATGAAGGCATCTGCAAAGCAAGGATCTCAAAGGACAGAGCAAGCACCAAGCACCATTCCATCAAAGTTTCCACCTAAGTGCTTTTGGTGAGTGAGAATTAGCAGATAAGTCATTACGATTGGTGGTTGATTTTATTTATTCAGACAGAGTGAACAGAGATTGCCGCTGCTTAAATTGGTTTCTGCCCCAGTTGGGGCGAAAGAAAGATACTGCCAATCAGTAAAATGATTACCGCTATATTCTAGGGCACAGAACATATTCATGGGGATGGTAGAGAGATCAATATTAAGAGTTAAAGCTCGACAAGGAGTTAGGTTACCAGCAGATAATACCCATTCTGGAAGGAGGGGGGGGGGGGAGCAAAATCACAGACGGGCTTGGTCAAAACAGATGGGTTTAAATGAAACAAATCCCTCATCTGCCTCATTACAAGGACTGACCATAGCATTTAAATGATATTAAAACATGGATACTGATAACGCTTCATGGAGATATGTATATGTCACATACTGTTCCTGTCCTGTCTAGACCATCACAACAAGGAGGTTTGACAGTTTTATGCCCAGTGATTATTGGATACAACAAGCAACACCTTTGGCATCCAAGGGGTTAAGCAAACACCTCCCACACACATACAAAAATCAAGACACTCCTGGTGGGGTAGGAGAAAGAACCGAGAAGGCTGGTGATTAGAGGAAGACGCAAGTGGACTTAGACCATCTGTGCCACATGGGAGACACCCTTATGGACTGCTCATTTTCCCCACTTGTTTCCAGGAATAAACTCCCATGAAAAGACATTTACATAGGCATGGCCAAAAACCTGGAGACCTCCTAAGTAAGGACAATAATGGATCTAAATCATATGGCTTGTGTCAGAAAACCAGCAAAGTGAATGGGACATGCATGAAGAAGTGACATACCCCGGGTCACCTGGAATTCTCCACAACTCTGTTCTCTGGCACGAAATGCCAGAGTTCAACTTTTCCTATACGGTTACTCCCAATGATACCAAGACAGACACAGCACCTCCGAAGTGCTGGCTTGCCCTCCTAACCCTTATGGTCATTGTGCCTACAATTGGAGGCAACATCTTGGTGATTTTGGCAATATCGCTAGAGAAGAAACTACAGAATGCTACTAACTACTTTCTTATGTCACTGGCTGTGGCCGATCTACTGGTTGGAATATTTGTGATGCCAATCGCACTCCTCACCATTATGTTCAGTAAGTATGAAACCGAGTGAATCCTTTCAGTAGCCGAGCTATCCAGTTGGTGTTTTTTTGGCCTCAAGGTAACTGTTGTATGTTGGTTCACATAATGCAAGTTTTTCAAACTTTTTTAGAATGCTCAATAGGAAAAATGTGACTTGCTGAAGTGTTTTTAGGTAAATTAACTCCACTAAAATCACCTAAATATTCAGATATGATTGCCCCCCCTCACCCCCAAAAAAAACTTGCATAGAAGGATGCTAAAAAAATAAAAAAAAGGTTGAGGTACATAGCTTCAATGACAACTAGCATTCAACTTTTGTGCAACTTTTTACCCCAATGTCTATATTCTTGATATTTTGGTAAGAGGCCTGCATGACAAGTGCCACCTGAAATTCCAAATGTGACCATAGAAAGGCATTAATTCACAAAATTAGGTTTCAAATATCATTCAGGACACAATAACAAGTTGAGTTTTAGTAGTAATGGGAAGCAAAAGATTTCCAGTACAAGGGAGGAAAAAAAAAACTAAAACACATAAAAAAAATAGGACTGTTCCTTTTGTTTCGACTGTTTGTCAAAGGACGTTTAGGAACATTTATACCAATACTTACATGAACCCCAAGCCTGTTTACACCACGGACAGATAGCAGGACTCCTATAGAGCTCCTCGGCTACTGTATACAACCACAAGTAGTCCCCATACATGACACACAGGATGAGAAATGTAACTCTGCTTTTACAACTTCAAAGGGGAAGAGAAAAATGTGTTTTAACTTTCCTTAACATGCTTTATGATCTTGTCAAGTAGAGGAAACGGTTGAACAAATCTGTGCTCTTATAAGGCCAGAGAGTGTGATCAAGTACTAGTTTTATTCAAAAAAATCAGCAAAAATCAAATATTAGTTCCAAAAGTAACAAACATAAAAGTGAACCTCCCTGCAAAAACACTAAATATCAAGACCCGGGTATTCTAGCCTAGTAAAATAAGCAGAGGATTCTTACACAAAGCATGCCCAGTTCTTTGTAACCGTAAGCACTGGAAAACTTGCGGCAGTGATTAAGAAGAATCCATCACCGGCACACTGTTATTGTAGAAAGCACATTTAAAATCAATGGAAGTGTCATTAGCCCACAGCTATAAAAAGCACAAATGTCAAGTTAATTCAAACATTTTATGCATCTGCATTACAGGTTCCTGCGGTTCCCCTCATGAATGTGCTTCCCTTGGAGTCCAAATGACAATAGTAATAGAGAGGTATAGTAGCCTTGAAGGAAACCAGGTTTCCCAGAGGAACATTTATACAAAATATTGTCAATAAAGTTGTCAAATACAATAATTTAGATTCTCCAAAAGTCCAAATAACAGTGTAGTATTACATTGTATAGTATTAGGTTACCCAAGTCTATTCCACATGGATTAAGCAGTATTAAATAATAATGGAAAAATTATTGCTACCCACATCCAACCCATTACCAAACTATGTTCATATATTCTTCAAAAAAATCAAAATAAAAAAATCAAGCTTCTAGTAGAAATTGTTCCAAATACATGACCGGATGGTTCTTGCAAAAAGATTTAGTTGGTAAGATGCTCTCTATACCCTAATTAAAATAGATATACTGTAGTAACCTTTCACCGGGGTTATCTGACCTTGGGAGAAAAATGAAAATCATAACCCGCAGCAAATGTTGTAAAAATAGTAATAATAATAAAAAAAATAAAAAAAAAAAAAACAATACTCACTTCTCCAATCCCCTGCCAATACAGCCCAGTTCCCTTGGCTGTCTTCCCCGTCTAACTGTATAAACAAAAAGTGGCCTAAGTGGTCATGTGCCATATTACTGGCATTATGGTTTTTCATATAATGCCAGTAGTACAACATGTGACCACTGATTGTTTACAAGCAGCTACCATGTGACTGCTGCAGCCAAAGTCTTGGGGAGCAAGTAGGCATCTGCCCTGGATCGGCAGATGATTAGAGAGGTACATATTGGGGTTCTTTTGTTATTTTATAGCATTTACTAGTTTAATTTTTTTCCCCAAAGGTCGGATAACCCCTTTAATGAAGCTTACATGTAGGTTGTCACCCAGCAACTTAAGGATAACGAAGCCCAGACGTCTTATATGGTACATTGCTAGGCACATTGGGGAGAAAAGGAAAGATGGGGACAATTGTAAAGCTACCATACTGCATGTCATTACTGTACAAGTTTGCGGTTTCCCTAGGCACTGGTAATAAGGACACATCTGAAAAGGACATCACATCCGGGAGTTAATTAGATCACCTAAACACAACGGTCATTTATGTGAAAATTAAAGTTAAAAGTTCATCAACTATTAGAAGCCACATTCACAAGTCCTACCCATTTTATTTTTAACTATTTTGACTACATCAAATGAATGAAAAGAAGAACACTGACAATGACCACTGTCTCTGTCTTTTTCAGAACCCGTCTGGCCACTGCCAAAATGCTTATGTGCAATCTGGCTTTTTTTGGATGTCCTGTTTTCCACAGCATCTATTATACACCTTTGTGCCATATCCTTAGATCGCTACATTGCCATCAAGAGACCCATCCAAGCCAGTCAGTTCAACACCAGAGCCAAAACGCTCATTAAGATTGCAGTGGTATGGCTGATATCAGCAGGTAAGCCAAATCAAACCTTAAAAGAATAAAACTCAATGTCCAACCTTTAGGGAATGTTCACATAGATCAAATCTGCCACTTATTCAGCAGTGGAAAACGAGCACGTTCTGCTGCTAAATCCACATTCACAACACAAGACCAGTTTCCTCATTGACTTTAATGTTAAAAACTCCATTTTGAGAACACAGTGTAAGACGGTTGATGTTTTTGTGTAGAGGTTTTGATAAATGCTTGAGAAGTGGCATGTTACTCCTTGGAAGCAGATTTGAGGCTTTCATAAAAGTTATGAAATCCTCACTCAAATAATCTAATACTCTTGTAAAAATGCCTCTAAAACCTTCACATTACAAATCTGCCGCCAAAAATGAATTTTTTTGCTGCCGATTTTGCCATGTGAACTTAGCCTTAGAGGTGTACTGTATTCAAAGTTCTCCAAAAACTCTAGTTCTAGGGACCTCCAGAAAGTTTCCCACACAAATACGCCTATTAGATTTTTGCTTCTTTTTATATATGTTTTATGTCTGTGCACTGAGTATTTTAGGGTTCTTTTATACAGCAGTTCATATAAAAGCTATCCATTAGTTAATCAAGAGAAGTGACTCCAGTTTTTAAGCTAGTACACAGACAATGGCAGATACAGTACAGAACAAACTTAGATAATACATTATATTATGTTCACAGAACATATGTTATACCGGCCACTTTACTAAAAGGTCCCTCCTAATATGCAAAATTGGAGGTTATACAAATGTCAGACATCGAGCAACCTCTGCTCCTAATCCCAAGCAAGTAGACTAACTGGCAACGGCCCTGGCTGGTTGGAAGAGCTATGACAACATGCTGATCCTCTGAATCCTGCAGCTGCGGAGGTGCTCGGCATAACTGGGACATGCTGAAAAACTATCCCTATACTACGGATCAGAAACACTTTCCTTTAATTTATTCCAGCCTGAAATAGCTTACAGAGCATAATGATCAGATTACTTGGGTCTTGCATGATAAAGCTTTGGTAATCAGTCTGCAGCAGCTGTACGGCAGAGCAGGAAATCAACATTTTCTGAAAGATGTAACTAACCAGTAACTAAACCTCATGCTTAAGATGGAATCTCTCCTCCGCAACTCTGCACACACTGTGGGGCAAGTGCAGGAGGTATAAAGTTTAGGTAATGAAACTTGATCAAAATGCAAAACTCCATGGCATGGTTTTAAGATACACTATTGTTTCCACTAATCTTAGCACATTAGTAAATGCCAAGGAATTATGGAACGAAAAGAGTATGATAGCTACAGAAATAAACATCTTCAGTGCAGCGCTTGAAAAGAATTCATAGAAGTTTACATGAGGGGTAAATGATCTTCATTCTCTTTCAGGCATCGCTCTTCCCATACCGATCCAAGGAGTCCTAGACCAAAAAACGATCTTCAGCCCAAACGACACCTGTGTGGTTCGGACAGAGTTCTTCAAGGACTTTATTATTTACGGCTCCATGGCTGCATTTTTTGTCCCCTTTGGGATTATGGTGGTCATTTACTTCCTGACTATTCATTTACTAAGGAAAAAGGCATATCTCATCAAGAACAAGCCTCCTCAGCGCCTCACCTGGTCTACAGTTTCAACAGTCTTCCAGAGGGACATGTCTCCTGGATCCTCTCCAGAGAAAGTTGCCATGCTAGGTGGCCAAAGAAGAGATCGGGCATTGCAGATAAACAGTGACGAAATGCCGATTCGAAGGCTTTCCAGTGTTGGCAAGAAGTCAATGCAGACCATCACTAATGAGCAAAGGGCTTCCAAAGTCTTAGGGATAGTCTTTTTCCTCTTTGTTTTTATGTGGTGCCCCTTTTTTATTACCAACGTGGCTTCAGTTCTCTGCGATCCAAGTGACTGTGATCCTGAAGTAATCGAGATGTTAATGGAAATCTTTGTGTGGGTTGGGTATGTCTCATCTGGGGTGAATCCATTAGTCTATACGCTATTTAACAAAACCTTCAGAGAGGCCTTTGGGCGCTACATCACCTGCAATTTTCGGGGTATGCGGCCAGTGGGCATCCTTCGAAACTGCTCCAGTCGGATATCATTTCGGAACTCAATGGCCGAAAATTCAAAGCTGATCATGAAACATGGTATGAAAAATGGGATTAACCCAGCCATGTACCAGAGCCCGCTGAGGCTGCGGAACTCTCAGCTTGAGTCATCGGCTATCCTGCTCGACACCTTATTACTCACTGAAAACGAAGCTGGAAAGACTGAAGAGCAAGTGAGCTACGTATAAAGCAAACGCGATGCTTAATCCGATATTTCGTAATCTATTTATAAAATGGAGGAAAATGTTATCCATGGAGTTCGTACCTCACTTTGGTTTCACACTGCACTGGAAGTTTTAGCGTCATTATGACAGTGCCTGTGTGGTCATATTTATAGAAAACAGTAAAAAGCCCCTTGAGAAAAGCCCAAAAAAGGGACATTAACACTCTCAAAACTGTTTTCAGCTGGCAACACTGGGATCTACGTCTGAACAGCACTTGCAAAAGTTATAAATGGCAATTGGTTGAAATCTTATTCTCATAAAAGTACTCTGGAAAGCTGTGAGTTCAATTACATTCCAGTATCACTTTACACAAAACGTCTGGTGAGAGCGCAGAACATTAGCCACTACCTGTAAACCATCTGACATAGACAATCTGCTGTATTTTTATTTTATTTTTTTCATACGGTCTCCAAAATACACACAGTGACAAAAATGGTAGGATTAGTATGACGGCAGTTGTCAGGCAAAACCAACTACAGAACCACAACTTCTGCAATAAAAATGAGTGTGACTTTATACAGGGTAAAACGTCTATAAAGTGCCCATGTTTCATGCAGGTGACTGCTTGTGACCACAGTGGTGGCTATGAAAAAACAAATGTTCTTTTTCGGAGTAAAGTCGCTTTTGTTGGGTACTGCTTGTTCA
Organism: Bufo bufo; assembly: GCF_905171765.1. Classification (NCBI taxonomy): domain Eukaryota; kingdom Metazoa; phylum Chordata; class Amphibia; order Anura; family Bufonidae; genus Bufo; species Bufo bufo. The sequence goes on from NC_053392.1 coordinate 250,044,973, forward strand.
GATTGTAATTATTTCTGTTAGTTTGTGAAGGCTAACAAGACAATAAACCGATACGTTTTTAAAACTACATGGAATTCATGTTGGTGGTGTCTGGCAGTGGCTTATTCCCCTCTCTTCCGACACAAAAATGCAGAGAGTTGGCCAAGCTAAGTATGATGGGTATATGAGGGGGAAATAGCAGTCAGCCAACAGCCATCTAAAGTGTATGGGAAGCTTTACACCTTAAGGACCTTGCCATTTTTCAATTTAAGGCCCCTTTCACACAGGCAAGTTTTCAGCGCGGGTGCAAAGCGTGAGGTGAACGCATTGCACCCGCACTGAATCCGGACCCATTCACTTCAATGGGGCTGTGCAGATGATCAGTGATTTTCACGCATCACTTGTGCGCTGCGTGAAAATCGCAGCATGTTCTATATTCTGCATTATTCACGACCCATAGAAATGAATGGGGCGGCGTGAAAATCGCAAGCACCCGCAAGCAATTGCGGATGCGGAGCAATTTTCACACATGGTTGCTAGATGATAGGGATGAGCAATCCCGGACTCCATTAAAGTAAATTCACTGTATTATTTTACCTTATAACATGGTTATAAGGGAAATAATAGCATTAATACAGAATGCTTACTAAAATGTGGATTGAGGGGTTAAAAAATATAAAAAATTAACTCACCTCATCCACTTGTTCGCGCAGCTGGCAAAGTCTTCTTTCAGGACCTGAAAAAGGACCTTTGATGACTTCATCGCGCTCACCACGTGGTGAGCGTGGTGACGTCAGCGCAGGTCCTGCTGAATGAAGATGGAAGGATTACGTCGTCAAAAGGTCCTTTTGCAGGACCTTGACATTTTAGTAAGCATTCTGTATTAAGAATGGAATTATTTTCCCTTATAACCATGTTATAAGGGAAAATAATAAAATCTACAGAACACCTAACCCAAACTTCTGTGAAGAAGTCCAGGTTAGGGTCTGAGTACCACATTCAGTTTTTTATCACGCGCGTGCAAAACTCATTGCATCCGCGCAATAAAAACTGAACGCCGCAACGCAATAACAGTCAAAACTGACTGAAATTGTGTGCGCACTCGCACGGGTTTCCCGCAATGCACACGCGAAGCATCTGGAGCAAATCCGGGACACCTGTGTGAAAGAGGCCTAAGGACCAGGCCATTTTTTGCAAATCTTACATGTGTCACTTTATGTGGTAATAACTTTAAAACGCTTTTACTCATCTTCTCTACTTTTATAATAGATAGTAATAACTCCAAAAATAGTTATTACTTTACATTCCCCATATGTCTACTTCATGTGTGGATCATTTTGGGAATGCCATTTTATTTTTTGGGGGATATTACAAGGCTTAGAAGTTTAGAAGCAAATCTGAAGTCACTTTGTAAGGCTTACATAATAGAAACCACCCATTTTAGAAACTACACATCAAGATATTTAAAACTGATTTTACAAACTTTGTTAACCCTTTAGGTGATCCACAAGAATTAATGGAAAATGGAGATGAAATTTCAGAATTTAAAGGGATCCAAGCTGGCTCCAAGCTGCCGCCCACACCCACACCTGAGGCGGCGCTGGGCACGAACGGCAGCAGGTGCGGGCGGCAGCTTGGAGCCATTTACATCCCCTTGGGCACCTTATTTTTATGAATGACAGGTTAGTAATAGCGTATTTTTAGCAAAATGAGCCTACAGATTACATTTATAAGACCACATTAGGAATGGTTAAAGCTCCCTGAGCAAAACCATATTTTTATCTGGAGGGGGTGAAACCTGGTGACAGAATCCCTTTAACTTTTTTGGCAGATTTTCCATTGTTTCCAGTAACAAAGCAAGGGTTAACAGCCAAACACAACTCAATACTTATTACCCTGATTCTGCAGTTTACAGAAACATCCTATATGTGGATGTAAACTGCTGTACGGGCACACGGCAGGGCGCAGAAGGAAAAGAACGTCATATGGGTTTTGGCAGGCAGATTTCACTGGAATAATTTTAAGCTGCTGTGTCACATTTGAAGCCCCCCTGATGCTCCAGGAAAAACTCCTGAAACTCCCCAAAAATTACCCCATTTTGGAAACTACGGGATGCACTATATTACACTTTTTGAGAGGCAAGATAACCGTTTTTATTTTTTGTTATTTACAGTGCTCATCTAACAGGTTAGATCATGTGGTATTTTTATAGAGCAGGTTGTTACGGACGCAATACCAAATATGACTACTTTTTTTGGTTGTTTGTTTCTGTTTTACATAATAAAGCATTTTTGAAAAAATGTGTCCATATTCAGAAAGCCAGTTTTTTTATTTTTTGGACGACTGTCTTAGGTAGTGTATAATTTTTTTGCGGGATGAGATGACTGATTTGCACTATTTTGGGCTGTATATGACTTTTTGATCGTTTGCTATTACACTTTTTGTGATGTAAGTTGACAAAAAATGGCTTTTGACATGGTTTGTATTTTTTTTTATTTTTACAGTGTTCACCTGAGGGGTTAGGTCATGTGGTATTTTTATAGAGCAGGTTGTTACGGATGCGGCGATACCTAATATGTCTACTATTTTTATTTATTTTTTTACATAACACAATAAAAGCATTTTTTTAAACGAAAAAGAAAATATCATGTTTTAGTGTCTCCATAGAGAGAGAGATAGATAGATAGATAGATATATATATATATATATATATATTTTTTTTTTAAGCGAATGTCTTTGGTAGGGGCTCATTTTTTGCAGGATGAGGCGACGGTTAGATTGGTACAATTTTGGGGGGCATATGCCTTTTTGATCGCTTGGTGTTGCACTTTTAGTGATGTAAGGTGACTTTTTTTTTTTTTTAAGCACAGGTTTTTTTTTTTTAACGATATTAACCTGAGGGGTTAGACCATGTGATATTTTTATAGAGCTGGTCGATACAGATGAAGCGATACCTACGGTAATAGGTCTTCTAATTTTCACAATTTTTTTTTTTTACTTTATATTGGGAAAAGGACACTTTTTTTACTTGAAACTTTACATTTTAATTTTTTTTTGCTAAACTTGATTTGTTGAAACTTTTTTTTTTTTTTCACTTTATTATTTGTCCCACTCTGGGACTTCAACATTACAGGGTCTGATCCCTGCTTCAATGCAGCACAATACATCTGTATTGAACTGTTAGTGTCTAAGGGCTCTTTCACACCTGCGTTATTGTCTTCCGGCATAGAGTTCCGTCGTCGGGGCTCTATGCCGGAAGAATCCTGATCAGGATTATCCTAATGCATTCTGAATGGAGAGAAATCCGTTCAGGATGCATCAGGATGTCTTCAGTTCCGGAACGGAACGTTTTTTGGCCGGAGAAAATACCGCAGCATGCTGCGCTTTTTGCTCCGGCCAAAAATCCGGAACACTTGCCGCAAGGCCGGATCCAGAATTAATGCCCATTGGAAGGCATTGATCCGGATACGGCCTTAAGCTAAACGTCGTTTCGGCGCATTGCCGGAGCCGACATTTAGCTTTTTCTGAATGGTTACCATGGCTGCCGGGACGCTAAAGTCCTGGCAGCCATGGTAAAATGCAGTGGGGAGCGGGGGAGCAGTATACTTACCGTCCGTGCGGCTCCCCGGGCGCTCCAGAGTGACGTCAGGGCGCCCCAAGCGCATGGATCACGTGATCGCATGGATCACGTCATCCATGCGCATGGGGCGCTCTGACGTCATTCTGGAGCGCCCCGGGAGCCGCACGGACTGTAAGTATACTGCTCCCCACTACTACTATGGCAACCAGGACTTTAATAGCGTCCTGGGTGCCATAGTAACACTGAAAGCATTTGGAAGACGGTTCCGTCTTCAAATGCTTTCAGTACACGTTTTTCCGGATCCGGCGGGCACCTCCGGCAACGGAAGTGCATGCCGGATCCCAACAACGCAAGTGTGAAAGAGGCCTTACACTGTAAGAAGTTAACAGTTGCCTAGGAGACCCGGCATGGGGGCTGGGCCTCTTAGGCCTCCGTACATGCCGAGCCCCAAGCCTTGGAATGGCTTGGGGCTGCCATGGCAACCATCGAGTCCCCGCCACAGCAGCGCGGGGACCCGATGGATGAGGCGAGAGCGTAAATCTCCCATATGCCGCGGTCAGCGCTAACCGCAGCATTTGAGGAGTTAATCCACAAGCATCGGCATTATCACCAATGCTCGTGGATGCATTAGGGATTCCGCTGTTGCTTATCGCCGCCCCGCTAGGGGGGGGGGGGGGTAAAAAGCAGCAACAGGGGCAGTGATAGGAGTGTGTCTATATAACTAGCGGGGTGGGAGAAGCTATAAACTAGTTGGGTGTTAGGGGCAGTGCTGGATCTATGGCAGAGAAAAGAGAAGTGCATCATGGGTTTGGTTGGATATAGTAACAGGAAGTGCTACATACAGGATGTAAGGAAACCAGAGTGATCTGGTCAGGAGAGTCCAAATAAAACCCCTTTAAACAGTAGCTAGCATTGAATGTGCTCCATTTAGAGATACAAAGGGGAACATTTATCAATGTCTTTATGCCACAATAGTGAGGTGAAAGTCCCAAATTATGGTGCACGTCATATTTGCGACTTTTCAAATGTGGATAAAACAGGTAGAGGGGCTTTGTGGGGTCCGCTGGATTTACTATAACTTATGCCAAAAACTGGCATGAGTTACAGCTGAAGTCTACGCCAGCCCCTAGATGATGTAGACTTCAGTTTCTGGCACACGGACTGCCAGAGATGCAACTAATTTATTAACAGGCATCTGCCTCTTAATAAATTAGGCGCATCACACTCTGGCACAGGGAGATCGAGACTGGTGTATGGAAACTCTAGCCTTGATAAATTTCCCTCATTGTCTGTTTTATGAGCTATTCCAAGAGGGAAAAAAAATGAACAACAAGAGAGGATGTTCAGTTTCTAAGGAGAGCAGGCATTTCTGTTAACAGAGCAGGTTTGGGTACCTACTAATATCCTGTATGTATCCACATTCAAACCTACAGGACATTGTTTTAACCTGGCACCACGTGCACACATCGCAGCCGAGGCATATCTAGAGGTCAATCCATAGCAGTGATAGACGCATGTGATTACACTGTCCCTGGCCCCCGCATACTTCTCTGAAGGCTCTCATAGTGACCTGTGTATGTTCCCTTTAGGCCCCTTTCACACGAGCGAGTTTTCCACGCGGGTGTGATGCGTGAAGTGAACGCATAGCACCCGCACTGAATCGTGACCCATTCATTTCAATGTGTCTGTGTACATGAGCAGTTTTTTCACCCAACATTTCTGTGTTGCGTGAGAATCGCGGCATGTTCTATATTCTGCGCTTTTTTTAACGCAGCCCTGGCCCCATAGAAGTGAATGGGGCTTCAGTGAAAAAGGCATTGCATCAAGATGTAATTTCACTGATGGTTGCTAGGAGATGTTGTTTGTAAACCTTCAGGTTTTTTTCACGCGCGTGAAAAATGCATCAAAACTCATTGCACCCGGGCGGAAAAAAACGGAACAATTGAACACAATGTCAGACAAAACTCCCTGAACTTGCCTGCAAAATGGTGCGAATTTCACTGAACGCATCCGGAGCCAATCCGTATTGTTCGTGTGAAAGGGGCCCTAAGCTATTTTTTCCTCACAGTTCTTCATAACTGCAACACTAAAATTTCTTCACACGTGTGAGGCTGAGTTCACACCGGCGTTCAGGAGAACGGAAAGGACGGATTCGGCACATAACTGAGCCGAAAGGAGCCTATGAACCCCATAGACTATAATAGGGGTCGCAAAAAAGAGCAGCACAGGGAGAGGATAAATCTCCCCAATTAGGATTTTTTATTTATTTATGTACATTACATTTTTCTCTCTGGTTGTCCTCCCTGCTGTTTCTCCTGTGGCCGAGATGCTGGTTTATCTCCACAGTGGTGGACTAATATGGTCATCGGCTTCTGATTCCTTCCTCTTCTCAATGGTGGTGTAAAGATCTCATAGTCAATTAGCCCAGAAAGTTTTCCTTCATTCATCTCTAGCCTCTAAATTCAAAGAATCACATAGCTATGTCCTTCTCTAGACACTGAAGAAGGAACATTTGGGGGGAGCACTGCATATTATAATTCTATTTATTAGTGGAATCACTGGGGCCGAGTATGAGAGATCATTTTCTATGCAATGCACTCCTGGGAGATGCAGGTGCGTGATGGTCACAGTGACAAGCTGCTGCCCACCCTGAGGGAGAGTAAAGAAGCCAAAAAGGGTCTTTTGCATTGATACAGTTTAAATAGGAAGATTTAGGACAATTTCTTTTACTCATTTTCCCCTGCTTGAATGTATACCAAGCACCTGTCCTGCCTCTCAAAATTATGTGCAGAATGTCAGGAGGAAGCCAGGAAAGCTCACCGGCTTCCATCCCACGCACCACGACGTGTAAATGTTTGCGTTATAGAAACAGCACCAAATAAACACACCAAGATGTTAAAACTAGGAATTTCAAGAGCAGTACATATTGACCTTCCTCATAAACACCCATTAAAAGACTGCACCACCCTGATACTTTACACGGCAAATTATATCTATGGCTCTGTTCACACCGGTGTCATGGGTTATGTCATGGGGATTTGCTCTGCAACCTACCCTAACAAGTCCCATTAACTTCAAAATGGTTTATTATATTACCGTGTACGCCACTCTGCTGGTCAAAAGCAACAGAACCAAACCTAATGCCAGTGTGAAAAGAGCCCAAAGCACACCATACATACAATATATTAAAATCTGCCAAACCCACTGACCTTGGGCGACAATACATGTATGGGAGCAACCTGACCATCAAACTTGGTGAAAAAAAGAATCAAAATGCCCCATGCTTGTTCCCCGGGAAGTCCCTGCTAGAGGGTTCTGTGGCCTACTCCACTTTTCTATGGCTGGCTTTAAAAGGAACAAATATATGCAACTATATAAATACTAAGCCATACTAGGCTGTGTGGCCAAATCACTTAACAGGGATGAGCCAACTTGTGTTTTCAAGTTTGGCGTACAAAGTTCGGGTTTCTCTAAGAATACAGTTATGGATTCCACTACCACGGACCATAAGTTATGGTCCGTGGTAGTGGAATCCATAACGGAATTCTTAGACAACCCAAACCTTGTACGCCTAACTTGAAAACACAAGTTCGCTCATCCCTACTTATCAATGTGTGACTGGTGTCCATTTTTTGGTTTATCCAATGAGTCTATGGTAGGCCCTAAGGTCAAAGAAGCTCCTGTTAGAGCCTGGCTACTAAGTCTACAGTACTGAAGAGTGGTGGTCACCAACCAGTGCCTCTCCAGCGGTTACCAAATTAAAACTCAGTATGACCGAAGAACCATTAGCTTTTGGGAATCCCGGGACTTGGCATCTACAAACAGCTAAAGAGCCACCACACATTTGAGATCACCACTATACTGGTTCAGGAGTATCTTGGCCTGAGGTTGTAGGACACATGTCCATAGAGCTTATGTTTGTAGGTTTCTGATGAGTACTTCAATTACCTTTCCAACCAATTGGCTTTACACGAAATGGGCCCAAGCGTATGTCTACATGTGGGTACCTGAAACATTAGATTGCGAGCCCCTTTGTGACAAAGATAAATCGCTGTTAAATCTGGTGGTTCTATAATACAATGCCTCTCCAAGGGGCCACACCTGACTTATTCTGCCCGAAACACTGCTCTCTTTGTGGCCTCCTCATGTTCAGCGTGCAGTAAATGACGTATTTATGTAATAAAATGATTTACTGCCACTTTATCACCAAGCTCATCTATCACCAACTATATCCCAGCCCTTTTTTGGATGCAATAACCCTGTACGAGCATTTGGAAGGCACTGATGTTTAATTCCTTAAAACATCAAATAGGTGCATTTACTTAAAGGACTGCTTCATCCCGCTTTCAAGTGAGCCGACAAAAACACGACAACCGTGAAGAGGAAAAAAAAAAAAAAAAGTGAAACCTAGCAGTCAGAGAAACGTCAGACTTCAGTCTTTTAGGGTGACCCTAAGTGCCGCTGAATGGCTCTAACACTGTGCCATAGCCACCCCAACAGCTACCATGCACTGAAGATCTCATTAGGAACATCAAGACATGAATACGGGATAGCAATTTATCCCTGAGATTCCTGTAAGCCATGCATTTCACCTTTAACGCCTTGGAAGCCAGAAGTGTACAGAACCCTCTCTCGCAAACTCCAGAAATGTAATTAGTCGGCCGGCTCTGTTATTTCTCCGACATTAAACCAGCTGGCCCCTAACGTCTGCACATGGCTGACACTTGGTGACTCATGTAGCTGGCACCATCGTCTTTCTACCATTACACCGCTAACTGCTTCCAATTAGCCCAGTGGCTCCAATCTTTCCCCTCACAGATCCACAAAAACACTCATTACATATGTAACTGGTCCAAAGCTATAGGTGGAATCGTGTACACCCCATTTGACAGGCAGGTCACTTGGCGTTTGCAATCAGATTAGTCCTATATATACACAGCGATGATTTCAGAGATATGTACACACACATTTTTTTAAAATTCCTTTTACACCCCAGTTAAAGGGTTGTGTCACAAACCTATACATAAAGGACTGTATTGAATTGACTCAGAAATGCAGCAAAAACATCCAGTTACGCACTGCACTAACGTCCAATGGAAAACTCAGGGATATTCTAAAAGCATGTAGGAACAGCATGACTATTCACTGCTGTGTGCAGAGCGGCAAAATCTGTCAACAGCAATGCCATAGGATCGGTACACAAGACTGAACGCTGTGAAAAGCGCGCATGGAATTTCCCTTCTGTATATGTAGGGCTGAAGAGAACAATCAATCTGAGCAGTCCTAAACTGGCAAAATAGCACCATCTGCTGGAGAAAGCCAAACATTTCCATTTAAACGTATTCAAGAAATCTTTACCGTGTCAGGGAACTGGAACTGTCCGTCGGACTCACTTTTTAGACCTCCTATGAACATCCAAATGTTTGTGCAACTTATCTCCACTGCCTCTGTGAGGTCCAGTCCACCTGGTGGAACATGGACGTGTCCTTCAATAGCAGCCATGGATGCTCTGTCCCTTTGAACTAAACTGTAACCCCAACCTGCTATTGAAGGACGAAGCATCACAGTGGCCAAATGGACCAGAGGTGAAAAACATGTACACTCCAGAAAAACTGTGTATGTCTAATGTTTGGCCTGAAGGAAGGGGGAGGGTGCTTTTGGTGAATTTCTGTGTAATGGACTCCCACCTGAAGCCCTGCTCATGGGATCAGTATAAGTTCTGCACACAGAGTTCCGTCATGGCTTCTTCACACAGTGCTATCTTCAGGGTTTTTTATTTGCACAAAACAAAATTTTAAAGGGGTTCTCCAGGCTATCCTCAGGATAGGTCATCAGTATCAGATCAGCGGAGGTCCAACGCCCCTCACCCCCCGCTGATCAGCAGTATGAAGGGAAGGTTAAGGTAGTGCGCATGTGCCGTTTCCCTTCTTTCTTCCTGCTCGCTGCTGCTATGTCTATGGCAAGCAGAAAGAGAAAAGGGAGAGGGCGTGCGCGCCTTCGCGTCATACAGTTGTTTGGCGGGGTGCTGGGTGTCGGACCTCCGCCGATCCGATATTGATGACCTATCCTGCGGATAGGTCATCAATATTAGAAGCCCGGAGTACCCCTTTAAAGCAGCAGTGTTTTCTTAACCCTTAGGATAACTGAGGTTTTTTCATTTTTCTTCCCCATTTTCCTTAAGCCATAACTTTTTTATATTTCCGGTCACATAGCTGTATGAGGGCTTATCTTTTGCTGGACAAGTTGAACTTTCTAATGCCACCATTAATTATGGCATAAAATGTAATGGGAAGCGGTAAAAAAAATTCCAAATGGGGTGGAATTGGAAAAGAAATGCAATTCCTCCACCGTTTTACGGGTTTTTTTCCCACTGCGTATTGTTTGTAGCAAAACACCATGCCCATCATTCTCTGGGTCAGTACGATTACAACGATACACCATATGTATAGGTTTTTTATGTCTAAATAGTGTAAAAATAAATATAAACTTTGCTAAACATTTATTTATTTTTTACATCACCATATTCTGATCCCCATAACTTCTTTATACTTATGGCTACTGAGCTGTTTAGGGGCTCATTTTTTGCAGGACAATCTGTAGTTTTTATTGGTAACATTTTTGGAGTGTGCTTGACTTTTTGATCCCATTTTATGACCTTTTTTGGGGGGTAAGAGAAGCAATAAAAAAATTGCAAATCTGCTATTTTTACGCTATATTGGAAATTTTTTAAAATATTTTAATATGGGAGTTTTCAGTCGTGATGATACCCATGATTTATATTTATTGTTAGTTAGGTCTTTATTTTTTAATTATACCGTAAAGGGGGCGATTTTAACTTTTATTTTTTTATATTTTTTTGTGATGATCATTTTTTGAAGCTCATATATGAGCCCATAAATATTGTTTTTTAATTTTTGATTTTGTTCTATCAGGGATTTTTTATCCTGGTCTGCCATCCGGTGGCCAAAATAAGAATTGCAGCATGAACACTATAGTTCAGCGCAACTAGCGATGCCCACATTGCCTACACGGGGCATCGGTAGGAAGCTCAGAAACCCGCGAGCTTCTGGGTTTTTGTGCATTTAGATGCCGTGATCTCACTTGATCACGGCATCTAAAGCCTTTAATTACCGTGATCGGCATTATTGCTGGTTACGATAATTAGCCACAGGTTTCTGCTGTTTGAAACAGCAGAGATCTGCTGGCCATGGCGCCCGCGTTCACACATCGCTCCAGCACTGTGCATGTATGGCGCTGGTAGCGAATGGGTTAAACAAAGTGTTTTTATGGTTGATATGTACCAACCGATAAAATGCAATTATAAAACTTTAATCTAATATCTGGCCACATCGTTTTAGGACAATGGGGGGGGGGGGGGTTCATCATTTGCAGAGGTTTTGGTATCCGTTTTAAGTCTGGTCTTTGCTTTGTGAGGTTGCAACAAATTTTTTCGCTGACCCTGTTGTGTCTGGGGTCAGAAGGTCGCAGCGGGTGGCTGTATGCTCGATTTCTCAAGAGATGGCTCCATGACCTAGTGGTGAGAATAGATTTCGGTCCAGGTTTTCCTGTTTAGGTTTGCGATTCTTTTTGTTCCATTTTGGAATCTGTAGCATTTTCTTTCAGCTGTTCTCTGTCAGCCACTCCCAGCTACTATATATTCTCCCTTTCTGCTTCCCTTGTTGCCAGATATAGACCTTCCTTCCAGATCTTCTATTCTGACCTCAGGTGGACAACTCTTGCTGTGGAGCCGTTGGAACTGGAGCAGTTGGATCTCCGGTTCACTCCTGTTGCCGTCGTCTCCCTTCGGGGATTGTTAGTGGTGTTTGTGTTGTTCATCCTTTCCCTGTTGTTACCCTAGGTGTCAGTAGAGAGGACTAGTGCTCCCACCGTCCTACTCACTACCTAGGGCTTATTTCAGGGTAAGCCAGGGACAAGGCAACGTGATCGGCGTACGGGTTAGCAGCCCATCTATGGACGCCAGGTGCTAGTTCCAGGTGAGCTAGGGATCACCACTCCTCCCTCTTTCTAGTAGAGGTGTACTCCTCTTCCCTCCCCTCTGCACGTCTATTACCTGCCATCTCAGACGTGATAGGCGTACAGCAATATTTGGTGCAAGTGTAATGTAGTGTGCGCCCATATCTTTAAAAGTACACACCAGGGGGCTGCCTGATGTGGAGATGCAACATTTTAAAAAGCTGCACATCATAGATGAGACATAAAAGTGTACTATTCTGAAATCCTGACCTACTGTTCACTCTACTTCTGAAAGTGGCGAGGATCACCAAATGTTATAATTGGGCATCACTTGTGACATTTTTACGCCACAAAACTGGCGTAGCAGATTTGATAAATGTCCCTCATGGTGTTTTTCTGCAAGAGGTTGCCTGTTTGTTTTTTTGGCACAGACTCTCTACTGACAATAGTAAAGTGGGCGTCTTATGGTTTAGGTGGTATTTCTTCAGACAGAAACTTCTGCAATACATATCAACATGTTGTGCCATAAATGTTAGAGGAACTACACTTTACATAATATTTTGATCAATGGGGGTCCAAATAATGAGACCCCGCCGACTGCTAAAACAAGAAGATAGAGGCAATGTCTCCTCACTGCTGAAGGCGGGACTGACGACGGCCTCAGAAGAAAGTCCATCACTCTGAGATATCAAAACCATTTTCGGCATTAGTGCCAGGAGTCGGCCAGAGGATAAACTGTGCTTGCACCAATGCTGGAAAGAGGCCGATAGCCAATGCGACCTGGCGGTGCTCGGGCCCTTTCAGCCTTACTTTGTAAGTTTGGGTTAAGTGCAATAAGTAAATATACTAGGATTAATTTACAATTTCCACCTGGGAATCATGTAGTAATCGTAAAATTAAACACATTTTGCTAACATATGAAGAAAAGGGGGCGTGGCCTAGCGGAGTATGTGAGTGGACGTGCGGCACAGAGCTCCTCTGCTACCTCGGCCATTTATCCTGATAAACTCCTGAATTCGGCTGATTTTAGGTATACCCTATAAATAGAACTGCGGAGGATTCATTTGCGCTGGTGTGGAGGCGAAATCCGAGCACCATGACCCGCAGAAAAGAGCAGAAGAGTTTGGAGAAGGAGAGCCAAGATGGCGCTGGCGCCACTCCGGGACGCTCTGGCCGCGTCACGGAACTCCAGAAAGGTGCGGCAGCTAAGCTAGAGAAATATGCCCGGCTGTCATCTGAGACCCCTGTGAAAGACACCCAGAGAAAGCCTGTAACTAAAGGAGGGCTATCTGAGGAGGACTCTGATATTGAGGGACCTGATCCTGAGGACACTGTGGCGGCAAGGTCTGGCCGATTTGACGCCCTGGCTACTGTGAGTGACTACCTAGCCTCAGCAGCACCTGACTCCGATACAGAGGAACCTACCTTGCTGGATGTCATGCAGGCTATATCCAGGTGTGGCAGGTCGCTCAACACCCTTACCATGCAGGTGGGGGCCATTAAGGAGGATGTCTCCATAGTAAGACACGATATGCGGAAGTTAGCAGACCGCACGACTGCCCTGGAAGGCCGGATGGGTGAAATGGAGGATGCCGTGACACCTCTGACTGCAAACATGAGGAATTATTCCATGAGACTGGATGCCATTGCTGCTAAGCAGGATGATCTTGAAAACAGATCCCGACGAAACAATGTGCGTGTGGTGGGGGCACCGGAGAAAGCGGAAGGGGGAAACCCATCTGAATTTTTTGAATCCTGGCTAAGGGACAACTTTGGCGCAGACGTCCTAACCCCCTTATTTGCTGTGGAGAGGGCTCACAGGGTCCCTATGCGTCCGTTGCCACCAGGTGCCCCGCCGAGGACAGTCCTGATCAAAATACTGCATTTTAGAGACCGGGACATTATTCTGAGGAAAGCGCGAGATAAGCCAGATCTGTCAGTGGATGGACATAAAGTAGCACTCTTCCCAGATTATTCCCAAGATGTCCAGAAGCGGAGGGCTAAATTTGCGGATGTGAAGAGGCGTTTAAGGGCGCATGGGGTGTCATATTCAATGATGTACCCGGCCAAGTTGCGTGTAGCTGCAATGGGGAACACACATTTTTTCGAGGACCCCAAGGAGGCGGCAAGATGGATAGACCGACATGAGAGGCAGTTGGCGGCGGATCATGAGTGACACAAGTGTTGAGGAGAGCTGTGGTGTTTACCGAATCAGGTTGTATGATTGATGTGGCCTGGTTTTGTCTGGGTGTGAATGCTCAGAAATGCTGTTAAGCGGGATGTGGATATGTAAATGGAGATTCTGTTGTAATGTCATTGGAAAGCATAATGTTAGGGGTATAATCTTCACTTATTCTGGTCCCACTTAGGTTTGTCCGAGGAGCAAGGAGAGGGGAGGTTCTGTGCACCCGTTTAGTGTGCTCACTGTATAGTAATTGTATACCCACGTTCTGTTATATCGGGTAGGAACTACTCCTGTCTATCTGAGACAAAAGAAGAGAGTTTAGGCACTCGTCTGCCTTTAATAGCGGGTACTGTGTTTTCTTCCCACAGGCCTTTTATAGGTGATATAGTGGGGCCCGTTATAAAGGTGGCCGCAGTGTTAAGTACTAACGTTTACACTGTTGGGGGGGTATTTTTCAGGGAGGGGGGTAGGGGGGGGGTTATGTTTTATTTGAATGCACACACTGTATATGAACGTAAAGGTATTGGTCTATTGACTGTATGTAATATGAGCTACTGCTGTATAGGCTCACCGGGTGCTAGAAACCTAATAGCTATATTTGTGTACTTCCTGATATCTAAGTATGGCGGGGAGGGTTAATGTGCTCAGTTGGAATGTGCGCAGGGTTAAGGATGTCATAAAAAGACGAGCAGTTATGGATTGTTTGAATCAACATCAGCCGTTGGTTTGCTGCATGCAGGAGACTCATCTCACCTCTGACCAGATTCATCTGCTTACTCCTAAGTGGGCAGGACATTGCTATCATTCCACTTTTTCGTCCTATGCAAGGGGGGTGAGTCTCCTGAAACACAGATCAATTGCGTTCTCCTGCATCACTAAAAAAGTAGACAGAGGGGAGGTACGTGTGTTTACACTGTGTGATATATGCAACTACCTGTATTCTGGTGGGTGTGTACATCCCGCCGCCGTATTCACCTGGGGTGCTTAGAGAAATATTGCAATTTATAGCGGATGTGCCTGACGCTCCAGTTTTATTAATGGGGGACTTTAATAATGTTATTGATTATAACTTGGATAGGATGGGGGTGGGTCAAGCTTCCCATACAAATGGAATGTCTCCTTTTGGAGTCTTGATGCAGGAGGCTATGATGTTAGATTTTTGGAGGCTAAAGAATCCATCTGTGAAACAATTCTCTTGTTGTTCAAGTACTTATAATTCCTTATCTAGGATTGACCTCATTGTTGGAAATGCTCTGATGGGGCAGTATATGGGAGTCATACAATATCTGCCGCGCAGGGTCTCAGACCACTCACCGGTGGTAGCGGCGCTGGACTTTAGTGCATCACGTAAACGTGGTAGTGGGGGTTGGAAGTTTAATCCTTACTGGCTGCCTCTCCTGCCGGATGCTGGGGGAATTGGTGTAAGACTGGTAGAATTCTTCCAAATTAATCTTCCGTCCGCGTCTAGATTGGTAGTATGGGAGACTATGAAGGCATTCTTGAGGGGTCTGCTCATTGCAGAAGTTAATAAAAAGAAAACTGAGTCTAGAGCGCGCACGCAGAAGTTAATTGCGGAATTGGATTGCGGAATTGGAAGGAGCAGAAGCAGAATATATTTTGAGACCGCAGGAGGAGACTAGGGATAAATTGAAGGAAGCCCAGCGGAAATTAAATGACCGATTATTAGAACAAGCAAAAAATAAACGTTTTTTCCAGAAGCAGACCTTCTATGAGGAAGGGGAGAGGGCAGGTAGACTTTTGGCATTGGTATCTAAGGCTCAGTTGCAGTCTACATACATTGCGGCCCTAAGAGATATGCATGGTGTTGTCCAGAAAGAGCCGCCTAATTTGCTCCAGGTCATGCACTCATTTTATTCTACACTGTATAAATCACGGCTGCGTGTTTTAGATGCAGATATCGATCTTTTTCTGCAACCCCTGAAATTGGGCACTTTATCAAATGAACATAGGGCGCGGTTAGATGGCCCAATTACCATTCAGGAGTTGGAAATTGCATTAAAAACAATGTCCAATAATAATAAAGCCCCAGGTAGGGATGGTCTGCCGGCTGAGGTATATAAGCGATATTCTGACATTTTGCTTCCCCAGTTACTGGAGGTCTGTAATGAGGCTAAGCGGCGGGGACGGCTCCCTGGATCCATGAATGAAGCAGTCATTGCTCTCTTGCCTAAACCAGGTAAAGATATACTTGAAGCTGAATCCTACAGGCCCATTTCTTTACTTCCAGTTGATGTTAAACTTTTAGCAAAGGTGTTAGCGAATCGTCTAAACTCAGTGATAACTACTCTAATATGTCAGGATCAAGCAGGTTTTATGCCAAATATGTCAACAGCGGTTAATATCAGGCGTCTGTTTCTGAATATTCAAGCAGCACATGTCCACACCTCGACCGCGGCGGTCGCATCTCTTGATGCGGCCAAAGCGTTTGACAGTGTGGAATGGCGCTATTTATGGTTAGTGCTCAAGAAAATGGGTTTTGGAGCCAAATTTATTTCTTGGGTTCAACTGTTATATGCATGTCCTAGAGCGGCTGTGAGGGTTAATGGTGATTTGTCTGATCCATTTATGCTTTTTAGAGGTACGAGACAGGGGTGTCCACTGTCGCCGTTACTATTTGCGGTGGCAGTGGAGCCCTTGGCAGAGGCATTGAGAATGTCAGCTGCGGTCAAAGGTCTCCAATACGGACATAGAACAGAAAAAGTGGCGTTATACGCTGATGATTTGCTTCTATTCATGGATGATTGGGAGACTTCTCTTCCTGCTGCGATGGAAATCATTAATCGATTTGGGACCATGTCAGGATTAGTCATCAATTGGTCAAAATCCGCCCTACTACCCCTAGACAGTGAGAGTATTAGGCCCTTACCTGATACAGGAGGGTTGAAAGTAGTGTCATCCCTAAAATACTTAGGAGTGTGGGTTACTACGAATCTGAATGATTATGAGCGTTTGAACTTAGTACCCATGCTAGGTGAATTCCGGATGAAGATAAAGGCCTGGAGCAAATTACCTTTGTCAGTCATTGGTCGAGCCAACCTCTTGAAAATGATACTAATGCCAAAACTCTTATATCTCCTTCATAATGCGCCGGTTTGGATTCCTCTAAGGTTCTTTCATACTATAAATGCAATTTTCAGAGATTTGATTTGGAGGGGAGGTGTGCCGAGGATTAAACTTTCAACCCTGCAGAGACTTAAAACACAGGGAGGTTTGGCGGTGCCAGATCCATGGTCCTACTATATTGCAGCCCAGTTACAGCATCTTAGGGGATGGGGAGATGAGTCTAGACTGAATAGCTCAGGTCGTATTATTCAACATTTAACATTACGCACTTGCTTATTGTCTGCTTTGGAGGATGGATCTTTTCGTTCCCATGGCGCTCAATACCCTGTGTTATCCATGATACATAAAATCTGGTGGAAAGCTAAAGAGAAATTGAATATTTCGGGGTATATTACACACACACCTATATGGCCAAACCATCTATATCCTGAATTGGATAAGGTTAGTGGAGTACAGCAGTGGAGTCAATATGGGCTGAATAAGATGGCTTAACTGTTTCTGGGTGGGGCACTGAAAAGTTTTGAAGTGTTAAAGGGTTTCTATCACTTCGTATGCCATAATTAGCTCTCAGACACTAGCGATCCGCTAGTGTCTGCTCTGGCCAACCATCCTAATATAAGAGCTTTTTGGGCAGCCGTTTTGCTAAAAAAATAACTTTTATAAATATGCTAATGAGCCTCTAGGTGCTATGTGGGCGTCATTAGCACCTAGAGGCTCCGTCTACCTTCATACACAGCCACCGCCCAGCGCGTCCCTCCAGCCCGCCCATCTCCTGATGAATGCGATCCTCCGTGTGACGCAACGGACGAATTCTCGCGCATGCGCCGTGCGCGGCTGTATTCGGCGCATGCGCAGAGAATGTCTGACCGCTTCCCTGCTCAGATATCTCCACTGCGCCTGCGCCGATGACGTCATAGTGTTCCAAGGAACAGGCGCAGTGGAGATGTCTGAGCAGGGAAGTGGTCAGACATTCTCTGCGCATGCGCCGAATACAGCCGCGCACGGCGCATGCGCGAGAATTCGTCCGTTGCGTCACACGGAGGATCGCATTCATCAGGAGATGGGCGGGCTGGAGGGACGCGCTGGGCGGTGGCTGTGTATGAAGGTAGACGGAGCCTCTAGGTGCTAATGACGCCCACATAGCACCTAGAGGCTCATTAGCATATTTATAAAAGTTATTTTTTTAGCAAAACGGCTGCCCAAAAAGCTCTTATATTAGGATGGTTGGCCAGAGCAGACACTAGCGGATCGCTAGTGTCTGAGAGCTAATTATGGCATACGAAGTGATAGAAACCCTTTAAGGCAGGAGTTCAATGTCCCCCATAGATGTTTCTATGTATATCTACAGTTACGACATGCTATTCAGACCCAAGAAAGGAGGAGGGGAAAGATACGGCAGGCAGCTAGATGTGTTATCAATGAGTATACTGCACGAGCAGGGACCACTGGTGGGGTGATTTCCCTCTATTACAGCACGCTCAGGGAGGAAATTGATAAATCCAATCCATTACAGCTGTATGACAAATGGAAAAAGGATATTGAGGGCCTGACGGAGGAGAATTGGGAGAAGACTCTCAAGGATTTGCCAACATTGTCACTGAGCGAATCTTCTAGGATTTCTCAATTGTATCTCCTACATAGGGTCTATAGAACACCTACATTACTGTTAAAAATGGGCTATAGGAATGATGATAAGTGTCCGCGTTGTAATGTATCGGGTGCAAACTTGATCCATTTAATGTGGAACTGCCCACGGTTAAGGAGGTATTGGGTGGAGGTGCTGGAACTCATCAATAGAGTCTTTCAGGTGAACTTGGAGGTTAACCCGTTAATTTGTTTAATGGGCCTTGTGGAAGTGCCTAGGACTATGGGGAAAAGGAAAATTAAGAGAGTACTGTACCAGGCAAGAAAGTGCATAGCATTTCACTGGATAGATGAGATGGCGCCCACCAGCCAAGAAGTAGTGAATAGGGTACATGCATTGATTAAATTGGAGGAATATGTTTACCTGAAAAAGGATTCGAAGAAAAGATTTGAAGCAGTTTGGTCTTCATGGATCTCATATTATGAGCTG
The DNA here is from genome assembly GCF_905171765.1 of Bufo bufo. Lineage (NCBI taxonomy): Eukaryota > Metazoa > Chordata > Amphibia > Anura > Bufonidae > Bufo > Bufo bufo. Next base: position 250,063,849 of record NC_053392.1, read on the forward strand.
TCTTAGAGGTGACTGTATACTTTGAATGGAATGAAAGATTTAATGGATAATTGATATGGGTGAATGGTAGACTGTTGGATGATGGTTGATATTCAAATGCTTACGACAGAGTTATGTGTGGATAATAGAAATCCATGAAGTTATATGGTCCGCCCCAGAAGATTAGACGGTGATGCCTTCAAAAAGAATACCATGAACTTACATTTATGGACCATACCTGAATTCTTCTTTCAAGTGACTGTGCTTTGGGAAAGGGGGATGGGATGGAGGGGGGGGGGGGGAGGAGTTATAGTTGAGTATTTGTATAATGCACTTTCTTGTAAAACCAAAATAAAAAGTATTTGATCAAAAAAAAAAAACATATGAAGAAAAAAAAAAAAAAAAAAAGGAGGGGGGAGTTAAAGGGGTGGTCTCATTTCAGCAAATGGCATTTATCATGTAGAAATAGTTAGAGGTTTTCCAACATTTTTATACTTCTCTCAGCTTCTCTATCCTCGTAGCCTTCTCTCAGCTTTTCCTAGGTCAGTGAAGACACATTCAGCAGTCACATGGCCTAGGCAAAGCTCAGCCCCATTGAAGTGAATGGGGCAGAGTGCGATGCCAAGCACAGCCACTGTACAATGTATGGCGCTGTGCTTAGTGAGCAGGCACCCAGCCACTCATGACAAGGATTGGCGAGGACGCCGAAACCATTCATTTAACCCCTCAGATGCAGCGTACAGTAGCAATCGCTGCACCTGTGAGGTTAGGCAGAGGGATGTGCCATCCTCTGCCTTCCGACTGGAACCCTCCCCCCTGTATTTAAATTGGGGGGGCTCTAATCAGTTATCATGACAGCCTGGACCTTGCTGAAGCTTCCCAGGCCTGTTATTGTAATCTGCCTGCTGAGCTGTGCATGAGGCAAGGTTCAGCAGGTAGAGTGTCAGAATCCCATTTACCATAATAGATTTATATTATAGTGAATGGGACAAGGGATCAAAAGAGCCCAGGTTCTAGCCCCCTAGGGGTGCTAAAAATTATTGTTAAAGTAAAAAAATAAAGTCAAATATTTAAAGGGTTTCTGTCACAAGAATTAACCCTATTAAACTGGCTGACATTAGCGATGTGCTAATGTCAGCAGACCCTAACTCTACTATTCTTATGCTTATTGATGGCCCCCTTACTGCACAATTTAAATTTTATAATATGCAAATTAGCCTATAGGAGTAGGGGGAGTTGCTCCTGCTCCTAGAGGCTCCGTTCTCCCATCTCATGTCACGCCCTGGCGTCCTTGATTTCCCAATTTTACATAAAATTAAAAAAAAATAAAAAAAAAAATAAATATATATATATATATATATATATATATATATATATATATATATCAGGGCTTGACAAATTTCCTTGGAATCTAGGAGCCAGCTAAAAAAGTTAGGAGCCAGGCGGAGCCGCGTCATAAAATCTATGACGATTTTAAGCATGTATATCGCAATATATTGTTTTCTATATTTGGGGGGGGTGTTTAAACTTTTTTTTTTTTTTACTTTATTTAATAACTATTAGCCTTCTTAAGGGCTAGAACCCTTGTCATATTCACCCTAATAGAGCTCTATTAGGGTGAATAGGACTTTACACTCTCCCTGCTGCCCTGCGCATAGTACACACAGCAGGGAGCTGACCATGGCAGCCAGCCTCTGATCAGCCCCTCCAGCCTCCCTCTCATCAGCCCCTCCAGCCTCCCTCTCATCAGCCCCTCCAGCCTCCCTCTCATCAGCCCCTCCAGCCTCCCTCTCATCAGCCCCTCCAGCCTCCCTCTCATCAGCCCCTCCAGCCTCCCTCTCATCAGCCCCTCCAGCCTCTGATCAGCCCCTCCCTCCCCCCTCCCTCTTATCAGCCCCCTCTGGTAACAAACCCACCCCGCCTCCCTCCCCAGTATTAATCATTGGTGGCAGTGGCCACAGGGTCCCCCTCCTCCTATCATTGGTGGCAGTGGGCAGTTCCGATCGGAGTCCCAGCAGTGTAATGCTGGGGCTCCGATCGGTTACCATGGCAGCCAGGACGCTACTGAAGTCCTGGCTGCGATGGTATGTTAGTAAGCAGCATTATACTCACGTGCGCCGTGATCGCCGGGAGCTCCTTCTTCTCATAGGTCTGTGCGGCGCATTGCTAATGCTATAAGCATTAGCAATGAGCCGCACAGACAGAAGAAGGAGCGCCCGGCGGCCTCGGCGCACGTGAGTATAATGCTGCTCAGTAACATACCATCGCAGCCAGGACTTCAGTAGCGTGACTCCTGGCTGCCATGGTAACCGATCAGAGCCCCAGCATTACACTGCTGGGACTCCGATAGGAACTGCCCACTGCCACCAATGCAGAGAGTCGAGACTGAAGAACCCGGCACCCGACCTCTGACAGGACGCTGTGATCCGCGCGAATAACCCCTCAACTGAGGAGTTAATCGCGCGGATCACAGCGTGCAGTCATAGGGGCCGGGATATGGCCGGCACATTCATTGGTGGCGCAGTGGCCACAGTCCCTCCCCTCCTGCTCCTACTCTGTTCTTAGTGGCCAGCGGCAGCCGCGCACAGTGGGGAGGGAGGGACTCCTCTCCTCCACTGTGCCGCTCAGGAAACCATGGTGCGCGCCGAGAGAAAACGGGCTGACAAATACCCAAGCGCCAGGACCAAATGTTATTTTATTTTTTTCCTGCTCGACATATGCCATAACATAAAAAAATAAAAAAAACACGCGATTCGTCTGTTTTTTTGCCACCTTATCCCCCACCCACAATTTTTTTTTATACCAGTTATCAAAAAGTCATATGGTACCAATAAAAACTACAGTTTTTCCCCACAAAAAACAAGTAAAAAAATAAAAAAATTAAATCATACATTCGGTATTGCCGTAATCATATTGAGACAGAAAATAGGCATGTCATGTCATTTTTAGTTCACAGTGAACACCATAATATCAAAACCCAAAAAAGCTTGTCGGAACTGTGTTTTTTTTTTTTATTTAGCCCCACAAAGCATTTTTTGCCTGTTTTCTAATACAAGACATGGTAAATTAAATGGTGCTATTAAAAATTACAACTAAGTAAAATAAGCCCTCATATGGCTATATGAATGGAAAATTTTAAAAGTTATGGCTCAATGCTTAAAGGGGTTCTGCAGTTTATTAAACTGATGATCTATCCTCCGACAGCCAGGACCCCTGCCGATCAGCTGTTTGAGAAGACAGCAGCGCCGGCAGTTGCGCCACGGCCTTCTCGCCGTTTACCGCAGGCCCAGTGACGTCACGACTAGTATCAATGGCCTGGGCTAAGCTCTGTTCACTTGAATGGAGCTTAGCCCCGCCCCCAGGCCATATATACTAGTCGTGACGTCACTGGGCCTGCGGTAAACGGCGAGAAGGCCACAGCACTACTCACAGCGCCGCTGTCTTCTCAAACAGCAGATCGGCAGGGGTCCAGGGTGTCGGACCCCCACCGATGAGATGGTGATGATCTATCCAGAGGATAGATCATCAGTTTAAAAAGAAACTGCAGAACCCCTTTAACTGGTTAATTGGTTGTAATGATATCGAGAGCATATAAACATATTTATAGATAGACCAGACATGCACAGACCTTCAGTAAAAAGTTCAAACATTACGTCCACCAGCCATTGATCCATAGTATTCTTAATGACCTCACACATATAGCAGAAAGAGGAAATAATAGACAAGAACTGAAAATTAAAGTGAAAGTGAGCAGTGAAAGGGTTACCTATGGCCTAAATGCACCATTAACAAAGCAGCCTCTACAGGATTCCAAGCCCAGCCTGTATCTCATCCCGGGAGAGCTGTCACCGGCTGTATAAACACTAGCTTCCCGTCAGTAAGTTCAGTCAATACGGAGCTTGTTCCAGGCGGTGCACACTCACCAACAATTCTCAACAAAGTAGCTGCTTGCACCTTAACACCGCACAAAGCAAACCCCCTGCATACCCCGGAGACGAGGGCTCAGGACAGTCTTTCCTAAACACTAAATTAACTAAAACACTAAAAGCCAAATACACATTGCTTGCGAGTCACACTGGAAACCAAAGATCAAAAATTCTACTAAAAAAGCTTTGGGGAAATTGTGCAAGAACTCGCCAAAAGCATGCGCAGTAGTTATCTGTGATGCTGAGTAATCAGAACCATATCTACTGTGCATTCGCAAGATTACAGGGTCACGCGAGATGCAGGGCCCTGTCAATAAAGAGAAGAGGGAACTGGCTATCAGGGCAGAGCAGAGGGAATGTGTCTGCCCCTCAGTGCACCGAAGACCTAATTTACATATTAAAGAGGGCTTGTCCAGCTTTTATTAAGCGATAGGAAAGGCCATCACTAGTTGATCTGAGGGGGTTCGACATCCCCCACCGATCCGCTATCAGCAGGATCAATCCTACCAGACACAATGTCTGGTTTAGTAGGGTTGATGCTGCTGAATGCCCTTTAAGTGGCTCAAGACTGGGCTGTTTAACCTCCTTCTGACCAGATGCATTTTCAGCATTTTTTTTTTTTACTGCATAAGTCTTTGAAAGTCTAATTTTTTTTTTATTTTGTTATGTAAATAAGCGTTGCACCTTTATTTTGGTGATACACAGGGCTTTATCTTACTGCAAATAAAATACTTTAAAGAGGACCTTTCACCGATCCTGACATTGTGAACTAACTATACAGACATGGAGAGCGGCGCCCGGGGATCTCACTGCACTTACTATTATCCCTGGGCGCCGCTCCGTTCTCCTGCTATACCCTCCGGTATCTTCGGTCACTAAGTTATGGTAGGCGGAGTCTTCCCTTGTTCTGCTGTAGCGCTGGCCAATCGCAGCGCAGAGCTCACAGCCTGGGAGAAAATAACCTGTATACTTCGTTCACAATGTCAGGATCGGTGAAAGGTCCTCTTTTACTAATGCCCGATTTCAGTACCGGTCATTTTTTTTTTTTTAATCAGATTATTTTTATTGAAAATTTTCCATTTTAACACCAAAAGACAAAACATTATCCCTCCCACCCTCCCCTCAACACATCCCATGGGACAAGAGCCATTGTACAACATCTCGATGCAATATGTTACACATTATTATAGTCACTGTATCTATCACAATATTTTCGCTCATATTCATGCAACTGTGAACAGTGTGTTATCATCTAGATTAGTATGTGGATATGTAGAAGTATTCATAAGATCCTCCTTTACCCTGAAATCCTCAGAATAAATAGTTCGACATACTTTTTGTGAATTCTCTCTACCTCCCCTTTCCATTCTTTACTAGTCATTCCTCATTCACTCTCTCATTTATTCACTCCCTCTCTTATTCCTTTACATCTGTATCTTGTAATGTTGAATCCATAGTGACCATATCTTTTCAAACTTCTTTAAGCAATTCCTTTTTTGATAAACAAATTTCTCCAAACTAATCAGTACATGTATTCTTTTTTCCAGTTCTTCCACTGATGGCGGTTGTCTGCTTAACCAGTGAAATGCTATTACTTTTCTAGCCTGATACAATACTCTAATAATAGCTAATCTTTTCTCCGGCACTGAATTTGGAATATTCACACATCCTAACATACATTCCGTCACTTTCATATTAAGTTCGACACCAAACACAGTTTTCACCAATTTACCTACCCCTACCCAGTATCTCCTCAACCTCGGGCAATTCCACATTAAGTGAATGAGATCCGCATTTGCTACATCGCACCTCGGGCAGCAATCGTCACTCCTGTACCCCATTTTTTTCATCAGAACTGGAGTTTTATACACTCTGTGCAGTAACAAGAGCTGAGATACCCTTTGAGCCTCACTAACCGCAATTTGAGTAAAATCCTCCAGGACAGCATCCCATTGCTCCTCTGTTAAGTCAGGGGCATCCCTCTTCCATTTATCATACAACCGAAATTGTTGCTTCTTAAACTGCGCTTCCATAAGACACGTGTAGTTTAAAGATATCACTCCTTTTGTACCTCCACTAGATTTTACCAGGTCTATTACCAAATTTCTCTGCGCAGGGCGTACCGCTATCACTTGATCTTGAGCACGTAACGCATGTCTAAGTTGTAGATATAAATAGAATTGGGACTTCTGCAGCCCAAAATCCTGCTGCAAACTAGAAAATTCTTTAAGTACGTTATTATCAAACAATTGACCCATATATTTCAGACCTGAAGTCTTCCATACCTTTACCCCACTAACCTTATTTATCTCAGTATACATACAATTTGGCCATATAGGAGTGATATCTGAGTATCCTTGAATACCTAAAATTTCTCTGGCCTTCCACCATGTGTTGTGGATGGAATAAAGTGTCTTGAATGCACTACCTTTCGCATGGAAAGTACCCTCCTCCAAAGCAGATCTCAGATTCTGACATCCCACAAGAGACTGAATAATTTTGCTAGTATTACCCAAGCCATCCGTCGACTCCCATCCCCTCATATGCTGCAATTGTGCCGCCAGGTAATACATCCTTGGATCAGGAACCCCCAAACCTCCCTCATTCTTTGGTCTGCACAAAGTTTCCAGTTTGATGCGGGGTGTGCCTTTCTTCCAGATAAGGTCCCTAAATATTGCATTAACTACATAGAAGATCCTAAGAGGAAGCCATACAGGGGCGTTATGTAGCAAATAAAGAAGTTGTGGCATCAGTATCATTTTTATCAGATTCGTCCTGCCTATTATTGATAGTGTTAGTTTTGTCCAAGCATTAACCTTCTGTCTAAACTTCAAAAGCAGCGGGGTAATATTCAACTTCTCAAACTCTAGCTCATTGCGTGAAACCTGAATGCCCAGATATTTAAACGAGTGAACCACCTGTAAACCCTCCACACTCACACTGGTATTAGTAACATCTTCCTTCAATGTCATCAGCACCGACTTAGTCCAATTGATGCACAGGCCTGACATTTTCCCAAACCCATTAATCACTTCCATTGCTACCGGGAGAGACTCCCTCCAATTATCCATAAACAATAACAGATCATCAGCATATAATGCCACTTTCTCCACTAAGGAACCATATTGAAAGCCCTTTATCCCCACCGAGGATCTAATGGCCTCCGCTAGGGGTTCAATGGCTATCGCAAACAGCAACGGTGACAGAGGACAACCCTGCCTCGTCCCCCTATGAAGTGTGAAGCTATCTGACAAATTACCATTTACCCTAACCCTAGCCGATGGTTTACTATATAAGAGCTGAATCCACCCTATAAATGACTGACCAAACCCTAACTTCTTTAATACCTTCCACAAATATCCCCATTCTACACTATCAAAGGCTTTGGCCGCATCTAGAGATGCGACCGCCGCCTCAGGATTCTGCCTCTGACTTTGGATATTTAAATATAGGCGCCTAACATTGACCGCAGTGGACATATTCGGCATAAATCCAGCCTGATCCGTGTGAATAAGAGAGGTTATAACAGAGTTCAAACGATTCGCCAGAACTTTGGCCAGTAATTTAATGTCCACCTGCAGTAATGAGATAGGCCTATATGACTCAGCCTCCAAAATATCTTTACCTTGCTTCGGAAGAACCACAATTGTTGCCTCAGTCATACTAGAAGGTAGTTTTTTCTGCGCCATTGCCTCCTTAAACACCTCCACTAGTTGAGGTAGCATAACTGAGGCAAAACGTCTGTAAATCTCCACCGGCAGGCCATCTCCCCCCGGGGCTTTATTATTAGACAGACTCGTCAGCGCCAATTCCATCTCGTTGACTGTTATAGGGGAATCTAACTTTCCACGCTGTTCCGAAGTGAGTGTAGGCATATTTAATCCTTCCAGAAAGGAGTCCATGTCCTCATCAGAAGCGGTCAAACGAGATACATATAGATCGGAGTAAAATCCCCTCATCATCTCTAGTATGCGCTCCTGAGCAGTACATAGATCTCCAGTTGAATCCCTGAGAGCTGCTATATAATTAGATGAACGCTGAGCCCTTGATATCAGAGCCAGCATTCTTCCTGACCTTTCTCCTTCCTCATAGTACAGTTGTTTCTGGAAGAACTGCTTGTTTCTAGCATTAAGTAATAACCTATCATTCAATTCTTTCTGCGCCCCCTTCCATAATTCTCTATGCCTGTCAATTGGTTCTGTTATATATTTAGCTTCCGCTGCCTCTACTGCTCGCGATAAAGCCTGCACCTTAGCTCTAGTCTCACTCTTCTTCTTGTTAACCTGCGCTATGAGTAGTCCTCTCAAAAAGGCCTTCATGGTGTCCCAAACTATTAACCGTGTATTTGTAGGCAAATTAATCCTAAAAAATTCTTCCAATTGTCCTTTGATATCCCCTATCTCCGGCAAAATAGATAACCAGAAAGGGTTAAATGACCATAACGTACCTTTACCTATTCTAGCTGGCCGAAGGGCTGCAGATACTAAAAGAGGAGAGTGATCCGTCAGCTGTCTAGGAAGGTATGTAATGTCTTGTATTACTTTTCCCATTTCTGCATTTACTAACGCCAGATCAATTCTAGACAGCGAGTTAAATGTACTAGAGCAGCATGAATATTGTCTGACCTGCGGATTTCGCTCCCTCCAAATATCCACTAAAGAAACTTCCCGCAGGAGCCTCCCAAACGCCGTACATTCTCCCGACTCCCTCGTCTGCAACCCCAACCTATCTATTTCAGGACTTATTACATTATTAAAATCTCCCAGCACAATTGTTGGCACTCCTGGGTAGTCCATCATAAAGGCTAGAACCTTCCTAATTACAAGCGGGGAGTATGGGGGAGGAATATACACTCCACATATCACACAGGGCCGATTATATAAGGTACCATATATACACACATAGCACCCATCGGCATCCACCTTGCTAGCAAGGCAACAAAACTGTATGTTTTTATGTATCAAGATACTGACCCCTCTAGCATATGTAGAATATGTGGAGTGAAATCCCGCCCCCACCCATGCCATTCCAAGCAAATGTACCTGTTCCGGCAACAGGTGTGTCTCCTGAAGGCAGCATATGAGAGGATGTAGCGGACGGACGCTTTCCATAATCGCCTTCCTTTTTGTCTTTTCTTTGATCCCTCGTACGTTCCAGCTAAAGATTTTAATACAATCAGCCATTAGTAATATAGCGCAATCTCCTATCCAAAATAAGGACCTCCACCTTTACACAGACAGTTCTGACAGTATGCCCTGAAGGACAACACTCCCCCATCCATTCCACACTCATCCCTTCATGCATCCACTCATACCACCCTTTGCTTTGTCCCGAACCCCGTCCCATAACTTCCCCAAACTTTAAATCTGCCATTGGGTGGCAGCAACTCTGTATTAAACTACAGTTCACTGGGCTAGCCAATTGGCCCCACACTACGCCCAGCTATTAGGCCAGTGGGAGTATATTGCACCAATCGGTGAGTCCAGCAGTATTCTCCAACTGACTGATAATATCAGCCGGAGGGACGTAGCCTAAACTGACTACCTGACTGTTCAGTGTTAACCAAGAAACTGTCAATTACACTTTTAGAAATAACTAATCTCCATTTAGCTTCCCGCATCTCACCCGGGCGTATATTTTTAGTTTAGGGCAGACATATATTACCCTCAGTGAGATTCAGGATACTCCATTAACTCACCCATATTATCCTGTCCTATATCCAAGTTATAAACATTTGAAAACATCCTTTTCTATATCTATGATAGAGACATATTCATGTACATTCAATGCGTTATACATTATCTATGTCCTAGTACAGTTATTCCCCCACTTTCACTACTCCCTTAACTGAGGCACTTAATACTTCATCATAGATAAATATACATCTTGCAAAATACAACAATATGCAGCTAAGGTAGTTGTGTCGATATCCGCAAGACAAGAGCAAAGTCTCTTCAGGCAGGAGGCTGGAGATCCATCCTTAATTGACGTTCATTTCTGTCCAGCCATCTTGTCGCCTCTCTTGGATCCTCAAAGAAGCTGGTGTTATTTAAGGCCACAACACGTAGCTTGGCCGGATATAGCATAGAATAGGGAACCTCCAGGTTCCTCAGCCTTTTCTTGATTTCTAAAAAGCGAGCCCTCTTTTTCTGAACTTCCATAGAATAGTCCGGGAATAGTGAAATTCTGTGACCGTCAATGGATAAATCCTGTAGCTCTCTAGCTTTACGTAGAAGAATGTCCCGGTCTCTGTAATGTAGCAACTTAGCCAGAACAGTTCTCGGGGGTGCACCAGGAGGTAGAGGCCTAGTCGGCACCCTGTGAGCGCGTTCCACGGCGAACAGCGGAGTTAGAGTATCCTGTCCCACATTCTCTTTCAACCATGCCTCAAAATATTCTGTGGGATTTCTGCCCTCCACTTTCTCAGGCACCCCAACAATCCGCACGTTATTGCGGCGTAGGCGATTTTCCATATCGTCTTGTTTTGCCGCCAAAACGCTCAACATTCTGGTATGCTCTGCGGTATCTCTTTTTAGAGGCTGCACCTCGTCCTCCATCTCCCCCACTCTGTCTTCCAGTGCAGTAGTGCGCTCTGCTAATTTTCTGAAGTCGTGTCTAATAATAGAAATGTCCTCTTTAATAGAGCCTACCTGGACCGTTAGCGCACTCAAGGACTTGCCACATTTGGAAATGGCCTGCAGTACGTCCTTAAGAGTGGGTTCCCCGGAGTCTGATTCACAAGTCTCGTGCTCCAGCTCCTCTCCATTCCCTCTCAGAGCCTCATACCTGTTGGCGCTCTGATGCGCGCTTATGCTGGTCACCGGACCTTCGGATTCCGATTCCTCTCCTAGCTCCACTGACCCATTATCCTGGATCTCTCTGCGCTGTCTGCTGGTATTTGCTTGCGGGGCCCTTACATATTGGCTCAGCTTTACTGCCGCTTCTTTCTGCATCTCTGCAGCACGTTCCCGCCTCTTCGGCGTGCTGATCCCGGCGCCATCTTGGAGCTCCTTGTCTGTGCCTCTGCCCTCTCTTTTCCTCGACATGGTGGCAGTCTCCGCACTTCAGCACCTCCGGTTCTGTCACCACACTGTTCTTTAACTGTTTAGGTCGCAAATTTTACAAATTACAGGGTATTCACAGGATAAATAGCCGGGCAGATGCGGGAGCTCTCTCTGCGTGCGACCGCTCACATGCCTAGCTAGCCACGCCAGTACCGGTCATTTTGATAGAGTGGATGTATGAGTTATGGTCTCCTGGGGCAGGGCTTTTTTTTTTTACACTTTGTGCCCCCCATAAAGTTATACAAGGCCTTTGGGGGGAATCAGCTATATACATTTCTGCTGATTTCTCCAGTAATTAGGACTCACATATTAGCCACAATTACAGGGGGAATACGATTAGCATGCAGCTGACATCTATGCAAGGATGTTCAGAAACGCCCTTGCCATGATAAGCATTTTTCAAAAAGTTGAATTTGAAGTTAAAGTTGAAGTCTAAGGCAACAGCTATAAGCCTAGTCCATTGTAAATGTCAAAGTAAAAACAACAATCGATAAAATACAAAATGTAGTTCTCAAATAGTTTGCTACCATTAGTTTTTGCCTGTCTGATGAATTAGGCTTTAGGTATTTTACTGGAGAGAGACAATGAAAGTGTTCATCACTGCTCATAGCTGGCGCAGTTAGATTTTCTGGCGCAGAGACCGCCAGAAATTCATCATAATCATTAAAGGGTTTCTGTCACCACACTTTTCACTATTAAACAGGCTGACATTATACATGTGCAAATGTCACCTGAATTTAACTCTGCTATTCTTTTTTTTTCAGTGTGCCCCTGTTTTTGTGCAATTATAACTTCTATTATATGCTAATTAGCCTCTAGGAGCAGGGGGTGGGGGGCGTTGTACCTCCTCCTAGAGGCTCCGTTCGCCCACCTCTTTCCACTCCCTTATACTCTTGATTGACAGGGCCAGGCCAGCGTTAGTCTCCTCCGGCTGGCCCTGTCTGCAAAGGAAATCTTGCGTCTGCGCCACGCGGTTCAGTATTCCGCGCAGGCGCAGTGAGGGAAGGATGCTCGCCAGCTGCCTCACTGCGCCTGCAGTAGAAGTGAGTGGAAAGAGGTGGGCGAACGGAGCCTCTAGGAGGAGGTACAACGCCCCCCACCCCCTTCTCCTAGAGGCTAATTAGCATATAATAAAAGTTATAATTGCACAAAAACAGGGGCACACTGAAAAAAAAGAATAGCAGAGTTAAATTCAGGTGACATTTGCACATGTATAATGTCAGCCTGTTTAATAGTGAAAAGTGTGGTGACAGAAACCCTTTAGGTGGCCTGTGCTAGTCTCTATGAATCTAAGGCCTCTTGCACCCGTCCATATGGCTTTATCAGTCCGTGTGCATTCCGTATTTTGAGAAACGGAACAGCTGGCCCCTAATAGAACAGTAATATCCTTGTGTGGTTATGCGGACAATAATAGGACATGTTCTATCTTTGAACGGAACAGAAAAACGGAAATACGGAAACGGAAGGCATGCGGAGTACCTTCAGTTTTATTTTGCGGATCTATTGACATGAATGGGTACGTATACGGAAAGCAAAAAAATGGTAACGTAAATGGAAAAAAAAACGTTTGTGTGCAAGAAGCCAGACAAAGCAGTGTAGGAGGCTTCTGCTGCAGCCAGCTGTCTTATAGTCAGACAGAGGATTGTGAGAAGAAAGAGGGACATGGCTGATCAACAGGAGATTAAAGGGGTTGTCTGGCCAAGAACCCCAGTGGTTGAAGGGTGTGATCTATGTGAGAAAAACCTCACTTGTCCATAGTCTCTCTGTTCCAGGCCAGTCCAGAAGTGGCTCCGTCCCATGACTGTCAATCAGCCAATCCTTGGCCTCAGCTTTTACATGTGCTTGAACTAGTAGTGACATGCTATTCAAGCACATGTGACTGATGATGGCAGTGAATGGCCACAGTGGTCACGGGACCAAGTCACCTCCAGTCCGTACGTGAACTGGACAACAGCACCGGAACTGCGTGACTGCAGACAGGACTGTTTTTTTTTTCAGTGATTGCTTACCAATAAGGACCTAGCCTGGGTAAAGGTGCATTAGCTACAACATTTAAATTAAAGCCAAAAAGGCTCTTAGGGTACTTACACACTTGCGGCAGGATGGATCCGACAGGCTGTTCACCATGTCGGACCCGTCCTTCCGCTATTTCGCCGTGCCGCCGCTCTGTCCCCATTGACTATAATGGGGGCGGAGCTTCGGCGCAGCACGGCGATGGCCGCCGGACTAAAAAGTCGGACATGCAGTACTTTTTAGTCCGGCGGCTTTCGCCGTGCACTGCCATGCTGCGCCGGAGCTCTGCCCCCGTCCCCATTATAGTCAATGGGGACGAAGCGGCGGTCCGGCGAAATAGCGGCAGGACGGATCCGACATGGTGAACAGCCTGTCGGATCCATCCTGCCGCAAGTGTGAAAGTAGCCTTAACCTAACTTGACCCAGGCTTAAAGTGAATTTAAAACGTCACTTTTATTAGTGCGATTAAAACGGCTGTGAGCCAACACTTCAGTTACAAACCTTGTTTGCCACTCCAATGTGCTCTTGAATTATCTGCTATGAGGGCGGTGGAGAAGTGCACAATCTATACAGTATTGCCTGTGAGCCAGTTCATTCACTGTCCACCAACTGATTCATAGACAGCGTCTCTAACAGACTCGTGGACAGAGGTCCGTTTATTCACTGACTCTTTGGTGCCGTAGATACGTGATAGAACATGGCGGACTCTGTACTGAGGGCTACCAATTTTGAAGTCATGAATCAGTTGCTTCACTAATATACATATGTTTTACAGCAGTGCAGACTTGTCTGACACTATATCAATAGCTGTCAGACCTGCAATCACACGGCACACACTCCTATGTGTAACTGGCTGATTCGGACTTAAATTGGTGCCCTGGCTAATATACTGTCATCCTACCGCAGATTCGCTGTCTCTGAATATTGAATTCTACCTAGCTGACTGCCTGCATCCGAATGGACAAACACACACTTAAAAACTAAAACTGCCCCCCGACATGTTTCACCAGTGACCTGGCTTCTTCAGGGGTTTGGGCAGAATTCAGAATGAACTGGCTCACAGGCAATACTGTATAGATTGTGCACTTCTCCACCGCCCTCATAGCAGATGATTCAAGAGCACACTGGAGTGGCAAACAAGGTTTGTAACTGAAGTGTTGGCTCACAGCCGTTTTTTTCAGTGAGGCACACTTTCTAGCCACTGGGTTTGTCGGCTCCTAACTCGGACAACCTCATTAAGTAATCATGCACAAGATCGTATGTGATTTGCGATCCACCAAATATACGGATGACGTCCGTGTGCATTCCGTATTTTGAGAAACCGAACAGCTGGCCCCTTTTGCGGGAACGGATATATACGGACATACGGAAACGGAATGCACACACAGTAACTTCATTTTTTTTTTTTTTTTGCGGACCCATTGAAATGAATGGTTCTGCATACGGTCTGCAAAAAAAACTGAAACAAAGAAAATATGTTTGTGTGCATGAGCCCTTAAAGGGCTTCTGTCACCCCCCAAAAGTCATTTTTCATTTTTGGGCTAATTAAAATCCTTATAGTGCGATTATTCAATATATAGTGCTCTTACATTTTTCTGTGGCTTAGTTTCTTTAAAAACCGCACTTTTATAATATGTTAATTACCTCGCTACCAGTAAGTAGGGCGGTTACTTGCTGGTAGCCGCCGCATCCTCCTTTAAAAAAAAAACGCCCCCTCCTCCTGTTGATTGACAGCGCTCTCCTCCTCCGGCTGGCCCTGTCTGCAATTCAAATCCCACGCCTGCGCCTTACGAGTCTTCATTCGGCGCAGGCGCTCTGAGAGAAGGACGCTCACTTCCTCAGCACTTCCGCAGTGCGCCTGCCCCGATGACGTCTTCTCTTTCAGGTTTAGAGGTGACGTCATTGGCGCAGGCGCACTGAGGGAGTGCTGCGGAAGCGAGCGTCCTTCTTTCAGAGCGCCTGCGCCGAATGAAGACACGTAAGGCGCAGGCGCGGGATTTGAAATGCTGACCGCCCTACTTGCTGGTAGCAAGGTAATTAACATATTATAAAAGTGCGGTTTTTAAAGAAACTAAGCCACAGAAAAAGGTAAGAGCACTATATATTGAATAATCGCACTATAAGGATTTTAATTAGCCCAAAAATGAAAAATGACTTTTGGGGGGTGACAGAAGCCCTTTAAGGAGGAATGGCTAGGATGTTTGTGTGCCTTTTCTACTTCTAGTGTTGCTTTGAAGTCATTTATTATGAATAAACATTATAGACTTAACAACATTTGAAAACCTAGGCAATTTTGTTGAAGTTAGCATCATTTATAGCTTTTTATACAGCATACCAGATAGAAGCAGAACATCCATCACATAGGAAAGTTCATGGCAGAAATATGCTTGTATTGGAACAAAATGTACATCTTTTTCAGTATAACTGACCTGAACAGGATGAAGCCAAGCGACTCCACGGCGGCCCTTCTCACATCATCGTTCACATCGCTCACCTAACCAGACAAGAGCAGAGCTGATGCATTTAACAGCTTCACAAATAATGGATACCCACAAAGACAGGGCAGGCATACTTACCGCAACATGGAGCAGGCGACGAATGGCCTTGTTGTTTCCTGATCCGCAATAAGCCATGGCAACAGTGTACATGCCAGAACGACGCAGGATTGGGTCCTACGCAGAACAGGACATTCAGTTACACAAGATCACAGGCTAAAGCCACACACATCTGTAAATCTAAGAGCTCTGCCCCGCAGGTTACATCAGGCCGCGGCATAAGACAGTATCTTGCTGCGGCCAGTAATTTGTGAAGTGTTTTGTACAATAACTCTGGAGCTTATGTTTTTGTATCCAGTTTGTACTTTACTGTCTATTCAGCTCAATTCATTTCAGAAGACAATTGATGTCTCCTGCCACAGCTTCAAACCTTAGAAGTACTTGGAAGCCAGACACGTCTGCCGCCGGGAGGTAGAACAGACATGGCCAATAAATTCTCCAGGAATGAGAAGAGGCCAGACACAGGAGAAGCATCTTACAAGAAAATGACGCCAAAGAGGAGGATTTTTTCTCTCTTTGTTTACAATGTAGTATAAAAGCTAGCTTACTAACGCTTTAAGAAAAATGGCCTTAAAGGGATTTTCCCATAAAAAATATTCTACTGCTCACCGAGATGGAAGCAAATGCTCGGTTCCAACTGCCACTAGCTTCAGCAGATAGGACATGCCCTCTGAGAAAGGACACAACCCCTGTGCCGCCAGCTGCAAATAAGGGTCCATTCAAACTTTCGCAATTTCTATGTCCTATTCTTGTCGAGGCCTATTCTATTAGTGCCGGCAATGTGCGGTCCGCAAAATGCGGAACACACATTGACGCTGTCCGCAAAACACGTTACGGACGTGTGAATGGACCCTTAATCTAGCGGAAAAATTGGAGCAATGGATCCATAAGAGTTACAGGGTTGGTTCTAGATTTGTTAGAAAGAGGTTGGCATGTACGAGATTATGTATGATTTTCACATTAATCATGGGATAACCCCTTTAAAAAGTATGAGATCAGTATGTACCAGTATCAGTACACTGTCAATAGCTCTCTCTCCAGTGGTTCGGCCAAACAAGTATAGGTTGTCAGTCGGGAGAGAGAAGAAAGCCGCTGCCAGACACCTCTGCAGCAGCTTATCATCAGGGGGCAAAATAAATGTATCAGCCAATACATTTAATTTGCCCAATCCTTCCCTCATCTGTCAGGGGCATCAGTCGACCAATGCCACTGAAAACGGCAGGCAAGGTGTATGGTGCCTTAAGCGTAAGTTCCTGGAGTGCCTGCAAGCAGATTCTAAGTACATTTTATAACCTGCCCATGTAGATAAACTTATAAGGCCAAGAAAATCTCGGCTTATCTTAGGTCCGTTTTAAATCACTTACCTTGTCTCTGCAAAGGCTCTCAATTAGAGCATCTGCCTCTTCCATACGGCCGTACATGACCAAGGCAATGCCAACTGCTAACCCTCGTAAGATCTTCTCATGCTGTGTCTCTTGGGCATATCCAACCATGTCTTCTATGGCTTGGGCGTTTTTAGATCCAAGCATAACCAAGCCAAGTGCCAGGCCTGCAGCCTCCCCTATGAAACAAAGCGATAATGTATAAATTAGTTGACTGGTGTTAATAGCAAAACATACCAAGACAAATAAAAAGTATAAAACATAAAAAAAAAAAAAGGAAAAAGTCAGTAACTATTCACACCTGTCACAGCATCATCCTGGTAGAGATTGGTTTTGAGGAGATCATAAACATCTTGACGTGCTGTTCCCATTGCAGCCAAACCTAAACCTAGGCATCCACCATGACGCACAATCTGTTAAAAAATGGAGAGGTAGGTTATAGGACAAAAAAGTGCCAAAAAAAAAAAGGGTCCTCCTACTGTGACAGTTTTTTCCAGCTGAAACCTAGTCAAGCATTTATTTAGGATGTGCGAGTGTGACCACACGGGGTGCAGAACGGTGGGTGGAAGATCGGCAGCGTTTTACAGTAGAAGCAAAGTGAATAAGATTTAAACAAATATCACCCACATGTGGCATAAAAAACCCGAGCAGAATTCGCCCGGACATTAACATGCCATACAGATTTAAATCTGCAGCATGACGATTTATGCTGCGTATATCAGTAACTGGTGGGTTTTATGTGATTGGCGAGGGTATTGGCATTCAGAGCCCACCAATAAAAACTTTTGACATGTCACTGATACATGAACATTTTTTCAAAGTGCAGTGTCTCAGGTGCGTTCTTTTACATTTTGTGCCGTTTTACGTATACTAGAAGAATGTGAATTACAATACATATTACAATTACTATTATTTTCTTAGCGCCCCAACAAAGCCTAGCACACAAGAACAATAATATAAAAATAATTTATACAGTTTTATTTAAAATATATTTAAACAGTTTTCTCTAAACTACAACCTCTGCCAACTGGATATAAACTGAACCAGCACTGGCGGGCAGACACAAAGTTCCCCATCAGAGGAGATGCAGTATTACATGGTTCCCATTCTTGGGAATATCTGCTGTGCCTAACAGAAGTACCTCCTTCTATGACATCTGCATGCCCTATTAAGCCCTATGGAAAAGGACATGTAAAAGTAATACTTTGGCGGGCGGCCTTTGTTACAAGCAATTTACGGCACAGCTGTTCTGACAAACAGTTCCCAGCAGACCCATCAATCCCACACAAATCTTACATCATTGCTGGCATTCTTCAGCTGGTTGAGTAGGTAGTCTATTATATCACCACCATGGTTGGCATGAATAAGTCCCAACGCATACAGGCCTCCTCCTTCCTGGTATGCAGAGCCAGGGGAAGTGTCTTTAGGCAAATAAGTAGCCATAAGCTGCAAGGCCTCTTTCTCATGACCCTGTGGAGGGAGATAAATATCCATTAGGAATTTTGCATGAATTCTTCATCTACAAATGTGGTGTAGGCTTTGGGTCACTTACCTTGTGAATGACTCCTAGACTAGCTGTCGCAGTGAACTTTGCCCAATTTGTAGCTCTTGCCAGCCACTCTAAATTATCTCTGTCAAAAAAGAGGAAAAATTAATAAATCAATCAGTGACCACCCAAAACCACTGCAAAGGCAAGGCAATATATGGTGACTCTTTATACAATTTCTAATTGGCAAAAATGAATGAATTCAGAACAACAGAATAAGGGCCCACTTAGACAGCCGTATGAACGGGTCTGCACGCATTGCGTGGAATGGGTGCGGACCTATTAATTTCAATGGGCTGCAAAAGATGCGGACAGCACACCGTCTGCTGTCCACATCCATACTTCCGTTCTGCAGCCCTGCAAAAAAAAAAATAGAGCATGTCCTATTCTTGTCTGCAAGAATAGTCATTTTCTATGATCGTGCCTGCCATGTGCGGTCCGCAAATTGCGGAACGCACACAGGCCAGTATCCGCAAAACACTACGGTCGTGTGAAGGCGCCCTAACATGAATGTAATGTAGAGGGGAGGGATTCAGATCAAACATAGAACATATCACTGAATGAACATATATTTACTGCCAGTGACGCTATGGGGAGGCTTAAATATGGCTCTACGCAATCAGAAAACCAAAGAACTTGCCCTTACCTGAGGAACTGGTCACTGGTGGTGCCACAGTGCATAAAAGAGTTTGCTATTACCGTAGCCGTATGACACACAGAATTCCTCACTGCATCCTAAAGCAAAAAGCAAATTATTGCACAAAATACAAAACAATGTTCCCGTCTCCATATGTATATGACAAACAGCAGGATCTAAGAAGAAGTTATCTAGGTTAATGCACCAATGCTTCCATGAAGACGTGATTTCACATATAGGTTTTATTGCTGATGTTTTTGGAGTGTGCCTTTCGGGGCTTTTTTCTGTGTCTGGTTTTTACAATGTGTTGCCATTTTTTGTACCGATGTATTTTCTCCACACTGCTCTGCTGCTAACACACTGACACTTTGCATTTAAAGAGGTTGTGTCATCTCATACATTCAGGGTCTCACCACTGGGACTCCCATCTCTCTCTAAAACGGTATGCGCGGTACCCTCTCCTTCTCTTTGCGGGCTCCATTTTAGAGATAGGTGCAAGTCCCAGAGGTACCCGCACAGACTTTGGGGGCATATCCCTACAATATGCCACCAATGTATCAGATGGGCCAACCCCTCTAAGGTTATAAAAAAAATTAAATAATATGTGCAGTACCTATTGTCCTATATGTGGCCCTGTACATGTTAAAGGGAGACTCCCTTTAATGTTTTTTTTTCATTACTGAAATTCAAAAATTGCGCCATTTGCAAATCGCCATAAATAACATGTTCACTATATTGTACAGCTTATGATTACAGGGATACCATACTATCTTCTCTATAACATGGTGGTTGAGTTAAACAACTCTTATGATTGCATTAGTTGTTTCATCTATATATCTACAATGGGAGACATTTTTACAGTTATTTCCCGGTTTCCATATTAGCAATCTCACATTATTGGAGGAACGCAATTGTTATTGAATGGATTATTGAACTGAAATCTATTAACTCAGCACTGACCTATATTCCTCAATGTGTGGCTCACTCCTCCATTTATTTGAACTTTCACTGTTTTAGAGAGTTTGATTTATTTATAGTGAAACCGTATATACTGTACTTTGTGGACTATAAGTTGCACTTTTTAGCGAGAAAAAAAAATCTCTTTCTAAAAAGTGTCTGCATCTTATAGTTCGCAGTCAGGGTTGTCCAGCCATGCCAGACCTCCCTGACTGCTTCCTTAAAGGGGTTAGCTGGCAATTTATATTAATGACCTATCATCTGGATAGGTTAATATCAAATCGGCAACACCCAGAACCCCCACAATCAGTATTAGAAGAGTTTGGCACCCCGCGAGCGCTGCGGCGTCTTCCTAGGCCATGTGACCTGGCCTAGTGGCAGCTCAGTCTCATCGAAAAGAATGGGGCTGAGCTGAAATACAAAGCACAGCCGCTATATACAATGCGGGCACCGCACTGATCTGTGTGTGTATAATGTCATGATCATAGACAGTAAAAAAATAATAATAATAATCTAGCATAACAAGTATGGCTGGACACTACACAGCAATGACAGGAGACACATTTACTTTGATTGGTACATTAATTGAGGTGACCACATGCGTCATTGCTGTTTGTTACAGTGGTCGGCAGATGACACACTAAGGTTAACAGGAGCTAACCAAAACTATTAACCCCTGTTCACTAGACCCCAAAGTTAGTGTCCTTGACCCCTACCACTTCAATAAACCACCAGGGAAAGTTTATAAGTAGGAAATATATATATTTTTAAATTTTCTGTTGTGCGTCTTATAGTCCGAAAAATACGGAATATTGCAGGGCCTATTCTTGTCCGCGCTTTGCCGACAAGAATAGGCATTTATATTGAAGGCTGTCCGTGCCAATCCGCAAATTGCGGAACGCGCACGGACGCCATCCGTGTTTAGCGGAGCGCAAAACACACCACGGTCGTGTGCATGAGGCCTTAGTTTGTGGTACTGCACATATCACAAGCTCTTGTGAGCACTGCTATAGTAAAAAGGTAAAATATTACAGCCACTATAACCAACCTTAGTGTTCTTTAGGATCATCAAGTCTGTATTGTTATTCCGGATCAAAAATTGTAAGTGCAGCTCTATGGCCATCTCCCCACTTAGGATTTTTATCATTTTGGAAATCTGATCTTTCGGTTCTGGACTCTGAAGAAAATAAATAAATCAAAAGTAGAAAATGAGACGTAACAGATATCATGCAGCCAACAATACGTCCACTATGCAGACATTTTAAATGTAAGTATTCTAGAGCCAACTAAAAAAAAAAAACTCTACCCATGTACTGTGTTACTTGCCTACCTGTTCACTCCATAGCAGCAAGGACAGCGGGGGGCAGCACAGCAACTTTAATTGCCTGCAGCCCCAAAGGAATATCTCGTGCAGTGAAGCCATCACCCATTTACAGAAAGAAGATGCAACATTTCTTAAAGTCACTGAAAGTTACTGCAATTCTTTACTCTATTCAGTTATTCACAGAGCCACACATACGACATGCACATTTAGGATTTCAGGAACAGGTGCTCCTGAGCGATAATATATAATCACGGGGGTCCGACTCCCAGCACCTCTAGTGACCAATTGACTGATGAAGTAACAACGCTCAAGCTTCCCTTTGCTTACCAGACACAATTAGGTAGTTGTCGTACCTGGTCTTCCAGTTCAGTCTCATTCACATGAATATGACTGAGCTTCAGTGAAGAGAAGGTGTACAGAGAGGTCATCAATATTTTTAGTCTCAGAAAACTCCTTCAAAAGGGGAGCAGTCAGCAGGTAATCATCTTCTTTTCACTGATCATTTAGTAGCTTGTAGTCTATAACCCTTCATTGCTGCTGAGCTTTTCGTCCACTGACTTCCTTGTGCTTACACATTACAGACTATCAGGGGTGTGGAATTCCTATCGCCCGACGCCCGGGACATGCAGTTCCGGGCGCCGGGCAAGTCGTTTGAACAGTTGTTTAGCCCTGTGCGGCCAAGTAGCAGGGACATGTCGGTTGGGCAGTAATAGGAGCGGTCATATGCTAGCCGCGAGCTGACCGCTCCTACATCTATGTCAGCCTGCCCCTGCATCGTGCATATGAGTACCGTACATATCACTTCCTGCAGGCGGCCCCCACTCCTCCCCGCTCCTCTATCGAAGTCTCCGCCCACCTGCCAGCACAGGAGCGCACAGTAAGTCAGCACACCGTCTCCAGAGACTGAGTAATTGCAGGCCAAGATGGGAGAAGAGGAGTGAGAGACCCCACGGCCCCCTGCAGATGAGCGTTCCTCCCGGAGCCTGTCCACATCGCAGCTCCCGGCCTGACCTACAAGCGCTGACTGGGGTCACATAGCATTATACTGATTTATGATGCTATGTAACCCTTACAGTTCTGGAATGTGTTGGATAACAGTGACAGCATTATGTGAGTGTTATCCAATACATTCCAGAACTGTAAGGGTTACATAGCATCATAAATCAGTATGCTATGTGACCCCAGTCAGCGCTTGCAGGTCAGGCCGGGAGCTGCGATGTGGACAGGCTCCGGGAGGAACGCTCATCTGCAGGGGTGTCAGAAATAAAGGTTGTGCTGTCTGTCTTCTGAGGCTCTGGCCCTGCCTGCAATCTGCACTGCACGTGGCACTTGATAAACTATAATGTCTCCCTGTTGCCCCCATACAGTATAACGTCTCCCTGTTGCCCCCATACAGTATAACGTCTCCCTGTTGCCCCCATACAGTATAACGTCTCCTTGTGGCCCCCATACAGTATAACGTCTCCTTGTGGCCCCCATACAGTATAACGTCTCCTTGTGGCCCCCATACAGTATAACGTCTCCCTCTTGCCCCCATACAGTATAAAGTCTCCCTCTTGCCCCCATACAGTATAACGTCACCTTGTGCCCCCATACAGTATAACGTCACCTTGTGCCCCCATACAGTATAACGTCACCTTGGGGCTGCCCTAGTGCCCCATACAGTATAACATCACCAAGCAGCTGCCCCCGCACAGTATAACGTCACCCTGTGGCCCCTGCCCCCATACAGTATAACGTCACCCTGTGGCCCCCGCCCCCATACAGCATAACGTCTCCTTGTGGCCCCCGCCCCCATACAGCATAACGTCTCCTTGTGGCCCCCGCCCCCATACAGCATGACGTCGCCTTGTGGCCCCCGCCCCCATACAGCATGACATCTCCTTGTGGCCCTGCCCCCATACAGTATAACATCGCCTTGGGGCCCCCGCCCCCATACAGTCCTTCGACAAGTATTATTTTTTTTTATTTCCACACCCCTGGACTATGTAACCAAGTAGAGCAGCAACCAATGATGAGAGTGCTGGTTGATATTAGACTAATTGCTGCAGTCACAGGTCTCACCCCTCTCCTATTGGAACAAAGCTATGAGGGGTCACGCATGCATTTTTTTTTGTGCAGTGTTTGTTTGTTTTTTAAACCTAATAGAAGCAAAAATAAGGAAAACGGATGCTTTTCTCTTGCGTGCACACTTATACTTTGCATGGGTGAATCCAGCCTCTATTTTCATCAATCATGAAAAACCGATGCAAGTCATTTTCAAGTAGTTATCAGTTCTGATCGGTTACAAAGTGTGTAATTACACATGGTGTTTTTCTGCAGGAATTTACTAAAAATTATGATAAAATCTCAGCAGTTTCTAAAAAAAAAAAAAACATTGCGTTTTTCCAGTCATTTAGCACAGGTTTCCCGTCCGGTGTGGAAAATACACTGCGTGTGTGATCGTGATTTCCTGTTATGAACACTGCTCGTTTCACAGGCGCACACGGCATTATAATGATTTATAATGCTGTGTGTCTCTGCATGACCTTTACTGACATAAAGCTGTCACTATAATTCTATAGAAGTAAGATCATGCAGAGACACACAGCATTATAAATCATTATAATGCTGTGTGCGCCTGTGAAACGAGCAGTGTTCATAACAGGAAATGACGCTCACACACGCAGTGCGATTTTTCGCAAAGAACACGCTCATCTGAAAGAGGCCTTAGGCGGATTTTTCATGGATTTCAAACATGAAGGACCATACAACGATTACTAAGGACTTTATGTGACTGCCACCCAACCAACACTGATTATGTGAACACACTAACCGAGTCTGTGGATTTGCTGCCAGTTGTGCTTGTGGGTTTCTCCTCAGTTTCCATTGCTTCGCTGTAGGATGAGACATAAAATAGCATAAGAAATAAAGGCAATCCTACACCTTACTCTTTACTTTGAAATAATGGTATACTTTACTGTCATAAAATAAGGGTATTTGACAAATGACATATGAATTTGCTGTGGATTTCTGTCCGAGACTGTAACAAGACAACTGTAAAACCTGCCTGTCTTTTGCAGTCCCTGGTACTGTGCCGGTGTTTGTTGACCCTGGTACTGATGGAATGGGGGCTCCGACAGTCCGGAGATTTTGAATGACAGAGGACAGGAACTGTTGGCTGGCACTCTCATACAAGTCAAAGCATATCTGATACGCCATGAGCAAGTTTTCCTCCTTCACCAACTTCTCTAAAATGTCACTAACAGCTTGAGGATCATCCAGGAAGATGAGGCACTGTTGACAAGAAATAAAACAAATGTTCAGCAAATGTCCAGCACATTGCAGCCACGGAGTACAATATTACCATACTATGAACACGGTGTTACCTGGCACACATTGATGAAGTCTGGTTTTTCCAAGTTCATATAGATTTTGACCAAGACTCGAAGAACTTTATTCCTGAACTGCTTGTTTTGCATTAGAGACATGCAGACCTTCAAACTGTAGGCCAACATTCCAGGGACATCATTCTGAAACACAGAAAGTTAGAGTTTCATCATTTATTAAATGCAGAGATGGTCTGGAAGGATAGCAGACAATCACAAAATGATCACATAAAAGTGAAAACACAGTGGTAAGAACCATGGATCTCACCGATTCTAAAATGGTTTTCTGGAAAACATCCAACCGTCGAGTCTCTAGAGCAATCCCTATTGCCTGCTTATATTTGTGGTCATCCAGGCAGCGCTGGAACATCTTGTTCACGATCCCTTCTAAGCGCTCATCCACCGGCTTCTTCTCACCCTCTGGGAGCTCAGCATTTTCTACACACTGCTTGGTGTAATGGTCTATACATTTGGCTGCACAAGCAGAAGAAGAAATGTTTGAAATTAGGCAGCTGGCAATCTAACCGGGCACAAAGTGGATAAGATAGAGCCTTATTTAATTTATGCATTCAAAATTACGATAAAAATAAATATAAAAATAAAAAAAACAGCATGCAAGATGTCACAGAATGAGGTCACTAAACCATTCTGCCAATCCAGAACAGCGATCCCATTATAAGATTAGGGTCTATTCTTACAGGGGTTTCCCAGTTGTTAAAAGTTATCCCCCATCCACAAGATAGGGTATCTCTCAGAGCAATCCCAAAATGAACAGGTCAGGCCCATGAACTGCCGCTTCACTCAGCTCTATGGGAGTTCTGGAAATAGCTGAGCGCTGTTACGAGCCGTGTCCAGAACTCCCATAGAGAGAAACGGAGCAGCAATTTGCATGCCTGACCTGCCCCTCCATTCATTTTGAGGAGCTCCGAGGGGTAGATGGGGTACCTGCTCTGGTGATCATGGGGGTCTCAGCAGTAGGACCCTGTCCAATCTAATAGTTATCCCCTATCCTGCGGATAGGTGATAACTTTTAACAACGGAAATTAACCTTTAAAAGGTGTACTCCTGCCACACGCATTTACAACCCATCACAGGCGCAGCGTTCTGCTGTTTCTATCACTCATGCATAGTTTGAATGTAGCAGCGGCTAGCATGCTTGGCCCCTGCTCCATTCAATCTCTTCCTTGCCAGGCTTGTGTGGCTGCCTGCACAAGGTTCCCATTCTAGCAATCCTTGGGGGCCCCGATGAAGTGACTCCCACTGATCTAACATTTATCAGCTATTCTGAAGATTGGCAATTAATGATTGTGGTTTCAACATCCCTTTATTGAAACAGTTACTGAAGCATATTATGTCCTATCCATTCTAATACAGCCAGTCCTAGAACTACTAAACCACGTGACATACATCACTTTGCAGGGTGCCAGCCAGCTTTGCTATTCTCCTGGCTTCAACCGGGTGAATGGGGGCATAAAAATACATATAAATGTTTACGTATAAACCTTTCCACACACTAAGACCTTGCTCACATAGTGCAGTTTTTACTGCCTAACCAAGAATGGATCATTTCAAATTTACTGTATTTTGGATCCACTTTTGGATTTAGTGAGGAAAAAAAAAAAAAAACACAGAAGTCTATCTAGAAGTTCTCCCATTTTACACTTCCTTTGTCCTCTCCAAGTTTCTTGTACAGTTTGAGGACCTATAACCAATTAGTTACAACTTACCTATAATAGTCTCCACGTATTCAGAATTGTCATTGACATTAAACAGATCTCCGGCGCCCAGGGCGTAGTTCAGGGACTCTTCAAAAGCCCCGAGGTGGTAAAACACTTTGGAGGCCACAAGGGCAGCAAACTGCCTGCTTCTAAAGGTCTCATCTTCATATAGCACTTCACTGTAAACCAAACAGCCACATCTTACTGAATGTCATTATGGAAATATTGTAGGTTTTGATCAAATAAAACAATGGAGACCATTAAAGGGAACCTGTTACATTGAACATGGTGGAGTTGCAGGCAGCATGTTATAGAGCAGGAGGAGCTGAGCAGACTGATATATAGGTTTATGGAAAAAGATTCCATCTAACTTGTAATTTATACATTTACTGGACATTATGCCCGTTACAATAACAGGCGCTAGAATTGGCCGGCGGGCAGCGCAATCATCACACCCCTGTGCGGCAAAGGCGCATGCGCACTGGCTGGACAGTATACTGTAAGGGGGCGGGGAAGCTGTGGCAGGAGCGGACGGCGGCGGCGGGGAAGCTGTGGCAGGAGCGGACGGCGGTGGCGGGGAAGCTGTGGCAGGAGCGGACGGCGGCGAAGCTGTGGCAGGAGCGGACGGCGGCGGCGGGGAAGCTGTGGCCTGCCTATAGGGTGACATCCTGCAGGGAAACTTGTGTGGAGCGCTGTGTCCTGATTGGATGCCGCACATGCCCAGTGCAAAACTGGTGACACACACACAAACACCGCACACTCACACAGGGATTTTATTATTATAGATATTCCTGCTCATTCTGGGCTTTGAAGTTAAAGAGGCGGTCCTATCATGGTGTCTGCAAACAGAACTTCAACTGCAATGCGACAGGCTCCTTTTATAAAGGTTATTCCATAAAATTATTTCGAAAAAGGTGATATCTAGCAGATCACAGAGGGAGACCCAAGATCATCTGCAATCCATGTTGTCAAAAATCAAAGTTGTATTTTGGGGGAAAAATGACTGCCTGCTCAAAAGAACCATCAAGATAACAAAGATGTGAAAACGTCTTACATTTTATCCACAGACTCCGATATCTCTGCCCAGAAATCATTGACGACTGCATTCAATTTCTGTAGGGCAAATTCCTAAAGGAAGGAAAATGTTAGAAAGACTTGTCAGATCTATATAGAAATTCACTAAACTCCTAAAATGTGAAATGCACATTGTAAACAAAATTTACGATTTACTGAAGACTTAGGAACCAGTTAGAAAATAATCTACGGGCACAGTCTTTAAGTGGTTTTCTGTTATTGATGGCTTGTCCCATTAATTTAATATCTGATTGGTGAGACTACCCCCCCCCCCCCACTGATCAGCTGTTTGAAAATGTGTAGAATTACCAAGAACAGTGCCATGTATATTGTATTGGTACTGCAGCCCAAGCCCACTCCCTTCAAGGGGACTGAACTGTGTCTAGGCCAAGTGACTGAAGAATGCAATGTCACTGGCCTAGTGAGCACTCATCGAAGCACCATAGCCTCTTCAAACAGCTGACTGGCGGGGGTGCTGGGAGTTGGATCCCCACCAATCAGATATTAACGACCCCGGCCAATCAGACGTAGAAAGTCTGTCCTGTAGATCGGCCATCAATACAAAAGAATTTGAAAACTCTTAACCTGAAACAACTAAAATGATATGATCTGATAATAAATTAAGAAAAAAATGGCTCAAATCCACAATTGCATCAGTCAGTAATTACACACACACACACACTACACAATAGTAACAATACAAGGTACAAAGCACAACAGACATTAATAAAATGCCTATGGTACCTATGGGTCCTAAAAAAAAGTTCTATAGGAGATACGTAAAAAACAAACAAAAATAACTGAATTTCCTAACCTTCAACTGAGGCTCCTCTTCATCGAGAAGGGACAGAATACCAGCTGTGGAAGAGAAGACCATGTGTGTAACGTCACGTAGAGTCCAAACAGTCATATAACTCAACCAGAAGATTAGAACCAAAATAGAAGATCATTTTACTAAATTAACTATTTTAGGTCAGATGATAAAAAGAAACTGAGCCCAGAAACATGTCTTATATGGCGCCCCATCAGATACATGCTACGTAGCAATGGTGAGCCAGGGCAATCCTTTCCGTATGCATTTACAGGGGATAGCAGGGCGTCCTCTGCGGCTCCTAGTTTTAGTGGGTGCCCTTCAGAGATGATGATTATGGGGACCTGGTAGGCCCTGTGACCGGCAGAGGAGCAGAAATGAAGATGGATCACGAAATAGCCTTAGATTTGTCAATTACTATCCCTCCGCCACAGCAGCTTCGAACTTTACATTTTCTAATGCGGGTCCGCTAAAAGGGTAGCTCTCCACCGCCTCTCATGTGATCGCCAGGTCTAATCCGCTCGGCCAGCTGCTCTAATACAGTCCAAATGGCGGAAATCACAACTAGCGGAGCTCTCTGATAAACTTAGATGCTAGGCATAATACATGGGACCCCAAAATCCAATGGTAGGGGCTGTAAAGTGGCTGGAGAAAAGCCTATATTACAGCAATACGCCACTTGTAACCCTTTCACTGCCAAAGACTTGAGGGACTAAAATAGAAGGACCAGAGCTTATATCTCGGTATCATATGAAGGCATAGGAGACCAACCAGGAGAAATAAGTATAGCTCAAATATCTGGAGGAACAGTATTCGGGCTCATGCACACGACCACAAAAAATACGGATAACGTCCATGTACATTCTGTATTTTGCGGAACGGAACAGCTGGCCCCTAATAGAACAGTCCTATGCTTGTCCGTAATGCAGACAATATTAGGACTACCATTTTGCGGAACGGATACACGGAAACGGAATGCACACGGAGTAACTTCCGTTTTTCTTTGCGGACCCATTGAAATGAACGGTTCTGAAAAAAAAAAAAAAAAACGCGGAAAGAAAGTACGTTTGTGTGCATGAACCTTTACTGTGTGTGTATGGGACAGGAGCTGGGGGGCTCCAGGGAAAAAGACCACAGCCTGTCACTGTCACCTTTACCAGGGTACAATGACCCCAGGGGCGGAGGAATGCAGGAACCCCCAGAAATCAGAAATGGGCGACAAGATAAGCACTTGCACATCTAATCACCCCTTAAGCTGAGTTCACACGAGCGTGTCCGGATAAGGTCGGGATGCGTTGCGGCAAACCCGCGCGAGTAGGTACCCAATTGCATTCAGTTTCGACTGCGATTGCGTTCCGTTGTTCAGTTTTTATCGCGCAGGTGCAATGTGTTTTGCACGCGCGTGATAAAAAAACTGACTGTGGTACCCAGACCCGAACTTCTTCACTGAAGTTCAGGTTTGGGTTTGATGATGGACCATGTGATTGTACCATGTGATGTCAGTCACCACAGGTCCTTTAGCCGGCAGCTCATGATTAAAGAAGAAGAGAAGAGAAGAGACCGGCAGCTACGCGATCAAGAGGAGAACGTGAGTTAATTATTTTTTATTTTTTACCCTCAATTGACCTTCTACTAAGCATTCTGTATTATAGAATGCTATTATTTTCCCTTATAACCATGTTATAAGGGAAAATAATACAGTGAATAGACTGTCACCTAGCAACCATGCATGAAAATCGCACCGCATCCGCACTTGCTTGCGATTTTCACTCAGCCCCATTCACTTCTACGGGGCCTGCGTTGCGTGATAAACGCACAATATTTTTCACGCAACGCATAAGTGATGCCTGAAAAACACCGCTCATGTGCACAGCCCCATAGAAATAAATGGGTCCAGATTCAGTGCGGGTGCAATGCGTTCACCTCCCGCATTGCACCCGCGCGGAAATCTCGCCCGTGTGAACTCCGCCTAAGGCTACTTTCACACCTGCGTTAGGTGCGGATCCGTCTGGTATCTGCACAGACGGATCCGCACCTATAATGCAAACGCTTAGATCCGTTCAGAACGGATCCGTTTTCATTACCATAAACAAAAAAAAAAATTTTTTTTTTTTTTGTTCATGATAATGCAAACGGATCCGTTTTGACTTTGCATTGAAAGTCAATGGGGGACGGATCCGTTTGAAAATTGAGCCATACTGTGTCATCTTCAAATGGATCCGTCCCTATTGACTTACATTGTAAGTCTGGACGGATCCGTTTGCCTCCGCACGGCCAGGCGGACACCCGAACGCTGCAAGCTGCGTTCAGGTGTCCGCCTGCTGAGCGGAGGACAAACGGTGCCAAACTGATGCATTCTGAGAGGATCCGCATCCACTGAGAATGCATTAGGGCTGGACGGATCCGTTCGGGGCCGCTTGTGAGAGCCTTCAAACGGAACTCACAAGCGGAGACCCGAACGCTAGTGTGAAAGTAGCCTTAGGGAACTTTCACACTTGCGGTAGAGTGATCCGGCAATCTGCATGCAAACAGACAGCATTTGTAGACGGATCCTGATCAGTATTACAAATGCATTGCAAGAACGGATCTGTCTCTCCAATGCATTGAAAGACGGATCAGGCATTGCAGTATTTTTAATGCCGGATCCGGCACTATTACATTTCAACGTAAATTAATGCCGGATCCGGCACCTGATCCGGAATTTTGGACAGAGATAAAACCACAGCATGCTTGTATTTCCTCCGTCCAAAACGCCGTTCAGTGATGAACTGAAGACATCCTGATGCATCCTGAACAGATTGCTCTCCATTCAGAATGCATGGGGATAAAACTGATCAGTTCTTTTCCGGTATTGAGCCCCTAGGACGGAACTCAATACCGGAAAAGAAAAACGCTAGTGTGACATGACTCCAATGTTTCATTTTTTTTTTAAAGATGTTTCCATATAAATTCCTGGCACCCAGGAGATCGGTACAAGCGACACGTGTGACATGTAGGCACAGTGTATACCAAAGGGCCGCAAACGTGAAAGAAGAAGCGTTGCCGCGCTCACCCATGTGTACGCTTGGGAGGCACGGACACGCCTGGATCTGGCGTCTCAACAGTGTCCAAAATAAAACTAAAAAAATCCAGCTTCCCATAAAAGCGGAGCTAACCTTTACTCTAATAGCGAAAATCCAGACGTGACACAATACAAACAGATTGCGCTAACGTCTACACGTTTCAGATGTCCTTACTCATGACAGGTTTGCTCGATATCTGAAACGCATAGACTGATTGTATCACTTCTGGATTTTAGCTGGTTAACTACGCTGGATTTATTTATTTCACATAATGTATAGCAATTATATCAATGGCACAGAAGTAATATGGACATAGACTGATCTCCTACAGATCGGCCGATCAGATCAGGCCTCCCCGGGGTGACTCAGCTCATGTGCTGCCGTGTCCTCTAGCTAGGCCTGTCCCCTCCGCAGCACTGACAGAATACACAGCCCACCGGCCCCGTCTCTAACCTCCGCCAACCGTACATGACCCCGCCACACTGCACGATGAGTCAGCGGATCTCGGCCTCTCTACTCTGCCACCTGTACGACCCAGCCCCCCTCCGCCTGGCATGTGCCCGCTCACCCGCAGAGGTGATCATCGTGCCCGGTGTCTCGTCTCCTCTCTTTTACGGTATCCCGGTGAACTGCTCCCGGCAAAGCGCTGTATCACTCTGCCACTTCCGGCGCACACTGCACGTCATGACGGGACCGGAAATGACGACACTTCAAGCCCGTTGTCTTTCCCATGTACAATCAGCGCCATTTTAGAATTGGGCAAGAGCAGCTTGTTATCAGCTGACGTCTTGCCGTAGATGCAGCCATTTAAAAAAAATATATATTGATGGATATCTGGGGTAGCAAACAACAAAAGGCAAATTAACCACTTAAGGACCTAGACATTTTTCATTTCTGCGCTTTAGTTTTTTTCCTCATTGCCTTCCAAAAGAGCTATAACTTTTTTAATTTTTCTTCACACGCCCTTATGAGGGCATATTTGTTTCTACAAGGCAAGTTATATTTTTTACTGCCACCATTTAATTCACTATACCTTGTATTGAAAAACTGGAAAAAAAATTGTAGGGTGGAAGTTAAAAATAAAAAAAATCCCTGTGGTTTTTCAGGTTTTATGGTTTATATTATACAATAAAAGTGACATGAAGTGCTTATTCTAATAGTCCAATTACAGCAATACCAAATTTGTAGTTTTTATTATGTTTTACTACTTTAAAAAAAAACTTTGAAAAAATAATACTTTTCAAAGCATCACCATATTCGGATACCCGTAATTTTTTTTTATATTTCTGTCTACAGAGCTGTGTGGGGGCTTGTTTTTTTGCAGATGTGTTCTAGTTTTTATTGGAACTATTTTGGGGTGTATATGCCTTTTTGATCCCTTGTTACTCCATTTTTTGGGAGGGGCAAAGCTACCAAAAAAATGACCAATCACAATTTTTTTTCCCCATTAAGCTCCACTTCATTCTGTGGCCAGTCGGTCCCTGGTTGCTCTGATTGACAGGGCCTGGCAGTGGTAAAGCAGTGAGGGAGAGGCTGGCCACGGAAAGGAGTAGACCTTGGGGGCAGCAAGAGCAATGATGATGCCAATGTTGCACCAAAGGCCTAACTTGCATATTAAGAAAAGTTATCATAACTCAGGAACGCAGCCTGAGACTATCAAAAGAAAAAGAGCGTGTTAATCAGGTGAACCACAGCTATGCGCCTAAGCAAACAGTTGGACAGGGAGGTCGCTGGTGACAGATTCCCTTCAAGTCACCATACTGACCTAGCATTACTGCCTGTGGTTCAGACGACTCCCTGCCCCTGAATTCCTGTATACATCAGATGTGGTATAGGTGATGTACACGTTTGCATACCATTTTTTGTTGTTTCAGTGCATTTAACATTTAAAAAAATGAAGCAACTTTGCAAAAAGTCTTCAAAATGTTCTATCATTTTCTACAGAGCCTATAGAACAATGTAGGGGTTATTTATCAAAACTGGTGTAAAGGAAAACTGGCTTAGTTGCCCCTAGCAACCAATGAGATTCCACCTTTCATTTTCCAAAGTAGTCCTGAAAAATGAAAGGTGAAATCTGATTGATTGCTATGGGCAACTAAGCAAGTTTTCTTTTACACCAGTTTTGATAAATCTCCCCCAATTTCCATGCTAACCCTGTAAAGTCTGGTCCTGCAGTCTTGCTCCCTTCCATCTGTCCTAGATGTATGTTAGCAAGAATTAAAGGGCATCTGTCAGCAGATTGGTACCCATGAAACTGGCAGACCTGTTACATGTGCACTTGGCAGCTGAAGGCATCTGTGTTGGTCCCTTGTTCATATGTGTCCGCATTGCTGAGAAAAGTGTTTTAAAGAGGACCTTTCACCGATTCTTACCCTATGAACTAACTATACAGACATGTGGAGCGGTGCCCGGGGATCTCACTGCACTTACTATTATCCCCGGGCGCCGCTCCGTTCTGCCGTTATGCCCTCCGGTATCTCCGCTCACTAAGTTATAGTAGGCGGAGATACCAGTCCCTAAGTTATGGTAGGCGGAGTCTGCCCTAGCGCTGGCCAATCGCAGCGCAGAGCTCACAGCCTGGGAGGTTATTTTCTCCCAGGCTGTGAGCTCTGCAATGCGATTGGCCAGCGCTACAGAAGAACAAGGGCAGACTCCGCCTACCATAACTTAGGGAACGGAGATACCGGAGGACATAGCAGGAGAACGGAGCGGCGCCCGGGGATAATAGTAAGTGCAGTGAGATCCCCGGGCGCGCTCCACATGTCTGTATAGTTAGTTCATAGGGTAAGAATCGGTGAAAGGTCCTCTTTAATATAGGCAAATGAGCCTCTAGGAGCAACGGGGGTGTTGCCATTACACCTAGAGGCTCTTCTCTCTGTAAAATGTACAGTGTACAGATAGTCCAAGCAGATAAGTGCATCAACAGTATTGATGCCCCAAACAATAACCATAACCAAGCAGATGGTGCCCCCAAAGTAATAATGCCATGTAGTACCAGCCAAAAAATAATTGTGCTCAGCAGTTATTGACCATAGTAGTTATAGTGCCTACAAAATAATTGCATGAATTGTGCCCTCATGGTGCTTAGAAGCATGCGCCCAACAGTGTAGTGTTCACATAGTATTCATCAAAATAATTGTGCCAGAGTGCCCCCAACAGAAAGAGTGCCAACACTTCTCCCCAAAATAATTGTGCCAAAGATAGTGCTCCGATAGTACCCCCAAGCACAGTGTGTAACTATGTGTATAAAAAAAAAGTAAAAATTCTCACCTAACCCCATTCCCATGTTGCACACTGTGGTAAAGGCTTATCTAACCTGTAGCCTGAATGATCTGCAGGATGGCACAGGCTGATGCATTGGCATGATTGTGCCTACTTACAGCCATCTTATAGGCAGGGCACATATCAATAGCTTCCAAGCTCCAACACAATTTTTAACTTCATCCATGTGCTGAGATGTGAATAAACTTGATATACTTGCTTGGCCCGCGATCTCTATGGGACCCATCGCCAATTGACCTGTCAGTCGCGATTGCCAGTCTGCTATGTGGTATCACAGTCATGTCTTGCTATAAGGGCTCATGCACATGACCCTACTGTCCGCATCCCATCCAAATTTTTTGCGGATCGAATGTGGAGCTATTCATTTCAATGGTGCCGCAAAAGATACATAGAGCCCCCACCTGCGCTCTCCGCATCCGCACTTCTGTTTAGCATCCTCGCAAAAAAGATAGAACATGTCCTATTCTTGTCTGTTTTGCGGACAAGGATAGGACATTTCTACAGAAAAATAAATGGTGGCATGCACTCGGCCAGGATCCGCGTTTTGCAGACCGCAAAACACTTACGGCCATGTGCATGACCTCTAAGTGGAAATATTTTTTACATTTCTGATAGCTAATGTTTCACTTCACCATAATAATTATAGTATGCATTTCAACCACAAGATGTCCTCATATTCACATATTTCACTGGATCATGTTATTCAATTTGTAGAGCAATTTTATTTACCATTAGAATGTGCCTTTATTCATAGTACGTTATTGGGGAACCAGATATGTGGGAATCATTTGATTTGCTATATACATTGTTTCATTGTGTATTCATTTATTTAAGCCTGTTGGGACTTTACCCTTAGGGTGGCTGCACATGGTGCGGTTTTTCTGTTTGGATTTTCGTACGGAAAAACAGAAGTGTTAGGGCTCATGCACACAAATGTATTTTCTTTCCGTGTCTGTTCCGTTTGTTTTTTTTTTTGCGGGCCGTATGCGGAACCATTCATTCCAATAGGTCCGCAAAAAAAAAAAGAAGTTACTCCGTGTGCATTCCGTTTCCACATGTCCATATGTCCGTTCCGCAAAAAATTTGAACATGTCCTATTAATGTCCGCATTACGGACAAGGATAATGCTGTTCTATTAGGGCCAGCTGTTCCGTAAAATACGGAATGCGCACGGACGTCATCCATATTTTTTTCCGGATCCATTTTTTGCAGACCGCAAAATACATACGGTCGTGTGCATGAGCCCTAATACAGTACCAGCAAAGATTAGACAAATCTAATGTAAACTTTGCTTTTTTTATTAAGGATATCTCTGTACTTTGCTCCATTCAGCTTTCCCTCAATTCTGACCAGTCTCCCTGTCCCAGCCGCTAAAAAACACCCCCAAAGCATGATGCTGCCACCACCATGCTTCACTGTAGGGATGGTATTGGGCAGATGATGAGCAGTGCCTGGTTTCCTCCAGACATGATGCTTAGAATGGAGGCCAAACAGTCTGAGAGTCATTTCTGTGCTTTTTTGCAAACTCCAGCTGGGCTTTCATGTGTGTTTTTTATTAAGAAGAGGCTACTTTCTGGCCACTCTTCCATAAAGCCTAGATTAGTGGAGTGTTGCAGTGATGGTTGCTCTTCTAGAAGTTTCTCCCATCAGCACACAGGATCTTTGTAGCTCAGCCACAGTGAACATTGGGTTCTTGGTCACTTCTCTTACCAAGGCCCTTCTTCCCTGATTACTTAGGGTACTTTCACACTTGCGTTATTCTTTTCCTGTATTGAAATTCGGTAAAGGGTCTCAATACCGGGAAAAAAACGCATCAGTTTTGTCCTAGTGCATTCTGAATGGAAAGCAATCCGTTCAGTATGCATCAGGATGTCTTCCATTCCGTTCTGTCCCTTGTACGGTACTTGACCGGACAAAATACCGCAGCTTGCTGCAGTATTTTTTCCGTCCAAAATCCCGGAACAATACCGCACTTGCAGGATCCAGCATTAATTTCCATAGAGATGTATTAATGCTGGATCCGGTACCAAGTGTTCTGGAAACTTCCTCGTCGCCGGATCCAGTTTTCCAGGAAAAAAAGGATATCAGTTTGCATACTTATTGCCAGATTCGGCAGGCAGTTCCGGCAAAGGAACTGCCTGCTGGATTCTAACAACGCTAGAGTGAAAGTAGCCTTAGTTTGGTTGGGCAGCCAGCCTGGGACGGATTAACGTAGGGGCGGCGCGGCCTTGGTGAAAACTTAAAGTAGGGGGCGGCGTGCCGGCACAGGGAGATGAGCGCTTCCATTGTGGAAGCGCTCATCTCCATAGTCATCTGTATCGCTGTCTTCAGGACATCGATACAGATGGCTGTGCTGCCGCAGCACAGCCGAGGGAGAGGCGTGTCCCTTCCTTGTGTCTCTGATAGGCTGCCGGCCTAGTGCCAGCAGCCTATCAGAGGCCGATGCAGGCAGCGCGAGTCATCGCGCCGCCTGAGCCGTACAGCGCGGGACACAGGCCGGAAGAGGCCTGCATCGCATCGCTGCCATGGAGGTAAGTATAAGTGTTTTCTTTTTTTTATATGTACAATTACAATACTTTTAGTAAAAGTCTTTTACTGGCACATGATGGGGCATAGGGGGGCCTCTTGTTACTTTGACATGATGGGGGGGGGCCATCTTGTTATTGGTACATGATGGAGGGGGGCCATCTTGTTACTGGCACATGATGGGGCATAGGGGGGGGACTTGTTACTGGCACATGAT
Organism: Bufo bufo; assembly: GCF_905171765.1. NCBI lineage: Eukaryota > Metazoa > Chordata > Amphibia > Anura > Bufonidae > Bufo > Bufo bufo. Next base: position 250,101,290 of record NC_053392.1, read on the forward strand.
GGGGGAGCTCTTGTTACTGGCACATGATGGGGGGGCCCTCTTGTTACTGGCACATGATGGGGGGGCCCTCTTGTTACTGGCACATGATGGGGGGGGGGCCCGCTTGTTACATAATACAGACGATTGCACTAATCATAAACAAGACGAGTTACAAACTGGTACAGAAGGAGAGAGGGCCCTGCCTACATGGTATGGGAGAAGGACACAGTAGGTGAGGGTGAAGCTGGTCATGGCGGTATAGAGGCCGTATAGCCTGGCATTGTAATGGTGCCTGTTCCTTTCTCCAAAGTAGCTACCACTGGGGCCTTGCTGACAAAGACCTGCCTTTGGCCAACATCAGGATTTTGAGGCAAGACCTGGAGAGGTACCATAAGTAGATAGGTCTGGGCTCTGATTATTTAGGGGGAGGTATGGTCTACAGTCTGATTAATATACAGGGTCTGCTGTGGGTTCTGAATAATTTAGGGGGTTTGGTCTGGGGTATGAATTAATTTAGGGCTTCTGATCCAAAGTCTGAATACATTTTGGGGTTTAATTTAGGGTTCTGGCAGAAGTCTGAACTAATTTTGGCATCTGGTCTGGGAACTGCTCAGGTGACATGGGTGCCACATACGAGGAAAAGGCGGTATGTCTCGGTGGTGGGAGATCTTAGTGTCTGCAGGAGCCAGAGGCAGTAGAGCATCTCGGTAAGGCTACATTCACACAAACGTATTTTGTTTCCGTGTCCGTTCCATTTTTTTGCCGATAGGATGCAGACCCATTTATTTTAATGGGTCAGAAAAAAATGCGGACAGCACACCATGTGCTATCCGCATCCGTATGTCCGTTCCGTAGCCCCACAAAAAAATAGAACATGTCCTATTCTTGTCCGTTTTGCGGACAAGGATAGGCATTGTTACAATGGATCCGCAAAAAAAACTGATGCCATACGGACGTCATTCATTTTTCTTTGCGGACTGTGTTCTCTACAGGCAGCAGCTTTAGCGCAATGATTTTTTTTTTTTTATGTTGCCCATTATTGTTCTTTTAAAAGATAGCCACATACTGTATCTGTAATGATGTTCATTCCAAATTAAATTCAGTTGGTCTTCTAAGCCAATATAAACCTAAAATTATGAAAAAGATTATAAAGGCACAAAGTAAAATACAGTGAATGATCATTAATATAACCTAAAGAGTTTGCTTTAGACCTGGAATATATCACTAGTGGCAAATACACGACTAGACTTCTAAGCAAGTCCAAACAAAAGGTTCTTTTGAGATGGAAGGGGCATAAAAGGATCATTGTCATGACAACAGGAATAAATCCCTCAAAAATATGCTTGTTCCAAGAAGCAGTGAATGCTAAATAGTCTTCATGAAGACTGGAGTTCTTTTGTTATAAACTTCCTCGTGCTGGTTTCAGTCTAAAGTAATGGATTCACACTGATTCTGAAATACAGCAAGTATGCAAATCACGTCCACAAATTTTGACCACATCATGAAAAGCCTTATTTATGGCATTTTTACATTTATGTTTTTTTTGTTTTCATTGACCATATAAAGGTATGACCACACAGCGGGGTTGTGTGGTGTCAGGGAACCCAGCCGTGCTGCAATCAAGACCCAAGCGGCCAAAAGGGCATCACTAGGCTCTAATTAAGCTAATGAGCGGGGGCCACATGGCCATTACCAATGCAGACCGGCTTGAACAGTGTTTAGTTTAATTAGGGTCCGTTTGGCTGTGTGGTTCTTGATCACAGCACGGCCATGTCCCAAATACCACACAATCACCCGTGTGTTCTTACCCTAAGGCCTCTTTCACACGGGCGTCATGTTTTTTGCCCGGATAAGATGCGGGTGGGTTGCGGGAAAATGCGGAATTTTTCCGCGCAAGTGCAAAACATTGTAATGCGTTTTGCACGCGCGTGAGAAAAATCTGCATGTTTGGTACCCAGAACCAAACCCGGACTTCTTCACAGAAGTTCGGGTTTGGGTTAGGTGCTGGGTAGATTGTATTATTTTCCCTTATAACATGGTTATAAGGGAGAATAATAGCATTCTTAATACAGAATGCATAGTACAATAGGGCTGGAGGGGTTAAAAAAATAATAATAATAATTTAACTCACCTTAATCCACTTGTTCGCGCAGCCCGGCTTTTCTTCTGTCTTCTTTCTTCAGGACCTGGGTAAAGGACCTGTGGTGACGTCACTACGCTCATCACATGGTCCATTACATGATCTTTTACCATGGTGTTGGATCATGTGACGGACCATGTGATGAGCGCAGTGACATCATCACAGGTCCTTTACCCAGGTCCTGAAGAAAGAAGACAAAAGAGAAGCCGGGCTGCGCGAACAAGTGGATTAAGGTGAGTTAAATTTTTTTTTTTTTTTTTTAACCCCTCCAGCCCTATTGTACTATGCATTCTGTATTAAGAATGCTATTATTTTCCCTTATAACCATGTTATAAGGGAAAATAATAATGATCGGGTCTCCATCCCGATCGTCTCCTAGCAACCGTGCGTGAAAATCGCACCGCATCCGCACTTGCTTGCGGATGCTTGCGATTTTCACGCAGTCCCATTCACTTCTATGGGGCCTGCGTTGCAAAATGCACAAAATAGAGCATGCTGCAATTTTCACGCAACGCACAAGTGATGCGTGAAAATCACCGCTCATGTGCACAGCCCCATAGAAATGAATGGGTCCGGATTCAGTGCGGGTTAGTGCGTTCACCTCACGCATTGCACCCGCGCGGAAAACTCGCCCGTGTGAAAGGGGCCTAAGTGCACAAAGTAACATGAAGAAAGAGTCATGAGGATTTTGTGGTTATCCAGACCATGAACCACCAAAATGTGGGGAATCAGTGAAGTGAGTATTACTTATTTTAGTACTTTACACCATGGAGAATTGTAAACGGGAGGACAACCCCTTTAAAACGTGAAGGAAGTTAGAGAGAGCCAAAAAATGCAATGCAATCTGAAAGCACCGTGTTATAAAGTAGGAGAAGCTAAGCAGATTGATATATATTTTTGTGGGAAGAGTCAGTAAAAGTTGTCATTTTTACATTTACATCTACAGCCCTGTAAAGTGCTATCGGTACAGGGAGGGGGAGTTTTCAGGGACTGACAGCTATAACATGGTGCTGTCAGATTGTATTAATTTTTTGTGTGAAAGGTCCTCTTTAAATAAGTACAACTCTACTTTTTGACATGAGTATACGAAGGAGTTATTTACAGTTAAAGTAGTCAGATTATGGAAAGCCCTATCCGAAGGGGTAGTAATGGCAGATACTATGTCAACATCCATAAAAGGCCTAGATACGGTATCTAATGATAAATGGCATTGAGAGATATACATATTTAGCATTGGATGATGTACAATTGATCTGAGAAAGGCTGAACTTGAGAGATGTGTCTTTTTTTTTTTTTTAAACTAATGGGCGTTAAAAACCGACACACTGCCAGTTTTTCATGGCCGTTTTTCAACCATTTGTGCATCCTTTTTGTGGCCGTCTGTCTGTTTTTGTATGGCCATTTTGCATCCGTTTTTCATGGCCATTAAAAATCGCGGTTAAAAATGGATGAATTTCATTGGCTCTTTTTAATAAAATATTAACCACTGCAGTATACATAATGGCGCCGCTAGCGGCCCCCAGCAGTAATAATGTCCCCCATAGTGGCCCCAACAGTGGTCCTCAGCTGTAATGTTCATTTTTTTAGCAGAAAAAAAAAAATGACCTCACCTCATCGTGTGCACTCCTTTCTAAGCATCTGTTAAAAACGGTCCCATTGATTTCAGTGGGAGCCGTCTGGCAGTGAAACGGCCATAAATAGGACGCGTCCTATTTTTTGACGGCCGCTATTAACTGGCCATTAAAAAACGGCCATGTGAATAGCCCCCTAGACTGCAATGATTCTGAAAACAGCTGTGTGTCGGCCGTAAAAAAAAAAAAACGGAACGTGAATTTAGCCTAAGTAACATCATTAAACCACACTGGGTAGGATTCAAACAAACAGTTCAAGTTGGAACTGCAAAGAATGTATAGGACCTGGAGGCTTTTTGCCAAGAGGAATGCGCAGCTTTACCACGGTAGAATATAAAGAACTGCATTCACAACTATCACAAAAGTCTGCAAGCTGGCATTGATGCAAAGGGGGCTGTATACAACGGTAAGAACAAAGGTCCCTATTAGACTGCCCGATATTTGGGCAGGATGAATGCTGATGGACAATAAACATGTCCATCCACGCTCTTTTGCATTGGATTTCCTGATGAAAGATGGAAATCAGCTGACAAACAGCTGATCCCTTGCATGACTATATGGGCTAATTATCGGTTCTTATGAACGCTTGTTCCCAGTAGTTGGCCTGAAAAACGTTTGGTCTAATAGGGCCCTTAGGATGCTGCCACACATTCAGGTTTTTTATGCAGTTTTTGAATCCAAAAACAGGAGTGGATTGAAAAAAGTGGAGGAGTTGTATCTGCTCTTAATACTTTCTCTCCTGATCCACTCCTGCTTTTGGCCTTAAAAAATTGCATTAAAAACGTATATGGCAGCACCCTTAGGGCTCATGCACACAAACGTATTTTTCTTCTGTTTTTTTCACAGGTCTGTATGCGTAACCATTCATTTCAATTGGGCTTGAAAAAAACGGAAATGACTCCGAGTGTATTCCATGTCCGTATGTCTGCATGTCCGTTCCGCAAAAAAAAGAAAAGAACAAGTCCTATTCTTGTCCATTTTGCGGACAAGAACAGGCATTGTTACAATGGATCCGCAAAAAAAAGAATGGATGCAACATGGACGTCACATGGATGTCATTTGCTTTTATTGCGGACCGCAAAATACATATGGTCTTGTGCATGAGCCCTTAGAGTATGCAACATTTTGAAAAAGAGCATATTATTATTTCCTTTATTGCTGGGGTTTGTTTAACCTTTTCATGATTAGGATGTGTCACCAGTTTTATGGTGTCCTAGCTAAGAAACAAGTGACAAATCCCCTTAGCAATATGCTAAGCCATTTTGCCAAAATCTTGTACTGAACAGTTTCAGTGCATAATAAAACTGTCAATCAGAGGCAGGTGGGCGGGGATTGCCGTAAGCTCATGAATATGAGGACTCATTGGCCTGTGCTGGAGCTGTTAGAACCTAGCAGCATAAAACTGCTGACAGATTCCCTTTAAGGTCAGAGACTTCCGCCTATGTGTTTAGTTTCAAAAATTTCTTCAAAAATGGCTTAGTTGTCGATCACAACCAATTGATCCTTTCATTTTCCAAAGGAGCTCTGGCAAATGAAAGGTGGGGTCTGATTGGTTGCCATGGACAACTAAGTAAATTTTCCTTAGCACCAGTTATGATAAATCTCCACCGACTGGAGACTTTTCAATAATTTTCTATAGATGTAAAGTACCGTACCTTCTGTCTGTTACAGACATGTACAGACGTCAGGAACTTGGACATTTTTCAGACACAGCAGATACTGTACATACAGAAACTAGGCAAGACCGATTGGACAAGAACACGGACGAAATCCAGACAACACACGGAACAGACTTTAACAAACGAAGTAGAACAGGATTCAGAGTCAGACTAAGGGCCTTTTTCACATCTCCTTTTTGCTGTATGTCAAGTCGATGTGCTTAGACATACAGTAAAAAAAAACGTACACAAACGTATACATTTGACGGATGTGCGTATGATTCAATATGCTTGTGTCCGTTTTTTTAACAAAAAACATATATGTTTTTGTGAAACCTTTCTTTTTTTAAATAAAGATTTGAAGTCTATCGTAGGAAGTATCTGGATAAAAACCGATATGTTTAACGGATGACAAACGTATTGTCTTACATTTCTATCCATCTCCCATTCAAACAAACATACAGGAACGTAAACAATGACAAACGGAGTCAGAAGTATGCACTTTTGAACTACATTTGCCCAATTATAGTCTATGGGTATGTCAAGTAATACGCTTCTATACGTTTTTTCTGTTTACAAATGTGTCTGTTTGATGTACAGCAAAAACAAGATGTGAACAGCCTCTAAGGAAAAAACATAATACAAAAGCACAGTGCATCACGCTTTTCCATCCTGCAAAGTCCAGTAAAAAAAAGTATACATTCTTTACAATGGAATGCTATGGTGATGGATGCCACTGTATGACATCAGTCTGAGGCATCCGTTTTAGGGTCCATTCAGACGTCTGTAGTGCATTGCGGATCCGCAAATTGCGTCCCCTAGTGGGTCTAAAAAATAAAGTTGACAAAATGTTTCAAAATATTGTAAAAAGAACCAGACAAAGGTGTGCACCATTTGTGCAAAAAAGGGCTGAATAGTCGGACTTTGAGAAGCTGGATGGTCCATCTGTCAAATCTCAGAAAGAGTTGGACGAGAAGTTTCTGTAGTCCATCAATGATGTCCACAGTGGCCAGAGGAGGGCACGTGCACATGTAGAGAGGATTTTGGACTGTGAAGACAGACTGAGCTGCGCCAAGATCACCATAAAAGAATAGATGTTGTATCTCAAAGGGCAGCCATAGCATCACTACCGTAATTGGTTCTGCAGCAACCACTGCAGTGACCACCCCAACCATATGGAACCATCTGCCTGAAACAGGGGTGCATTCATGCACTCCACTAACTTATTTGCCACTGACATCTGATCATCGGCAAGAGTGCTTGCACTGATGCCACAAAAGAGCTTATTGGAGGCATGATTGAAAAACAGGTTCTGCATTTGTAATTACAATGAGTATATCAGAGTTCAAAAGAGGGCTGGAGAGCGACTACTGCTATCATGCATAGTGAGGAGACACACAGGATCAAAACCAGGTGTCATGGTGTGCTGTGCAATTAGCTATCATGCCTGTTCCCATCTGGGATTCGTGGAGGAACATTGACCAATATGTTCTGCATATCGTGGAACCAGTCCTACTGCCTTTTTTTACTTGGTGCGGAGACGTGGTGTTCGAATAAAAATAATGCCCTCCCACACACACAGCCCGCTCTTCACTGTATCCAGGGACTCATGAGAGATAGATAGTAAATAGAAAGATATGAGGTACACTGTACGACCACTTTATTATAGATGCCCATCTAGTAGCTAATATCTGATCTTGGGCTCATATTATATTCGTCCACATGATCCAAGGGGTGGGAAGTTTTCAGTGTAGGAGACAATAAAAGGGGTTTTTACAGTATAAAAGACAGCAGATTGGTATATACAAATAAGCACATGATATCTCAGCATTCCATGACATCTCAATGATGGCCTGTATATAGGAACACTAGACACTATTGGGGCTGCTCATTCCTTTGCAGTAGGGTGACCAGCGTGGTCAGAGGCTACAGCAGGTATGTATGTAGCAGGCCCAGAGAGGATAGAGGAGTAGAAGACAGCAGTGATGGTAGCAATAATGATGGTAGTAGTTACAGTGGCGGTCCTCTCTCTGCCACTGCCTGGGGCCATGCAGTGATAGGAGGGCACACACTTTGTTCCCTCAGGGAACACTCTGGTTTTGGGGGCCCTATAGGATTTGGGGGAGGAAGGGAGGAGTCTCACAGATGGGAGATAGTGGGCACAGTCAAAGCTCCATCTGACGGCAGGTATGTATGAAGGTTCTCCAGCTTTCTCTCACAAGACACACTGGGGGATTAATTATTGGGGAAAGATAAAAATCCAGTGAGAGATGGGTGGTGCAGTAGTATTCTTCCAGTATGGGAGGATGGCTTTGGCTGTTAGAACTAATTGTGCCACTAAGGTCTTTTGAAATCAGATGGAAACTTGGGTGGAAGCTCCAGGAATATCAATGTTGGGCTTAGCATTGGAGCCTTAGGGCATAGTTTGGAGATAATACCCTCAACATCCTGCCAGAAAGTTTTAATTGCTTTATACTTCCACCATACAGTATATGCATCTAGGAGCTGGTTTGGAAAGGCAATTCCAGCATATGGAGGGAATGTTGCTGTCCAATTTGTTCAAAACAGCTGGAGTTTTATACTATTTGCTAACCGGTTTATAATTGGCTTCTTGAAACTTAATGCAGCAGGATGGCCTACAATAATTCCCATATAGTTGAAATTTCAGAAGAGGAGAGTTTCAAGTTTAGCTCTTTTTCTCCCAGGCTTCAATATAAGGGAAAGCTAAAATGGGAGGGAGAGTAATCAAAACTTTGTAGATTGTGGATTTAGTTTTAGGGGCTAGTGAGGATGAGGGTGCCACACACTCAAACCTAGTGAAATACATATATAAGGAAGTGAGCTTCAAAAGTTTCTTAAAGCCTGAAGCCAATTGAGAGTATGTGAGATAATTCAGGTCAGGAAAGTAACTGTAACTGTAAAGTCGGGAGGTCAGCAAAGGTGCCATCTACTAATACATCTCCCACTTTCTTCCTGTTTAAACCCTACTGAAGTTGTAGTCACATTGAAGAGTAGGGAACACTAATACCAATTAAGTCTTCCAGTTCTGTGTGGGGAGAAGGGTAAGAACGTATGGCAGTAGATTTATATAGCAAATCCCAGGTACGTAGGAGTGCTTTAGTTAAAATATTAAGCATAGGCATACAGCCAGGGAGAAGGAACGCCCAGGGAGAAAAGCTGATGTCTCCTCCCTGGTGTTCCGATGCTGTTGCTTAGCATACAGCGCGGAAGAATGTAACGGGGGCTGGAGCGGTGACCAAGTCTTTTGTGCTGTTCCTGTCCATAAAATGACAGCTGATAGAGGGTCATGTGACCAGGCAAAAAAAACTCCAGACACAGCATTGAGCCCCCTCCATTCATATACACTGTGCCTGCCATCTGCTCTTGTACTGCTGGAAGTTTTGCGCAAGAGATTTCTGTCTGGTCACATCACATGACCCTCCATCAGCGGCAATCTTGTGGATAGGACTAAGCTTGAGCGAATCGAGCTTCAGATCATAGATCTGAAGTCGATACGTAGAAAAACTTAGTTTGAAGTTCTGTTTCCGTATAGCATTAAAATGTATTTGCTCCGTGGAGGAAAACTTCATCTTGACTGAAGTTGTGCAAGACTTCGGTATTTCTATCTGCTTATTTAAAAACATTTTAAAATAGGAATCCAAAGTCGGGTTTGATACTGGCTGGTACCTCGGTACCAAAGCCCACTTCGGTTTCCTATTTTAATGTTGTTTTAATGATTTTGGAGGAGGTCAAGCCAAGCAAAGCAGTTTGAGGTGCTCAGCATTATGAATTGTTTGGGTGTAGCCAAAGTAAACGTCCAAAAGGCAATAGCCAGCAATATTGGATGCCATTACTTCTTAGAGTGTTGGTAACTGGTTTAAGTAAGTGCCTTTTAGTAAGTCACTGGAGAAATGTCTGGTTACATAATATCAGCAGAATTTCACACTTTCCTTAAAGGGGTTATCCAACTCTTTGAAACTGATAAGCTGTTTGAGAAGGCTCTGGCATTCCTGTGAGCACTGCAGCCTTCTCGTTGCTTACCCTAGGCCAGTAATGTCATGACCATCGGTCATGTTGTCTAGGCGCAGCTCTGGCTGGGTGTCTTGATGTCTGGAATTCAGAGTTCTGCAGAGCGAAGGATCCTCTGGTGGGCCAGATTGATGCTGCCTGGCCAGCTCGATCGCCAGATCTCTCCACTATTCAGAATGTCTGGGACTGGATGGGGCGACAGATCTCCATGCATAGCAGCCAACAAACACCTTGGCTAAACTACAGGTGTTTGTTGGCTTGGAATTAAGGATGAGCAAACCAGTTTGAACCAAACCGAGTTCAGTCCAAACTTTGCAATTTTTCAGACTGCAGATGAACCCGAATCGTTCCAGGTTAGTTTTGGACAAATCCACTAAAACTCAATTTTTGTGCAAATGGCGGGAAAAAAGCACTAAGGAAGAAGAAGAAGGGTTCTAACGTGACCCTGAGATGAAGTGGGGGAGGGGGCTTGGCCAATTGTCTCCCAGGCATACAGACAACCTTGATGAGCCAATCAGTGCTGCAGCAGGCAGCGAGGTACCCTAGAAGGACAAGCAGAACATCATTCTGTGCTGAGCTGTGAAAGAGGATGGTTGGGTATTACAGTGTCTGCAGGAAAACGATCATGCCTCAATCGTCCATTTACGTATTTTCAGTTTCCACATGATCGAATTAATATTTTTTTGTTGGGGGCGGTGCTTTCAATTTAATTAAGCAGCACATATACGTGATTACTGCAACAATACCCACGGTGTGGCAGCAATCTGCCTGTGTGTGTTAAGTTGAAATTGAGAGCCATCCCTCAATCATCCTGTTACCTATCTTCAGTTTTCACACGGTCGCAATTTAATGGCCTTCTGCATGCTCACTTGCTTTTCAGTGACAGGCATATCGTTGACATCAAGTGAATCAGGGCTGAGCATGATACCAAGCACAGCTGCTATACAATGTACAGCGATGTGCTAGGTAAGCTTCAAGAAAGTAGCGACACTCGCAGGAGCGCTGGTGCATAGGTGTGTCAGACCCCCACTGATCAGATACGGAAGACCTATCCAGAGGATAGAGAAACAAATGTGCAGGAGCAGCACTCCACGGTCCGTCCCTGTTGTAGGGAGTTGCAACAGCCCCGCACCAGCCGCGGATCCAATCAGCCAGAGAATACGTGAAAATCAAATAGCGGTGGCAGCATCTCCCATCATTCCATCTTTATTAGGACTTCACAGCATACAAAAAATCGGCAACGTTTCGGCTGTACAACAGCCTTTGTCAAGCATACAGCCGAAACGTTGCCGATTTTTTGTATGCTGTGAAGTCCTAATAAAGATGGAATGATGGGAGATGCTGCCACCGCTGTTTGATTTTCACCTATCCAGAGGATAGGTCATCAGTATAAAAATCTCAGAAAACGCTTTAAAAAAAATTGTGGTGCCTTTTAAAAGAAAATCTATATACATTTGGTATTGCTGTAATTGTTAAATAAAAAAAGTTAAACTTAACATGTCGATTGTACTGCATAGTGTACATAGTGAAAATGGGGGGAAGGGAGAAAAAAAATTAAAATAAAAAATAAAAAATAAAAAAAATTTCATCACTAACCCCCCCCCCCCCCAAAAAAAACAAAACGATATGTACCCCTAAAATGGTGTAATTGAAAAATACAACTTGTCCTGAAGAAACACAAGCCATCGTAATGCGGCTACACTGAAGGAAAAAGTTCCAGCTCTTGGAATGAGGAGATGAAAAGCAATTCTAGGACTTTACAGGGGTTGTCCCATTTAGACAATTTATCCCTTATCCACTGAGCACAAGAAAGGGGACAGTGCTCTACTGTTTAAATGGAGTCCCAGCTGCTCTATTCAGCTCTATGGGTCTGCTGAAGATAGAACAACGATAGAGATGAATGGATTGGTGGACACACATGCGTCTTCTGCTCCATTCAAATTAGGAGTATGTGCCCCCATTCTTATGATCGGTGGGGCCCAGCAGCTGGACAACCCAACACAATCAGGTCATTAAAGGGGCTAAAGATGGCTGTACTATTGTACAAAATAAGCGATTTTTACCTCTTGAGTCACCCCTATCCTCTTAGATTGTAAGCTCTTGTGAGCAGGGCCCTTACTCCTATTGCTTGAATTATTACTACTCTGTAATGCCTGGTCTTTGGTTGTATGTCTGTCCTCTGATTTGTAAAGTGCTGTAGAACATGTTGGTTTCTACAGCATGTCACTGAATAAGCTCTCTTTCTTTCAGAGCGTGAAACACACCCAGACATGACCTTTGTATTAGAGATAAAGTATTTTCTGAAATATGTCAGCTCCATATAAACAAGTGCGACAGTTATGCATCACATGACCCAGTAGTGCATCCTGGAATGTGTGAGTCACGACTACTACGCATTTCCATAACCTATAAAGATAGAAAAACTCTGCAATCTCTAAAAGCATTTGCTATGTCTTACTTTGAAAACACATATAGCAGAATAGAAGAAAGGCCTTCAACCAGTTGTATAGTGTCCAAAAGTCACACATTTTTACACCAGCAGCAATTTGCAGAAAAATGTGCAATTCTTCCTATTTTTACCATTTAAAAAAAATAAAAAAAACTGTATGGTACTTAGCATGAGGGGCCTGGCCTCCTGCGACCCATCAAACTTTACTGACTGGAATTTGGGGTAGCTCATAGTGGGTGTAGACTTGCTCCACAGGATAGGGGATAAGTATCAGATCGGTGGGGGTCCTACCGCTGGGACCCCCACCGATCACAAGAATGTACCCAGTAGAGCCCCCCTGAAATGGACACAGCAGCTGGTCGTAAATGCGCGCCGCCGCTCCTTTCATTTTTACAGCAGTTCCGGAGATAGCAGATTACTGTACTCAGCTATCTCCGGCTTTTCCATAGAAATGGAGCGGCTATGCCTATTTCAGAGGGGCTCCAAGTGTAACATCCCAGAGTATGTCACTAAAACTCTGTCACCCTGCCATATGATGTTGAAGTGTAAATGTGTTAACATCCTGTGTAATCTGACATTACATTTGTATTATATGGATTTATTGTGACTGTTTCATGTAATTTGCTGTAATTCTCAATGTACACCAGCAGGTGGCAGCAATATGTAAGCAGACCATGGTTAGTTAATAGATCTAGGCTGGAATAGACCATTCCAGGCTAGCTCCCCCCTTTCTGAGGAGTGGAATGTTCCCACATCCTACTTCAGGGGGACGAAGGAAAGTTCTAGGCAGTGTGAGCCACCCCCTTGCTGGGGTAGGCTGTGTTAGTAGGAGCTCCCAGAAACAGGGACCCCAACCAAGGATCCAAGCCTCGGCTGAGGCCCAGATCAACCTTCCCAGCCTGAGTCCCTTACCTCAGCTGGTAGACAGAGAAAGCAGCCATCTACAGAACTATCAGATCTTCAGGAAGCCACCATCATACCCTGCGAGCAGTCCTGTAAGTAAAGATCCAAAGATAAAGAGAAGATAAGTACCTCTTCAGCTAGTCAGACCCAAACCAAGCAGACCACAGACAGAGCAGAAGATAGATACCTGCCAGATTCTAATAGGCATATGACCAGATGCAGAATACATATAAATTCCTGCCACATATTGCCAAAACCTGCTGGGACCCTAGACTAAAGCTGTAACTTGTATGGATCAAAAGCTGCATATCATACTACCAAGTAAAGACAAGTTGGACCCTATTATCTGTGTGGATTTCCATCATTCCTCAATGACTCCTATTAACAGCACTCATTTTGTTGCATGTGAGCCAGGATACAGGAGTCCAGCCGTACCAAGGTAGGAGACACCGTTGACACTACCAAATCTGCTATACAGAGACATTATCCCCCTCTGGCATTCCTTACCTAGTACGTGAGCTCATAACATCTTAAAGGGCCCTGCTACAGTACCTGCGCAAGCTGCAACTGGCGTCACAAACTTATACACATATAAACTGACCCACTGCATAGCATTCCCACCGAACCAGTGTCCTGCTCATTGCACATGGAGTGTGGGGCCTCCTGTCACAGACACTCCCGTGACAAGTGCCAGGAGATCAGAGAGATTGGCAACACGTGGGTTTATCTGACTTGTTCCTTGTGCATTTGTTTCTGTGTTGTTTTGGCAATGACCACACCTCTTGCAGGTGTTGTTGGTTTAGTCATTTAACTTCTTCAGGACACAGGGCGTACAGGTACGCACTTATGTCCTGGTACTTAAGGACACAGGGTGTACCTGTACGCCCTGTGTATTTCTGATCACCGCCGCCCGGCGGGCAGTGATCGGAAGCCGGTGCCTGCTCAAATCATTGAGCAGACACCTCGGCTAAATGCGCGGGGGGTCCCGTGACCCCCCCATGTCGGCGATTGCCGCAAATTGCAGGTCAATTCAGACCTGCGGTTTGCGGCTTTTACCTATTGCGGTGGCGGCGGTGCCATCGGGTCCCCATGCGGCTGTAGGGGGGACCCGATGGCATGGAAGGCAGCGCGATGCCTAAGGAAGGCATCGCGCTGCCTTCCGGTGACGAGCCTGTGAGATCCAGCCCCCTGGATCTCACAGGCCGGAAGCTGTATGAGTAATACACACAGTATTACTCATACAGCCAATGCATTTCAATACAGAAGTATTGGAATGCATTGTAAAAGATTAGACCCCCAAAAGTTCAAATCCCAAAGTGGGACAAAAAATAAAGTGAAAAAAAAGTTGAAAAAATAAAGTGAAAAAAAAGTTGAAAAAATAAGTGAAAAAAAGTTGAAAAAATAAAGTGAAAAAAAAGTTGAAAAAATAAAGTGAAAAAAAAGTTGAAAAAATAAAGTTTTCCCCCCAAAAATTAAAAGTTTCAAGTAAAAATAAACAAAAACTTCATTTTCCCCAAATAAAGTAAAAAAAATTGGTAACAAATAGGGGGGGGGGGGGAGTATACATATTAGGTATTGCCGCGTCCGTATCGACCGCCTCTATAAACATATTACATGACCTAACCCCTCAGATGAACCCCCGGAAAAAATTAAAAATAAAAACTGTGCTAAATAAACCATTTTTTTGTCACCTTACATCACAAAAAGTACAACAGCAAGCGATCAAAAAGGCATTTGCCCACCAAAATAGTACCAATCTAACCGTCACCTCATCCCGCAAAAAATGAGGCCCCTACCTGAGACAATCGCCCAAAAAATAAAAAAACTATGGCTCAGAATATGGAGACACTAAATTACTAAAACATCATTTTTTTTGTTTAAAAAAGCTGTTATTGTGTAAAACTTACATAAATAAAAAAATAAGTATACTTATTAGGTATCGCCGCGTCCGTATCGTCCAGTCTATAAAAATATCACATAAGGCTACTTTCACACTAGCGTTCGGGGCTCCGCTTGTGAGTTCCGTTTGAAGGGGCTCACAAGCGGCCCCGAACGGATCCGTCCAGCCCTAATGCATTCTGAATGGATGCGGATCCGCTCAGAATGCATCAGTCTGGCTCCGTTTGTCCTCTGCTCCGCTCAGCAGGCGGACACCTGAACGCAGCTTGCAGCGTTCAGGGCTCCGCCTGGCCGTGCGGAGGCAAACGGATCCGTCCAGACTTACAATGTAAGTCAATGGGGACGGATCCGTTTGAAGTTGACACAGTATGGCTCAATTTTCAAACGGATCCGTCTCCCATTGACTTTCAATGTAAAGTCAAAACGGATCCGTTTGCATTATCATGGTAATGCAAACGGATCCGTTCTGAACGGATCTAAACGTTTGCATTATAGGTGCGGATCCGTCTGGGCACATACCAGACGGATCCGACCTAAACGCAGGTGTGAAAGTAGCCTTACCCAACCCCTCAGATGAACACTGTAAAAAATTTAAAATAAAAACTGTGCTAAAGCAGCATATACATCTATGATGTCCACACCTATAACTCGTAAGCCAGACAGGCTGCGATTTTTTCTTGTCCTGATACAGGCTCGGACTGACATAGTTTGCGATAGTAGGGGCTCTTCTGGCTGAGCTTTTAACCCCATCCGCAGCTATGTCTGTCCATTCTTTATCATATGCAAGAATAGGAAAGTGCTTCTTTACAATGTGACAGATTTGTGCGACATCTCTCCCACCTGCCAATTTGATTTATATAGGACGCTCCTGGATGTTAACAGGCTGGTCCGCGCTCTCACTCTCCTGCATGAACTGGCTATAAAATCATTAGCCTGGTTCCTTAGAACCTATGGGAATATTACGGCAGGGCTGGAGGAATATGTACTTCTGGTGGTCGACTTTCTCCTCAAGCGTAATTTTTTCATGTTCAATACCATTTTTTTTTTTGCTTGCAGGTCTCGGGGGTGTCGATGGGGGCCAAGTTCTCTCCCTCCATAGCTAACATTTTTATGGCATGGTGGGAGAGGAGCTTTCTCCTCATCGACACCCATCCATTTTGGCAATGCATTAGGTGGTATGGCCGTTACATTGATGACCTGATCCTTGTTTGGACGGGTGATGTGACGGACATACCGGCCTTTGGTTGCTACATCAATTCTTGTGTGGATACTATCTCCTTTAGTATCCATGATTCACAGGAAATTTCTTTTTTGGATTTGCGCTTGAGGGGGGATCCTTCCACCAATAAAATTCACACGTGTACCCATAGAAAACCTTTGGCAGGGAACACGACCTTACATGCCACATCGTGTCATCCCAGACATGTCATAGCGAACATACCGAGGGGTGAAATAATACGTGCAAGGAGGAACTGCACGGATGATAAAAGATTCGTGATTGAGGCTGAAAATATCGCCCATAGACTGCATAACAGAGCTTATGCCAGAAGTCAGGTTGAGGATGTAATACGGCAGGTGTTTGAGATTGAAAGAGGGTCTTTGATCTATCCAGTACGGGAGAGTGTGTCTAAGGGGAATGAACTCCGTGGTATAGTTGCTAACAAACAAAATATAAAACAAAAACTCTAAAATCTGTCACATTGTAAAGAAGCACTTTCCTGTTCTTGCATATGATAAAGAATGGACAGACATAGCTGCGGATGGGGTTAAATGCACAGCCAGAAGAGCCCCTACTATTGCAAACTGTCAGTCCGAGCCTGTATCAGGACAAGAAAAAATCGCAGCCTGTCTGGCTTACGACCAAAGGGAGTTATAGGTGTGGACATCATAGATGTATATGCTGCACCCATATGTCGATTTCTAACACTTTTGTCTCAGCTTCAAATGGCAGGATTTTCCAAATGAAAACATACCTTAATTCAGGGGCGTAACTAGAGGTGACTGGGCCCCACAGCAAATTTTTGTATAGGGCCCCCCCCCCCCCCGTGTAAACCCCGCTCCTTTGGCACGATCTAGACCAGACCAGGCTATTATATATATTATATACATACACGCACACTCTATCTGTCATCTAGTGTCATTCTATCATACTGTTGTGGGGGCCGTGTCAAAGTCTTAGGCCCCTTTGACACGGGCGACTTTTCCGCACGGGTGCAATGCGTGATGTGAACGCATTGCACCCACACTGAATCCGGACACATTCACTTCAATGGGGCTGTGTACATGATCAGTGATTTTCACGCATCAGTTGTGCGTTGCGTAAAAAATGGCAGCATGCTCTATATTCAGCGTTTTTCACGTAGCGCAGGCCCCACAGAAGTGAATGGGGCTGCTTGAAAATAGCATTGCATCCGCAAGCATTGCGGATGCAATGCGATTTTCACGGATGGTTGCTAGGAGATGATAGGGACCCGAACTTTATTATTTTCCCTTATAACATGGTTATAAGGGAAAATAATAGCATTCTTAATACAGAATGCTAAGTAACATGTGGCTTGAGGGGTTAAAAAATAATAAAATATTTAATTATTCACCTCATCCACTTGATCGCGCAGCCCGGCTCGTCTTCTTTCAGGACCTGGCAGGAAAAGTACCTTTGGTGACAACGTGGTGAGCGTGGTGACGTCGGAGCAGGTTCTGCTGAATGAAGATAGAAATCTTCTATCTTCATTCAGCAGGACCTGCGCCGACGTCACCACGCTCACCACCAGGTTGCTAGGAGATGTTGTTTGTAAACTTTTAGTTTTTTATCACGTGCATGAAAAACGCATCAAAACGCATTGCACCTGCGCAGCAAAAACTGAACGCAATCGTAGACAAAACTGACTGAACTTGCTTGAAAAAAGGTGCGAGTTTCACTGAATGCACCCTGAACGCATCTGGAGCCAACCCGTATCGTTCGTGTGAAAGGGGCCAGCCATTCCCGTATTGCGGACTGCATATGCGGATCAGCAATAAATAGGCACCCTTCCGTGTGCGAAACAGAATCACGGAACGGAACACTACATAAGCACTACGCAGTGCTTCCGTGGGGTTCCATTCCGCACTTCCGTTCCACCAAAAGATAGTACATGTCCTTTTTACAGAATTGTGCTTTCCTGGGTAATATACCCGGAGAGGTGAAGATGACATCACACGACACTGTATGTACAGCACAGGATGACCCCTGCTGTAGGAGAGGCGTCCATTCTATGTATTGCTGCAGAGCTGACACCGACTGTAGGCTGTCTCCATGGTCTGAGCCCCTGGTAACCAGTGGAGCAGCTAGAAATGACTGGGCCGCACAGCAAATTTTTAGACGGGCAGGCAGGCGTCATACAGTGGCATCTGATTCTTTAACATACATGTGTTTTTACTGGACTATGACGTACACGATACAAAAATGCAGTACTCCACGTTCTTGTATCCTGCACAATCCGGTAAAAAAAATGGAAACTTTTTTTTTTTTTGCAATGAAACTCTATGGTGAACGGATGTCACTGTTATGGCATCAGTATGAGGCATCCGAATACATTTTTTTGTATACGTTAAACGGATGGGAAAAACGTGATGTGAACCCAGCCTTAAATGTGGGACAAAAATGTGATGTGAACTAGCGGTGCATTGTACAGTTGTTGAAAAAACCGTACTCGCCTGCTCCCCGCCGCTCCGTGATCTTCCAGTCCCCATTCTGGCCTCATACTTGTGTCCCCAAGCTGCACATGGGCGCCCAGAGGAGTGTGGCATCAGATGGATAGGGGGCCTAGAGGGCAGGGCATCAGATAAGTAGGGGGCCCAGGACTGGGGGGGGGGCTTCTGAAAGGACAGCAGATGAATGGGGGGGGGGGGGGGGGCAAAGGACAGCAGATGAATGCAGCTGGGGGGGGGGGGGGGCTACATGAGATGCAGGACAGCTAGGGTTGGCAGGGATGAGCCTGGAATGTATGGGCTCCTGATAGTGACAGGCACAGCATCTTCTTTCTGCAGCACTTTCAGTCCCCCTCTCCCTCCTGTTACTGCCGACTACAGAGCAGTCTCTGTAGCAGAAGCTGGGCTGTACTAATAGTTAGGAGAGGGAGGGGGGACAGGATCTCCCTGTAGCACACTGTACTGAGCCCTGGCTGCACTATTAAGCCAGGCTCCTCTATTAATGGTCCGTGCTGATGGGCGGGGCTTAGCTCCCTGCTCTGCTCCGACATTCTAAAGCAGCAGTGAAGTGAGTGTAGAGGGGGTGTGGCCAGTCTGACTGTTTACTACTGCTCCGGGCCCCTTGTCAGCCCGGGCCCCGAAGCAGCTGCTTCCCCTGCTTCCCTGGTAGTTACGCCACTGCCTTAATTGTAACACAACTTTTGCAGTTTACTTTACTACATGCAGAAAATGCAAACTGCAATATGTGGGTTGCACCACCAATGCTATCAAAACCAGAATACGCAAACACATTTCCGATGTGCCCCACCATGGCAATCGCAATGTATCTGCAGTCAGTCTGCATTTTGCTGTCTGCCATGGCGGTGACACATCGGACTTGGTGGCACAGGGTATAGAAAGGGTCATATTGCCGAAAAGGGGAGGAGATTATAAAGGAAAGTTATTAAATAGAGAATCCTTTTGGATTTTCGCATTGAACACGCGGCAACCTGATGGTCTGAACAGACGTCTAAACTTAATTTTGCAACAATAAACCTATATTGTCAGTGTTCTTGCATCTCTTAATTAATTTTTCTCTCTCAAAGAACTCTCTCCGTTATTCTTGTTTCCTATGGCCATTACATGTTTTATGTATTTTTGTACAGGCTTTGTTATTGTCTAGTGTGTGGTTTCTATTTTTCTTTATTTTTTTTCATGAGAAGTCTTTGTTCATAGGCGTGGCAAGTATTAGAGGGTGTCTTCAGTCATGTGACCACAATCAGTGAAAACAGGTGCAGTCCCTCTATAAATACTGCCACTTTTTAATGTCGTGTTGTGTCATGAGTAAGGGCGTGAATGGTCTTCAGTAGCCCGAAACGCGTAGACAACGACTTTGTAACTGTAAACTGGAAAGTGATTTTACCGCAAGCAAAGTAAACTATTTCCTTTACTTAAGTGGAGCTGGATTTCTTGAACCACATTGTACTATTTTCTCACTTAGTTTTGAATTAGGTCAGTCCTTTTATTCATCGTTTGCGGTAGAAATAAAGGGTAAATTCAAACACCTTTTTCCTAACATTGGACTAGGCCTCTCTTTGTTTTTATGAGTGTCATGGTCTTACCTTCCTGCTGTTCTCCTTCGTTTGACATGTGCTGGCGGCCATCTTGGTTTCTGGGTTTCTTGTAGCCTTCCACCCTGCGGCTCCTCCTTCCCACTGGAAGGAGCTGGATGCCTAGCTCATATATATAGGAGGTCTGTGGCTTCAGTTCCTTGCTTGGTCCTCTTGTGTTCACATGCTTCTAAGACTGCTGCTGCTTCTGGTTCCTGATCCTGGCTTCGTCTGACTACCCTGCTGGTTCCTGATCCTGGCTTCGTCTGACTACCCTGCTGGTTCCTGATCCTGGCTTCGTCTGACTACCCTTCTGGTTCCTGACCTCTGGCTTCGCAAAGACTCTGCTCGGTTTCACCATCCGTTTGGACTTTTGCTTTACAGCTTTATTTTCAATAAAGCCTTCTTATTTTCACTTATCTATTGTTGTACGTCTGGTTCATGGTTCCGTGACAATGAGCAGGGATGGAAGGATAATAACTTATTTCTTCACTACATGCTGGAGATTTCCTTCCATTCTCCTGGGCATATGAAGGAAAGTAGGAGTCTTTTTCTTCACTTAGTACAGATTTGAACCTATGAATACTCTGATTCATATCCTCTTCGTGTACTCTGAGTCTGGCTTCTATGATCTTAACTTCTTTCTGCCTTTCAAGACTTTTCAATTCAGCTTCCATTTGATGGCGATGTGCCTCCATTTCAGCTTCCATTTGATGGCGCTGTGCCTCCATTTCAGCTTCAATTTGATGGCGCTGTGCCTCCATTTCAGCTTCCGTCTGATGACGTTGTGCAATCATTTCAGCTTCCATCTGATGGCGTTGTGCATCCTTTTCAGCTTGCTTTTAAGCCATCAGTTGACTCTGCGCATCGATGGCAGCTTCTATTTCAATTTCTGCTTTCTTGACAGCAAGTTGTTCACCTAATTCCTTTCTTTTGGCTGAAGTATTTGAGGACTCTGATATGTGGGTGGCACTTCTGCTAGCGAAGGAAGTCACACTTGAGATTGTGGTTCCTCCTAAGGACCTAGTATAGTCTCTCATAAAAAGCTTGTTCATTCTACTTCTTGCTTTACTTCATCATAGTTTGCTGCAGATGATAGTTCTCTCATGAGCTTTACTAAATATTTAGTGACCGCAGTACGTGTCCATGTTCCTTACAATATCCTGGGAAGGTGTCGTAAGTGACCGCAGGTTGACATATGCTGCCATAAGCTCCGATTCAGATTCTTCTACCGTCTCTACCATATCACTGAAGTTCCTTTTTATACTTTCTTGCTTTAGCTTTCTACGAATGTCTTTAATGTATGACTTCCACTTCTCATACATTCTGGCGAACTTTTTTCCTTTTAATGCTGCTTCTTGCTCCCAATTTTTCAGCATCTTTGGGGTCGGTTTTCTGGCACGTGATGAACATCTTAGTTCAGCTGCTTTGGCTATATTTCTTTGAGGCAAGACTAATGCTGCAAAAGACAGACAGGTTCCCTTGCTGTTCAACTTCGACTCTATCTATCTTTGCATTCTCTAACAGTGGCATGGTAATACTAGGCTCAGACATTTTACTTTAAATGCTTTAACAATCAATACAAATATTAAGAGTCCTACACCACAACAGTTTCCATCCATATCCCGTCAAAAAATCTGTGCCTTATGGGCAATTTATCAGGTTGAGGTGCATAAATAGCAAAGATGAAGGATATATAAAACAAGCACTGCATTTGAAAGAACGGTTATTGCAGAGAGGCTACCCTGAACATTTATTGGATGAGAACATAAAAGAGGTTGAGAAATT
This sequence comes from Bufo bufo, assembly GCF_905171765.1. NCBI lineage: Eukaryota > Metazoa > Chordata > Amphibia > Anura > Bufonidae > Bufo > Bufo bufo. The sequence goes on from NC_053392.1 coordinate 250,123,042, forward strand.
GTCCCAAGATGAGTTATTAGCAGGAAAAAGAGGGATTGGTAGGAATGGGCAACAGGAAAATAAAAATAACAACAAAAAGAGATGTGTATTTTCATTCAAATTTAGCCCAATGGCTAATTCTATACGCACAGCAATATTTAAGCACTGGGATATCCTGAAAAAAGATGGGAGTCTGAGAGGCATAGTGGATGATAAACCGTTAGTCACGTATAGACGCAGTCACACAATAAAAGATAGGATTGTGAGAAGCAGATTTTTGGGAGAAAAAAAGACTAATTGGTTGCAGGAGAGGTTGCCGGCTGGTAACTATAAATGTGGCAGTTGTTCGCTATGTGAACATAATTGCCCAAAAAAGATTGTCAAAATAGGTCCCATCACAAAAAGGATCACTAGTTTCATAAACTGTAGAAGTACTTATGTAGTATATGTTTTGATGTGTGATTGTGGCCACTTCTATGTGGGAAAGACCATCAGATGTTTATTTGAGAGGATCAGGGAACACTTTAACTCTATAAAGACAGGAAAAGGTTGCACCAGACTAATTGACCATGTGAGAAAGGTACATGGAGGTAATGTGAAAGCACTGCAGTTTGCTGGGATAGAGACTGTCCCATACCCAGTTCAGGGAGGAGACAGACACCGCACCCTTTTGCAAAAAGAAGCAAAGTGGATCATTTGTACAGGAGCAACAGGTCAGCTTGGTCAGAATGACCACAACGATTTAAATGCGTTTTTGTAATATTGTATCTTTGTTGTAACATGTTTATCAATGATCTCTTGTGTGCACGGCGCCTGGTTGTTGTGGGTTACCATGGCAACCTGATGCCGGGGTATAAGAGGTCAGCACGTATGGGCGTGCACCTGTAGTGGCCTGAGGAAGCACGATCACTCGTGTGCGAAATGTCCGTCGCCACTGGTATGTGAATCTGGCTAACTGCTACCTTGCCGCATGAAGCACTTGTCTGCTTGAAATAAAGAAGCAAATGAACCATTGGTGAGTGCTGCCTATTTTTTCTTGATCTCAGTTTGCAAGTTTTTCCCTTTTAATGCTGCTTCTTGCTCCCAATTTTCCAGCATCTTTGGGGTCGGTTTTCTGGCACGTGATGAACATCTTAGTTCAGCTGCTTTGGCTATATTTCTTTGAGGCAAGACTAATGCTGCAAAAGACAGACAGGTTCCCTTGCTGTTCAACTTCTACTCTATCTTTGCATTCTCTAACAGTGGCATGGTGATACTAGGCTCAGACATTTTACTTTAAATGCTATAACAATCAATACAAATATTAAGAGTCCTTTCCCTTTAAATGCAATACTGACAAATGCAGAAATAAGTGACTGTCACTTTTAAATACAGCAGTGATAAATGCAGGCAATAAATGACTTTCACTTTAAATGCTTTAGAGTCCGTGTACTACAAACTGTCCTTTGTTTTTATTTAAAGTCTCTAATTTCTGAACACAAAAAAAAAAAATGTCTCTTTATGTCAAAGCCTATATGTAATGATAAGTAATAAAAGGCATTTGAGGAGTGGCGTCATTGGTTTGAAGGGGCGATTCATTCGATCACGGTGTTCACTGATCACAAAAAACTGGCTTACCTGCAGTCTGCCAAACGACTGAACCTGAGACAAGCCAGGTGGTCATTGTTTTTCACCAGATTCTATTTTACTGTCACCTATCGTCCTGGGGTGAAGTACTTCAAGGCGGATGCCTTTTCACATAGTTTTCCTGGAGGTGGTGATTTTGAAAATCCTAGTCCCATACGGTCTAAAGGAGTGGTGATATTCGCTCTTTACCGACCTTTAGGTGAAGGTGTTAGAGGCTCAGTGTGACGCACCGGATTCGTGTCCCTCTGGGAAACTATTTGTGCTTCCGGAATTGCATTACAAGGTATTTGAGGAGCATCATTGTACGGTTCTTACTGCGGTGTCCCACCCTGGAAGCAGATCCACTGCCGACCTCATATCTCGTAGATTCTGGTGACCGGGGTAGCGTAAGTGTGTTAAGGACTGTGTCAGCCTGTACCACCTGTGCACGTGCTAAGGTGACACATACTTGGCCTTCCGGATCTTTACTTCCATTACCTATCCCATAAAGACCATGGACTCATGTATCCAAGGATGTTATCACTGATCTTCCTAACTCTTCAGGAAAGACAGTTTTCCCTTACGTCCTACCAGCAGCACAGATGGGGTTAACTGCCCCTGTGGACTGGTAGGACCGGCGGAATTTTTAATGAGCCCAAGCACCAATAAACGATCTTCAGCTCCCTGAAAGGGAGGAGATCACCCCCCAGCCCACCGTGTTTTTTTCTGTCCTTTGGACAGGTGGACTGGCGTGTCGCTCCCGCCCCTCTGGGGTGGCTCCCGCCCCTCTTCTTCCGCCTAGGTTTCGGCGTCTCTGCGGTGTCCCGTTCTCTCCTTGCCGCATGTGTGGGGCGGGGCTTCCTCTTTTTAAGCGCCCAGAGCCTGTCATTCAGTGCTCTGGTTGCACCGCTTTCACAAGCTAGCTCCAGAGTTCCCTGTGCTTTGATATATTCTAGTAATATATTGCTTGGCTTGGGTTTTTTTCTTCAACAGCTCTATTTCTTCAGTGCTGGTGGGCGCCCATATGGTCTCGTTTTCACCTCCACCTGGTGTTTGTAGGTGTTATGACCTGTTTGTTCTTTTCTTTACAGTTATGGCTTCCCCTAAGGATTCTGATCAGCAGAAGTCCGGGGCCAAAAAGAAGCATTTGGCCTGTTACGATTGTAACACACCTTTGGATGACAACTGCCCTTACTCAAGGTGTGAGAGTTGTCGCACACAGGCATCCACGGAACCCACGATGCAAGAGATGTTCCAGTGGACAAAGACCTACGTGGATGATTCCATTAAGGGAGTGGTGCGCCTGCTTAATGAGAGGCTACCAGGATCCTCTCAGACTCCCATGGAAGTGGCTGCACCGGTCGAGAGACCTACTCCCTGTTCAGTGGGGTCTTCTTCTGAGGAAGAAGAATTAACTTCTTGCTTTTTTCCTCCAGAGAAAACGCAGAAGTTACTGAAGTCCATCAGGTCGGGGGACCAGGATGTTGACATGGGGGAGTCCTCCGATCCCGCCGCACGGACACAGCGTGTCTTTAGAGCGGATGAGACCCTTCTCTCTGTGATGCGTACAGAGTAGAGAAAGCCTGAAAAAGGCCCGGTCCTTACCAGGAAGTTTAAGCTCATGTACCCGATGGCTAAACCCTTGGTGGAATCGTGGGGTTCCGTTCCCAAGGTGGACATGGCTATAGCCAAGTTGTCCAGGCGCACTCTGGTCCCTGCAGACGATGGGTCTAGTCTGCAGGACCCTCTAGACCGGAGGGCAGAGTGCACCCTTAGAAGGGGTTACGCGGCGGCTGCTGCCTCCGCATCGACATTCATTGCGGCCACGAAAGTAGCCTCCTTCTTACGCTCTAAACTTAATCAGATCCAGACAGACGTGGATCAGAGCATTTCTAGAGACGACATCTTGACAGCTTTTAAGTCAGTCAATCTGGCTATGGATTTCCTGTGTGATTCCACCCAGATGCAGCTGAAACTGGCTGCCAAAACTATGGCTCTAGTTTCAGCTGCCCGCAGACCACTATGGCTGAAACCATGGATCGCGGACAACGCGTCCAAGTTTAATCTATGTGGGCTCCCCTTCGAACCGGATAGGCTGTTCGGGTCCGAATTGGACAAGATCATGGAGGGACTCTCCGACAAGAAGGGGAAGAGTCTCCCCCAGCAGCCCTTTCGGGGACGCCCTAGACAGGATAAGAAGGGCGGAGGCCATTCAGGGCAGCAGGCTAGGCGCAGAGATTGGGGGGGGGGCGTCTCGTAGATTCTCGAGACGCTCCCGCAAACCCACCAGGGAGGCAAAACCCTCCTGACTATGGGCCTCCTCGAGGCTCTTGGATAAGCCCTGCTGCCCCTGCAGTATCTCCTCTAGACTTTCCCGTACCCCTCCCCCAGATTCCCGTGGGGGGCCGTCTCTCCCACTTCAAAAACTTTTGGGCCCAGTTGATCGCAGACCCCTGGGTTCAGGATATAATTTCTGCCGGGTACCGGGTAGATCTTATCTCCCTCCCCCCAGAGAGATTCATCGCCACGCGAAACTTCGGGTCTGCCAAACAAAAGATCCTAGAGTCATATATTCAGGACTATATCTCCAAGGGAGCCCTGGAGGAGGTGCCGGCAGGGGAGAGAGGCCTAGGGATTTATTCTCCAGTGTTCCTGGTTCCCAAGAAGACGGGAGATCTCCGGATGATCATCGACTTGAGATTCCTCAATCGATTTATAAGGAAAACCAGGTTTCGGATGGAAACCATAAGGTCAGTCAGCCATATCCTCAACCCTGGGGACGTCATGGCTACTCTGGACCTCAAGGATGCGTATCTTCACATCCCGATCCATTCCGCTTCCTGGAAATTCCTCAGGATCGCGGTCCAGATTTTAGGGGTTCGCAGGCACTTTCAGTTCACCGCGCTTCCCTTCGGAATATCTTCCGCCCCCTTATCTTCACCAAGGTGGTGGTGTCGGTGGTGGCAGCTTTGAGACTTCAAAGACTGACTATTATTCCTTATCTGGACGATTGGCTCTTCATAGCCTCTTCAGTTCCGGTCCTTACCCACCATCTTCAGATCGCAATCTCCTTTCTCCTCCGCCTGGGCTGGATTATCAACTGGCAGAAGTCGAATGTGAACCCATCGACTTCAATCCATTATTTAGGATTCGTAGTCGACTCTGTGGAGATGTCCCTCCGGTTGACTCTAGAAAGGAGAGCGCGGATTCAGGACCTAGCAAGAGTCCTTTTTGTCCCTCGTCGAGTCTCTATTCGGACTCTCATGAGAATGCTGGGGCTCATGTCAGCGGCTGCGGACGCAGTCCCTTGGGCGTTATGGCACCTCCGTCCTCTTCAGTCGGAGGTCTTACACTTATGGAACGGCAGCCCTGCGGGGCTAGATTCCCTGTGCTCCCTGTCTGGTCAAACCCGGAATTCCCTCAGATGGTGGTTTCAGCTACCAGCAGGGAAGTCTATGACCCAACCAGCTTGGGTCATATTGACTACAGACGCGTCCCTTGTAGGCTGGGGCACTCACCTGGACGGATCCCCAGTACAGGGATCTTGGTCTCCTCTGGAGCGGCGTCTCTCTTCCAATCTTCGCGAGATGCGAGCTATCCGGCTAGCCCTCCTTCACTTCGCCCCTCAGATCCGGGGCAAAGCAGTGAAAGTCCAGTCAGACAATATGACTGCGGTTCTCTATATAAACAAGCAGGGAGGCACAAGATCATTGCCCCTTCTGTCAGAGATCGGGGTAATTCTTCGGTGGCCAGAGATGAACCTTTCCCATCTATCTGCCACTCATATTCGAGGCTCCCTCAATATGATAGCGGACCGCTTAAGTCGAGGATTACCGACCATGGAGTGGTCTCTGCATCCGGAGATCTTCAGGCAGTTAGTTCACAGATGGGGTATGCCAGAGGTGGATCTCATGGCAAACAGGTTCAACGCCAAGGTGCTGAGGTTCTGTTCCCTGTACAGGGAAGACAACCCCCTGGTGATAGATGCTCTGTCGATACCGTGGAGGTTCAGGCTGGCTTACATCTTCCCTCCATTTTCCATGATACCGAGGGTATTGATGAAAATCCGTCAGGATCAGGCCTCGGTAATAGCCATCATACCGTTCTGGCCCAGGAGATCCTGGTTTACCCAGCTCATTCAGATGAGTCGGGGACAATACTGGAGACTCCCCCCCGGAGCAGACCCTGGTGTCGTGGGACACTCACCTCTGCCCAGATCTGCACAGGTTCAACCTGGCAGCCTGGAGGTTGATCAGTCCCTTCCCAACATAGAAGGGCTTTCCGAGTCGGTCCTGAGAACTTTGTCGCATTCCAGAGCAGAGTCTACAAAGAAGGCCTACTCCAGGATCATGAGAATCTTCGTGTCATGGTGTGATTCCAAACAGGTGGCGTCTGCAGATCCGCCCCTTCCTGCGATACTACAATTCCTTCAAGATGGATTAGATAGAGGTCTTTCTCCAGCTACCTTGAAGGTACAGATTTGTGCCATCTCGGCCTGTCTCAACAGGCCACATTCTCGGGACCCACTCATCAAACGCTTCCTGAAGGGAGCTGAAAGACTAAAGCCTACTATACTGAAACCTATTCCCCAGTGGGATCTTTCAGTAGTGCTCAGGGGGCTAGCATCTCCCCCCTTCGAGCCATTGGAGGAGGTGGAATTCAGATTTTTGACTTTAAAGATGGTTATTCTTCTGGCTGTAGCTTCAGCCAAAAGGATCTCTGAATTGCAGGCTTTTTCTGCAATTCACCCTTATATTATCTTCCTACAGGACAGAGTACTCCTGAAGTTTTTACCCTACTTCAGGCCTAAGGTGCCTACCTTCCAAAATATCAACCAGGTAATCTCTTTACCAGTTTTGTTTTCAGCCTCCTCCTCTGATACTCCAACAAGAGACCCGCTGGATATTTCAAGGTGCCTCCAGGTCTATGTGGATAGATCCAGAGAGTTCAGGATAGACGAAAATCTCCTCATCCTGTTTGCCGGTAAGTCTAAAGGCCGTAAAGCGTCTAAAGCTACCATTAGTCGCTGGATCAAGGAGGCCATTAGGGAGGCTTTCGTCTCCCAATCCCTAGATCCTCCGGAGTTTGTGAGAGCCCATTCTACTAGGGCTGTCTCCACCTCTGTTGCGGAGAGAAGACTTCTCCCCTTAGAGTTGATCTGTAAGGCGGCCTCCTGGAGCTCTGAGTCAACCTTCATCTCCCATTATAGGATAGATGCTAGGATGGCAGAGTTTTCGGCTTTTGGGCAGACAGTTCTTAGTTCTGCCAGGCATGAGGACCCTCCTTAGGGGATTCTTCTTGCTATCTCCTCATCTGTGCTGCTGGTAGGACGTAAGGGAATCGTTCATTTCTAACGATAATTTGTTTTCCCTTAGTCCTAACAGCAGCACACAAATATCCCACCCTAAATACATTATGCTTGTTAAAAACACGGTGGGCTGGGGGGTGATCTCCTCCCTTTCAGGGAGCTGAAGATCATTTATTGGTTCTTGGGCTCATTAAAAATTCCGCCGGTCCTACCAGTCCACAGGGGCAGTTAACCCCATCTGTGCTGCTGTTAGGACTAAGGGAAAACAAATTATCGTTAGAAATTAACGAATTCTGGTGGTAGTTGATCACTTTAGTAAAATGGTGCACTTTATTGCTTTACTACTTGCAGGATGACAGGCCGAACTGGATGGACAAATGTCTTTTTTCGGCCTTATGTACTATGTTACTAGGCCTACCTAATGCTAAAACACTTGCACAAGTATTTGTTGACAACATTGTGAAACTTCATGACATTCCCTCTGACGTGGTCTCAGATTGTGGGACTCAGTTGGTTTCTAGGTTCTGGAAAGCGTTCTGTACTCGAATAGGGATACAACTGTCCTTTTTTTCAGCTTTTCATCCTCAGTTGGACAGATGGAGCGCACTAATCAGAGTCTGGAGACTTACTTGACATCTTTTGTATCTGAGAACCAGGAGGAGTGGTCTTCCTGTAGTGTCCCACTAGGTAAATGTGGGCACTACACAAGGGTCAATTGGGCCACGTGGTACTCCTACTCCTGAGGGACAGTGGCAGTGTATTTCACAGTACATTTTAATGTGTATTTATGTGTATTTTTCCTGTGATATGTGCAGCAGGCCTATTATGGTGTAATTTAACATCATAGACACTAGAGGGAGCAAGGGAGCACCTAATATATATAGCTAGGCCCAGACAGGAAAGGGTAGTGTAGTCCAGGGGGCTAGTAAGTGCAGTCTAGCCTGCCTGTAGTTCCTGAGCCTCTGTTAGCTCAGAAGATTCACCCCAAGAGAAGGGTTTGCCTCCTGGGAGAAACCTGCAGATCCCTAGCCAGAGCAGAGCCAGTGTTCCAGCTAGTCAAGTAAGCTGAAGGGCAGAAGGATCATTAAACTAAAGCAAGGGATATATACCTGAGGAGGATTGCTACCAAGGATAAAAGCCAGCATTAGGGCATACGGGCCTTGGGATACAGACAGCCAGGATATCTGAGGAATAGTGCAGCCTGGTCTGTGAGTGTTGATTTTACCCTGTGAGTATCTTGCAAAGAACATTACCTGCCATTGATGTAAAGCCTGCTATTGATTACTGCTGCAAAGTGGAACTGAATTCAAAGTGTAAAAAGTTTAACTGTTTCCAGTAAAGAAAAGTTTGGTTCCCCCCAACAACATGTTCCTCACTTATTGCTACTACCAATCAGTGTGCCACAGTTACAGGCACTGGCGTCACGAACCCTAAATGGACCTTGCCCTAGGCACATTAAACATCTGCAACATCCAGGGCACCTCACCCACCATCAGGCCTGGTCCCTATATACAGAGTGCCCCCAGAGGACTTCTGTGCCAGCCTCTCCATCACTGCTGTACGCCTGCCCAGGGTCTTCCTACAAACTGTGAGTAACCCTTAGCAACCCTTGTTTGCCTAAGTAACCGTGACCTCACATCGCTACACCCTGCAGGGCTGCGTACTGCATTCCTTTTTGTTTTTGCCAGAGTTTGCCATAAACAATTGTAGTCAGGAGTCCACTGGTGATTCGCTGTTTATTGGGGCATATGGGTTTCACCCGCAGTTTGGCAAATTTTCTTGTTCTGATTCTTCTGGTATCCCTGAGTAAGAAAGTTTTTCGTCATCATTGTCATAGGGCGAAAAATTCTAAATAATTTGAAGAATATGGGCAACAAGTATAAACGTGTGGCTGACAACAAAAGTATGAATGGTCCGGACCTAATTGTGGGTGATTCTGTGTGGCTGTCCACCAGAAACATTAAGTTGAAGGTACCTTCTTGGAAGTTGGGTCCAAGATTTATTGGTCCATATAAGATCACTGCTTTCCTTAATCCTGTAGCTTTTCGTCTTGAACTTCCCCAGGCCCTGAAAATTCATAATGTGTTTCACAAATCTATGTTGAAAAGATATGTTGAACCTTTTGAGCTGTCTTCCTTGCCACCCACTCCTGTGATGGTGGATGGTAGTTTGGAATTTCAGATCGCCAAGATAGTCGACTGTCAAGTTCTCCGTAGAGCCCTTCGGTATCTTGTCTACTGGATAGGTTATGGACCAGAAGAGAGGATGTGGGTACTAGCATCTGACGTGAATACCAGTCGCCTGGTAAGAGCCTTTGACAAGTCTCACCCAGATAAGGTCGGCACTGGGTGCCCGGAGGTCACCCGTAGAAGGGGGGTTACTGTCACGGACACTCCAGTCACAGGTGCCAGGAGATCAGAGAGATTGGCAACACATGAGTTAATCTGACTTGTTCCTTGTGAATAATTTATTTTTGTGTTGTTTTGGCAATGACAACACCTCTTGCAGGTGTTGTTGGTTTGGTCATTTAACCCCTTCAACCCCAGGCCTGTTTTCACCTTCCTGCCCAGGCCATTTTTGCAAATCTGACGTGTCACTTTATGGTGGTGATAACTTTAAAACGCTTTTACTTATACAGCCCATTCTGAGATTGTTTTCTCGTCACATATTGTACTTCATGACAGTGGTAAAAATAATTAAAAAAAAACAACATTTTTATTCATAAAAAATACTAAATGTCCAGATTTCAATTTCTCTACTTTTATAATAGAGAGTAATACCTTCAAAAAAATAGTAATTACTTTACATTCCCCATATGTCTACTTCATGTTTGGATCATTTTGAAAATTACATTTTATTTTTTGGGGACGTTAGAAGGCTTAGAAGTATGGAAGCAAATCTTGAAATTTTTCGGAAAATTTCCAAAACCCACTTTATAAGGGCTTTGTGAGGATAATAGAAACCACACAAAAATGACCCAATTTTAGAAACTAGACCCCTCAAGGAATACAAAACTGATTTTACAAACTTTGTTAACCCTTTAGGTGTTCCACAAGAATTGATGGAAAATGGAGATGAAATTTCAGAATTTCACTTTTTTGGCAGATTTTACATTTTAATCCATTTTTTCCAGTAGCAAAGCAAGGGTTAACAGCCAAATAAAACTCAATATTTATTACCCTGATTCTGTGGTTTACAGAAACACCCACATATGATCGTAAACTGCTGTACGGGCACACGGCAGGGCGCAGAAGGAAAGGAACGCAGTGTTTTTTGGAAGGCAAATTTAGCTGAACTTGTTTTTAGATGCCATGTCCCATTTGAAGCCCCCCTGATGCACCCCTACAGTAGAAACTCCAAAAAGTGCCCACATTTTGGAAACTACGGGATAAGGTGCCAGTTTTATTGGTACTATTTTGGGGTACATATGATTTTTTTATTGCTCTAAATTAAGTTTTTTGTGAGGCAAGGTAACAAAAAAATTGATGTTTTGGCACAGTTTTTATTTTTACAGTTTTTTACCTGAGGGATTAGGTCATGTGACTTTTTATAGAGCAGATCGTTACGCACGTGGCAATACCTAATATGTCTACTTTTTCTTATTTATTTAAGTTTTACACAATAATAGCATTTTTAAAACCGAAATAATGATATTTTAGTGTCTCAGTCATAGCTTTTTTATTTTTTGACAGATTCTCTCAGGTAGGGTCTCATTTTTTGCGGGATGAGGTGACGGTCTGATTAGTACTATTTTGGGGGGCATACGCCTTTTTGATCACTTGCTTTTGCAATTTTTGTGATGCAATGTGACAAAAATGGCTTTTTTTTACGGGGTTCACCTGAGTGGTTAGGGCATGTAATATTTTTATAGAGCTGGTTGTTACGGACGTGACAATACCTAATATGTATATTTTTTTTAACGTATTTCACTTTAGCACAATAATAGCAGTTTTTAAAAAAAAAAGTGTTGTTTTTGTGTCTTCATGTTCTGAGAGCTATATTTTTTTTTATTTTTTGGGCGATTGTCTTAGGTAGGGGGGGGATGAGTTGACAGTTTTATTCAGACCATTTTGGGGGGCATACGCCTTTTTGAACGCTTGGTGTTGCACTTTTTGTGATGTAAGGTGACACTTTTTTTTTTATGGCGTTTATCGGACAGGGTGGATCATGTGATATATTTATAGAGCCGGTCATTACAGACGCGGCAATACCGAATATGTGTGGGTTTATTTTATTTTTTTTCAGTTTTTTATTATAAAATAAGGGGAAAGGGGCGTTTATTTTTTTCTTTTTTACTTTATTAATTTTATTACTTTATTAATTTTATTAAAAACACTTTTTTTTCACTTTACTTTATTTATGACATTCACTTTTGGGGGTCTGATCCCCTCTGCAATGCATTACAATACATCTGTATTGTAATGCATTGCCTGTTAGTGTATGACACAGTCATACACTAACAGGTTGCCTAAGAGACCCAGCCTGAGGCACCCATAAAAGGAAGGGCTGCCTTGTGTCGCATTGGGTCCCTGCCACAGCAGCGCAGGGACTCGATGCGATCGTTCACATGACACAAACCTCTTCTATGTCGCGGTCAGCGCGGACCGCGGCATAGAAGGAGTTAATCCGCCGGCATCAGCTTTTACAGCGATGCCGGCGGATACAGCAGGGGCCCGGCTACCACGGACTGCCGGGCCCCTGCAGTGATCAGTCTGCGCTATTCAGTGGTTCCCATGACGTAACAGTACGTCAAAAGTCGTGAAGGGGTTAATGTCCCCTGTTTATTACTGCTTACCCCTTCAGGGGGTGCGGTTTATAGCTTCAGTTTCTGGCCTGCTGGTTGTTGGATCTCGGTTGAGCTCCTGGTGCTGCCTTTGCTCCACGTGAAATTAATAGGGAACCTGTCACCTGGATTTTGTGCATAGAGCTGGGGACATGGCCTGCTAGATGGCCACTAGCACATCTGCAATACCCAGTCCCCATAGCTCTCTGTGCTTTAATTGTGTAAAAAAACGTTTTGATCCATATGCAAATGAACCTGATATGTGTCCTGTGTCCGGAGAGGAGTCCAGCGGAAAGGAGCCCAGCACCGCCCCACATCCTCCGAAACTCCTCCTTGCTTGCTGACGTCACAGAGCTAGAGCGCCGAAATCTCGCAATGCGCGACCTAGCGCATGCGTAGTTCGTTCCCTGTGCTGATGCTAGCACAGGGAATGAACATGATGCCGACACTGCGCATGCGCTAGCTCGCACATCGCGAGATTTCGACGCTCCAGCTCTGTGACGTCAGCCAGCAAGGAGGAGATTCGGAGGACGCGGGGCGGTGCTGGGCTCCTTTCCGCTGGACTCATCTCCGGACACATATCAGGTTCATTTGCATATGGATCAAAACGGTTTTTTAACACAATTAACCACTTCAGCCCCCAGTGCTTAAACACCCTGAAAGACCAGGCCACTTTTTACACTTCTGACCTACACTACTTTCACCATTTATTGCTCGGTCATGCAACTTACCACCCAAATGAATTTTACCTCCTTTTCTTCTCACTAATAGAGCTTTCATTTGGTGGTATTTCTTTGCTGCTGACATTTTTACTTTTTTTGTTATTAAATCGAAATTTAACGATTTTTTTGCAAAAAAATGACATTTTTCACTTTCAGTTGTCAAATTTTGCAAAAAAAAAACTACATCCATATATAAATTTTGCTCTAAATTTATTGTTCTACATGTCTTTGATAAAAAAAAAAATGTTTGGGTAAAAAAAAAAAATGGTTTGGGTAAAAGTTATAGCGTTTACAAACTATGGTACAAAAATGTGAATTTCCGATTTTTGAAGCAGCTCTGACTTTCTGAGCACCTGTCATGTTTCCTGAGGTTCTACAATGCCCAGACAGTACAAACACCCCACAAATGACCCCATTTCGGAAAGTACACACCCTAAGGTATTCGCTGATGGGCATAGTGAGTTCATAGAACTTTTTATTTTTTGTCACAAGTTAGCGGAAAATGATGATTTTTTATTTTTTTTTTCTTACAAAGTCTCATATTCCACTAACTTGTGACAAAAAATAAAAAGTTCTATGAACTCACTATGCCCATCAGCGAATACCTTGGGGTCTCTTCTTTCCAAAATGGGGTCACTTGTGGGGTAGTTATACTGCCCTGGCATTCTAGGGGCCCAAATGTGTGGTAAGGAGTTTGAAATCAAATTCTGTAAAAAATGACCTGTGAAATCCGAAAGGTGCTCTTTGGAATATGGGCCCCTTTGCCCACCTAGGCTGCAAAAAAGTGTCACACATCTGGTATCTCCGTACTCAGGAGAAGGTGGGGAATGTGTTTTGGGGTGTCATTTTACATATACCCATGCTGGGTGAGAGAAATATCTTGGCAAAAGACAACTTTTCCCATTTTTTTATACAAAGTTGGCATTTGACCAAGATATTTATCTCACCCAGCATGGGTATATGTAAAAAGACACCCCAAAACACATTCCCCAACTTCTCCTGAGTACGGAGATACCAGATGTGTGACACTTTTTTGCAGCCTAGGTGGGCAAAGGGGCCCATATTCCAAAGAGCACCTTTCGGATTTCACAGGTCATTTTTTACAGAATTTGATTTCAAACTCCTTACCACACATTTGGGCCCCTAGAATGCCAGGGCAGTATAACTACCCCACAAGTGACCCCATTTTGGAAAGAAGACACCCCAAGGTATTCGCTGATGGGCATAGTGAGTTCATGGAAGTTTTTATTTTTTTTTCATAAGTTAGTGGAATATGAGACTTTGTATGAGAAAAAAAAAAAAAAAAAAAAAATCATCATTTTCCACTAACTTGTGACAAAAAATGAAAAATTCTAGGAACTTGCCATGCCCCTCACGGAATACCTTGGGGTGTCTTCTTTCCAAAATGGGGTCACTTGTGGGGTAGTTATACTGCCCTGGCATTTTCCAGGGGCCCTAATGTGTGGTAAGTAGGTAAATGACCTGTGAAATCCGAAAGGTGCTCTTTGGAATGTGGGCCCCTTTGCCCACCTAGGCTGCAAAAAAGTGTCACACATCTGGTATCTCCGTACTCAGGAGAAGGTGGGGAATGTGTTTTGGGGTGTCATTTTACATATACCCATGCTGGGTGAGAGAAATATCTTGGCAAAAGACAACTTTTCCCATTTTTTTATACAAAGTTGGCATTTGACCAAGATATTTATCTCACCCAGCATGGGTATATGTAAAAAGACACCCCAAAACACATTCCTCAACTTCTCCTGAGTACGGAGATACCAGATGTGTGACACTTTTTTGCAGCCTAGGTGGGCAAAGGGGCCCAAATTCCTTTTAGGAGGGCATTTTTAGACATTTGGATACCAGACTTCTTCTCACGCTTTGGGGCCCCTAAAATGCCAGGGCAGTATAAATACCCCACATGTGACCCCATTTTGGAAAGAAGACACCCCAAGGTATTCAATGAGGGGCATGGCGAGTTCATTGAAAAAAAAAATTTGGGCACAAGTTAGCGGAAATTGATTTTTTTGATTTTGTTCTCACAAAGTCTCCCTTTCCGCTAACTTGGGACAAAAATTTCAATCTTTCATGGACTCAATATGCCCCTCAGCGAATACCTTGGGGTGTCTTCTTTCCAAAATGGTGTTATTTGTGGGGTGCTTGTACTGCCCTGGCATTTGAGGGTCTCCGCAATCATTACATGTATGCCCAGCATTAGGAGTTTCTGCTATTCTCCTTATATTGAGCATATGGGTAATGAGATTTTTTTTTTCCGTTCAGCCGCTGGGCACAGATTTCTTCATTCGCATCGATCAATGTGGATGAAAAAATCTCTGCCAAAAAAAGAAAAAGGAGGGGAAAGGCGTCTGCCAGGACATAGGAGCTCCGCCCAACATCCATACCCACTTCAGCTCGTATGCCCTGGCAAACCAGATTTCTCCATTCACATCAATCGATGTGGATGAATAAATCATTGCCGGGATTTTTTTTTTTATATATACAAAGTGTTTGCCAAAGTATATGAACACCGCCACCTCCTCAGCTCATATGCCTCGGCAAACGTATCTTTTACTGCAGAGGAGAAATCTCATCTTGCAGCGCCGCATACACCGACTTGCGTGTAATCTGACAGCAGCGCAATGCTTCTGTCCGAATGCACATCAGTGCTGCAGCTAGTCGATCGGTTGGTCCACCTGAAAGGTAAAAAAAACAAAACAAAAAAGAAAAAACCAGGCCGCAAAGCAATAACTTTATTAACTGTTGAACAGAACATAGAAACTTTTTTTAAACTTTTTTAACTGAACGTTTAACTTTTTTACTTACCGGTATTTTTTTTTTTTGTTTAGTTTTTTTTACCTTTATAGAACAAACCTCTCCTTCCCCATGGGACAATGTGCAAAGCGCAAATCGCCCAAAGATGTGGCGAAGTACGTTATGCACTTTATCCCAGGTGAAAGGAGAGGTTTGCAGCAGCTGTGAGTAAAAGGGCCCTAATAGCCCTGTGTGCCTGTCCTGGTGAGATGTGATCCCTATGCTAGGTGTACCTGTGTGTGGTACTTCCGGAAACACTCTCCATAGCATAGGGCAGGGTGGTCAGCACAGTCAGGACAGAAATAGCGGGTGTCACGCCTTATTCCACTCCTGCTACAGACACAACATCTTTTTCGAGGTGACGGTTGGGTTGAGGTACCAGGAACGACACTGGGGAAATGTCGCTCGTGTAGACGGCTAACTACACTGGTGGATGGGGCCACGGAACCTCCTGGGTAAAGGAGGTTCTCGATGATCTCTTCCTGGAATTTGAGGAAGGATCCTGTTCTCCCAGCCTTACTGTAGAGAACAAAACTATTGTACAGCGCCAATTGAATCAAATATACAGACACCTTCTTATACCAGCGTCTGGTTCTGCGGGAAACTAAATACGGAGACAACATCTGGTCATTGAAGTCCACCCCTCCCATGAGCGCATTATAGTCGTGGACACAGAGGGGCTTTTCAATGACACGGGTTGCTCGCTCAATTTGGATTGTCGTGTCTGCGTGAATGGAGGAGAGCATGTAAACGTCACGCTTGTCTCTCCATTTCACCGCGAGCAGTTCTTCGTTACACAAGGCAGCCCTCTGCCCCCTTGCAAGACGGGTGGTTACAAGCCGTTGGGGGAAGCCCACGCGACTAGTTCGCGCGGTGCCACAGGCGCAAATCCGTTCTAGAAACAAATGCCTAAAGAGGGTCACACTTGTGTAGAAATTGTCCACATAAAGATGGTACCCCTTGCCGAATAAGGGTGACACCAAGTCCCAGACTGTCTTCCCACTGCTCCCCAGGTAGTCAGGGCAACCGACCGGCTCCAGGGTCTGATCTTTTCCCTCATAGATCCGAAATTTGTGGGTATAGCCTGTGGCCCTTTCACAGAGCTTATACAATTTGACCCCATACCGGGCACGCTTGCTTGGGATGTATTGTTTGAAGCCAAGGCGCCCGGTAAAATGTATTAGGGACTCGTCTACGCAGATGTTTTGCTCAGGGGTATACAAATCTGCAAATTTCAGGTTGAAATGGTCTATGAGGGGCCGAATTTTGTGGAGCCGGTCAAAAGCAGGGTGGCCTCTGGGACGGGAGGTGGTGTTGTCGCTAAAATGCAGAAAACGGAGGATGGTCTCAAATCGTGTCCTGGACATAGCAGCAGAGAACATGGGCATGTGATGAATTGGGTGCGTTGACCAATATGACAGCAATTCATGCTTTTTTGTCAGGCCCATGTTGAGGAGAAGGCCCAAAAAAATTTTAAGTTCGGAAACTTGGACTGGTTTCCACCGGAAAGGCTGGGCATAATAGCTTCCCGGGTTTGCGGTTATAAATTGTGTGGCATACTGGTTGGTCTCTGCCACGACTAAGTCCAAGAGCTCCGCAGTCAAGAACAGCTCAAAAAATCCCAGGGCCGAACCGATTTGAGCCGTCTCAACCCGAACTCCAGACTGGGCAGTGAAAGGGGGAACTACTGGTGCGGCTGAAGTTGGTGACTGCCAATCAGGATTTGCCAGCACCTCAGGGACTCTACGGGCCTGTCTGTGCGGTGGCTGCGACGGGGTAACTAGTGCACGTGCCACCTTCAACTGCCCTTCTGGTGCTCGCTACTTCACCAGGTTGTACGGCAGTGCTGGTACTAGGTCCAGGAAGGGCTGCGCTGCTGGTGTATGCCTCACCACGTGATCCGGCAGCGACAGCCCCACTCTGCTGCTCTTGAAGCGGATCCTGCGTAACCTGTGGTCTAGCGACATGGGGCCGGGTACGCCTGGTGCTGCCAGGGACCTCCACCTCCTCGTCCGAACTTTGGGTCAGAGAGCCACTGCTTTCCACAGGTTCATATTCTGACCCGCTAGATTAGTCAGATGAGGGTTCCCACTCCTCATCCGACTGGGTCAGAATCCTGTAGGCCTCTTCAGAAGAATACCCCCTGTTTGACATTTTGGACTACTAAATTTAGGGGTATTCCCTGAGACTACCCAAGAAAAAAAGCAAACCTGTCTTACAAAGGGGAGGCTAGCGAAGTACCGGAGGCTGCTGCGGTTGATAAAAAATATCAAAACTGATTTTTTTTATCGCCGCAGTGCGTGTAAAATGAATGTGCAGTGATCAAAAAATATATATTTTTTGTCACTGCGGTGGGGCGGGCGTGGGTGAACGCACGTGTGGGCGACCGATCAGGCCTGATCGGGCAAACACTGCGTTTTGGGTGGAGGGCGAGCTAAGGTGACACTAATACTATTATAGATCTGACCGTGATCAGTTTTGATCACTTACAGATACTATAAAAGTACAAATGCTGATTAGCGATACGCTAAAACAGCGAATAAAAGTGACTGCGGTGCGGTGGGGTGGGCGCTAACTGACGCTAACTACCTAACCAAGGGGCCTAAACTATCCCTAAAACCTAACAGTCAATACCAGTGAAAAAAAAAAAGTGACAGTTTACACTGATCACTTTTTTTCCTTTCACTAGTGATTGACAGGGGTGATCAAAGGGTAATTGGGGTGCAGGTGGGTGATCTGGGGCTAAGGTGTAGTGTTGGTGTACTCACAGTTCAGTCTGCTCCTGTGCTGGATCCAACCGACGAAAAGGACCAGCACAGGAGCAGACAAGCCATATAACAGATCATATTTACTAATATGATCTGTTATATGACTTTGGATTGGATTTTTTGAAAATCGCCAGCCTGCCAGCCAATGATCGTTGCTGGCAGGCTGGTGACGAAATACTTCTTTTAATTTTGCCGGCCCGCGATGCGTATGCGCGGGCCGGCTTTGAGCGAAATCTCGCGTCTCGCGAGATGACGCGTATATGCGTGACTCTGCGCAGCGCTGCCACCTCCGGAACGCAATCCTGCGTTAGGCGGTCCGGAGGTGGTTAAAGCACAGAGAGCTATGGGGACTGGGTATTGCAGATGTGCTAGTGGCCATCTAGCAGCCCATGTCCCCAGCATTATGCACAAAATCCAGGTGACAGGGAACACGACACTTAAAGGGAACCTATTTGCATTTTGTTTGTTGAATTTCTGTCTTTTAGATCTAGGCCTGAG
This sequence comes from Bufo bufo, assembly GCF_905171765.1. Taxonomy (NCBI): domain Eukaryota; kingdom Metazoa; phylum Chordata; class Amphibia; order Anura; family Bufonidae; genus Bufo; species Bufo bufo. The sequence goes on from NC_053392.1 coordinate 250,141,513, forward strand.
GGAGACTCCTGTTCATCCTTCTGGTGGAGGAATAGGTTGTCTCAAGTCCTGTCACTATAACAGGGCCCTACAGGGCGTGTTAGGGCTCTAGGTTCCTGTGTATGAACTTTCCTACCATCAAGGTCCGTTCTTACTGATCGGTAGTCAGGACTTGGATTAGGCTTGTTCTAGGAGGTGACCTTCTTCTTTACCCTAGTTTCCAGGCGTAGTTCCTGTCCCCTTTCCTCCTGTGCTTGGTGTGGAGTTTCCCACCCATACTGCATCTGTGACACCTCCGTTCTAATGATCAGTGGAGGTCCCAGTGGTAGGATAACTTGTTATAACCAAAATAACCCTTTAAGGAGCCCATGCCTCTTAATAGATCTGGCACATCTTACTCCAGTGCCAGGCTTAATGAAATTACCCATATGGTTCTGGCTATTACACACAGTGGTGGACATAACTACCAACATAGCAGCTGCGATGGGGCCCAACAACTTAGAGGGCCCATTATAGATCATAAGAAATTGCAGTGTTTAAATCACTATATAGAGGTTGGAAGAAAAGCAAAAAGGTATTCCGGTTGTTGCAAGTTATCCTGTATCCACAGGATCGAAGATAACTATTAGATTGGTGGGGGTCCTACCGCTGAGACCCCCACCGATCACAAGAACAGGGAATTCACTGTTCTAAGAGCTGTACTTAGCTATTCCCGTAACGCCCATAGAAATTAATGGAGCTGCTGCATACAGTGTGATATGATAAGTAGTACTTTACAGCATCATTTACAGCAAGTCTTCGACAAAAGTCCCAATATAGACAATCAGAGTAGTATATAGGAGCTTATTACGTCAACCTTTGGTTTTTAGAAGGGCAGTGAGGGGAAAAGGATGAGTTATGGGGAGATTAGTAGTACAGAAACCATAACTTGACTCCTTGCAAACTGCAAGGTCAATAGAACATAAATAACACCAAACAAAAAATTCAAGATGGGGAAAAATACTTCCAACAGTCTAACAAGAATATATCAAGGAACCCCAGCCAGGGCAGAAAAAGGAAGTTTAAACTAAGATATACCTTTTATTGAGATCGTTAAGTCTGGGAGTACCAGCTATCAAAAGGACAAACATACAAAAACAACTAAAACACTAAAGACCCAAGGAGGACAAAATAGTACCAGAGGTTCCAATCAAGAACAGGTAAGATAATAGGTAATTCTGAGAAAAAGAAAGTCTTACCAACTGATGCGCTTGATGACCATCCGGTAACTGTACAGCACTAGGGATGAATGGCAGTTGATTGTAAGTCACTCTGTGCTAGGCAGCTATGGAAAGTATCTATCCCTAAAGTAAACCCTGAAAAACAAAAGCCAGGGGAGGGAAACTGCGAAAGTCCTGCCTTACCCCTATCTGGATGTCTAACCCAGTTAGGTGCAATATCCCATCCCTCAAAAATGCCCTATAACCTAGTATGCAGTCACTTGGGGACTATAAAAGCAATAGTAGTCGTACTTCCAAAATATAATAGAGGATGCTGTGCGTAGGTAGCGGTCGGGGACAGCTGTCCCTAGACACCCCTATATAGCAGGAAGGGGGCTAAGTTGACCCTATCTAGCACAGAGCACCCGCCCAGAAAGGGAGTTTTTTGGGAGTTCGTGGTGATCAGTTGTAAGGCAGAGTTGATAGAGGAGTAGCGTACCTCCAGTCTTTTGTCAAAGAGGGGAAGTACCCAAGAAACTTCTTGTGCCACAGTAGAAGCGTGGTTAGAGTCCGGGGGAAGAAATTTATACAAAACTGGTGCAAAGGAAAACGGTCTCAGTTGCCCATAGTAACCAATTAGATCCCACCTTTTTTTCCAAGGAAAATGAAAAGCTCAATCTGATTGGTTGCCATGGCCAACTAAGCAGGTTTTCCTTTGCACCAGTTTTGGTAAATCTCTCCCTAAGCTTTTATTATGGAGCCCCATGCACTATAGACTATCCCTCTATTGCTTCATCCCAGTACTGTCATTTGCTTCCGTACAGATTTTAATGGCAGCTTTGACATCATTGAGTACATTAGTCTCATATTGTGACATCACTGTGTACGATTCACGTACGAGAACCTCATTGCATTATTATATCTTTACTGTGCACGACGCAGGATCTAGCTCAAGACAATCCTAATCTTTTCATGTCCTGAACTCACCACTGAAGGTGGCCATGGTGGAGATGGACAACCTGCTGAGTTGCTATGAAGCCTGATAATAGTAAGCAGGGGTGCAACAAGTTATCATTGTACCAGCTATTTGGCTGCATTTCTGTGGCATTAAAAAAAAAACTAAAACCGAGAGGATATCTCAGCAGGTAAAGTATGTATGCATGTATACACACAAAGAATTATTAGGAACACCTGTTCTATTTCTCATTAATGCAATTATCTAGTCAACCAATCACATGGCAGTTGCTTCAATGCATTTAGGGGTGTGGTCCTGGTCAAGACAATCTCCTGAACTCCAAACTGAATGTCAGAATGGGAAAGAAAGGTGATTTAAGCAATTTTGAGCGTGGCATGGTTGTTGGTGCCAGACGGGCCGGTCTGAGTATTTCACAATCTGCTCAGTTACTGGGATTTTCACGCACAACCATTTCTAGGGTTTACAAAGAATGGTGTGAAAAGGGAAAACATACAGTATGCGGCAGTCCTGTGGGCAGAAATGCCTTGTGGATGCTAGAGGTCAGAGGAGAATGGGCCGACTGATTCAAGCTGATAGAAGAGCAACGTTGACTGAAATAACCACTCGTTACAACCGAGGTATGCAGCAAAGCATTTGTGAAGCCACAACACGCACAATCTTGAGGCGGATGGGCTACAACAGCAGAAGACCCCACCGGGTACCACTCATCTCCACTACAAATAGGAAAAAGAGGCTACAATTTGCACGAGCGCACCAAAATTGGACTGTTGAAGACTGGAAAAATGTTGCCTGGTCTGATGAGTCTCGATTTCTGTTGAGACATTCAAATGGTAGAGTCTGAATTTGGCGTAAACAGAATGAGAACATGTATCCATCCTCTGATGGCTACTTCCAGCAGGATAATGCACCATGTCACAAAGCTCGAATCATTTCAAATTGGTTTCTTGAACATGACAATGAGTTCACTGTACTAAAATGGCCCCCACAGTCACCAGATCTCAACCCATTAGAGCATCTTTGGGATGTGGTGGAACGGGAGCTTCGTGCCCTGGATGTGCATCCCTCAAATCTCCATCAACTGCAAGATGCTATCCTATCAATATGGGCCAACATTTCTAAAGAATGCTATCAGCACCTTGTTGAATCAATGCCACGTAGAATTAAGGCAGTTCTGAAGGCAAAAGGGGGTCCAACACCGTATTAGTATGGTGTTCCTAATAATTCTTTAGGTGAGTATATATATATATATATATATATATATATATATATATATATACACACACACACACACACACACACACACACATACTTAGCCTTCTGAGATTCCTGGCAGTACTGGATTCTCTTTCACAGGTAGGAATTCCAGTAGAGCCTGCAAATAAATGTGTTTTGTTTTTTTATATTTTAAAAAAACAAAAACACACACACTTCCAATACATGAGCCCTTTCTGCTGGACATGAAGCAGGGGTTTCATATGCTTTGCTTTCTTAATTTATTCTATATTTATACAAAACAAATTGCAGTTGGTGGTCTGTAACGGAAAATAGGGGTCATTGTCCACATACAATTCAGTGTCTATTACTGCAGTGTTGTCATAGTCCATGCCCTGTGGGCCATCAAGACAAGCTAGGAACGTAGATTCCTGAAAGGGGACAGTTCTTCATTCAAAGTTCCTGGTTATTCCCAGCAGAGATCTCAAGGGTCAGCCGTAGACTCTGCACAATCTCCATTGGGGTGGCTCAAGACAGTCAAGGCTGTTCCTTCCTCCAGGTGCTCTGCAACAAAAAAAAATAAAAAATTAATACTTTGCTAAGTCAACTACACTTCTCTAATATAATACAGAAAACACAATTGTGGCTAAGAAATAGAAAATAGACTGATCAGCCATAACAATAAAACCAAATATTGTGTACGATGCGACTACATCAATGTATCATAGCCAGGATTCACTTAGTCAGCAATTTGTGCTACAGCAGCTCTTCTGTAGGATCGGACCAGACGGGCTCCCATCATACATCACTAGTACCCATGACCCTGTCAGTTACTGGTTGTCCTACCTTGGATCATGTTGGGTAGGTACTAACATATTAGGAACGGCCAGAAGGTGCTCTGAACCAGTGTCTCACCATCATAATTTCACCCAGATCCTCATGTGTCCTGCTGCCAACATGTCAAGAAATGACTGGTCACTTGCTGCCTAACATTCCCATCTCTTGTCAGGTGCCATTTTTACAAGATACAAGATGTCCGTGCTTAAGTGCAGTTTTTGGATGAGAGAAGGAAAGCATTAAGGACAGATCCTAACTCCAGTCCTGGTTTTGGCTTCCAAAAACACATCATAAAACCTGAATGTTATAGCTCATCTGTTTACATTGTGTCCTCGGCCAGTGGCCCAAAGGCTTTGGCCTTGTTCTTATGCTCTGCTTCTCTTAGAAACTCACACTTAGAGGGAACCTGTCATGTGGATATTTGATTATAATCTAACTAATTATATACAATCATTAACTACTAAAAAGTGCCTTAGATGTATTCACTTACTGGTGTGACAGATGGTTACCTCATAATATACACACAAAGATGTCACATGCTAATGAGCTGATTTGAGTCCGGCGTGATGTCATTGAGTCCAGCGTATATTTAATTCAGAGCTATAGCTACTCCCCTGCCCACCTGCTGCTGATTCATATGGAAACAAACTGTCATTCAGCAGCAGGTGGGCAGGGAGAGTCAGGAGCTCATGAATATTCATGACTCATCATTATCAGCTGGAATTTTTCAATACAAGATGTTGGCAGATTGACTGGGTCAATTAAAGAAAGTTGTATATACATTTAGTCAGACCACTGGTTGCCTGCTCTTGACAGGTGCATTTGTATTTTTATTAGTTTAAAATTTAACTTTTAATTTGCTTTGTTAATAATAAATTATGAACATGTTATTATCTAACCTACTATATTAAATTAAAACTATCTCTGGACATCCATGTGTGTGCTTCTATTTATTAATTCCCTTTTGGCACTATTATTGCAGCGGTAGTGAATAGGTTGCAGACACTATCATAAGGCTGACCGTTATTGGTTCTTGCTGTTAACCATATGGATACTTTTTTGTAACCTTTTGCTGTGAACTGTAGTCAGTTAAGGCTGGTGTTGGTTTGCTCAAGCAGTTTGGTTACTTTGGAAATTAACTGCTTGCTACTATTTGTCTGGCCCTTATTGCTATGGCCGTATATTGCAACATTCACTGCCTTCTGGCCTATTAGTCTCACAGAAGATCTAAATTCCGTTACTGATCTTAGTTCTGCTACTACTCACACCGCTGCCTGCTAGTGATGATTATTATTACTATTACTATGATATTGCTGCCATTGTACCTGACTATTAATAAGACTAATAAGCCACAAGGCAGTGAATGTTGCAATATACGGCCATAGCAATAAGGGCCAGACAAATAGTAGCAAGCAGTTAATTTCCAAAGTAACCAAACTGCTTGAGCAAACCAACACCAGCCTTAGGGCTCTTTCACACCTGCGTTATTGTCTTCCGGCATAGAGTTCCGTCGTCGGGGCTCTATGCCGGAAGAATCCTGATCAGGATTATCCTAATGCATTCTGAATGGAGAGTAATCCGTTCAGGATGCATCAGGATGTCTTCAGTTCCGGTACGGAACGTTTGTTGGCCGGAGAAAATACCGCAGCATGCTGCGCTTTTTGCTCCGGCCAAAAATCCGGAACACTTGCCGCAAGGCCGGATCCGGAATTAATGCCCATTGGAAGGCATTGATCCGGATCCGGCCTTAAGCTAAACGTCGTTTCGGCGCATTGCCGGAGCCGACATTTAGCTTTTTCAGAGTGGTTACCATGGCTGCCGGGACGCTAAAGTCCTGACAGCCATGGTAAGTGTAGCGGGGAGCGGGGGAGCAGTGTACTTACCGTCCGTGCGGCTCCCCGGGCGCTCCAGATTGACGTCAGGGCGCCCCAAGCGCATGGATCACGTGATCGCATGGATCACGTCATCCATGCGCATGGGGCGCTCTGACGTCATTCTGGAGCGCCCGGGGAGCCGCACGGACTGTAAGTATACCGCTCCCCCGCTCCCCGCTCCTACTATGGCAACCAGGACTTTAATAGCGTCCTGGGTGCCATAGTAACACTGAAAGCATTTGGAAGACGGTTCCGTCTTCAAATGCTTTCAGTACACTTGCGTTTTTCCGGATCCGGAGTGTAATTCCGGCAAGTGGAGTACACGCCGGATCCGGACAACGCAAGTGTGAAAGAGGCCTTAACTGACTACAGTTCACAGCAAAAGGTTACAAAAAAAGTATCCATATGGTTAACAGCAAGAACCAATAACGGTCAGCCTTATGATAGTGTCTGCAACCTATTCACTACCGCTGCAATAATAGTGCCAAAAGGGAATTAATAAATAGAAGCACACACATGGATGTCCAGAGATAGTTTTAATTTAATATAGTAGTTTAGATAATAACATGTTCATAATTTATTATAAACAAAGCAAATTAAAAGTTAAATTTTAAACTAATAAAAATACAAATGCACCTGTCAAGAGCAGGCAACCAGTAGTCTATGACTAAATGTATATACAATAAGAGTGCCTCTACACGTGCAGGGTATATATGAATGTAATATATAATTAAAGTGACCCAGCATTGTGCTAAGAGAATCAGTCACTTATCTATGTTGCCCTTAGTTAGGACACCATAAAACTGGTGACAGGTTCCCTTTAAGATATGTTTTAGACGCCACACACACAATCACAGTTATGATATACATATAATAGAAAGGTCACAAAATCACCAAGAAATTTCCTTATTTCGTGTCTTCAAAGCATGGCAAAGGGAAATCCTACACCCTATCTAAGGGCTCTTTCACACTTGCGTTGTCCGGATCCGGCGTGTACTCCACTTGCCGGAATTACACTCCGGATCCGGAAAAACGCAAGTGTACTGAAAGCATTTGAAGACGGAACCGTCTTCAAAATGCGTTCAGTGTTACTATGGCACCCAGGACGCTATTAAAGTCCTGGTTGCCATAGTAGTAGTAGGGAGCGGGGGAGCAGTATACTTACAGTCCGTGCGGCTCCCGGGGCGCTCCAGAATGACGTCAGAGCGCCCCATGCGCATGGATGACGTGATCCATGCGATCACATGATCCATGCGCTTGGGGCGCCCTGACGTCACTCTGGAGCGCCCGGACGGTAAGTATGCTGCTCCCCCGCTACACTTTACCATGGCTGCCAGGACTTTAGCGTCCCGGCAGCCATGGTAACCATTCAGAAAAAGCTAAAATGTCGGCTCCGGCAATGCGCCGAAACGAAGTTTAGCTTAAGGCCGGATCCGGATCAATGCCTTTCAATGGGCATTAATTCTGGATCCGGCCTTGTGGCAAGTGTTCCGGATTTTTGGCCGGAGCAAAAAGCGCAGCATGCTGCAGTATTTTCTCCGGCCAAAAAACGTTCCGTTCCGGAACTGAAGACATCCTGATGCATCCTGAACGGATTTCACTCCATTCAGAATGCATTAGGATAATCCTGATCAGGATTCTTCCGGCATAGAGCCCCGACGACGGAACTCTATGCCGGAAGAAAAGAACGCAGGTGTGAAAGAGCCCTAATATATGAAATTTAATGTCTGTGTTCTTTATACACGGCCAAACGACTGGACCGATCTGCACTAAATTTGGCACATATGTACATCAGGTGTCCGGGAAGATTTTCGTAAATGTCTGAGCTCTCTAGGACGTACTGTCCCTGAGATATTCCCAAAAAATGTATTGGCCAATATGAGCTTGCTGCTTCACTCACATTCTGCCACACCCTTATTGACCAATAGAAGCTGGCAGGTCCTTCAGTCTTGACATACACACAGTTTTACATCAGGTTTCCATAACAAAGCCATTTTTCTTCACTGTTATAGGTCACTGTTAAGGGGACGGGGTGCTGCGGAGGTCACTGTTAAGGGAGTGGGCCGCTGTGGAAGTCACTGTCATGGGGGGACAATGTGGAAATCTTGTAACCACACACATTAAATGAATTAGGCGCATGCCCTTGCATGAAACAGGCGTATGTGTCTATGGCATGTATCCAGCAAGGTTTATTAGGATACAACCACACTGTTCTGGCGAAAAGATGACATTTACTCTTACCGGTAATTTGATTTCCCGTAGCCTCCACAACGGCACTGACAGGAGCTTGATTCCCGCCTGCCGAGGACACGAAACACAGCGAAACCCCAAATTAAAAAGACACCTCCTCCTACCTACTTAAGTTAATGCGATTCTGTCACCTGAATTTTAGTGAGAGCTTTTGACATCACATCAGTCTGCTCGTTTTGTATTAAAATATACTAGTATTACTCCCTTAAGTGTTGTCCTTTGTCTAGAAAATCGTTTATTAATATGGTAATTAACTGAATAAGGAGCCCAAGGGGCTGTCCCTCCGGCCGTTGGAGCCCAGACTCGCCCCTTCTCCTGGAGCCCAGCACCGCCCCACTGCTAATTTATTCACTCCCGATTGCCGGCTGGCGCATGTGCAGTGCGTCCTGTGAGGCAGATTCCAGGCGCTGACATGTTTATCTACGGAATGTGTTCGCTGAGCCATAAGCTCGCGCATGCGCAGTGGATACGCATGTCAGCGCCTGGAATCGGCCTCACAGGACACACTGCACATGCGCCAGCCGGCAATGAGGAGTGAATAAATTAGCAGTGGGGTGGTGCTGGGCTCCAACGGCCGGAGGGACAGCCCCTTGGGCTCCTTATTCAGGTAATTACCATATTAAATAAAAGCGATTTTCTAGACAAAGGACAACACTTAGGGTAGTAATACTAGTATATTTTAATACAAAACGAGCAGACTGATGTGATGAGCGGCAGGGGTCATATTCGAATTAGCGATATTTCGCGAATATTTGTTATATTCTACGATTTTTTTTTACTCCAAAGATCGACAAGGTAATAATCGCGTAATATGCGAGTTTTCGTAATGCGAATTTGTATCGCAAATTTTTCAATTGCCGAGCAAAAACATGATTCCTCCTTGCTTTTTTTGCTTGTGGGCCAATGAGTCATAGCACTATATTGAATATATTCGTTTTTTCGAATATTCGTAATATTCTAAAAACAATATATAGCAATATAGCGAATATTCGAAAAAAAAAAAAAAAAAAAAAAAAAAAGGAATATAGAGCAATTTAGCTAATACAGTGCTATAATTTTTTTTTCAATAGTTGAAATTTTTTTCCAATCTGAACTTCAGATGAGAAAAAAAATTACAACTATTAGACAAAGAAGATTATAGCACTTTATTAGCTAAATTGCTCTATATTCGTTTTTTTTTCAAATATTCGCTATATATTCTTGTTTTAGAATATTACGAATATTTAAAAAAAATAATTCGATAGTGCTAAATATTCGTTTTTTTTTTTAAACTATCATTTATCCCTTTTAAAGTCATAATTAGGGATGAGCGAACCCGAACTGTATAGTTCGGGTTCGTACCGAATTTCGGGGTGTCCATGACACGGACCCGAACATTTTCGTAAAAGTCCGGGTTCGGGTTGGGTGTTCGGCTCTTTCTTGGCGCTTTTTGAAAGGCTGCAAAGCAGCCAATCAACAAGCGTCATACTACTTGCCCCAAGAGGCCATCACAGCCATGCCTACTATTGGCATGGCTGTGATTGGCCAGTGCAGCATGTGACCCAGCCTCTATTTAAGCTGGAGTCACGTAGCGCCGCACGTCACTCTGCTATGATCAGTATAGGGAGAGGTTGCAGCTGCGACGTTAGGGCGAGATTAGGCAGATTAACTCCTCCAAAAGACTTCATTCTGTGATCGATCTGCAGCTGTGGATCATTGAAGTGCTATTATTGACTTGCTCACTTTTTTGAGGCTGCCCAGAGCGTTTTTAGATCACTTTTTTTCTGGGGTGATCGGCGGCCATTTTGTGACTTGTGGTGCCCCAGCACGAGCTATCACCAAGTGTATTTAACCATCGATAGTGTGGTTATTTTGTGCTATATCCTACATCAGCTGCAGGCTGAGCCTGTGTCACCGAAGTGCATTTAACCATCAACAGTCTGGTTATTTTCTGGCCATATACTACATCAGCTGCAGGCTGAGCCTGTGTCACCCAAGTGCATTTAACCATCAACAGTGTGGTTATTTTTTGGCCATATATTACATCAGGGGCAAGTTGAGCCTGTCACCCAGCGCCTAAAAAAATAGACCTGACATTTCTATTCAACCAAATCTGTACTGTTTTAGCTGGTCAAGTTATTTGTATTGACCGTAAAAGCACACTTTTTTCTGGGTTGAAAAAGCATTCCCAAATTTTCCACTCAAAATAACTAGTTTCTGGTATTTGAGGCCTACTTGAAATCTATCCCAAAAAGAAAATCTTACATTGAAGGTATTGATAGGGTCATTCAGAAAAACCTAAGACACACGCTAGCGTGCTGATAGAAATCTGATTCTGTGATTAAACCTATACCTGTCACACAGCGCAAAAATGAACCAGGCATGGATCCCACAGGACCTGTCCATCCCTTGTGCAGATTAGATATTAACTACCTCCCCTTAACAATATATTATTCTACTCCAGGGCACTTCCTCATTCAATACTATTTTTAATTTCATTTTACCATTATATTGCGGGGCAACCCAAAGTTGAATGAACCTCTCCTCTGTCTGGGTGCCGGGGCCTAAATGTGTGACAGTGGCCTGTTCCAGTGGTGGGTGACGTGAAGCCTGATTCTCTGCTATGACATGAAGACAGATTCTGCGCTGACATAAGGCCAGATTCTCTGTTACGGGACCTCTCTCCTCTGCCTGGGTCTAAATGTGTGACAGTGGCCTGTTCCAGTGGTGGGTGACGTGAAGCCTGATTCTCTGCTATGACATGAAGACAGATTCTGCGCTGACATAAGGCCAGATTCTCTGTTACGGGACCTCTCTCCTCTGCCTGGGTCTAAATGTGTGACAGTGGCCTGTTCCAGTGGTGGGTGACGTGAAGCCTGATTCTCTGCTATGACATGAAGAGACTGATTCTGCGCTGACATGAAGCCAGATTCTTTGCTATGGCATGAAGAGACTGATTCTCTGCTGACGTGAAGCCAGATTCTCTGCTATGGGACCTCTGTCCAATTGATATTGGTTCATTTTTATTTTTTTAATTTTAATTCATTTCCCTATCCACATTTGTTTGCAGGGGATTTACCTACATGTTGCTGCCTTTTGCAGCCCTCTAGCTCTTTCCTGGGCTGTTTTACAGCCTTTTTAGTGCCCAAAAGTTCGGGTCCCCATTGACTTCAATGGGGTTCGGGTCCGGGACGAAGTTCGGATCGGGTTCAGATCCCGAACATTTCCGGGAAGTTCGGCCGAACTTCTCGAACATCCAGGTGTTCGCTCAACTCTAGTCATAATTCCTCCCTGCTTCTTGCTTGTGGGCCAATGAGTCATTGGCCCACAAGCAAGAAGCAGGGAGGAATCGGGTTTACTCGGCAATTGAAAAATTTGCAATAAAAATTTGCATTACGAAAATTCTCAATAAAAAAAAAAAATCTAATATTCTAAATTACGAATATACATATCACTATATTCTAAATATTTGCAAATTTTTAAAGTACCTATATTCGCGATAAAAATTTGCAATTTGAATATTCGTGATCAACACTAGTGATGCTAAAAGCTCTGTCACTAAAATCCAGGTGACAGAATCCCTTTAATAACAGAAACGAAGACACTTCATAATCATATTTTCACATGAAATTACAAATTTGCAACATAGAACAAATAGAACGGGGGGGCTTTAGAGGCTCCCAGACCCTTGTTTTATCCCAAACAGGATTAGGAGGTGGTCAGATTTTCTAAAGGATTCCGTAGCTTTAAGGAATGCTAGAAGACATCTTCTAACATCTAGATAATGGAAAATTTTCTCCTGCGCCAAAGTTGGGGACGCACAAAAGGATGGTAACACCAATTCTTGTTGGCAGTGAAACTTGGAGAAAACCCTTAGGAAGGAATGCTGGGGAATGCCTAAGAATCACTGTCATCTAGTACTGAAAGGTATATTTGTTTACAGGAAAAGGCCTGGATTTCTCCCACCCTCCTGGCCGTGGTAATAGCTATAAGAAAGTCAACAATCTCAGGGATGAATCGGAAAGCGGCTCAAACGTGAGGGCAGTATGAACAATGTTTAGATCACAAGGAGGAACTTTCACGAAACGAGAAGGCCATAATCTACTTGTACGTTTAAAGGGGTTGTCCGGGTTCAGAGCTGAACCGGGACATACCCATAATTTCACCCAAGCAGCCCTCCTGATGTTATCAGAGCACTTCATGCTCCGATGCTCTCCCTTTTATTTACAATAAACGCACTGCCGGGCAGAGGCTTCCGCCCAGCAGTGTGTTCAGTGACATCACCGGCTCTGATGGGCAGGCTTAAGCACTGCCCTAGCCATTTTACAGGCTTGGGCAGCACTAAAGCTCACCCATCAGTGCCAGTGATGTCACCAGGATCACTGCTGGGCAGAAGCCTCCGCTTGGCAGCCCTATGGAGAGCCAGATTCATCAGCGAAACTCCAGAAAATGCCTTTGCCCTGCGCGATTTAGCACAGGGCTAAGGAGAGCATCTGAGCATGAACTGCTCCGATGCTCAAGTCAGGCGGGCTGCTTGGGTGAAAATTCAGATATGTCCGGGTTCAGCTGTGAACCTGGACAGCCCCTTTAAGGAATCTATTAATCAAGGGAATTTACGCTAGTTTAATGTCTAGAAAGGCACTGAGGGCAGATACCTGAACTTTTAGTGTACTGGTTCTAAGACCCTTATCAAATCCTGCTTGCAAGAATTCTAAAATAAGGCCGACATCCAAACTACCTTGAGGGTCCCAGCGACTACCTGCAAATGACAAAAAGGTATTCCAGGTACGAACATAGATTTTTGATCTAATCTGCTTCCTGCTATGTAGAAAGGTAGATATGATGGCCTCAGAAACCCCCCCCCCCCCCCTTTTTTTTTTTTAATAAGCCCCATTCATTCAATCTTAAAGCCGCTAGGTGTAGTTTCTGAATGTTGGGATGGATGGCAGGACCCTGATGGAGGAGGTTCCGCGTTTGAGGTAGAAATATTCTGAAGCAGGGGGAACCAAGATCTCTTGATTCAAGGACGATTCTCTTTCACTGAGAGTCTGCCAATATGTTCTCTTCTTTCAAATGAACAGATGAAATGGACTTTAGTCTCCCCATTTTAATATTTTTGAGACAGCTGCCAAGGACTTGATTCTTGTCCCCCCTTGTCGATTTAAATAAGCCACTGTCGCATCGTCGGAAAGCACTTTGACATGGCGATATTGGATAATTTGTTTCAGGCTAAGGAAGGCCCGAATAAACTGCTGTCAACTTCCTCAGATTTGAAGACTATAAAGCCATCTAGGGACGCCATGTTCCCTGAACCATCTTGTGCAAAGCATGGGCTCCCCAACCCTTGCCTCAGTAGTAACCGTAATTTGGTCTTTTGGTCGCCACTGTACCCCTGTTTGCAGCTGTATCTTCACTGTCCACCAGCTTAAAAGGCCTTTTTACCTGATGTGGGATTTTTATTTTCTAAGGAACTCTGCTTCTTGTCCCAAGATGAAAGAAGGAAGGACTGTAAGATTCTGGTGCAGGCTTGAGCCCAATTCACTGAGGTTATTGTTGATGTTAAAAGTCCCAATAGGCGCATAATCTCCCTTATTGATGCTGTCCTCTTGGAACAGAACATTTTTACTAGGGCTATTAGGTCCTCCTGCTTTTCTTGGGGTAGAAAGGAGGATAGTTGGCGAGTGTCCAAAAGTACCCCCAAAAATATTTTCTGTTGATTGGGAAACAGACTCAACTTTTCTAGGTTGATAAACCATCCTAAGAGATCTCAGGGTTTCTTTCACTATTCTGAGCTGGTCTAGAACAGGAATGGCCAACCTGCGGCTCTCCAGCTGCTGCAAAACTACAACTCCCACCATGCCCTGCTGTAGTAGGCTGTTAGCTGTAGGCAGTGTGGGCATGCTGGGAGTTGAGGCTCTCCAGCTGTTGCTAAACTACAACTCCCAGCATGCCCACACTGCCTACAGCTAACAGCAGGCCATGGTGGGAGTTGTAGTTTTGCAACAGCTGGAGAGCCTCAGGTTGGCCATCCCTGGTCTAGAAGTCGTGAAAAGGAATCTGCGGCAACCAAAAGGTCATCCAGATAAGAGATTACCAGTATTCTTTTTAGATGGAGGAAACCTACTACATCTGCTATGATCTTTGTGAAGATGCGTGGTGCACTGAAGAGGCCGAAGAGTAAACCCTGATATTGGAAGTGACTGAGCTCTCCTCTCATATAGACAGCGAACCTGAGATTTTTTACTTTCGCTGTGGATTGCGAACATGGTAATAGGCATCTGCCAGATCGATTGTTACCATGCAGCAATTGTGGGAAAGGAGATTTACCGTAGATCTTACTGATCCATCTTGAATTTTTTGAAGAGGACAAAATGGTTTATGTATTTCAGATTGAATATAGTCCTGAATTTAACGTTTTTTTTATTTTTTTTATCAGGAATAGGAAGGGGGGGGGGGGGGGGGGGGAAGAGAAACACTCCGATTTTGCTGGTCTATCGGAACCCTTACAACAACTCTAACAGGGTAGAGACTTCTGATGATTCTAGAGCCTCCGTTTGAGAAAATCTAAAAAATAAAACAGTTTGAAATGAATCTTTCTGGTGGCAAGGAACAAAACTATTTTGTGACCCGATCCGATTTAAAACTCAGGGGGGGGCACCTATAGAAACCCAAGCTTGAACAAAATCGGAAAGCCTGCCCCCTACTGGACTTTTGGCATTTCTTAGAAGAGGAATCGGGATTGAATAAAAATCCCCTCCCCAGCCTCTAGAAGACTGCCATCTACTTGATATGCCCCTTTTCTTTTGATCCTGCCTAAACCTAGCATGGGAATGAAAATTCTTCCTCTGCTGAAACAAACGAGATTGTCAGAGGCCTTACCTAGAATATCGTCCAATGCAGACCAAAAGAGTCTATTCCCCTCGCAGAGGATAGCAGAGACGACTCTTTGAGCCTACATTACCAGACCAGGTGCTTAACCATATGACCCTACGGGTAGCATGTGATAAAGCTGTAGATCTGGCTGAGAGTCTCACCAAGTCTGCCCAAAAAAATTAGAGGCTTATTTTAAGACCGGGAGAGAGGAGATTACCTCTTCCCAGGGGGTACCGGCTGCTAAATGGTTTTCAAGCTGGTTAATCCACAGAAAGACCTAGCTGTGAAGGTGGCTGCAATAGTCGGCCTAAACATGGCCGATCCCGCTTACCAAGCTTTCTTAAGGAGGCCTTCACATTGTTTGTCCATAGTGTCCTTTAATAACCCCATTTCCACAAAGGAGAGGGAGGATTTTTTTTTTAATTCTGGCCACCGGAGCATCAATCTTAGGGGGTCTTATCCCAAACTTCACTTTGTCTCTGCAATCGGATATTTAAGTTTAAAAGCTTTGGATATAGGAGGGCCTTTTTATTCCCTAGAAATTTTTTCCTTAGGTTATCATGTATGGGGAACACTAGTTTTTGTTCCCCCCCCCCCCCCAACCCCCTGAAACATTTGATCCTGTATAGATAAGGGTTCTTTTGACATCAAGCTTCATCGTATCCTGCAGTTTTTAATAGAGAATCTGTGTCTTCAGGGAAACATAAGGGACGAACAAAGCAGTCATCGGAAGAGTCAGTCTCCATCAGAAAAAAAAAAAAAAAAGCTCTCCATCAAAATCATTCATATCGGGGGAAGGATCCACAGATTTTGAAGTAGACGGATGGGGAGACGCGAGTGTCATACGTTGGTCAATTGCAGAATTAACCTCATCCCTAATAAAGGTTCTAAGGTTCTCCATAAATGATGGCAACTCTTCCGCCACCACTTTCTCCTTCAAGTTAGAACATCAGACCCAAGAAGGGGTTACCAACACCAGCACCCAGGTGGTGAATATGGGTGAAAAATACAAGATTACACTCACCGGTAATCACTTTTCCATGAGCCCATGACAGCACCCTTGAGAGCCGCCTCTATCCAGGACAGGAACTTCCGTGGAGAGCTTATTAAGGAGGGACCGGCCTCTATCCACCAGTTATTTGCAAGAAACTTGTCCTATAATTTATACAAAAATCCAACTTTTTTTTTTTTTTTTGGGAGGGAATAATAGCAGGTGCTGTCATGGGCTCATGGAAAAGTGATTACCGGTGAGTGTAATCCTGTATTTCCCTTATGCCCATGACAGCACCCTTGAGAGATGACTAGAATAGAAACTAGCCTTAGGGAGGGATAACAGCCTGCAAGACTTTCCTTCCAAAGGATAACTGATCCTTGCCGCCTAGATCCAGCTTGTAATGATGGAAAAAGGTAGTAGGTGATTTCCAAGTAGCGGCCCTACAGATTTGTTCTAGGGAAGCGTTGGCTCTTTCTGCCCAGGAAGTGGAGACGAACCTAGTTGAGTGTGCCCCAAACCCTAAAGGGCAGGGTTGCCCTACTGAGGAGTAGGCCAAGGAAATAGCTGCCACAATCCATCTAGAAAGAGTTCTGGAAGTAACCTTATCGCCTTTATTCTTCCCAGCAAACTGCACAAAAAGAGTCTAGAAGACTCTCCAGGGTCCAGTCAGCTCCAAATATCTTAGTAGGCATCTCCTGACATTTAAACAGTGCAATTTCATTTCTTTCTCATTATTCGGCTTTTGGCATAAGAAGGGTAGGACTATGTCTTGTGATCTATGAAAAAAAGGAGATGACTTTGGGAAGAAAAGAGGGGTCTGGTTTGAGAATTACTCTGTCATCCAATATTTTAGTGTAAGGAGGTAAAGTAGAAAGGGCAGATATTTTGCTTACTCGTCTGGCCGAGGTGATGGCCACCAGAAAAGCAGTTTTGAAGGATAATATATTTGCTGGTAGGTCTAGTAGAGGTTCAAACAGTGGCTCCATCATACTGGACAAAACTAGGTTGGAGGTCCCATGGAGGAGCGGATGTTCTGGGTATTTGTCTAGTACGATTGACTGCTTTAAAAAAAATCTTCTTATCCAAGTATGATTGGCTAAAGGGGAGTCAAAATACGCACTAAGGGCTGAAACGTGAACTTTTTTTAGGAGTACTGATTCTCAGGGTTTTTTTCAAGGCCGTTTTGCAGAAAATAGAGAACCACAGGCATTGGAGGGGGGTCCAAAGGGTCTATTGGGACACCAGAGAATTTTAAGAAGAAGTTCTTCCATATTCTTAAGTAAATGGACGAAGTAGGGTCCTTTCTACACGACAGGAGAGTTGATCACATCTCCAGACAGGCCCTTCTTTTCAAGTATGGCCCTCTCAGATACCAGGCAGCAAGGTGTAGGGTGCTTATTTCTGGATGGTAAACTGTCCCCTGATGCAGCAAGTCCTGCATGTCTGGCAGAATCAAGGGTTCCATTATTGAAAGTTTGCGTAGCCAGGTGAACCATGACCTTCTGGGCCAGAAAGGGGTGATCAGGATTAGTCTCGTCCTGTGCCGCCTCAGTTTCTGTAGGACCCTTGGAATAAGCCTTATTGGTGGGAAGGCATATAGAAGGTTGTCTGGCCAGGTTTGGGAGAAGGCATCTATGCCTGTTGGAGAATCCTCCGGATTTAGAGAAAATAAATGGCATTTGCAATTTTCTTTTTGTTTGCAAACATGTCCATCAAGGGTTTGCCCCAGAGACTTTTTATCTGATTGAATACTGTCTGATTCAGACACCATTCTCCTTGATGTAAGAGATTTGGACTTAGAAAATCTGCTTTTCCGTTTTCTGCATCTCTTAAGTGAACTGCTTTTATGAAGCTGACTGAAGGGATGATTATAGAGAAGATCTCTTCTGTAAGTGACATGAGGACTTCAGACCTTGTCCCACCTTGCCTGTTTAAATAGGACACTACTGTGGTGTTGTCTGGATTTTTTTACCACTTTTCCTTTTAACTTGGGAAGAAATGCTAGCAGAGCCCGCAGTACCGCTCTAAACTCTCTTGCGTTTTGAGAGTCTCTTTTCTCTTGAGGAGACCACTCTCCCTGAGTGACTTCTACCTGGCAGTAAGCACCCCAACCCATGGGACTGGCGTCTGTTGTAATGGAGATCTGCTCCTGCATATCCCAGAGGAGACCTTGAGATAGGTTTGATGGATCTAACCACCACTGCAGGGACTGGAAGATGCAGTTGGGCCTCCAAGGGGGATAGGGACCCCTGCCATTCTTTCAGAATTTGCCATTGCCAAGAATGTAGTAATGCCCATTTGACTGCCGGGATTGTGGATGTCATCCTGCCCAACACTGCCATCCCTTGTCTGATTGTTCTGTGTCTTGATGTAATTAAAGATTGTACACCTTCCAGAATTTGAGACTTTGCTCTGGGGAAGCAGGCAGCATTGGTTTAGAGTCTAGAACAGGGGTGCACAACCTTTTCTGG
This sequence comes from Bufo bufo, assembly GCF_905171765.1. Lineage (NCBI taxonomy): Eukaryota > Metazoa > Chordata > Amphibia > Anura > Bufonidae > Bufo > Bufo bufo. The sequence continues at coordinate 250,160,157 of NC_053392.1, forward strand.
TTGGGGGCCACGTTGTGAGCCTGAACCAATTCCAAGGGCTGAAAATAAAACTTAAAGGGGTATTACCAACTGAAATACTATTTTTATGGCATATTGAACATACAGTATATATCATAAATGTCTAGTTACACTTCTAGTACTCCCATCTAATGGAAAATTACATGAAATATACATGTGAGCAGCCACAAGACAGACATACATGTCTGCTACCAGATAATTGGGAGCCGCACAGAATGGTATCGAGGGCCACATGTGGCCCCCGGGCCACAGGTTGTGCACTCCTCGTCTAGAATTAGGCCTAGAAACACACAGCTTTTTGATTGAGTTAAGTTTGATTTCTCCCAATTTATCAGCCATCCTAGCTTCCCTAATATTTTGATTACTTCTGAGAGGTGGGAGGACAGGATGCTTTCTGATTCTGCCATGACCAATATGTCGTCTAGGTAGGGTATCGCTAGGATATCCTTCTCTCTTATATGAGCAATCACCTCCGCCATTAGCTTGGTGAACAGCCTGGGATACCCCAAAAGGAAGCGCTCTGTATTGAAAATGGTGGATCTCAGTCCATGAGAATCGCTACCCTCAGGAACTTCTGAGAGTCTGAGTGGATCGGGATGTGATAATATGCATCCTTTATGTCGAGAGTTGACATCACACATTTCAGAAAAAGCTGTTTTATTGTGGATTGTATCGATTCCATTCGGAACTTCTTGAACGTGAGGAACTGGTTTAGCTGTCTTAAGTTTATTATCATCCTGAGGGTTCCATCTGGTTTGGGAACCAGAAAAAGGGAGGAATAGAACTCCTTCCCCCTTTCTGATTCTGGAACCTCTATTAGGACTTTTTTTTCGCCAATAGGGAAAACACTTCTTGTTTTAAGGCCTGGTTTCTTAGAGTTCCCGTCGAGTTTCATCATTTTTATCCTTTCCAGTGGGGAAGAGGCAAATTCTAGATGGAATCCATCTCTTATTACCCCTAGAATCCAAAGGCTTGCAGAAAAAGAATACCAAGCCTGAAGGAAGGGTGACAACCTTCCCCCCCCCCCCCCCCCCACCGGACTGGCACAGTCATTGTTGTGTAGACTTGGACTGGGAGCTGAAAAGGAGACCTTTTTCTTTCCTATTTCTGTTATCCCTCCAGTATCTGTCTTATCTCGGAAATTCTTTGTTTTTACGAAAAAACTGGCGGTTATTTGTGGGTATGCTGGAGGGGAACCCTTTTTTGTCATCCGCGGCCTTTTCTAAAAAGGTAGTCAAGGACAGATCCGAATAAAAAGTCGCCCTGGCACGGTATAGCACATAATTTGTTCTTCGACCCAGTGTCTCCTGACTATCCTTTTAACCAAACCGCTCTTCTGGCAGAGTTAGCTAAAGCCGCAGATCTAGCTCTTAACCACCCCAGGACCGCCGTACGCAGGATTGCGTCTTTGCGGCGGCCCTGCTCTTCTGGGTGGACGCGCCGGCGCGTCCTCTCGCGAGACGCGAGATTTCCTGTGAACGCGCGCGCGTTCACAGGAACGGAAGGTAAGAGAGTGGATCTCCAGCCTGCCAGCGGCGATCGTTCGCTGGCAGGCTGGAGATGTGTTTTTTTTAACCCCTAACAGGTATATTAGACGCTGTTTTGATAACAGCGTCTAATATACCTGCTACCTGGTCCTCTGGTGGTCCCCTTTGTTTGGATCGACCACCAGAGGACACAGGTAGCTCAGTAAATATGTTGCACGAAGCACCACTACACTACACCCTCCCCCCGGTCACTTATTAACCCCTTATTAGCCCCTGATCACCCCATATAGACTCCCTGATCACCCCCCCTGTCATTGATTACACCCCTGTCATTGATCAACCCCCTGTAAAGCTCCATTCAGACGTCCGCATGATTTTTACGGATCCACTGATAGATGGATCGGATCCGCAAAACACATACAGGCGTCTCCCTGGAGCCTTCCAGGGGGGGTGATCACCCCATATAGACTCCCTGATCACCCCCCTGTCATGCTGCATTCAGATGTCCGTATGATTTTTACGGATCCACGGATACATGGATCGGATCCGCAAAACACATACGGACATCTGAATGGAGCCTTACAGGGGGGTGATCACCCCATTTTGACTCTCTGATCACCCCCCTGTCATTGATCACCCCTCTGTAAGGCTCCATTCAGACATTTTTTGGGCCCAAGTTAGCGGAAATTTTTTTTTTTTTTCCTTACAAAGTCTCATATTCCAACAACTTGTGTCAAAAAATAAAATCTCACATGAACTCCCCATACCCCTCACGGAATCCAAATGCGTAAAATTTTTTAGACATTTATATTCCAGACTTCTTCTCACGCTTTAGGGCCCCTAGAATGCCAGGGCAGTATAAATACCCCACATGTGACCCCATTTCGGAAAGAAGACACCCCAAGGTATTCCGTGAGGGGCATATTGAGTCCATGAAAGATTGAAATTTTTGTCCCAAGTTAGCGGAAAGAGACTTTGTGAGAAAAAAAAAAAAAAAAATCAATTTCTGCTAACTTGTGCCAAAAAAAAAAAAAAAAAAATTCTATGAACTCGCCATGCCCCTCATTGAATACCTTGGGGTGTCTCCTTTCCAAAATGGGGTCACATGTGGGGTATTTATACTGCCCTGGCATTCTAGGGGTCCTAAAGCGTGAGAAGAAGTCTGGGATCCAAATGTCTAAAAATGCCCTCATAAAATGAATGTGGGCCCCTTTGCGCATCTAGGCTGCAAAAAAGTGTCACACATGTGGTATCGCCGTACTCAGGAGAAGTTGGGGAATGTGTTTTATGGTGTCATTTTACATATACCCATGCTGGGTGAGATAAATATCTTGGTCAAATGCCAACTTTGTATAAAAAAAAAAAATGGGAAAAGTTGTCTTTTGCCGAGATATTTCTTTCACCCAGCATGGGTATATGTAAAAAGACACCCCAAAACACATTGCCCAACTTCTCCTGAATACGGCGATACCACATGTGTGACACTTTTTTGCAGCCTAGGTGGGCAAAGGGGCCCATATTCCAAAGAGCACCTTTCAGATTTCACTGGTCATTTTTTACAGAATTTGATTTCAAACTCCTTACCACACATTTGGGCCCCTAGAATGCCAGGGCAGTATAACTACCCCACAAGTGACCCCATTTTGGAAAGAAGAGACCCCAAGGTATTTCGTGATGGGCATAGTGAGTTCATAGAACTTTTTATTTTTTGTCACAAGTTAGTGGAATGAGACTTTGTAAGAAAAAAAAAAAAAAAAATCATCATTTTCCGCTAACTTGTGACAAAAAATAAAAAGTTCTATGAACTCACTATGCCCATCAGCGAATACCTTAGGGTGTGTACTTTCCGAAATGGGGTCATTTGTGGGGTGTTTGTACTGTCTGGGCATTGTAGAACCTCAGGAAACATGACAGGTGCTCAGAAAGTCAGAGCTGCTTCAAAAAGCGGAAATTCACATTTTTGTACCATAGTTTGTAAACGCTATAACTTTTACCCAAACCATTTTTTTTTTTATCAAAGACATGTAGAACAATAAATTTAGAGCAAAATTTATATATGGATGTCGTTTTTTTTGCAACATTTTACAACTGAAAGTGAAAAATGTCATTTTTTTGCAAAAAAAAATCGTTAAATTTCGATTAATAACAAAAAAAGTAAAAATGTCAGCAGCAATGAAATACCACCAAATGAAAGCTCTATTAGTGAGAAGAAAAGGAGGTAAAATTCATTTGGGTGGCAAGTTGCATGACCGAGCAATAAACGGTGAAAGTAGGGTAGGTCAGAAGTGTAAAAAGTGGCCTGGTCTTTCAGGGTGTTTAAGCACTGGGGGCTGAGGTGGTTAATTTTAAGGCATCTGCGGATGCATCTGAGATAAAGTCCACGGCCTTTAGGATTGTGGGGAAAACCCTCTAGCAGCTGTTCCCTTGGGGTTTTGTCTTCCATATGAGTTTCCAGGTCCTGTAACCATATTTTAAAGGGATCTTGCTGTGTAAGTAGCAGCAATGTTCGGTTTAAATGCCTGGGTGGAGGCTTCCCAGATGTTTTTAAGAAACAATTCTGTCCATAGGGTCCTTTAGGCCCCCCAGGTCCTCAAATGGTAACGTTGATTTTTTGGACATCTTGGCTACCAGCACATCTATTTTTGGTGGTCTATCCCAGTTAGAGCATTCCCCTTCAAACGGATATTTTCTTTTAACATTTTTAGGGATGAAAAATGTTCTGTTTTTCTCCATTCTTTTTGTATTAGAAACATTACATTCTCATTTATTGGGAAAACACTAGATTTCTTGTGACCCAAATCACCAAACATGATCTGCTGAACTGTCCTCTGCTCTTTTGTCTCCTCCACCTTCATTGTAGCCCTAATGGCTTTAAGTAAGGAGTCTGTCCTCATGCGAGAAGCTTCATCCTCAGAAGAGTCTGAGTAGCGACTGGTGCGACTGTCTGCCTGGCGGGGTAGATGGAAGGAGTTTCTTAAACTCTTAAAGAATCCGCTATCTCGGATTTCACCATGCTTTTGATGTTTTGCATGAAAGATGGAGATTCTTCCTCTAGCATCTTATCAATACAACGCTGGCAGAGCAGCTTAGGCCAGGAAGGGGTTAACTTTTTCCTACAAGTTGCACACTCTTTCCCACGTGTCTTAGCGATAGCCTTCCTGGGGCTCTTTTATATTCTCGGGACAAATAACAGAAAGAAAAAAAAAGACCCTTAGTATAAAATATAAAAAAAGGTTGGGGATTAACCCCCTTACCCCACCAGGAGTACCAATCTGGAATCATGGTTGTCCTGGTTTTCAGTACGCTGACCACCCTCTTCTTCCATGGTAAGGTCCAGGGATGGAGGGTTTTCCATATATGGGGTCTGCAGACGTCCTCTGGCTGGCACCCTTCCACCTGTGCACTGAGCGGAGTTAAATACTCCCGGTTCGGTCCTCACCACCATCCACTCTGTGGCCTGCAGCGCCGACTTCCTGGACGCCGTGCATTCCAAACACCAGAAGTCGTGCACGCATCACTTCCGGTTCTCACTGAGCGCCTGCCCAAAAGGCTCTGCACCACCTCCCTCTGTAATCCTACCGGGGATGCTGCATGACAGGGAGAACAGGCCCCGGACCTTCCGAACACCACCAGGAGGATCTGGCGTGACAGCGGTACCTCTCGGTACCGCCGGAACTGCCAGCAGATGATATGGCGACAGCCAGGACTGGGAAGGGTGTTCGTCCAGACTTGGGGCGGCTCCAAGAAGAGTTACGCTGCACCAGGTAAACCCTATGGTTAAATTCAAACACACCGGCGGGGCCCTGCAGCCATTTAAAGCTCTCCAGAGAAGCGTCCTATCCATAGGACAGGAAACAGGAACTGGTGGATAGAGGCAGGGTCCCTCCTTAAGAAGCTCTCCACGGAAGTTCCTGTTTCCTGTCCTGGATAGAGGTGTGCTCTCTCAAGGGTGCTGTCATGGGCATAAGAGAAAAAAGGTTCAATCTTTCCAACCAACCTTAACATACACAAAGGAGGTCTCTTACCGGGCTGAGGGATCTGCAGATGTACGTGAGGCATCGGTATCAGCGGAGGACATCCTGGATAAAGGTCTCCCAGCACATAGCCACCTCTTCCTGGGACTGCAGAGCCATTTTAAACTCTGCATCCCACTCTAACAGGCTCAACCCCCATGCCGAAGACCAGAGCACATAAGATTCCTTCTGCAGAGACGCGCAAGGCGTCGATCCCTCCTGCACCATGTATTTATTAGGGAAATATTCCCTTTTAGTTCTCCCTCCTTCCGGGGCGGGGGGGGAAAGAGTCTTCTGGTTTTTGTCTCCTTTTTCTTTTTCTGTTCACTAGCACATTGCTCTCTGTTCCTGCTTATGTACGAGTATATACGCAGTTTTGTTTTACCCGATTCCCTGCACGAAATGCTATTTATATTTTCTCATGAGTGCTGGCTATACAGCACGCTCCTCCACAGCATGTACTAGACGTCAGCGCACTCTCCTTGCTGCTTAGCAACGCACGCAGAGTCTTTTCCTGACTCTCACCCACCCACGTGACGGGCGCTGCACCGGCTGGTGCTTTGCAGTCCACCGGCCGGACGCGCCTGTTGGTGGAGCGTGATGTCTTTGTCAGGTGACCGGACCACCTGATTCCGGAAGGCGGTATCGTGAGTTACAGGGCGCGCTATGAGTCTATAAACATGGCGCCTTCTATGCCATTTGGCATGCAGCTGAAAGAATCAGTTCAACTGCCCCCATTGCCCCCCCCCCCCAGCAACTTGTGGTGTCTACCAGTTGTAAGGGACCATTGATGTCCCGCTCTTGCATCCTAAAGATCCACTGATCTAAGGTATGTTCCTGTTCTGGCTTCCTATAGTTCTCATTTTTGTGAACCAATCCTTATGCTGTCTATATTCTTATGTTGATTATATTCTTCTTGTAGGACTGTCTTTACCTATCTTGGATTATTTCCCCTGATAGACCACTTGAAACGTGACACGTCGGGAACCATCCTATAGGGCAGAATACCTCCCTATTCTAGGGTAAGGTATCCGGACACCCCTTGCGGGGCAGGAACTCTGTATAGACAGGCAGGGCCACAATAGCAATGTCCCCAACCAGGGATATTGGTTCCCTGCACGGTCTATACCTTGAAACTACCAACGACCACACCAAAACCAATACCAGCCTAGACATGGTGCATCCTTTTCACCACGCTTGGCCGGTCCTTATCAAGGGTTGCGTCGGAATGGTAAGACTGTTCCTTATTTCTTAAGCCATATTTATTATTATTTATCTGTACGTGGCGCTATGTTTTAACTATATTAGTTATAAAAGTTATATTTTAAGCTCCCTCATTACTTCTGTAGTTCTCCTCCTGCACCATGGCAGCGTTAGGGAAATTTGCACCAAATCATGCAGAGTTTCCAGCTGATTTTGGTGCTTAAATGCTGCAGATTTTCCAAAAATGTCACATGCATGTCATGTTATCTGTGGATTTTAATGCAGAAGCTTTCCACAGCTTGTAAATTAGATTTTTAAAAACACTCATCCACTTTGCCGCTTCTGTAACCGCTGCAGATTTTCTGCATGCAGTTCTGCAGCATTTACGCCAGATGTGAATGGATTCCTTTCTTCTAGCAGACAAAACTTACACCATTCTGCCATCCGAAATATCAAGAAGAGAATGCTGCCACTAATACTGACGTACATAGGCTTTGATAGGCATTCTAGGCGAGACTCCTCCATAGCACAGCATGCAGTGAAACTTGCCACAGCTTTATTTCTCCATCCATCACTTGCCGGTGTCAGACCATAAGAGAAAGAATGTGTACCTCCATCAATGTGAAAATAACGTTATTACAGGACAGATACACAGCAGAATTCCATGTGGAAGATCCACAGTGATTATAGATATGCAGCAAAATGGATGAAGAAAAAATAAATAAAAAAATAAAAAAATCATCCACACGCTGTGGGAAGTACCGAGACCGCATAAAACTTCATCTGCAGTGCAGACTTTAAATCCTTAACATGTCAACGTAGGTTTTGGGTTTTCAATGCGGATTTTACACTTTGCCGTGCTGAGAGCAAGATCTGCGGCAAACCCCATTTACTGTATACTTGTCCCCTGGACAGATCCTAAAAGTTGGGAACTTTAAAGGAATTTGCCTGAATACTGTGCAGAAGGCCATCCTGGTGGCCAGTTCATAGGTGACAACTTTTTCTAAACCACTTACCTGGCAGGAACAGCCCTCTCTGGCTGTCTTATATGACAGTTAAAAGAGTCATCCAACCCCAATAATGCCCCCCCCCCCCCAATGCCCAGGCACCTCAAAAGTTAATTTACCCCGCATCGCTCCTGATCCCCACACAGCCGCCGCAGCATCTCCTCTTTGCATGGATCAAAACTTCCGGTGAAGGAGGCAGCGGCCAACAGCAGGCTACGATGGGGGGGGGGGGGGGGGGGTGAGCCTCCCTAGGCGATGGTGCCGGGGAGCGGGGTAAGTATAACCTATATGAGAGGCATTGGGGTAGGGGGGGGGGGGCATTATAGGGGTTGTCCGGGATTGGGAAGATAGGGCATTGCTGAACACATACTCCTAAATGTTACATTCGCGCCTGTCCTACCTTTACCCGACATTTCTAATGCCCAGTTTTCAAATCTCCAACTCTCAACCGGAAGTGCTGCATTTCAAAGACTCGGTGACATACCGGGTCCCTTTCTGCCAAGCAAAGCCTCTTCTTCCGCTTCGCAGGGAGCCCAGTGACGTCACCCTCAGCCACATGAATTATTTAAAAGTGCCTGGATGGGCGGAAACAAGGCGGCAACCAACCGCGCTAAGCCGCGCCCCTCTGGTCCGGTGACGTCACCGGGCAGGGCGCTTTGTTATGAGTGAAGGAGGCAGAGCACTATACTACTTAGCATAGTAAACGCCTCCAGTAATACAGGCAAGTGGGGCGGCAGGATATAGGAATAAGCAGTTACTGCACGGAGGAGGTGGCTGAAATAAACAGTGCGCGGGGGACCGTCGGAGCCATGTAGGAATAGCGAAAATACCTAAAAACATATGGGGGAGTACACAAAAAATAATTATATACATCTGCTTAAAGGGGTTGTCCGCCTTAAGCAGACGGTGTTCCAATCTGGTAGTTTGGACTACAGACATCAGTATCCCACAAGTCTGATGTTCAAAGGGGTTATCTCACATGCACAACCCCTGTCCAGAATCCAGATGTCCTATTATGGCACATGGACGGCACGGAGGGGGGCTCCTCCAGAACAGACTCTGAGGCTCCTGTATTATCTGAATGATCGGCATGCAATGCTACACGTTCCCTGCAGTGGACCCCATGAGCCTCACCCTGACTGGCACTTACAGCACATTGTTCCTTTAGGATCCCCAAAAAGACAGGTTCTAAATGAATGCTACTGGACACCAAGAACATATGCCCCTTTAAAGCCATGGGTCACTTGTCTGCCATGTTACCTTTCTGGGCAGCATCCTCCTGCCTCCACCTCCTCCATGAGAAGCATCTGGACTTCACGTTTGGCTTCTTTCTCCTTAGTTCATCTGGGGGGAGGAATGGAAACTTCCGAGGTCAGTCCGCACGCTCCTCTAGGGGCCATTCAGAACAGTCAAACACATCCGTTTTTTACATAACTACGTTGGGTCATTCCTTTTCTATTCCAACTAGAAATGTATGACATTATCAAACCAGTGCTGCCTGCATCTAACCATGCAGGGACCCCCTTCCCTAACTGGTAACACCCATCTGAGCCTTCATTGCAGACTGCTAGTAATTCCTTCATAACTTCTAGCAGGAATAATAAAGGAACAGCACAACAGAGACATAAGAACAGATGCTCCAGAATGGTTATTACATGGGGAACGCATGTAGTTACTAAAATAGACATGTCAGGAGTGTTCGGTCTGCCCACGCGCCATTTCCACTACCAAACATCATAATAACGTATGCTATATGGCGGTGTGCACAAGCCAAGGAGAGGATGTGATCAATTAGGCTTCCCTTAACCCACCCCTGCCTCAAATTATACTGGAGCAGTCATGCGTGTACATTAATAACATTCCAAAAAGAAAAACCATGCATCGCACGTACACGAGCTCTGCATTGATCTGTTGCTTCGCAGCATAATTACTAGTATACAGCGCCATAGTCCACCTAATGGACCCGAGGACATTTGTATACATTTTTATCACTGCATAAGCCCACTCACCACGTCAAGGTTGCAGGAGACTACATATAGGTTGAAGGCTACAAAGAGGACCTTTCACTACTCTACAAACTAAAAACTAACTATATCAGTGGGCAGAGCGGCGCCCAGGGGTCCCCCTGCACTTACTAGTATGTCTGGGCGCCGCTCCGTTCGCCCGGTATAGGCTCCGGTGTCTGCGCTCCCTCTGACTGATTTCTTGTATGAGGCGTGTCCTTTGCTGCAGCACTGGCCAATCGCAGTGCACAGCTCAGAGCCAGGCTATGAGCTGTGCGCTGCGATTGGCCAGCGCTGCAGCAAGGGACACGCCTCATACAAGAAATCACTCCAGTACAACAGAGGGAGCGCAGACACCGGAGCCTATACCGGGCGAACGGAGCGGCGCCCAGACATACTAGTAAGTGCAGGGGGACCCCTGGGCGCCGCTCTGCCCACTGATATAGTTAGTTTTTAGTTTGTAGAGTAGTGAAAGGTCCTCTTCAAGACCACTGTTCACATGGTGCAGTACTGTCTGGTTGCTGCTGTGGCTTTGATGCTGTGCTTGTGGGTTGGTGGGGCTCAGTCCGACAGCCGGGGTCACCTGTGGTTGCTGTATTTTGGCGGTAGAGGTTGCCAAATTAGAGTCAGTCCCACTCGAAAGAGGCAACCTTGACGTGGCGGGTGGGCTTGTTGCGCAGTCATCAAAATGTATGCCAATGCCTTGTGTCCTTTGGAATTTTAGACGTGTACATGAAGCCGACTCACATTAGGACGGAGCAGCTGACCACAGATGGCAGGCCTGGGCACCGCTTTACAGGTAATGCTGACTGGCACGGCCATCCACAGGCCACACAACATAATCTGCCCCCGGCCGCACTGCTTGGCTCTACCCCAATGTGAACAGCAACAAGCATGAGGGATATAGTTACAGGCAGCGGTGGGATCGGATCAGGAACCTTTCCCAAAGCTCGACTGATCAGATGCTTAGAAAGCTTGTACATCACAGAGCATGCGCTTCAGTGTAACCTGTGAGGGCGTATTCACATGCAGCAGATTTGTGGTAGAAATTTCTGTGACCAAAACGCACTTCCATTTGTCTGAATGGGGTTGTTCCTGCAGCAGGTGCATCGTTTTCTGCATTCAGTTGAATGGGAGTCACAGAATTGTCTCCAATAAATATGCAATGTGTGAACTCACCCTCAGACACCAGAATTACTGTAACGGATTTACTAAGAACTAAGTGGGTCCTTTATCAAACTGGTGTAAAGTAGAACTGGCAACCAATCAGATTCCACAGCTCCTTTGGAAAATGAAAGGTGAAATCTGATTGGTTGATATGGGCAACTCAACCAGTTCTACTTTACACCAGTTTGATAAATAACGCAATCGGAAAACCTTCATAAGGCTACATGCACACGACCGTATGTGTTCTGCGAAACGGATGCCATCCGTTTTTTTTGCGGATCCATTGTAACAATGCCTATTCTTGTCTGCAAAACAGACAATAGGACATGTTCTATGTTTTTTTTTTTTTTTTGCGAGGCTACGGAACAGACATACTGATGCGGATAGCACACAGTGTGCTGTTTACATTTTTTTGCGGACCCATTAAAATAAATGGGTCCGCATCCTATCCAGAAAAAAAAAAAAAAAAAACACGGATCGGACTGGTCTTAAGGCCTCTTTCACACTTGCGTTGTCCGGATCCGGCGTGTACTCCACTCCGGAAAAACGCAAGTGTACTGAAAGCATTTGAAGACGGAACAGTCTTCAAAATGCGTTCAGTGTTACTATGGCAGCCAGGACGCTATTAAAGTCCTGGTTGCCATAGTAGTAGTGGGGAGCGGGGGAGCAGTATACTTACAGTCCATGCGGCTCCCCGGGCGCTCCAGAATGACGTCAGAGCGCCCCATGCGCATGGATGACGTGTCCATGTGATCACATGATCCATGCGCGTGGGGCGCCCTGACATCACTCTGAAGCGCCCCGGGAGCCGCACGGACGGTAAGTATACTGCTTCCCCGCTCCCCTTTACCATGGCTGCCAGGATTTTAATAGCGTCCAGGCAGCCATGGTAACCATTCAGAAAAAGCTAAAGGTCGGCTCCGGCAATGCGCCGAAACGACGTTTAGCTTAAGGCCGGATCCGGATCAATGCCTTTCAATGGGCATTAATTCCGGATCCGGCCTTGCGGCAAGTGTTCAGGATTTTTGGCTGGAGCAAAAAGCGCAGCATGCTGCGGTATTTTCTCCGGCCAAAAAACGTTCCGTTCCGGAACTGAAGACATCCTGAACGGATTTCTCTCCATTCAGAATGCATTAGGATAAAACTGATCAGGATTCTTCCGGCATAGAGCCCCGACGACGGAACTCTATGCCGGAAGAAAAGAACCAGGGCCGTTTCTACAGCCGGGCGAGGGGTGCAACCGCACGGGGCGCATGTCTCCAGCAAGAAGAGGGGGGCGCCGTGGCCCGTGGGTATCTATTTACTGGCTGGGAGCGCAGCGCAGGCAAAGTTAAAAGTGCTACTACGCTGCGCCGGCTGCGGCTCCATATTGCTAATGGTTCTGGGCCTCTGGCTGCAGGCTCGGCTGTCCTGTAAGCTGTAAGGGGCAGGGCCTGGCAGCATGTCCGGAACGCCCCAAGACCAGTGCGCTGTGCGGGGTGACGTCATAGGCAGCGCTGCTGCGTGCGTCCATTACTTCAGGCGGGAGCAGAAGAGCGAGGCGGATGCCATTTTCTCTCCAGTCTGTCTGCTCAGTCACTCACTGCACTGGCACAGAATCCTCCAGGATTTCAGCCTCCGGTCCTCCACCAGCAGATTCAGTCAGGAAGTGGCACTAGGCTAGCCCAGGCCCCCCAGCAGGTTAGGTACAGTTAAAGAAGTATTAAGTTAAAAACAGACAGTATGGCAGGCCTATATATAGCTGCATAGTACATGTGCATATATATAATTATGCTCAGTGCTTTTGCTGTATATATAATTATACTCAGTCTCAGATGATACTATAGATAATATACTGAGTATAATTATAATTTATATGTACAGTTACAGCGCTGAGCATAATTGTACATATGTACTATTCATATTCAGCTGTATAAGCCTGCTATATATATAATATGGAAAAACGAACTGCACTCCAAAAAATAAATCAAAAAAAGATCATTTATTGACCCTTCTGGTGCAACGTTTCGGCTCTGAACCTAGAGATGAAACGTTGCACCGCATGGGTCAATAAATGATCTTTTTTTGATTTATTTTTTGGAGTGCAGTTCGTTTTTCCATATTATCTTGGGGCTTATGGTCAGTCCCCATTGAACATTGCACCCGCCTAAGCACTTTTGTCCAGTGCCGCCATTTCTCTTATATATATATATATATATATATATATATATACATACACATGGATGCTGCATAGCTGACACGTATATTGTCAGTAATAAATATATATATATCAGCTATGCAGCATACCCCCTTAAGGACACAGGGTTTTTTCATTTCATTTTTGCGTTTTTGTTTTGCGCTCTATGCCTTCCAAGAGCCATAACTTTTTTATTTTTCCGTTCACATAGCCATATGAGGGCTTATTTTTTGCGGGACAAGTTGTACTTTCCAACGCCATCATTTAATAATGCATACGGTGTAGTGGGAAGCGGGAAAAAAATTCCAAATGGGGTGAAATTGCAAAAAAAAAGCAATTTCACCACAGTTTTACGGGTTTCTAAATTACGACGTTTGATTTGCGATAAAACTGACCATTTAGTTTTATTCTACAGGTCAGTACGAATCCGGCGAAACCCAATATGTATAGCTTTTCTTGCGTTTTGATAGTGAAAAAAAATTCAAAAGTGGGAAAATTTTTTTTATTTTTTTGTCGCCATGTTTTGACCGCTATAACGTATTTGTATATAAGTGTATGGCGTTGTATGGGGGCTTATTTTTTGCGGGGCGATCTTAACTTTTAGTTGATACCATTATGGGGTGTGTAGGACTTTTTGATCGCTTTTTATTTAATTTTTTTTGAGGAAATGAAGCGTCCAAAAACGGCAAATCGGCCATTTGGGCGCTTTTTTCCGTTTTTCTGTTTACCGTATGGGAAATATATTTTTATATTTTTATACTATGGGCGTTTTCACACATTGCGACACCCATCAGTTTCCACTGATCCATCCACATCACTAACCTTGGTTAGTTAGAAAATTGAACATGTTCTATTTTTTTGTGGTGCAAGAGCATGGTGAGAAACCACACAGAAGCACTCCATAGTGCTTCTTTGAGGTTCTGTGCCTCCGTTCTGCACCATATCTTTCATTTGTGATGCGTAGCACAAACTGGTGGGGCTGCAGCATTTTTAACCTGGCCAACAGCAAGCATTCATGGTAGAGCAGCTGGCTCTGTAGCCTGCATTACTAACATAGTGAACAATGGCTTAAAAAACAAAACAAAATTGTTGGTTTTTGTTTATTTGCCACCAAAGAAAGGGAACAAAAAGCATGATGGACCCCAAAATGAAAACTACACGGTGTCACTTAAAAATCAAGCCCTCACACAGCTCCGTTCTATTCTACAAAAGTGAGCTAGGTTACAATACCAGGCAAAGCCCATGGACAAATCTTGGCAAAAACGTGTTCATTTTAGATAATTTCTGATCCTAGTGGAGGCTGCTGGACTGTATAGTTCAGCGGTGGGAGAGAGAGTTGGTGGTAGCTGAAACTCAGTCTGTGGGAAGGAAGCATTTACATATCCACGTGTTCTTTCTTGTTCTGTATCAGGAGTGGAAACACAGATCTGCAGTAACCTAAGTACGCCAGCTGGACGGCACATTCTGGACTACGCCAACTGGACGGCACATTCTCAACTACTCCAACTGGACGGCACATTCCGAACTACGCCAACTGGACGGCACATTCCGAACTACGCCAACTGGACGGCACATTCTGAACTACGCCAACTGGACTACAACTTCCCAGTAAGAAAAAAAATCTATTGCACAAAGTGGATTTACACACTGCAACTAGCAGCAGATTGTCAGTAAGGGTGGTTCCCTCCTGACAATCTGCTGCTCATTCAGTGTGGAGGTAAAGCTCTGTATTTACACACTTAGTGGAGGCTGCTGGACTGTATAGTTCAGCGGTGGGAGAGAGAGTTGGTGGTGGTAGCTGAAACTCAGTCTGTGGGAAGGAAGCATTTACATATCCACGTGTTCTTTCTTGTTCTGTAACAGGAGTGGAAACACAGATCTGCAGTAACCTAAGTACGCCAACTGGACGGCACATTCTGAACTACGCCAACTGGACGGCACATTCTGAACTACGCCAACTGGACGGCACATTCTGAACTACGCCAACTGGACTACAACTTCCCAGTAAGAAAAAAAATCTATTGCACAAAGTGGATTTACACACTGCAACTAGCAGCAGATTGTCAGTAAGGATGGTTCCCTCCTGACAATCTGCTGCTCATTCAGTGTGGAGGTAAAGCTCTGTATTTACACACTTAGTGGAGGCTGCTGGACTGTATAGTTCAGCGGTGGGAGAGAGAGTTGGTGGTGGTAGCTGAAACTCAGTCTGTGGGAAGGAAGCATTTACATATCCACGTGTTCTTTCTTGTTCTGTAACAGGAGTGGAAACACAGATCTGCAGTAACCTAAGTACGCCAACTGGACGGCACATTCTGAACTACGCCAACTGGACGGCACATTCTGAACTACGCCAACTGGACGGCACATTCTGAACTACGCCAACTGGACGGCACATTCTGAACTACGCCAACTGGACTACAACTTCCCAGTAAGAAAAAAAATCTATTGCACAAAGTGGATTTACACACTGCAACTAGCAGCAGATTGTCAGTAAGGATGGTTCCCTCCTGACAATCTGCTGCTCATTCAGTGTGGAGGTAAAGCTCTGTATTTACACACTTAGTGGAGGCTGCTGGACTGTATAGTTCAGCGGTGGGAGAGAGAGTTGGTGGTGGTAGCTGAAACTCAGTCTGTGGGAAGGAAGCATTTACATATCCACGTGTTCTTTCTTGTTCTGTAACAGGAGTGGAAACACAGATCTGCAGTAACCTAAGTACGCCAACTGGACGGCACATTCTGAACTACGCCAACTGGACGGCACATTCTGAACTACGCCAACTGGACGGCACATTCTGAACTACGCCAACTGGACGGCACATTCTGAACTACGCCAACTGGACGGCACATTCTGAACTACGCCAACTGGACGGCACATTCCGAACTACGCCAACTGGACTACAACTTCACAGTAAGAAAAAAATCTATTGCACAAAGTGGATTTACTGCTCATTCAGTCGACATTGCATTTACACACGACTGTCTCTTCTCCTGATATAAGAACGAGCTATCGCTTTTTCTCTTAAGCCAGCATTGTTCTCTTTAGGCAGACGACTGTATAGACAACACTAGCTGCTGACAACTTTGATTCAGGCGTCCATACCCCTCATCATTTTAAACAGGGATTCATCGCATGATCTGTTGCAACTTTACACTGGCCGATTATCTGGAACAAGCGTTTCGATGAATGCTTGTGGCAGGTGGTTGGCCCAATGTTCAAGCAGTGTAAATACACCTTAGTGTAGCTACAGACACTTTTTAAAGAAATACCTAAAATGTCTGTCCATGAATAGAAACTCCACCGCCCGTACCTATGTGATGAAATATGGATATGATTGTAGGCAGCTCAGTGTTTTCTTATAACACATATTTGTACTAAAACAAAAATAGCAATGCAAATACAATTGTATATAATTAGGCTGCTTACACCCATTCTGTTTTTGGTGAGTGATTGTGAGCCAAAACCAGGAATGAATGTTACACAGAGATAAAGGTATAATAAAAAAAACTTTGCCTCTGTTCTATGTTTTTGACCCACTCCTACTTTTCACTCACAATCACTGATGGAAATTACAGACCAAACACTGATTTTCAGATGTTCAGAAATTGGCATTTTTATTGTTAAAACAAAAGGGCATGTACAACTGTAGTTACCAACACTTTTTGTTTTTTTCAAAAGCAACACAAATGGCCCCACCAAAACTTTCAGGAGCACAAAACAGAAAGAAAAGAAAACAACAAAAATTTGAAGATGAAAAAGCTGCAAAAACAATGGCTATGTTTTTAAAAAAAGATGCAGAATTAGCAAGTACAGATCTACAGTGTACATCAACTGAAGATCTGTCTATTCAGCAAGAATTTACTATAAATGTTCTTTCCCAACACAAAGAAGGTTGTTCTGATGTTTTACAATCTGAAGATGAAACCGTAGACACTGTCATAATACAGCCTACAACATCTACAGAAAGCCCTCAGGTTTCACAGTCTCAAGGCCATACTGAGTGTGCGCAGGAAAGTAGTGAAGAGTCAGACACCCCGGTTGCTGGGAACACTGCCCATTTGGATAGTGTGACCACATATCAAGATGTAGGACTATGGCCAAGGATAATCAACAGTAGATTAAGAGACCTTATTGTACTACAAGGACCACAGCCTCTGCCCCCTGCTAATTTTGTTTACCCAAAAGATCATAATAAGCGGCATTTTTCCGGTTTCTATGGCTTTTTAGTTTTGCCAAACAAGGAGCAGGTGCCTAGGCGATGGGTTCAATATTCTTTGTCTACCGACAGAATTTACTGCTTTTGCTGTAAGTTATTTGACCCCAGTCCAAAATCAAAATTTGGAATGGAAGGCATTAATAAATGGCAGCACATTGGCGAATATCTAACAATGCATGAATCTTCTCCTGCCCATATTTCTAGCCATCAGAAATGGATTCATGCAGAAAACAATCTGAAAAAGGTACAAGGCATTGACAAAAATTTACAAACCCAGATGAATCAAGAAACTAAACGTTGGAGAGATGTTCTTGAAAGAATTATGGCAGTTACACAATTTTTGGCAAGCAACAATTTGCCATTTCGTGGGTCATCAAACAAATTAAATACTCCGAATAATGGCAACTTTCTTGGTCTTATTCAACTTTTGGCTAAATTTGAACCAGTGATGAAAGACCATATACAAAGAATAATGTCTCAGCAAACCTTCGTCCATTACTGTGGTAATGTTATTCAAAATGAAATTATCATTTTAATGGCCTCTCAAATTAAAAACAACATATTACAAAATGTAAAGAAAGCTAAATACTTCTCTGTTATTTTGGATTGCACCCAAGATGTTAGTCATATTGAACAACTATCATATACCCTAAGGTTTTTAGATCTCGCAGGAGAAAAGCTATCAGTAGGTGAACATTTTATTGGTTACCGACCAGCTAATGATACCTCAGGTGAAGGTCTGAGTAATCTTCTCTTTGATGAGATATCAAATTGTGGCCTTGATATGGACAACTGTAGAGGCCAAGGGTATGATAATGGGGCCAATATGATTGGCATTAACAAAGGTGTGCAAACCAGAGTTTTAAGAGAATACCCTCGAGCATTTTTCAATCCATGTGGTTGCCACAGCTTGAATCTTGTAGTGGCAGATGCATCCAAATCATCTGTTAAGTCTGTGAACCTTTTTGGCACTCTGCAAAGGCTTTATAATCTATTTGCTTCTTCGTCTAAAAGATGGTGTATAATAAGTGACCATGTAAAAAATATAACACTTAAGAAAGTGTGTGCCACACGCTGGGAATGCAGAGTTCAAAGCTTGAAAGCTGTCCGTTACCAGTATACTGAGATTTATGAAGCTCTTATAGATTTAGAGGAAAACACTGATGATCCAAAACTTTCATCTGAAGCTAAATCCCTTTCACTTATGCTGCAGGACTTCAGTTTTCTTTTGACAGTTGTTATTTGGTATGATGTGCTATTTCAAGTGAACATAGTCAGCAAGGAAATGCAGTCTAGAGATATGGAACTAACTCGTTGCAACGATTTACTGAAAAATTGTACTCAGTATGTCAGAAGTTATAGGTCCTCAGGCTTGAATTCTGCAAAAATAACTGCATCAGAAATAGCTCTGGATTTGGGCATTGAAGCATGTTTCATTGTGAAGAAAAGGCCAAGTAAAAAGAAAAGAATGTTTGATTATGAAAGTCAGGATGAACCTGTTACAGATCCAGAACAGCATTATAAGGTGTCTGTCTTTTACCCCCTGATCGACAACATGACTGAATCCTTAGAGACCCGTTTTTTACAGTTATCCAGACATAATAAGCAATGGGGTTTTCTATATAATATTTTAGATTTGCCAGTAAAAGACAAACTTCTAGGTCTATGTAAGGACTTGGAGCAAATATTAAGCCACACTGCTGAGGATGGTAGACTGCAGCATGATATAAATGGCATCCAGCTATGTGAAGAGCTACAGCATATCCAACCAACTATAAGCAAAGATTCTATCAGACCACTTGAAGTTTTGCAACACATACAAGATACCCAATGCCATGACCTATTCCCAAATATATGGATTGCAATGAGAATTTTATTAACCATTCCAGTGACAGTTGCAAATTGTGAAAGGAGCTTTAGCAAATTAAAGCTAATAAAAACATACTTGCGTTCTACTATGTCTGAAGACAGGCTATCGGCTCTAGCAATCCTATCTATTGAGAGTGAGATGGCAAAATATACAGATTATTCTGCAGCAATAGATGCCTTTGCAGCAGCTAAGTCAAGAAAAGTGAACTTTGTTTAAAACTAGATATCTTGATGGAAGATCAACATAATGAAGATACCGGTAAGAGACATATCAATTCTATTGGTCTTTGCTGAAGATTGGTCTACGGTAAGCATTTTTACATAGTGTCATCTTTCCTTTATTCACAGGTTCTTGCTTGTTCTGCATCAGAAGTGGAAACACACAGATCTGCAGCAAGTTAACTACACCATCTGGACAGCACCATCTGAACTACACCATCTGGACAGCACCATCTGAACTACACCATCTGGACAGCACCATCTGAACTACACCAACTGGACTACAGCTGCACAGTAAGAAAATGTTTTTAGAATAAGTTTTGCTCCAGGCACTTTGTAGATAAAGACCAAAATACCTAAAATGGTTGTCCATGATTACAAACTCCACCACCCTCACCTGTAATGAGATATGGATTTGATTGTAACTCAGTTCTATTCAACAGAACTGAGCTAGGCTGCGATACCAGGCACAGGCCATGGGCAGGCAAAATCTTTTCTGGAAAGGAGAGTTGGGTGGTAGCTGAAACTCAGTCTACGGTAAGCATTTTTACATAGTGTCATCTTTCTTTTATTCACAGGTTCTTGCTTGTTCTGCATCAGAAGTGGAAACACACAGATCTGCAGCAAGTTAACTACACCATCTGGACAGCACCATCTGAACTACACCATCTGGACAGCACCATCTGAACTACACCATCTGGACAGCACCATCTGAACTACACCATCTGGACAGCACCATCTGAACTACACCAACTGGACTACAGCTGCACAGTAAGAAAATGTTTTTAGAATAAGTTTTGCTCCAGGCACTTTGTAGATAAAGACCAAAATACCTAAAATGGTTGTCCATGATTACAAACTCCACCACCCTCACCTGTAATGAGATATGGATTTGATTGTAACTCAGTTCCATTCAACAGAACTGAGCTAGGCTGCGATACCAGGCACAGGCCATGGGCAGGCAAAATCTTTTCTGTTCTGTGTATGCTATGCAACATTGGTTAAGTCATTGTTATTTAATGTTTGGGGGGGGGGGGGGGGGCGCTTTTTTAATGTCCGCCCTGTTGGTAAAATAACCTAGAAACTGCCCTGAAAAGAACGCAGGTGTGAAAGAGCCCTAAGGGCGACTGCTCCCGCCCGCTCCTACCTGCCGCAGTGAGCGCCTCGCACGCCGCCACCTGGAGCTGCCGCCGGCTCTCCTCGTGTCCCGGTGTGAGCGCGGCGGCCCGGACTTCAGCCGTCACCGGGAAGACGTCGCGGAGGAGGGAGAGGAGAGCGGACACCGCAGAGCCGGCACACACCGGGCCATTCACCTTACTGCCGGGCAGCATCACCACCCCGACCACAGCGCCCCCTGCAGGCAGGCGCTTACGGATATCCCGCAGTATCTCCCGCAGCTGCCGCTGAGATGCCGGGAGTACCAGCGATTCCGGGCGGCACAGGAAGAATACCAGTCCGAAGCGAACAGTCCGGTTGCGGGAGGGCTGCGGCCCGTCTGGTCCCGGTTTCTCCCGCTTGCAGTGGTTGTCAGGCTTCGGGGCTCCATGCTGTGAGGCTCCCTGTGTAAATAGATCTCCTCCGTTCCCCAGCTCGACCGGGAAGAGCTCCCGCAGAAAGTTCTCCAGCAGAGCCCGGCTCTCCGCCCGCTCCCACAGCTCCCCGACCAGCAGGACTTGCTGAGGACCCCCGAAGCCCTCCAGCACCTCCCTGAAGCGGCTCTCCGTGCAGTCTCTCGCCATCATCCTAGCGGCATCCTGCCCTTTCACACGATCCACTGCCCGCACACATATGTGGTAATCCGCCGGAACATAGTCCAATGAGGAAGGATCCCGGAATGGGATCCCCGGCTGCCGCCTTCCATAGGGCGGCCAGGGCCGCGCCCACCCTTAGCCACACCCTCCTGTCCGGCGCCTTCGCCTCTTATAGGACGGTAGGCGACACACCCACCGGTCACCACGCCCCTGAGCCCGGCCCTGTCCCTCACCTTGAGACTCGGAGCTTCCCGGTCAGTGCACATGTAGTAGTCTAACCGCAGCGTGTGAATGGGGCAGTCTACACCGCCTCGGCTCTAGGGGGCTGCCCTCTCACCAGGGGTGCACCATCAATGAGGCCAGGTGAGGCGATCCCCTCAGGCAGCAGAAAGGCTAGGTGCACTCCTCCTGTCAGGACCCTGATGAAATATCATGCCACAAGATGGTAGTTTTCTTGTAACACTCTGAACCCTTTGGGGACATGGTGTTTTTTCCTTTTCTGCATTTCCAGTTTTTATTTCTTGCCTTCCCGGAGCTATAACTTTTTTATTTTTTTATTTTGTCCTTTCACATATTTTTTTTTTTTTTTGCAGAACAAGTCGTACTTTCTAATGACACCACTTATTGTTGCATACAATGTAGCGGGAAGCTGGAAAAAAATTCTAAATGCAATACTGCCAAAGTTTTCTAGGTTTTATTTTTACTGGTGGTAAAACTCGCCGTTCCCTTCTTTCTTTGCAGCCATACCATACATATAGTTTTTCTTCTGTTTTAATACTTAAAAAGAAATAAAAGCTTTGGAAAAAATAACTTTTTTTTCTTTTCATCTTCATTTTCTGACCCTATAACTTTTTTAGATTTACATCCATGGAGCTGACTGAGGGCTCATTTTTTTGCGGGGCGATTTGTAGTTTTCATTGATAACATTTTGGGGTGTGTATGGGGGTGAAGCGACGAAAAAAATGTCAAATTTGCCTTTTTCTTTTTTGCTACAACGTTCGCAATATGAGATAAATAGTTTTCTATTTTACTAGTACAGGTATTTTGGGACCTGGTGATGCCTATGAGGTTTATTTTTTATTATTTTAACTTTTCTTAAAGAGAAAGGGGGGTGATTTTAATTTTTGTATTTTTAAAAGCTTTTTTTTTCTTTCTTATTTTTACACTTTTTTTAAAAGTTACCTAGAGAAATTGAACATACAACTGCTTGAATTAGCATTGCAGTCCATGAAAGATTCTCTATGTTCCTGTGGAGCACCGCCATGGCAGGGTCTTCATTGTAATATAGCTGGAGCGGCCCCTGATCATTCAGAGGGACTGAGGCTGCCATAGGGAAAGAAAGGCTCCTCAGGTCATCATGTATGGTGGATGTCCCAAAGGGGTTAATCACTACCCAGGTGGTCTCAATACCAGTTTTATATCACTATGCAATGTTCCTAACTTTCAGGGGTGTCACTTCGTACAACAAAAACTACCGGCCACAGGTATAAAGGGGGAATGGCCTTATTCGATTCCTCTCTGTTCTGGACCCTTCATAGATATGATTTTCGGGACTTCTACTATATTGTGAATCCACAGGTAAATGCACCCTATTGTAGGAAGAACCCAGCCCAGATCTATGTACTTACCTACAAGATCTTGTATGGATAAGAAATGGACCCCACCTGTCACCCCAGGACCACCACTCAGACCTAGATGTGCTGATATCTGTCTGCTTGTGGTCGTAGCAGGTGGAAAGCCAGAAACTCCTGCCCTCTAGAAATTACGGTAGCCATGAGTATAAGGCCTCATGCACACAAACGTATGTATTTTGCGGCCTGCAAAAAACGGATCCGCAAAAAATGCGGATGACATCCATATGCATTCCGTATTTTGCGGAACGGAACAGCTGGCCCCTAATAGAACAGTACTATCCTTGTCCTTAATGCGGACAATAATAGGACATGTTCTATTTTTTTGCGGAACGAACATACGGAATACGAAATGCACACGGAGTAACTTCAGTTTTTTTGCGGATCCATTGAAGTGAATGGTTCCGCTTACGGTCCGCAAAAAGAACAGACACGGAAAGAAAATACGTTCGTGTGCATAAGGCTTAAGATGAACCTAAGGCCTCTTGCACACGAGCATTTATTTTTTTCTTTATGTTTTTTGCGGATTCCGTTTGCGGAATCCATTCACTTCAATGGGTCCGCAAAAACAACGGAATGTACTCTGTATGCATTCCGTTTCCGTATTTCCGTTCCGTACAAAAATAGAACATGTCCTATTATTTCCCGCAAATCATGTTCCATGGCTCCATTCAAGTCAATGGTTCCACAAAAAAAACGGAATTCATCCGTATGTCTTCTGTATCCGTTCCGTTTTTGCGGAACCATCTATTGAAAATTTTATGCCCAGCCCAATTTCTTTATGTACTTTCTGTTTAAACATTATTGTATGCTTCCGTTTCCGTTTGAGATCCGTAAAAAACTGATCACAAACGTAAACCAAACGGAACGGAAAATGGAAACACTATGGAGTTCAGATCGCTGTTTTTTATTTTCCTACTGCCCCTGTTCCCCCGCTGTCAGCAATCAAAGCTGCCCTGAAAAGCACAGTCCAGACCAGAGGTATAGCTGGGCTTTCCGAGATTCAGTACGGCTGTGGTGATAGAGCTCAAAGAGCCACATAAGGCTACTTTCACACTAGCGTTTTACTGGATCCGGCAGGTGTGAGAGAAGGATTTATGATTTTATGAATATGTAATGAGAATATTCTGTAGTACACATTTATGTCCACTAGATGGCTGCAAACCATATGTATGGAAGGTCAATGAGGGAGGGGGAAGAGGGGATTCTGAAACCACTCCTATCAGGTTAAGGAGCCAATAGCCTCTTCTTAAGGAACACCCCTTTTGTGATGTCATGTCTGCTATTTAAGTGAATGTACTGTGAATAAAAGGCTCTCTCTCGCCTGCCCTCTTCTACCATGGCTAAAGGAGGATGAGAAGATGCTTTCATGAAACCACCTAGTGTCTGGTCTCATTATAAAGCAGTATGCTGTACACATACTTATTCTTCTAATTGATTTGGCACCACACAAAGAAGGAGAGTCGCATGAATTGCGACGACACAGGGTACAGCAAAAACGCTTCCGTTACTGATAATACAACCATCTGCATCCGTTATGAACAGATCCGGTTGTATTATCTGTAACATAGCCAAGACGGATCCGTCATGAACCCTATTGAAAGTCAAAGGGGGACGGATCTGTTTTCTATTGTGTCAGAGAAAACTGATCTGTCCCCATTGACTTGCATTGTGGGTCATGACAGATCCGTCTTGCTCCGCATTCTATGACGGAAAAAAACGCAGCATGCTGTGGTTTGCTCTCCGGTATGAGAACGCTATAAAAAAGAATGGAATGCATTTTGGAGCATTCCGTTCTGTTCAGTTACGGTTTGTCCCCATTGACAATAAATGGTGACAAAACGGAAGCGTTTTTCTTCGGTATTGACACCTTATGACAGATCTCAATACCGGAAAATAGAAACGCTAGTGTGAAAGTAGCCTAAACTGGCTGGTAACAATACCTTGTAAATCCTCAGCAGGGGGCGCTGTGCTGCCCTGTAAGACCTAGCTACCTCCATGGTATAACAGTATAATCTTCTGGACATTGCCCACATTGTGCCCCTCACAGTACTAATACCCACATTGTGCCCCCATCACAGCGCTAATGCTGACATTGTGGCCCCTCACAGTAGTTTATATCTACATTGTTCCTCTCACAGTAGTAATATCCACATTGTGCCCCTTCACAGTAGTAACGTCCACATTGTGACCCCTTACATTAGTTTTATCCACATTGTGCCCCTTCACAGTAGTAACGTCCACATTGTGGCCCCTCACAATAGTTATATTTACATGGTGCCCCCTTACATTAGTTATATCTACATTGTTCCTCTCACAGTAGTAATATCCACATTGTTCCTCTCACAATAGTTATATTTACATGGTGCCCCCTTACATTATTTATAGCCACATTGTGCCTCGTCACAGTAGTAGTATCCATATTGTGCCCCCTTAGTAGTTATGCCCACATTGTGCCCCCTCACAGTAGTTATATCCACATGGTGCCCCCTCACATTTATCCACATTGTGCCCCTTCACAGTAGTAACGTCCACATTGTGACCCCTCACATTAGTTTTATCCACATCGTGCCCCTTCACAGTAGTAACGTCCACATTGTGCCCCCTCACAGTAGTTATATCCACATGGTGCCCCCTCACATTAGTTTTATCCACATTGTGCCCCTTCACAGTAGTAACATCCACATTGTGCTCCTCACATTTGTTACGTCCACATTGTGTCCCTCACAGTAGTAACGTCCACGTTGTGCCCCCTCACAGTAGTTATGTCCACATTGTGCCCCCTCACATTTGTTACGTCCACATTGTGTCCCTCACAGTAGTAACGTCCACGTTGTGCCCCCTCACAGTAGTTATTTCCACATTGTGCCCTGGCAAAGTAGTAATATCCACATTGTGCCCCCTCACAGTTGTAATGCCCACATTGTGCCCTGACACAGCAGTTATATCTACATTGTGCCGTCTCACAGTAGTTAAGCCCACATTTTGGCCCTTTAAGTAGTGCCCCCTCCACTGATAAAGTGAAGAAAAATACTACTCACAATTTCCCGATGATCAGGCACATCCGGCGTTCCTCAGCAGCAGTACGATGCGGTCACATATTGCGCTGCTGGGCCGTGTAGACGGGTCGCACAGTCTGACTCCCGGCTGGGCCTGCATGAGCCTCCCACACAGACCAGCATTGCAACGTGTGGCCTTCTGGGGAGCAGCAGAGATGAGCGGACAGCGCCCTGCTTCACCAGCTAAATCAACTGCCTGGGTGCCCCCTCAACCCTCTGTGCTTCTGTGCCCGGGGAACATGCACTTCTTGCCCCCCTCCTTGCTATGCCCCTGGCCCAAACTGCTGAGCAATCATAATGTGCACATACGCAGCAGTCCTGACAATGTATTTCAACGGGCGATGGGGGCAGTAGGAAAATAAGAAATAATGAACTGGACTCTATATCTGCAGTACTACACATGTATTACTGCAGGTAATAGTCCATGATCATGGTGACAGATTCCCTTTAAACTCCTCCTATGCACTGAAGAAGGAATACAAATACACAGGGTCCAGGCACAGAGGAAGGTTACTCCTCTGAAGACATGGCTACCATATTGAGAAGACTCCCTTCCAGCCACCTGACCACTCAATCGGCAGCGCGCTGGGAGGATGCACTGTTACATAGGCCTCCGTGTGGGGGTGTCACAGAGAACAGGTCATCAGTATTCAAATCTTGGAAAACCCTCCACTGGAGTGATAATAAGGGGTCTGACCCAAACCCTAATAAATAGCCCCATACTATTATCACAACGCTCCTGATGCACAGTTCTTGTGCTGTTGTCAGTTTATGTAGTGTACGGGAACTGTAATACCCGTCACTACCAAAGTGTCACTTGGTGTGCTGTCGTCCCTCTTAATTATGGAGAAGTTGGTATATGTCAGTTTTATAAAATGTCATGTAATGCAATGCTGTGTGTTTCCCTGTTACTATGACACTTGCATGTACAGGCCTGCTAGGGGTGTCATTCCAGCTTCTAGTCATTAGAGGGAGCTAGGGAGCCCTAGTTTATATAAGGCCCAGACAGGGAAGGGAAAGGCAGACGGAGTCTAGTGTCTGTAATCTGCAGTTGGAGATTAGACAATGTCAGAAACCAGTCCAGGCCTGAAGCCTGCTGTCCAGGAGAAGATTCCCTCCTGAATTCCCTTATGCAGAAACAGGAATACTTAAGTGAAAGAGCCTAAGGAAGCAGAGAGAGAGACAGAGGCAAAGTGCGGAGAAGCAAGAGGTACTAAAAATAACAGAGGAGGTACTTTCTAAAGCTATAGCCAAGGATATAAAGCCAGAACTAGGTTATTGGGCCTTGGTGAAGAATTGCTATATTCCAGGATCAGACAGAAATAGAGTGCAAGCTCCTGTACTGCAAGTCCTGTGTTCAACACTCTGTAATCACCTTGCTAAATCTGTAATTGCCTGCATCAACCGTATTGCAAAATCGACTGTATGCCAAGGAACTGCGATTCCAATATTGTCTCTGCATGAAAACTACTAAAGTTGGAGTTCTGTTTTAATACCACGTGTTCCTCAATTTATTCCTGCTATCCGCAAACGGCGTGCCACCGTTTACTTGGCACTGGCGTCACGAACAATTTATACCATCACCTGCCCTTGCAGAGAGTCAGCCGTACCAGGTTAGTGTATATTGCACTACATCACCCAGAAACACCTACTGCACACAACTTGAGTACGCTGCATTTACAACTCTGTAGTGATAGATATACAAGAGGAAAGGTGATCTTTACACTTCCATTCTTGGTGGCCACGCTCCGTGAGTTTGTGTGGCCTGAAGCCTCATAGCTGAGCTTTAATTAGCCCTTGATGCTTCAACCTCACACTAATACCCTACAGTTATTAAGGAAAGATCTAGCAGGTCAAACGTGTTGGGGAGGGGGCACCCGTGACCGTATGATCTACTACCGCAGTTTGTCTATGGAGATTGCGAGGCTGTGTACTTGATTTTATGCACCAGTGGGTGCGTCTGAAACACCTGAACACACATTTGGCCATATTATGTACATTAAAACATACCTGTTGTTTCAGGTGGCTTTTTAGAATAAGCTGTCACGAGTACTTGAGAAATGACACTATATCTGACCATGATATGACTTGTAAATTAGATTTAATACCAGTTTCCCCTTTGTAGGCTCTCTTTCTAATATCAGTGTTCACCGAGGTAGTGCTTGGAGATTAAAGGTGCATTTTCCACCAACAGATTATCTGTGACCTCCATTCTGTACAGCAGGCAACAGTACATGGGAGGAAGTTTGCTACTATATTGCAGTTTATGTCAGTAGATGTCAATAGACAAGTTCGGGAAGTGGATTTCATGAAGTACTGGCGCTTCTCTTGTATAATAACGTTTATTATGTGCAGAAATGGAGGAAGTCCGATAATGTCTATAAACCATGAGCAGCCTGGGGCTTTGCCTAGCCTATCCCGGTTATATCAATATTACTTGTTTAAAAAGGACAAAAAATAAATCTCCTATGTCAAGTCCTTTGTTTGCCACTGGAAGGAGTGAGAGATGGTAAAGTCATTTATATAGATAAAGTCTGCTTGTAAAGCACTTCTCCAGCTTCCATAAAAGTGAAGATGTGGAATGATAATACTCTGCTTCCTTCTCACAAATTTGTATTGGGGGGTTCAGTGTTTTGCATATTTAATCTGTTTTTGTGTTGTTTTTTTAAAGTTTTATACAAGCATTTTTACAGTTTTCAACTGCCATGGAGATGCTAAAGGGAAAAATACCGGAAAAAAACACCAAGTTTTAATTCACTAAATACTTCTCAGTAAGGCCTCTTTCACACGGCTGTTGTCCCGCCGTGACCGTAGTGCGGCCCGCATACGCCGGGTTCGCAATACACGGGGCACCGGCCGTGTGCATTCCGCATCACGGAAGCGGACCCATTCACTTGAATGGGTCCGCAAATCCGGAGATGTGGTGCAGAGCAGAACGGAACCCACGGAAGCACTACGGAGTGCTTCCATGGGGTTCGGTTCCGCAAAAAAATAGAACTTGTTCTATCTTTTTGCAGAACGGATGGATCGCAGACCCCATTCAAGTGAATGGATCCGCGATCCGCATGCGGCTGCCCCACGGATGGTGCCCGTGCATTGCGGACCGCAATTTGCGGTCCACAGCACGGGCATGGCCAGCACACGTTCGTGTGAAAGAGGCCTAAGTGAGATTCCTATGCACATTTAAAGGGGTATTCCAGTTGGTTAAAGTTATCCTCTATCCATCAGATAGAGTGGTCCTACCTCTGGGACCCCCACTGATCATGAGAACGGGGGTACCGTACCCCCTGCAGTCCCCTGAAAAAAACAGAGCTGCCGGTCGCACATGTGCGTGGCCAGTCCATTCATTTCTAAGGGAGTTCCAGACATAGCCGAGTGCTGTACTCCGCTAACTGTGGAACTTCCATAGAAATGACTGGAACGGCCGGCTGCATGTGCAACAAGCCGCTGTGTTCTTTTCAGGGGAGCTGCAGGGGGTATTGGGCCCCTGTTCTCATGATCGGTGGGGGTCCCAGCAGTAGAACCCCCACTGATCTGATAGTCATCCCTTATACTGTGGATAGGGGATAACTTTAACCAACCAGAGTACCCCTTTAGGGTCGTACCTCTCAGATAGTTGATCATGATCTATGGTACCAATGTACCTCAGAACGGGAACCAGTAGCTATTGAACACATCGTCGTAAATTTTGGTTTTGTAAAAGCAACTAATAAAGGGAGTTATTGGCCAACCTCCCGGGTGTATGTGACTGTTATTATTCTCAGATCATCTATATTTATTAGAGAAATCTCTCTCATAAAAATGTTCATTTCTCCCTGTCCTTCTCATCATCTGTCAGGGGAGAGTCGGGAGCTCCCGTCAGTGTGTTGGCTGAACCTGCCATTCTAGACAGCGTCAACCGACAAAAGTAAAATGTGCATGGCCAACTTTATACTAACAAAAACAAACTCATATGCTAGTTTCACACTAGCATTCCCAGCTGGAACATCCTGCCGGATCTCTCTGGATCCAACATTGTTAGAAGCTAAAAGGATGCCGCTCGGACAAATAATGCTGCGCGAACGCCAGTCTGAAACTAGCCTTAGGGCTCATGCACATGACTGTTGCCTGTCTGAAAAGTGCGGATTCGCAAAACACGGATACCAGCCGTGTTCATTTTGCGGAACGGAATGTCCGGCCCTTAATAGAACAGTGGGAACACGAGCGCCGGGAGGGTTGCTGAGGGGTGGAGGTCTTCAGAGCAGCTGCGCCAGTGAAGAGGTGAGAGACATGGGGAGAGAAGCCCGAGCGGGCA
The DNA here is from genome assembly GCF_905171765.1 of Bufo bufo. Taxonomy (NCBI): domain Eukaryota; kingdom Metazoa; phylum Chordata; class Amphibia; order Anura; family Bufonidae; genus Bufo; species Bufo bufo. The sequence continues at coordinate 250,190,268 of NC_053392.1, forward strand.
GAGAGGAGCAGAAACGAGGGGAGATTGGCCAGGACTCGCAGCTCCTACTGCACCCAATCGGCCATCTTGCCAGCTCCCCCAGCGGCACCACGAGGGAGGAGGGAACCCTGAGCAGCACAGCAGTCAAGCGCAGTGGAGATTCCAGTTTCCCCATAAAGTGATCAGTGCAACAAAAAGTCCTCTAACCCCTCTGCTGGGACTATAACCTTAATATAGGAGTACAAGACAGCCTCAAGATAACCCCTGCACACTCCTCTGGCAGGTCCCATAGCCACAAGAAAGCTAATTGCTCTATATAAGCACTCACAACAGCCCTGCTCAAGATATATTACAGTAAGTGGTTGCCGAGAACCAACATCACAATCATTGCAGCCCAGGCCTGGAAAAGAGTCACGGCCACCTGAGAAGAGTCCTGGTTATTCATGGATTCCTGCTCTCCCTGCCCACCTGCTGATGACTGACAGCCTTCTACCTAGTTTTCTCCCTTTCTGTCTAGGAGAGAACTGCCAATCATCAGCAGATGGGCGAGGAGAGCAGGAGATTAGGAATAACCAGGACTCTTCTCAGGTAGATTTGACTCTTTTCAAGTCCTTCACTTCCTTTTAGCTCATGAGTGACACATCGCTGAAATCAGCATTTCTGTCACTAATTTATGGTACCCAAAGTGAGGTCAGCATAAAGTTAATGACAGGTTCCCTTTAACTCCTGATTCAATATAATAATGGGGCCACAAAAAGCACAAAGTGCTGCAGATAAACTGAGAGAGTTTGCAAGACAACCAGATGAGGCATTGCGGTCTCCTTTATAGCAGCGAAACATGCATACTAGGGCTAGCACTGTATCAGATACTGCAGTCCCTGCAATAGCTCCTGAGGAAGCTCACAATGAACCCACCCTTAAACAAGTAACAGCACAAGTCCTAGAGGCCATTACGGCCTGCAAGGCATCTCTTACAGGGAAATTGGATGAAGTTAAGATTGATCTAGGCCTCCTACGTCAAGACATGCATAACTTGCATGACAGAGTCCAACATACTGAAGAACGTATATCGCGCATAGAAGATGCGACGGCCACTGTTCCCAGATCCATATCTGAGCTTAATACTAAAGCAGAACTCTGGAAACAGAAAGCAAATGACCTAGAAAATAGGCTCCAGAGATATAACACAAGAATCATTGGATTGCCTGCAAGAGCAGAGGGCCGGACACCAGATGAGTTTTTAGAAAAGTGGATGAAAGAACTTTTCCCGGATGCAAGCTTCTCTTTAGCCTTTGCAGTTGAAAGGGCTCATAGAGTGCCAGCTAGACCTCCACCGCCTGGAGCCCCACCTCGACCCATGCTCGCAAGATTTCTTAATTGCAAAGATAGAGATAAGATATTGGCTCTAGCCAGAAGACGACAAGAAATCAAATATGATAATACCAGAGTTTCCATCTTTCCAGATTTTTCGATGGAGCTGCAAAAACAACGTGCCACCTTCATGGACGTAAAACGGCAGCTGAGAGAGGCCAACATACCATATTCCATGGGATATCCTGCAAAATTAAGAATGGTAGACGGGGATAGAGCGGTTTTCTTCACCTCTCATGGAGAAGTTGCTGAGTGGCTAGCCTTACGGCGAAGGTCACCAAGAAGAGGAAGCCCTTGAAACTCTCTAAAGACTGGTCATCAGATGGTGCCATTGGACTGGCTAGGCTAAGTTGAAATGATTTAAATATGATCTATTATAGCTTCCTGTTTATATTGTTACATGTTTTAGCTACTTACTAAGGGCCACAAGTAACAGCACAAGTCCTAGAGGCCATTACGGCCTGCAAGACATCTCTTACAGGGAAATTGGATGAAGTTAAGATTGATCTAGGCCTCCTACGTCAAGACATACCTATGCATTTAAATAGAGGTATCACAGTAGTTGCTGCAGCCTGCATGCCTCTGTCATAACATCACCAATGATGGAGGCATCCCGGTTTCACTGGTCCAGAGTTTGGTATGAAGGAAGCTACACCAGACATAACATACCTTTCACAAGTAATATATGGTTAAGGAGTACAGTTTGTATATCTAGTTTACTAATCTTTCTCTCTTTAAGGTTAATCAAACAAATTTGCTATATCTCATTACAGCCACTGCAGTATGTTCAGCTCCTGATACTACATACATGCCCAGGATTCCATGGCTGAGTTGAAAATTCTGTCATGAAATGTTAGGGGATTAGGCACTCCACAAAAAAGGTCAATGGTGCTCACCTTTATTAGAAACTCCAAGCCAGAAATACTGTGTCTACAAGAGACACATCTTACACCTACTACATCTATGGCCCTAAAGAAGCCTTGGGTACAATTGATTGCGCACTCCTGCCATTCTTCTTCCTCAAGGGGGGGTGTCCCTGCTAGTACGCAAACAACTAAGATGGGAGGCAAAAGAACTGGTCATTGATACAGAAGGCAGATATGTCTTTGTTCATGCTCTTATTGACAATGTACAGTATGTTTTATTAGGCGTCTATAACCCTCCCCCTGGTTCCAAGCAGATCTTACACCTAGCAGCCACCTTTGCGGCCGCTTACCCACATGCTAAAGTAATTTGCATGGGAGATTTAAATATGATGTCGGATCCCGCGCTAGATAGACTTAATGACATGGCAAGCCCATCAAATATAGGGTTTCCCTCGCAGCTTAAAAGATTCTTAACAGAATTCCGGTGGTATGATCTCTGGAGATCTAAATTTCCCAGGTCTACAGTTTACTCCTGTCACAGTAGCAGTCACAACTCCTTAAAGGGATTCTGTCACCAAGTTTTGGGCTATAGAGATACGGACATGCACGGCTAGATCGCCGCTAGCATGTCCGCAATATATCTGTCCTATAGGGCTGTGTGGTTTTAATTTCTTTAAAAAAGGATTTTATAGATATGTAAATTAGTCTTAAATGTGTCCAAGGGGCTTTACTAACCTTCCTGGAGCCCAGCCGTGCCCAGCCACGCCCACCTGTGAAGGAGCCCAGCACCGCCTATGTCCTCCGAATCTCCTCCTTTCATCACCGATAGATTGCCGTAATCTCGCGATGCGCGAGCTCGCGCATGCGCAGTGCCGGTATAGTGTTCTTTCCCTGTGCTGGCATCAGCCTCAGGGAAAGAACTGCGCATGATGCGCGAGCTCGCGCATCGCGAGATTACGGCAATCTATCGTTGATGAAAGGAGGAGATTCAGAGGACATAGGCGGTGCTGGGCTCCAGGAAGGTTAGTAAAGCCCCTTGGACACATTTAAGACTAATTTACATATCTATAAAATCCTTTTTTAAAGAAATTAAAAGCACAGAGCCACTAGGCAGGACCGATTGGAATGGCCCTTCTCATGTAGCTCAGCTGAAAGTAGTGAACACATTTAAATATCTAGGAGCCATATGATCACTAAACGGCACTCCCAGGCGTTATCACTCAATATCTGTCCATTGATTGAACACATATGGAACAAATTTAAAAGCTGGCGATCCTTACCTCTCTCTGTGGTAGGACGCATTAACTTAGTTAAAATGATCATACTTCCAAAGGTTCTGTATGCTGTGCAGCATGCGGAAACGCATATGCCCAAATCAATGTTCAAAGAATTGGATGCCATGACTAGGGTTTTTATATGGGGCAGATCCCGAGCTAAACTTAGCCTAGATACACTGAAACGCCCAAAAATAGAGGGAGGAATGGCCTTACCGGACTATTTTATATACTACTTAGCCTGTCAGATACGGTTCATCAGCAGCTGGTTCACAACAGCAGACATACCGACCTCGGAGTACTTCTTAAAAACCTAATACAACAAAAACAAAGACAGGTGCACTCTGCAGTCTTACTAAGCCCTCAAACTGGTGTTAAAATTGAGAGATTAGCCAACATGTCCTACGTGAGGACATGTCTGAGCCCGAGCACCGCGCCAAGGTTTCTCAAGTAGCTCGGGAACCTAACGCTAAACCTACCTGGGCCGTATGGGCAATACCAGGAGCCAGTGGGCAAATTACAGGAGCGCAAGGTCCGACTCAAAGCAATCTCCCAGTAACCTCCAGCATGGGACCATGCATACAGTGGGAGGAGGGAGAGAGCTCTGAGCCCCACCCAAGACTGGCTGATATAGCCCGGGCCTCACATGTGCACCAGAATGCTGCCTGTGGATGGAAATAAAGGCACATTCAGACTAGGAGTTTCTACACCTCCAAAAAATTCTAAATACAAACTACAAATTGGCATGGTATTAAAAAGCAGGAAGTGCTAAACCCGAAAGAGAAGACGTCATCGGCGCAGGCACACTGAGGAAGTGCTGAAGAAGCGGGCGCCCTTCTCTCAGAGCGCCTGCGCCGAATGAAGACACTTAAGGCGCAGGCGCGGGATTTAAATTGCAGACAGGGCCAGCCGGAGGAGGAGAGCGCTTGCTGGCCCTGTCAATCAACAGGAGGAGGGGGCATTTTTTTGAAAGGAGGATGCGGCGGCTACCAGCAAGTAACCGCCCTACTTGCTGGTAGCGAGGTAATTAACATATTATAAAAGTGCGGTTTTTAAAGAAACTAAGCCACAGAAAAAGGTAAGAGCACTATATATTGAATAATCGCACTATAAGGATTTTAATTAGCCAAAAATGAAAAATGACTTTTGGGGGGTGACAGAAGCCCTTTAAACAGACAACTTAGATAACTCACTTTTCCATCATCCTTCCTACCTTCTCAGCACAATCTCCTCATCTTGCTGCCCCCCAATGCCCCCAAATACTGTACTGCAGAAAGGAATAGTGCCCCCACTAATAATTTCCCTATAGTGCCTCCAGCAATAATAACCCCATATTGTGCTCCCAGTAATAACAGTTACCTAAAATACTAGTAATAAAAATGCTCCTATAGTGCCCCAGTAAGTAATGCCCTCTATAGTGAAAATGACACCTATAACACTGCCAGTGAAGCCCCTTTATAGGGCACTGGTGAACTAATACCCCCCAGTGACTAATGCACCCTTTAGTAATGCTAGCAATGCCCAATATAAGGCCCCAGTAATAATCATTATAGTGCCCCCAGTGAGTAATGCCGTATAGTGCTGCCATCAATTCCCAAGTAAAAAAAAAAAAACTAATACTTCTGTTCCCCACCACCTACTGTGATGCAGGCTGTAGACCTCTTCGGGCCTGTGGCCTGAGCCACCTGCTTCTCAGCACAGGTGGTTGTGATGATGTCATTGTGACACCTGGGACCTGGCACGGATGGTTGCTAAGGTATCATCACTTCACAATAGTCTGCATCAATGTACTGCCTCATAGGCCTCAGGCCAAGTAAACTAGGCCTGAAGTCTATGTAGGTGAATGGCGGGAGAGGGAACAATTGTCTCCCATGCCCTGCGACTGTATTCAACTGCATGGCTATCCTAAGGACGGCAATATAGTTGAGTCAAGGAGGGGGATCTTTGGCTGTTGGCCAGGTACATTAGTGGGAGCGTCAGAGCATTATGTATCCAGACGGCAGCCTGCATGGAGCTTGTGCCCCTGAAATTCTGCCCCTACAAGCACATACATGCTTGGCCAAACTGTACGTTTATGTGTATGGACGAGTTTGGAGAAATAGCTGCTGACTGAAAGGGCGTTGACTGAAAGAGCCACCAACTACTGAGAGTGAATGGTCTGGTTACCTGTTGAAGACTTTGTACTTAATGCAAAAATGTCACCGCTGTGTAACTGAGGTACCGTTCATTACGGAATTAAAGGTACAAGATTTAACAAAAGACCTAATATTTTTATTGGATGATAGACTTCTACCCTATGTTTTTTTTGCATTTGAAACACTTTCACCTCCATGGACCTGACCTTAACCCCTTAAGGACTCAGCCCTATTTCACCTTAAGGACTTGGTAAATCTGACCAGTGTCACTTTAAGTGCTGATAACTTTAAAACGCTTTGACTTATCCAGGCCATTCTGAGACTGTTTTTTCGTCACATATTGTACTTCATGACACTGGTAAAATGAAGTAAAAAGAAATCATTTTTATTTATAAAAAAATACCAAATTTACCCAAACGTTGTAAAAAATTGCAAATTTTCAAGTTTCAATTTCTCTACTTCTATAATACATAGTAATACCTCCAAAAATAGTTATTACTTTACATTACCCATATGTCTACTTCATGTTTGGATCATTTTGGGAATGATATTTTATTTTTTGGGGATGTTACAAGGCTTAGAAGTTTAGAAGCAAATCTTGAAATTTTTCAGAAATTTTCAAAAACCCAATTTTTAGGGACCAGTTCAGGTCTGAAGTCACTTTGCGAGGCTTACATAATAGAAACCACCCAAAAATGACCCCATTCTATAAACTACACCCTCAAGGTATTCAAAACAGATTTTACAAACTTTGTTAACCCTTTAGGTGTTCCACAAGAATTAATGGAAAATAGAGATCCAATTTCAAAATGTCACTTTTTTTTCTTGGCAGATTTTCCATTTTAATAATTTTTTTCCAGTTACAAAGCAAGGGTTAACAGCCAAACCAAACTCAATATTTATGGCCTTGATTCTGTAGTTTACAGAAGCACCCCATATGTGGTCGTAAACCGCTGTATGGGCACACGGCAGGGCGCAGAAGGAAAGGAATGCCATACGGTTTTTGAAAGGCAGGTTTTGCTGGACTGTTTTTTTTGACACCATGTCCCATTTGAAGCCCCCCTGATGCACCCCTAGAGTAGAAACTCCATAAAAGTGACCCCATCTAAGAAACTACACCCCTCAAGGTATTCAAAACTGATTTTACAAACGTCGTTAACCCTTTAGGTGTTCCACAAGAGTTATTGGCAAATGGAGATGAAATTTTAGAATTTTCATTTTTTGGCAAATTTTCCATTTTAATCCATTTTTCCCAGTAACAAAGCATGGCTTAACAGCCAAACAAAACTCAATATTTATGGCCCTGATTCTGTAGTTTACAGAAACACCCCATATGGGGTCGGAAACTGCTGTACGGGCACACGGCAGAACGCAGAAGGAAAGGAATGACATACAGTTTTTGGAAGGCAGATTTTGCTGGACTGTTTTTTTTGACACCATGTCCCATTTGAAGCCCCCCTGATGCACCCCTAGAGTAGAAACTCCATAAAGTGACCCCATCTAAGAAACTACACCCCTCAAGGTATTCAAAACAGATTTTACAAACGTCGTTAACCCTTTAGGTGTTCCACAAGAGTTATTGGCAAATGGAGATGACATTTTAGAATTTAAATTTTTTGGCAAATTTTCCATTTTTCCCAGTAACAAAGCAAGGGTTAACAGCCAAACAAAACTCAATATTTATGGCCCTGATTCTGTAGTTTACAGAAACACCCCATATGTGGTCGTAAACTGCTGTACGGGCAGCGGTGATCGGAACAACACATGACGTACCGGTACGTCATGGGTCCTTAAGGACTCGGGAACCATGCCGTACCGATACGTCATGGGTCCCTAAGAGGTTAAAGGGGTTGTGTCACTTCAGCAAATAGCATATGTTTTGTAGAGAAAGTTAATACAAGGCACTTACTAATGTATTCTTATTGTCCATATTGCTTCCTTTGGTGGCCGGATTTATTTTTTCATCACATTATAAACTTCTTGTTTCCATGGTTACGACCACCCTGCAATCCAGCATCGGTGGGTGTGCTTGCACACTATAAAAAAAAAAGCACCAGCCTATGTGCACTCCCACAGTCCCAGCCAAGTCGGCTTTTCTTTCTATAGTGTGCAAGCACAGCCACTGCTGATGGATTGCAGGGTGGTCGTAACTAGGGATGAGCGAATCGACTCTGGCTGCTTCATCCGAAGTCAATTCGCATAAAACTTTGATTCGCTCATCCCTAGTCATAACCATGGAAACGAGCAGTGTATAATGTGATAGAAAAATGAATCAAGGCAGCAAAGGAAGCAATATGGACAATTACAATACATTAGTAAGTGCCTTGTAGTAACTTTATCTACAAAATAAATGATATTTGCTGACACAACCCCTTTAGGGGTGACACAACCCCTTTAAGGGTACCTGCACATGTTATGGATACCGTGCGATTCTTGTGTGGAAAAGCCTCAGCGTAATACAGTACCACAGTGTATAAGATCACACAAATCTCAAGTACACTTTGTTTTTTTCTTTTATGAGATTTTTTTCTGTGTGCGGATTTCACCCTTTTCAATGCAAAGCAATCAAATCTGCACCAAAAACTGCAAGTAACGCATGGGGGTTTTGGTGCGGATTTGGTTAGAAATGCACAGAAATCCGCATGACAAAACGCTATGATTTCCTATTTTGAAATCTGCACTCGTGTGCAAGAGGCCTAAGGGTGAGATGGACTATTTCTATATCCTTTAAAAAGTTCTACAATCTAAAACAACTGTGCCACCAGGTTTATACATAACAATAGTTCCATAAACTAATTAAAGTGAACATAACAAAAAGCCTGTTTACTGCTGGGGATTTTGATATTGCTGATCACCTTTCTGCCTTTGCCTGCTAAGAATTTGACCCTGATTTGGTAGCCGGGCTTGCTCTCGGATTTACCTCTGTTAATGAGTAAGGAAGTTTAAATAAACCAGATATCTCACTTGGAGAGATTAGAGCTTCTCTATTTACACATGCAAGATAAAGGGATATGGGGGAACTTGATTCTCCTCCTACTTGAGAAGATTGAATAACTGACAAATTTGAGCATTTATAGTAATGGCCAAATCTGAAGAGCGATAAACAGGCAAAATGACCATAAAGAACCAGGAGGGCCATGTGGCCACCGGGAAGAAGAAGGGGTAGAAGTGGGGCACAGCTAAATAGGGGATTGGGGTCCCTTTGCACAATATGGAAATGTCTACATGGCTGGCAACAGGTAATAGAAGGGTAGATAGGAGAGCTGTTCTCTTGATGGAAGATAAAGGTAACTGGGCGAAGAAATTAGGGGTGGAGTAATGTTAGGGGCGATTTAAGACAGAGCAGGTGAGGTATAGCAGACTAATTTTGTTTCTATATTACAGTGTACATATTAACTTTATTAAAACCTATTCTAAATGTGATAAAAAGAATAGTTGTAATATACTATATTATTTTTTGGGATGTTTTCCTAGGGAAATGGGCCCCCAAAGTTCAGGTGGCGATCACGCTTTGGAATCCTCGCTGGGCACGGTACAGGGTGGTGCACACAGTGCTACTCCAGCCTGTTCCAGCTCCACTCGCTATGATGTGCTATGCCAGGCATCAGTGGAGCGAGCACAGGCAGGAGCATGTGAGCTATGTGAGCTCCTCCCTGCACTCTGGTGAAGCTTGGCATACCACACTGGTACAGGTTGGTATTTGATGGGATAGCTCAGAGAATACAGTACGTGGGATTGAGTTAAAATAGAGCCAGAAGAAAGTGTTGTATGCAGGTGAAAGGATTCATAAAAGGATGAAAGACCAGGTGACTAGGAAATCAAGATGAAGGTGAGGAGAGGATGATGAAATGGGAGAAGTGGCAAGGCAGCACCAGATGAGTCAACGATGATGATGAGGGCTTTGATGTTGAATTAGGGGGGCTCATGGCAAGATGTTAAAAGTTTTGAAACCAGCAAGTTTAAAAACTATGAAGGTAAAAGTAAGAAGGACCAAATGATTTCTGTTGTATCACAAACCAATCCTTAAGTGGAAAGAGTGATGGCATTTAAGGGGTCAGGACACTTATGTGTGTGCGTTCTCCCCTACCTACTCACACATACCTTATAAAGTATTAAAAAGTCTAATGGAAAAAAGGTTTCAGGATATTTTTGCCTTAGCTTTTTAGATAAACTATTGGGGTGAAGTTTGAGGGCGGTCGTCAAGGGGAAAGGAGGCAGAGGAGGTCCTTAAAAGATTAGGGGACTGGATTTTTGGTGTATAGCTGGGTAGTGGTCTAACAAAATACCAGGATTTGATAATCATGACATATTTTATGGGCATAGTGGTTGGAATAATTATAATCAATTTTTTCAGAAAAAATATGGTGGATAGTAGTGTGTTGAACAATAGGTAGGCTCAGCAAACTAAGGGAATGGATTAGTAGCTACCCCCACAGGAAAAAGGAAATAACATTTTGTGTGGTGTAATGTAAGGTAAGGTGTAAGTGGAGGAATTCCTAGTGTTGAGGGAGAAATTAGAGAAGTAAACCAGGCCAGGGACAACAGAGGCCTCCTTTTTCATCAGTCCTTTGAAGCATGCTTGGTAGTATCACATTTGGGATTGGTACTAGTAAGAATGGAATGATACATCTGTCTGTCTGGAAGGACAGGATAGACAACATTGAAGTAAGTGCATTATCCAGGAAGGGACTACGTTCATGGACGCCATTGGATACTGGCAGAATGTTTTGTGCTGACAGCACTCAAGTGGGAAGCAGAAGAAAAGGACAGGATATCAGCAACCTCCGGCACTCCAGGTGCTCTGAAACTATAACTCCCAGAATGCTCCATTCACTTTTATAGGAGTTAGAAGTTGTAGTTTCACAGCAGCTGGAGTGCCGAAAGTTGATGATCCCTGTTGTGTAATGGACTGTTCAGAAGGAATAGCGTACAGCTGCCAGATGGTGGTGGTATGGTCAGGTGATCATAAAGGTTGGTCTGGATGACCCAGCTGAGTGCCGACAGGCAATCTAGAAAAGTTATTGCAATGAAGAACGAAAGCAGCAGTCAAGAAGAAACGAGGCAGAGGGGCTAATTTGTGGATTTGGTAAAAGGGTTTTGGTGTCCTGCAGCGTAGCGATGAAGCAGAAGCCACAACAGTGTCTGGGTTTGATAAAATATATGAGCTTGATTGTTGATGCAGTCTCTTTATAGGAGAACTGGTGAGAGTTGTTAAACTTGTGCCTGGAGATAAAAGATGGTATATACAGGTCCATCTCAATAAATTAAAATATCATTGAAAATTCAGTAATTCAGTTTAAAAAGTGAAACATACTGTATATATTCTATAGATTTATTACACACACAGTCATCCATTTCTTTTAATGTTGATGGTCATGATCAGGTGAAGGCGCATTTAAGGTAAGCGCTGAACTGACAAGCCACCTCACCCATTTCTAATTGGATGGCCCCCTGGGCTTGAGGAGCGCATTAGTGCACCCTCTCCTGTTCCTTCAAGGGGGGTGCTAGAGTGGCCACTGCTGGTAGGGAACTATTTCTTGGTCCCTATGTTGCAGCTTCACATAAGTTTAGTGTCTGTGCTGCCCGCCCCCGACCCTCCTCCCTTCTTCTCCCCCCTTCTCCCCCATTCCATTGAATGTTATACGTTCTATGAGTTTTGGGGCCAGAGAGATGAATAATGAGCCTGTCTGTATGATCCACATGCTTCGCTGACACCACACTTCCCCAGGTCCCCTACACCCACCCTACTTGGTCCAAGTCTCCAAAATCAGTATCAAGCCCAGAGCTCTGATGCAACTGAAAGCATTTTTGTGTGGACTCTAGGATGCCTCCATGCTAGATTATGCTGTTGCAATCCAAACCATTTACTACAGTGCTAATTTACTAGATTGACAGATCTGTCCAAATGCAAATCAAAGTGGCAGCCTGTAGAAAGTCAGTATGGTATCCCACATGAAAGTGTGCATATGTGACATGGGGAAACAGCTCTCCTTGTCTGAACACTGTTTGTGTAGATCAGGAATGCCCAACCTGTGGCCCTCCAGATGTTGGAAAACTACAACTTCCAGTATTCCCGGACAAACTACAGCTATCAGCCTACAGCCAGGCATGGTGGGAGTTGTAGTTTTACAACAGCTGGAGGGCCGCAGGTTGAGCATCCCTGGTGTAGATTAAATCAAATGATCTGGACTGACATTCTGCTGTTTGGCCACAAGATGCCGCTGTTTCCTAAACACAGCTACAGACTGGATATTTCCATATTCATGAGAGGTGGAGTTACACACAGAACCTGGAGAGGAAGAGAAAGGGAGCAATCATCTTACAGGCAGCTGAGACTGAGGAACTGTGTCAGCAGAGGATCCAACGGCATCCAGGTGTGGGAGCATACATCAATGACCAGAGCTGCAGCTAAGATAAACTTCCCACAAACTCAAGCCAGGCTGGCGTTTTTCTCAGGAGAAATACTCAGGCACGTGCTACAAGGACCAGTTATGGGAGGGGGAATTCTGTAGAGCTTTGTAAGATTGTAAGCCGTTGTGCTGCACCGCAGGCTAGCCCGCACCACACACCCAAACAGTTATTCTTGTTTTTCTAGGGTAATAACAGGTAAGGTGTGGCAGTTTAGTTGTGCCTGCCAGTAGGTAAATTACCACACTTTCCTCCTGCATCCATCAGAGGGTGCCGCGCTGTGCAGCCCAGGGGTCTCAGCCTTCGGGCTGGGTGTATGTAAATGTATTGTATGTTCCCAGCATTTGTGGTTGTGTTTATTACCACATTTAAGTAAAATTCTGTTTTGGCAAAAGCTGGTGGTGGAGTTGTTTTCCTCATTCGTGACTTTGCTGTATCCTGAAGAGCTTAACCCCGGTACACGGCTTACACATAGACGGAAGACTGCGCGTGTCAAAATCGGGCCGCTCAGCATCCAGGGATGATTACATCAAAAAGGGCCCAGGTGTTTAATTAATTGGCCAGGTGTGCAACCATGCACATCAATGGGTGAGGGTGTGTTTGTGTGTGTGTTGTTCGAGGATGCGCAACCATAGGGAAGGGGCGTGTGTCACAGTGGGGAGTGGGGAAAACCCCCCACCGTACGATGACTGGGGGATATCAAAAGCAACTAGGCCTGAACACAAGGATAAGGGAGCAGGTCACCTCCTAATGCATCCCTATACCTAGCCCTAACTCCTCACCGTATGAGCGGACCTGGATGGTAGGACGGCTCATACCCTGGATACCTAATATCCTGAGTCACTCTGGAAACGGAGGAACAGGAGTCTCTAAAGGCCTAGAAGCAGGGAAAGGAAAATACCATATGCAGCAAGAGAATCGGCAGGTAAGAAAACAAGACAACACACTTACCTGCCGCTGCCACCACAACTGGAACCCGTGAATACGTACCGGAACCCTAACACCAAACAGGACACCATACCAGACTCCGCCAGGACCCCCATGCTGCAAGGTGCATGGCAGCCCCAGGCGGCACTGCATACAGGCTTGTGGTTCAATTACAACACACCAAATCATAACCCCACACCAAACATACAACACATGTAAGGGAGGGAAGACATCGCTGGAGACCACGATGTCCCACTAGGAGGCCCTCACTCTGGGAGATGGAACATGAAGACCAGGAGCATAACTCCAACACACACCATGGCTGGAGTACCACTGACTCCTGGCCTCTAGCCACCGGTAAGATGAAGCACCTAGTGACCACACCCAACAAGGTGGTTAACCCCTCCAGCACCAGACAGAGGAGGAAACAACTCAAAGGGGAAGTGCACACACCAGCATAAAAAGCTACACGTTGCCACAGGCAACAACATGCAAGGCAACCATGTCACGGCACACACCACAAAGGCCGCGACACTGCCCCCGCACGCCGAAACAGCAACACGTTGCCACGGGCCACAGTAAGCGTGGCATAAGTGTCACAGCGCACACCAAAGGCAGTGACAGCGTGGCCCATAACAGCACCTTTGTGCAGATCTGAATACTGTTGCAGCATATTTTGGTAAGCGCAGAACAGACAAGCCACCTTACCTGTTTCTGATGGGTTGGTCCTCTGGACTTAGAGAGTGCACTGGAGTATAGTCAGTGGGGTCAAGCGTGCACCAGCCCATCATGTGAGGTGCCACACTGCCACAATTGGTGTTGTTATAAAAAAAAAGGATGGCTAATGCCGCAATACTGTTTTGGCATAGTTATTTGTGTTTGATGAGGGGTTAACATGTACTATACTAACAGACCAGAACATGTCCTTTGGGGGACCCTCCAACACCATTATCTCTGTCAAATTTCCCTGTCTGTTTTTTTTTCACCTTCTGTGACTAGGGCACTGTGCCATGCTGGACAAAGTGGGAGGTATTGTGAATGGTTCCACGTTTTCTTCTTATACTAGAAGCTGAAGAACCAGAAAACAGGAAAGAAACCACTGAACAGCCACCTCCATCATTTATGTACTGTCAGTGTGTCCATTGTTATATAAAAAAAAACTTCCATTACAAGTTTGTGGACATTTATTAGCATTTTCCAAAATTGACATACATTGTAGAAATGCATAACTACTTGGAGGAAGCTATAGAGCTATGTAGTATGTTATGAGACTGCCAGATGTACGGGTAGTGCGAGCGACTACGGATGAAAACGCATCCATCAGCACTTGTTTGCACTGGCAGAACAGAATGAGGGAGGAACAATTCGTTCCTCCCTCATTCTGTTCTATTCATTGTAGGCAGCATATCCCAGCAGGGATGGACTGGGAACTTAAACTTGCCCCATGTTGTAGGCAAGTCCCAACCCAACACAAGTAGGCAGGGCTAGCAATACCATATTATGGCACAAAATACCACCCTAGCGGATCCATACACCAGAAAATAATACCCAAGCAGGCACAGGCCTACAACAGCCAGCTTCAGTGGGGAGAGACCACTAGATACAATACAGGACATGATGACTTAGTTCCTCAATGATACTTTTGAAGTTTGTTGAAAATTACTTCTGAATTGTTTTGCAGGAATGAGTCAATTGCCAATTACCCACATCACTGTGACATAAAAGAATCCTTGGCAAGCATTCCAACTGGCAATCATCTCTATCAATTCAATTTTTAACCTAAACTATCAGAGATAAGAAAATACAAACACAATATTTGTACATTGCACTGGCAACTACTAGAGATATAGGCAGCATTGTGGGTGAAGTCTAAAACTGGCAATAAACCTTAGTCTGCAGATCCCACTGTTTGCAACATGATTTACAAACAATCTGATGTCTGTATTGGCAGGCTCTGATGAAGGGAGACCAATGTCGGTAAAATCAAAGGCAATCAGTAAGACTAGTTTTACACTACCAGTTACCAGTCTGCATGCAACTGTTCTATGGCCAAATCCCAGCATATTTTCTGAGTAGCAGCCGGATCTTTGCCAGATCCAATTATAGTCAATGGGGCTGGCGGGCATTGAGGCAACATCAGGCTATGCTGGAACCAGAGAGCTTCGGAAAGCTGTTCTTTACCAGAACTGTAATGTTAATGCCTAGAAACCTAAAAATAGGGGACATTTGTCCAATGTCAGTAGTGAAAAATAACCGCATCCATGGTTTTCCTGCAATTACAAAGAAATGAGCCAGGCAACTTGGATCTCATCAGATACAGCATATTTTTCTTGTCTTAAAAGAGCCAATCTGGGATATTGATGGCATATCCTAGCCATATGCCATCAATATCAGATAGGAGTGGTTCACACCTCTAGGTCCTGCTCCTATCTCCGGAAGTGAAAGAGAGAACACCATCAGAAGTTCCATAGCAGTGACCGGAGATTGCACCTCGCAAGTGCGGCCACCTCTCCATTCACTACTATGGGACTGCCAGAAGTAGCTGAGCCAGTGCTCTGATATTTTTGAAACTCCCATAGCAGTGAACGAAGTGTGTCCGCTCATGCGTGGCTGCTCTTTGTTCATTCGGGGGTCCAGTTCTGGAGATGAAAGCAGATTCCAGATGTGGGACCCGAAGCTATCTGACACTGGTGGTATATCAGTGTTCCAAATGGGCCACTTAAAAGAGCTGAGATTAAAAATGCTCCGAACGGTATGACATAAAAAATGATGGCATTTCTCCAGTGCAATTCGCTGTGCTGCTGGTCCCCTGCTGCTGCTTGTTTACAGACTGCAGTGGTGACGTGCAGGTATACAGCACGCTGCAGCCAGTCACTGCCCTCACCACTATGATTATCTTGGACAAAACCTTTAACTAGAATTCCGGGGCCCCCCCTTAACAAAACTGGAACAAGCAAACATCTTAATGGGATATGTTGCACAAAGTTTATTCATCCCCAGTTAAAATGTATGGTACATGGTATATCACTGCAGAACTTTCTGTGAACATGACCTAAAAATCTTTCCTATGTTTTGTTATTGAGCCAGACATACCGATGGCTGGCATGCCGGTGGTGCCGTGCGAGGTACCAGTACTAGACTGTAAACCATATTATCAAATGTGTTTCTGGTTTTGAGTTAAAATGAATACATAATTATAGACGCCACGTTTTTCATGAAGTGCTAGGTGACTGCTATGTTGTCACTCTTGTTACCAATGTGAAGTACTGGGAACTTACGTAGCTAACTCATTTCATTAATTTTAATTAGTGCAAGTGTAAGGAACAGGAACTTGACAAGGATGTTCCTGGTAGAAAATGTATTTATAGGTATATAACCTTTATATTCTGCTGCACTGTTTGCAGACTGTATTTACCGTACTTACATTGTTCACTGTCCACACAGGTCATACAATTCACTATCGGTGTTATTCCACATGGCAGCACAGATATATTTTATTGATTATTTCCCTCTGTGATAAATAGGCTGTAGAAAATAAAGGGGTTGTCCAACTTCCCCCCACCCAAAAAATATGTGAACGGCAGCATGCAGCATTCTGTTCCAGCACTGGCAGACTAGAAGTGATGACAAGTGACTCGCAAGAACTACTGCAGCTATTCACTGCCCTTAGCAGTGATGTGTCCCCGAGCAGACAACCCCAAAGGAGGTCTAGAGAACAAAACTGGGTTTTGATAAAAAAAAAAAAAAACATTGGTTTCCACTGTCATGGAGGTTGTGGCACTATCATTTTGCTAATCATTTAGGTTCCTGAGGTAATAATCCCCACCCTTTGAATCCAGAGGAAAAAAAGCAGTCTGGTTTGAAGCTGTTTGGGAGCTGCATTTATACAAGCAGACAAACAATGTGAGTTTGTGAGCATTCGTGTGTTTAATTTCCAGTGCGTGTTTGTATTAAGTGTGTGACTTTAGATTCCATGACTTCAGATTCAGGGACTTTAGGAGGGGACTACAGTAAGTCAGTTTCTTATCACTGCATTGTATTGTATTTTTTCTCTTTTCTTGCGTAATCCCAATTTAGTATGTGTTCCATTATTGACAGCGCAGTCCAGTGCACATCTTGTCTAATGTATGCAGTCCTGGAACAGCCGTTTGAGGGTGTATATCTTTGCTCAAAATGTGAGCAAATTGCTCGTTTGGAATCGCACATCGAGTATCTAAACGGGCGAACTTCAACACTGAGAAGCGTTGACAATTTTGAAAAGAGTTTGCTGTCACCGAGCAAGCACTCTATGGGGTAGATGTGGGTGAGGGTGGTAGTATGGAGGCTCAGGAAAGTGAGGTAGCTAGATGGGTAACAGAAAGTGGGGTAGAGGGAAGAGTGCCAGGGAGGCTAGCCCTGATCTGACACACCCCAACAAGTTTGCACGTTTGGCAGATGAGGGGGATATCAGTCCAGGGACGGCACTGCCGCAGCCGGACACTTCATCTGCCAGTCAGGGGTATGTCAGCTCCGGTAAGCAGGGGACCAGGAGAGCAGGGCAGGCCAAACAGGTGCTGGTAGTGGGAGACTCAATTATTAGGGGTACAGAGAGGGTGATCTGTCACAAAGACCAGGATCGTCGAATGGTATGTTGTCTTCCTGGCGCTAGAGTTCGACACATCGCGGATCGGGTTGACAGATTACTGGGAGGGGCTGGAGAAGATACAGCAGTCATGGTCCATATCATAACCAATGACAAAGTTAGAGGTAGGTGGAGCGTCCTTAAAAATTATTTTACGGATTTAGGTCACAAGCTTAGGGCAAGGACCTCAAAGGTAGTATTTTCCGAAATACTACCTGTGCCACAAACCACACAAGAAAGGCAGCGGGAGATTAGGGAGCTTAACAAGTGGCTCAAGAACTGGTGTAGGAAGGAGGGGTTTGGGTTCCTGGAGAACTGGGCCCACTTCTCTATCGGCTATAGGCTCTATCGTAGGGATGGGCTGCACCTCAATGGGGAAGGGGCAGCTGTTTTGGGGGAGAAGATGGCTAGAAGGTTGGAGGAGTGCTTAAACTAGGGACTGGGGGAGGGTAATTATGTTATAGGAGGGGAAGATAGTGCAGATAGAGACCTGGGGAAGGTAGCGGAAGGAGGGGGGAGGAATGGAAGGAGGGACTAGAACAGTTCAGAAGGAAAGGTGTAGGGTAAAAAAATATACATAAACCTCTTAATTGTATGTATACTAATGCCAGAAGCCTGACTAATAAAACTGGTGAACTGGAATTAGTGATGTGTGAGGAGGACTACAGGTGAAACTCGAAAAATTTGAATATTGTGCAAAGTTCATTTATTTCAGTAATGCAACTTAAAAGGTTATAGATAATTAGCTTTAGCTGTATACAGGACCTGGGAGTATTTTAACTATGGTTGAAGGACCTGGGAGATGGTCACATGTCCATGACATCAGGACCATGTGACCAGGTAGCGATTATGTGATTGGCTGACATATGTGCTGTGTGATTGCCACCCGGAAGTGCTGGAATCAGGTCGCATTTTAACCCCTTAAGGACTTAGGACGTATCGGTACGGCATGGGTCCCGAGTCCTTAAGGACCCATGACATACCGGTACGTCATAACTTGAAATCTGTATTCCGGCGCCCCAGGGGTTAATCGGAACGGGATTTCGGCTGAAATCATTCAGCCGGCATCCCGTAACAATGCAGGGGGGGTCATTTGACCCCCCCGCATCGGCGATCGCAGAAAACCGCAGGTCAATTCAGACCTGCGGTTTGCTGCGCTTTGTGCAGTTTCTGATCCCCGCGGGCCCTGACCGCGGGGATCAGAAGCTTTAGTGTCCCTAAAATATATATTTTACACCCCCCCTGCACCCCTGCATGATTTTTTGCCGGCGGGTGGTGCAGGGGGGGAGTTGTGGGCGGTGGGGGCGGTGCGGGAGGCGGGCAGTGCGGCAGGCGGGATCGCGATCCCCCGCCCGCCTCCCCTTGTATAATCGTTGGTCTCTAGTGGGTATACCAGGGTGCCAGCACATTGCTGGCACCCTGGTATAAACGGCTGACATCGATGATGCGATGTCAGCCGTTTAACCCTTTCCATACAGCGATCCGTACGGACCGATGTATTGAAAAAGTTAACAGTAAGAGGGAGCTCCCTCCCTCTCCCATCGGGGGGCTGCTGTGCCTTTGCAGCCCCCCGATGGAGAGGGAGAGAGCCCCCAGACAGCCCCCCTCAGCCCTGTGCTTACCCTTCCCCGTCTGCGAAGTTCTGACAACTACTGAGCAGACGGGGAAGGTTCCCATGGCAACAGGACGCCTCTCAGGCGTCCTGCTGTCCATGGTGCTGAACAGATCTGTGCTAAAGGCAGAGATCTGTTCAGACAAAGTGTAAGTAAAATACAGTACTGTACAATATATATTGTTCTGTACTGTATTATACAGACATCAGACCCACAGGATCTTCAAGAACCAAGTGGGTCTGGGTCAAAAAAAAAGTGAAAAAAAGTGAAAAAAAAGTAAAAATCCAAAAACACATTTATCACTGATTAAAAATGAAAAAAATAAAATTCCCTACACATGTTTGGTATCGCCGCGTCCGAAACGACCTGATCTATAAAACGGTCATGTTACTTTCCCCGCACGGTGAACGCCATAAAAATAAAAAAATAAAAACTATTAGGAAATTGAAATTTTGCCCACCTTACTTCCCAAAAAAGGTAATAAAAGTGATCAAAAAAGTCGCATGTACGCCAAAATAGTACCAATCAAACCGTCATCTCATCCCGCAAAAATCATACCCTACCCAAGATAATCGCCCAAAAACTGAAAAAACTATGGCTCTTAGACTATGGAAACACTAAAACATGATTCTTTTGGTTTCAAAAATGAAATCATTGTGTAAAACTTAAATAAATAAATAAAAAGTATACATATTAGGTATTGCCGCGTCCGTATCGACCGGCTCTATAAAAATATCACATGACCTAACCCCTCAGGTGACCACCGTAAAAAAATTAAAATAAAAACGGTGTAAAAAAAGCAATTTTTTGTCATCTTACGTCACAAAAAGTGTAATAGCAAGTGATCAAAAAGTCATATGCACCCCAAAATAGTGCCACTCAAACCGTCATCTCATCCCGCAAAAAATGAGACCCTACTTAAGATAATCGCCCAAAAACTGAAAAAACTATGGCTCTTAGACTATGGAGACACTAAAACATTTTTTTTGTTTTAAAAATGAAATCATTGTGTAAAACTTACATAAATAAAAAAAATTGTATACATATTAGGTATCGCCGCATCCGTGACAACCTGCTCTATAAAATTACCACATGATCTAACCTGTCAGATGAATGTTGTAAATAACAAAAAAAAAAAACGTGCCAAAAAATCTATTTCTTGTTACCTTGCCGCACAAAAAAGTGTAATATAGAGCAACCAAAAATCATATGTACCCTAAACTAGTACCAACAAAACTGCCACCCTATCCCGTAGTTTCTAAAATGGGGTCACTTTTTTGGAGTTTCTACTCTAGGGGTGCATCAGGGGGGCTTCAAATGGGACATGGTGTCAAAAAAACCAGTCCAGCAAAAACTGCCTTCCAAAAACCGTATGGCATTCCTTTCCTTCTGCGCCCTGCCGTGTGCCCGTACAGCGGTTTACGACCACATATGGGGTGTTTCTGTAAACTACAGAATCAGGGCCATAAATAAAGAGTTTTGTTTGGCTGTTAACCCTTGCTTTGTAACTGGAAAAAAAATATTAAAATGGAAAATCTGCCAAAAAAGTGAAATTTTGAAATTGTATCTCTATTTTCCATTAAATCTTGTGCAACACCTAAAGGGTTTACAAAGTTTGTAAAATCAGTTTTGAATACCTTGAGGGGTGTAGTTTCTTAGATGGGGTCACTTTTATGGAGTTTCTACTCTAGGGGTGCATCAGGGGGGCTTCAAATGGGACATGGTGTCAAAAAAACAGTCCAGCAAAATCTGGCTTCCAAAAACCATACGGCGCACCTTTCACTCTACGCCCCGCTGTGTGGCCGTACAGTAGTTTACGGTCACATATGGGGTGTTTCTGTAAACGGCAGAGTCAGGGCAATAAAGATACAGTCTTGTTTGGCTGTTAACCCTTGCTTTGTTAGTGGAAAAAATAGGTTAAAATGGAAAATTAGGCAAAAAAATGAAATTCGCAAATTTCATCCCCATTTGCCAATAACTCTTGTGCAACACCTAAAGTGTTAACGAAGTTTGTAAAATCAGTTTTGAATACCTTGAGGGGTGTAGTTTATAGAATGGGGTCATTTTTGGGCGGTTTCTATTATGTAAGCCTCGCAAAGTGACTTCAGACCTGTAGTGGTCCCTAAAAATTGGGTTTTTGTAAATTTCTGAAAAATTTCAAGATTTGCTTCTAAACTTCTAAGCCTTGTAACATCCCCAAAAAATAAAATATCATTCCCAAAATGCTACAAACATGAAGTAGACATATGGGGAATGTAAAGTAATCACAATTTTTGGGGGTATTACTATGTATTACTGAAGTAGAGAAACTGAAAGTTTGAAATTTGCTAATTTTTCTAAATTTTTGGTAAATATGGTATTTTTTTATGCAAAAAAAATTAACTTTTTTGACCCAATTTTAGCAGTGTCATGAAGTACAATATGTGACGAAAAAACAATCTCAGAACGGCCTGGATAAGTCAATGCGTTTTAAAGTTATGAGCACTTAAAGTGACACTGGTCAGATTTGCAAAAAATGGCCAAGTCCTTAAGGTGAAATAGGGCTGAGTCCTTAAGGGGTTAATGACCAGGAAGCACTGAAGGAGGCTGTCTCACAACATGAACACCTTTGGTACAGATGATCATAGTTAGTGATAATTAATCCCTCCTCTTTAGCCTTTATATGCCCAAATTTGTCTTAGTGTGTTTGTACCTCCTGACGAAGCCTACGTGGCGAAACACGTGTTGAGGTCGAAGCAGTGGGGGAACCGTGTCACCATTTTTCAGCAGCAACATGGGTAGGTAACATGGTATCTGTATTAGGGTGAGACTAGTGACTTACAGTTATTGTTATATACCATCTTTATGAGTAGTATTGCACTGTACAATTACACCCTACAGAATCCATTGCTTGGACGCTGTGAATAAGAGCTAGGTAGTTGTTCAACACTAGGGGACAGCAATTGCACCCGCAACTACTCCAATATTCACAGCTTCTGTTAATTGTCTGTTACCTGCTTTATATGGTCACATCATCCCCCATTGTGATTCTCCACATTGCAGAGCCCTTTTGTGGCCCAGTCTCCATGTTCTGTCCCTTTTGAGTCTCACCTGTAATGTTCATGTGATTTATAATTAATAAAATGAGATTTTTTTACCTTGTTAAATCCTTGCTTTTTTTTGTACAAGAATACAGTATCTATCTTATTTGTGGGATGTCGGAACGTACAAATGGATAGCACACTGTGTGTTGTCTACATATTTTGCAGCCCCTTTGAGATTAATGGGTCCGGATCCGATCAGCAAAAAATGCAGATTGGATGTGGACCAAAAATACGGTCATGTGCATAGAGACTAATTTTCTGTGCATCAGCTCATGTAAAGGGGCCTAAAGTCTGCTGTAAGTACTACAATTTGGAACAACAGAGAAGTGTTCTCGACATCACTAGTTCAAAGCACTCAAGGAACAGCGTATTGTCTTGAAAATACTTCCAGTGTTGGTTTTAGATAATGTTTAGGGCTAAATGGTGTATACCTATACCTTCAGTATCCCCCTCTCCCAATTCCTCCATACATATAAGGCAAGTTTTCATGCTCTGAGGACCAGTTCTTCATGACAACTAGTTGCTCATTCAGTTGGGGTGAAGCTCTGCATTTATATGCAGCGATCAGCTCCACAGTATAAGAACAAGTGATCGCTACTGTCATCGCTAGTCCTCATACATTTGCATTGTTTCTGTCGTGCAATCTGCTACCCGAGAAATATAATTTACTTGCCTGCAGGAAAAACTGTTTCACTTGATGATCGAGTGTTACACTCGTTTCTTGTATGATTGGCTGCATCTTTAGACAGATTATTGAGAATGAGTATTTGTAGAATCGTTCATCCCCGATATTCGGGCCGTGTAAACCCTCAAATAAATGCTTGATTTGGAGAAAGTTGTTGCCAGACACCTCCGGCAGTTGCCTATCTCCCAAGAGAACACATTTCGTTTACCCTCTCCATACATATTAGGTTCTTGGCAGAGAATACACTAATGTGTATGACGCCGACAGCCTTTAGGAGGAGATTACATCTAAATAAGCACCTTAACAGGTGCTTCTAAGATCGAGATTCCAGAATGGCAGGGTAGCCATTTCTGTGGCTCCCAAAAAGCAGTTAGCCAGCCACCCCTATTCTATTTTATTTTCACC
Source organism: Bufo bufo (assembly GCF_905171765.1). Lineage (NCBI taxonomy): Eukaryota > Metazoa > Chordata > Amphibia > Anura > Bufonidae > Bufo > Bufo bufo. Next base: position 250,213,635 of record NC_053392.1, read on the forward strand.
TTCTTATAAAGAATGCATTCTTTAGTGAATTTATCAAATCGTAATATTTCTCAATTTCACCCAAATTCGCACAATCCACCATCTAGTAGCTGCTATGATTTTCTCAATGTACACTTTAAAGCCATGTTCACACATGGGGTATTTGTTTTGCAAAACTCCATTTACAAGCAGCGGAAAAAAGTCACACAGATTTGAGATAATAGCATGCTCTATCTCAGGCATCCTCAAACTGCGGTCCTCCAGCTGTTGTAAAACTACAACTCCTACAATGCCCTGTTGTAGGCTGATACCTGTAGGCTGTTCGGGCATGCTGGGAGTTGTAGTTTTGCAACAGCTGGAGGGCTGCAGTTTGAGGAAGCCTGCTCTATCTCCTCACTGCAGGGTATGGAAGCTAGACGCACTCAGTAGAAAGTCTAGGGACCTGCCTTGATGTTGTGACAATTGCATGTTATCAGGTGTTTTTTCTATACCCTTCTTTCCAGGGAAAAATAAATGCTTGAAAGGAAATGCAAGTCAAACATATATGAAGAAAAACACAATATAAAACATTGTAATTTGATACCCTTTAATGGATAACTAAAATACATGACGTTAAGGCAAGCTTTTGAGACACTGAGGTCTTTTCTTCAGGCCAGGAATGAAAAAATCTCTAAAGAAACATGGACATACACAGGAAAGAAGAGGTGGAGAAATAAATTGCAAAACAGATGGCAAAACTGGAAAATGACTTTTTGGTATCCAGCCCCAAAAAACCCTTGGCCTACTTCCGTTTCATTGATGACATCCTAAAAATCTGGACCGACTCTGATCATCAAAATTTCATGAACAATTCAACAAATTCCATCCCACCATAAACCTGACCCTCAACTATTCACACACAGAAGTCAGCTTTCTGGACACCACCATAAAACTTCAAGACGGCTTAATACAGACATCCCTGTATCGAAAACCTATTGATCGGTCTACATACCCCAAATGGGACAGCTTCCACCCCAAACATATTAAAAAGTCCATCATCTACACTGCGTGCAGAATTATTAGGCAAATGAGTATTTTGACCACATCATCCTCTTTATGCATGTTGTCTTACTCCAAGCTGTATAGGCTCGAAAGCCTACTACCAATTAAGCATATTAGGTGATGTGCATCTCTGTAATGAGAAGGGGTGTGGTCTAATGACATCAACACCCTATTTTAGGTGTGCATAATTATTAGGCAACTTCCTTTCCTTTGGCAAAATGGGTCAAAAGAAGGACTTGACAGGCTCAGAAAAGTCAAAAATAGTGAGATATCTTGCAGAGGGATGCAGCACTAAAATTGCAAAGCTTCTCAAGCGTGATCATCGAACAATCAAGCGTTTCATTCAAAATAGTCAACAGGGTCGCAAGAAGCGTGTGGAAAAACCAAGGCGCAAAATAACTGCCCATGAACTGAGAAAAGTCAAGATGCCACTTGCCACCAGTTTGGCCATATTTTAGAGCTGCAACATCACTGGAGTGCCCAAAAGCACAAGGTGTGCAATACTCAGAGACATGGCCAAGGTAAGAAAGGCTGAAAGACGACCACCACTGAACAAGACACACAAGCTGAAACGTCAAGACCGGGCCAAGAAATATCTCAAGACTGATTTTTCTAAGGTTTTATGGACTGATGAAATGAGAGTGAGTCTTGATGGGCCAGATGGATGGGCCCGTGACTGGATTGGTAAAGGGCAGAGAGCTCCAGTCCGACTCAGACGCCAGCAAGGTGCAGGTGGAGTACTGGTTTGGGCTGGTATCATCAAAGATGAGCTTGTGGGGCCTTTTCGGGTTGAGGATGGAGTCAAGCTCAACTCCCAGTCCTACTGCCAGTTTCTGGAAGACACCTTCTTCAAGCAGTGGTACAGGAAGAAGTCTGCATCCTTCAAGAAAAACATGATTTTCATACAGGACAATGCTCCATCACACGCGTCCAAGTACTCCACAGCGTGGCTGGCAAGAAAGGGTATAAAAGAAGAAAATCTAATGACATGGCCTCCTTGTTCACCTGATCTGAACCCCATTGAGAACCTGTGTTCCATCATCAAATGTGAGATTTACAAGGAGGGAAAACAGTACACCTCTCTGAACAGTGTCTGGGAGGCTGTGGTTACTGCTGCACGCAATGTTGATGGTGAACAGATCAAAACACTGACAGAATCCATGGATGGCAGGCTTTTGAGTGTCCTTGCAAAGAAAGGTGGCTATATTGGTCACTGATTTGTTTTTGTTTTGTTTTTGAATGTCAGAAATGTATATTTGTGAATGTTGAGATGTTATATTGGTTTCACTGGTAAAAATAAATAATTGAAATGGTTATATATTTGTTTTTTGTTAAGTTGCCTAATAATTATGCACAGTAATAGTCACTTGCACACACAGATATCCCCCTAAAATAGCTAAAACTAAAAACAAACTAAAAACTACTTCCAAAAATATTCAGCTTTGATATTAATGAGTTTTTTGGGTTCATTGAGAACATGGTTGTTGTTCAATAATAAAATTAATCCTCAAAAATACAACTTGCCTAATAATTCTGCACTCCCTGTATAGTCAAGCCATCAGATATAACCAAATCTGTTCCAGTCCATCAGACAGGGATGAGCATTTACAATATCTGAAAAGGACCTTTTTACACCAGGGCTATCATCCTGCTTCAATTGAAGATCAGATCACAAGAGCCACCAAGATCCTCAGAAGTCAACTTCTCCAATACAATGAAAAGAAACAGAACCAGCACATACCTCTGGTTGTGACCTACAACCCACAACTAAAGGTACTGAGGAAAACTGCCAAAACATCATCATCTCCTACGCAAGGATGATCGACTAAAAACAATCTTCCCAGATCCCCCCTTACTAGCTTTCCGACAACCTCCAAATCTAAGTAATATTCTGATCAGATCAAGCTCAAGGCCATGTACCACAGAAAAAGGAATCCATCCCTGTAATATAAGAAGATGCAAAATCTGTTCCCATATAATTTTAACATATAAGATCCAGATCCCCAACACATAGCAGGACTATAAGATCCCTGGGACAGTAACATGTTCTACATCTAATGTTGTTTATCTGATTCTCTGCACTAAATGTCCTGTTGGAAGCCTCTATGTTGGAGAAACAGGACAGAGACTCATTGCAAGGATGAGGTCCCACCGCCACACAATTAAAGAGAAGTTATACTTTCCTGTGGCTAAGCATTTCTGTAGCCCAGGACACAATGAAGAACACATGAAAGTTCTCATATTAAAAGGTAACTTCAAATCCTAAAGAGCTAGAAGAATTTGGGAATACAAATTTATAACACTTCTTGACACTTTGAATACTGGACTGAATTTGTCCCGTGATTTATGACACACTACAAGAGCTAAAGAGTCTTCTATAGACATAGTCAGGGCACAAGGTCTCTGAGATAACATCAGTTTAGAGATCATAAAACTTTCACACCCTTTATCTGTAAGATAATTAAGGACTCATTCTCAAGATCTTTGATATGTTGTTCTGTTATTTTTCAAATGTCCATTCATTCCCCCGTGCCTCTGTTCTTTTATTGTATATATATATATTGCTGTTTCTTCATATATTCTTGTAGTACGCCTGATGAAGGGACTGCTGATGTCTCGAAAGCTCGTAAGTAACATCATTATTACTTCTATTTGTGTTAGCCTTTAAAAGGTATCATACCTGCAATACTCATTTTGTGTCTCTTAGGCCTCATGCACACGACCGTATTTTTTTGCGGTCCGAAAAAAACGGGTTCCGTTTTTCCGTGATCCGTGACCGTTTTTTCATCCGTGGGTCTTCCTTGATTTTTGGAGGATCCACGGACATGAAAAAAAAGTAGTTTTGGTGTCCGCCTGGCCGTGCGGAGCCAAACGGATCCGTCCTGAATTACAATGCAAGTCAATTGGGACGGATCCGTTTGACGTTGACACAATATGGTGCAATTTCAAACGGATCCGTCCCCCATTGACTTTCAATGTAAAGTCAGGAGTTAATATACCATAGGATTGGAGTTTTCTCCAATCCGATGGTATATTTTAACTTGAAGCGTCCCCATCACCATGGGAACGCCTCTATGTTAGAATATACTGTCGGATATGAGTTAGATCGTGAAACTCAAATCCGACAGTATATTCTAACACAGAGGCGTTCCCATGGTGATGGGGACGCTTCAGGTTAGAATATACTAAAAGAACTGTGTACATGACTGCCCCCTGCTGCCTGACAGGTGTTGCCAGGCAGCAGGGGGCAGCCCCCCCCCCCTGTAGTTAATACATTGGTGGCCAGTGCGGCCGGCCCCCCCCCTCCCTCCCCTGTAGTTAACTCGTTGGTGGCCAGTGCGGCCGGCCCCCCTCCCTCCCCTGTAGTTAACTCGTTGGTGGCCAGTGGGCCCCCCCTCCCCTGTAGTTAACTCGTTGGTGGCCAGTGGGCCCCCCTCCCTCCCCTGTAGTTAACTCGTTGGTGGCCAGTGGGCTTCCCCTCCCTCCCCTGTAGTTAACTCGTTGGTGGCCAGTGGGCCCTCTCCCCTCCCTCCCCCTCCTAATTAAAATCTCCCCCCCCCCTATCATTGGTGGCAGCGGAGAGTACCGATCGGAGTCCCAGTTTAATCGCTGGGGCTCTGATCGGTAACCATGGCAACCAGGATGCTACTGCAGTCCCGGTTGCCATGGTTACTTAGCAATTTGTAGAAGCATTATACTTACCTGCGAGCTGTGATGTCTGCGTCCGGCCGGGAGCTCCTCCTACTGGTAAGTGACAGGTCTCTGCGGCGCATTGCTTAATGACCTGTCACTTACCAGTAGGAGGAGCTCCCGGCCGGACGCAGACATCGCAGCTCGCAGGTAAGTATAATGCTTCTACAAATTGCTAAGTAACCATGGCAACCGGGACAGCAGTAGCGTCCTGGTTGCCATGGTTACCGATCGGAGCCCCAGCGATTAAACTGGGACTCCGATCGGTACTCTCCGCTGCCACCAATGATAGGGGGGGAGATTTTAATCAGGAGGGGGAGGGAGGGGAGAGGGCCCACTGGCCACCAACGAGTTAACTACAGGGGAGGGAGGGGGGCCCACTGGCCACCAACGAGTTAACTACAGGGGAGGGAGGGGGGCCCACTGGCCACCAACGAGTTAACTACAGGGGAGGGGGGGGGCTGCCCCCTGCTGCCTGGCAGCACCTGCCAGGCAGCAGGGGGCAGTCATGTACACAGTTCTTTTAGTATATTCTAACCTGAAGCGTCCCCATCACCATGGGACCGCCTCTGTGTTAGAATATACTGTCGGATCTGAGTTTTCACGAAGTGAAAACTCAGCTCTGAAAAAGCTTTTATGCAGACGGATCTTCGGATCCGTCTGTATTAAAGTAACCTACGGCCATGGATCACGGACACGGATGCCAATCTTGTGTGCATCCGTGTTCTTTCACGGACCCATTGACTTGAATGGGTCCGTGAACCGTTGTCCGTCAAAAAAATAGGACAGGTCATATTTTTTTGACGGACAGGATACACGGATCACGGTCTCGGCTGCAAAACGGTGCACTTTCCGATTTTTCCACGGACCCATTAAAAGTCAATGGGTCTGCGAAAAAAAAACGGAAAACGGCACAACGGCCACGGATGCACACAACGGTCGTGTGCATGAGGCCTTAGGCTACATGAACACGACCGTTGTGTGTTTTGCAGTCTGCAAATTGCGGATCCACAAAACACGGATGGCGTCCGTGTGCGTTCCGCAATTTTCAGAATGAGATTGGGATGTGCTGACTGACCCCCTTTTTCTTTGCAATTTTCAGAATGGCACGGATCACCATTAATATAACTGCCTATTCTTGTCCGCAAAAGGGACAAGAATAGAACAGATTATATTTTTTTCGGACCACGGAACAGAGCTACGGATGCGGACAGCACACAGAGTGCTGTCCACATCTTTTGTGGCCCCATTGAAGTGAATAGGTCCGCATCCAAGCCACAAAAACTGCGGCTCAAATGCGGACCAAAACAAAGTTCGTGTGCATGAGGCCTTAATGAGAGCACTAAACCAACAAACAGAGGAATGGTCTTGGAGAAAGAGTCCTTAATTAGTTTACAGATAAGCTGAGTGAAAGTTTGTTAGTCTCTGAGTTTAGAGAGGAGACGACCCCTCTTTCTCCTCAGATGTTGTAGTAGGCCATAAAACCTTGAGACAAATTCAGTCCTGTGTTGAGGGTGTCAAAGACAGTTATAAATTTGTATTCCCAAACTCGTTTGTCCCTTTGGGATTTGAAATGACCTTTTAATATCAATACTTGGAGGCCTGTAATGTTGTGGCCAGGATCACAAAAATATTTGGCAACAGGGAAAGTTGTATTTTTCTCCTTTATAGTATGACGGTGAGACCTTATCCTCGCTCTGAGTGTCTGCCCTGTTTCCCCCACATAAAGACCCTGAGTGGGATATTTTGTGCACATAATGAGGTACACCACATTAGATGCAGAACACGAGAATGGAATCTTGTAGTCCTGTTGAGTGTTGGGGATATGTATCCTGTCTGTGGTCAGTATGTGTGAAGAGATTTTGCAGCTCCTCACATTGCAGGGAAAAATTCCTTTCTGTATATTGGATGGCAGTGAGCTCCTGATAATCAGATTTCTTAAATTTGGAGGTTGTCTGAAGCATAGTATGGGAGAGTCTGGGAATATTGTCCTGAGACAATATTTTTTTTAACTATGAAAATGTTTATGTTTTTAAAATAGTTATACAATGAGAGCACTCAGCTCTAAAATAATAGTCAGCAGGTAAAGTATGCAAATAACAAATAATATCCAGTGTTACAATGTTTCATAATAAAATTAAATATTAATACAGTGTTACAATGGTCTATGACATTCTTCATTTATATTTGGTACTTAATGGGCCTCTAGTGAGGGCAATGGACATCGATCAAGCTTTTTTCGATGAGCTAATAGTCGTTTGTATATGCAATGATTAGATACCATTTATGTTATACTTAACACTGTTGGGGGTTGTGTGAATTTCCATTGTCGAGCTATCACAGTGCTTCTCAATTATTTTCTGTCATGCCCTCCCTAGGAAGAAGAAAACATTTTGCGCCCCCCGCGCGACTGTAAATAGTATCATTTGTCTATAAAATTGTTATAAGTACACCTCTGCATAACACTGTATCCTTATTAACGTATAAGAGAATAAAAAAAGAAAGAAATATGGATCGGACACACACTTATGGGGGGGATCTGTGGATGACGGACACTTATGGGGGGATCTGTGGATGACGGACACTTATGGGGGGATCTGTGGATGACGGAGACTTATGGTGGGGATCTGTGGATGACGGACACTTATGGGGGGATCTGTGGATGACGGACACTTATGGGGGATCTGTGGATGACGGACACTTATGGGGGGATCTGTGGATGACGGACACTTATGGGGGGATCTGTGGATGACGGACACTTATGGGGGGGATCTGTGGATGACGGACACTTATGGGGGGATCTGTGGATGACGGACACTTATGGTGGGATCTGTGGATGACGGACACTTATGGTGGGATCTGTGGATGACGGACACTTATGGTGGGATCTGTGGATGACGGACACTTATGGTGGGATCTGTGGATGACGGACACTTATGGGGGATCTGTGGATGACGGACACTTATGGGGGGATCTGTGGATGACGGACACTTATGGGGGGATCTGTGGATGACGGACACTTATGGGGGGATCTGTGGATGACGGACACTTATGGGGGGATCTGTGGATGACGGACACTTATGGTGGGATCTGTGGATGACGGACACTTATGGTGGGATCTGTGGATGACGGACACTTATGGGGAGGATCTGTGGCTGGCACTGTTATATATGTGCCATCCACATACCCCCCACCCCATAACAGTGCCATCCACAGTGCCCCCCCCAAACCATAACAGTGCCATCCACAGACCCCCACCCCTTAACTGTGCCATCCACCGATTCCATGTGCCCGCCGCCGCCGTTTGAAGTTATTAAACATGCCCCCCTCACTCCTAATAGTACCATATATCTTCTGTATAATGCCGGCAGGCGGGCCGGGCGGCCGGCGTGTCCCTCAGTGACGTCACTTGTCTGCGTCGCCTGCTTCATTCATAAAGCAGGCGGCGCAGACATGTGACATCACTGAGGGACGCGCCGGCCGCCCGGCCTGCCGGCATTATACAGAAGAAATTTGCACACCCCAAAGGCCGGCCCTGAACGAGCCCCCCTTCACGGAGCCTGGCGCCCCCCCTGGGGGGCGCGCCCCACTATTTGAGAAACACTGAGCTATCATAAGTTTGGCTGTTAGTAGTACATGGCAAAATAACTTCCTATAGTAGCCTGGAACTTGTTCGACTCCCAGGGATAGAAGAGCTAACCCAGGGGTCAGACTAACGTTACGTGAAATAATGGTGCGGAGCAGATTCGTAATGTCTGACCAATAGGGGTGGAGTGTTGGACAGCTCCAGAAAATGTGAAGTAAATTACCAGGAGACCTCTGGCAACGTTAACATTTATTTTCCACATTCCACAAGTCTGGTGGTGGTGTAGTACCATCTAGTCATCAGTTTGTGATATATTTGAGGTGGATTTAAGAGAAGTATTAATCGCTGTTTGCCATTCAGCATATGTGTATGATCTCTGAAGGTCCCTCTCCCAATTTAATAGGTGAGCCGGCTTTTTCAGATCAAGATCTCCCATGAGAGTTATGTATAAGAGTCTGGTGGGAATTTGTATATCTCCTTTCGGGAGAAAGAGAAAGGTATAAAGAGGGAGTTGGAGGGAAACTTTCAATTGAGGATCATTTCCCAGAAGTTGAGTAATTCTCATATATTCATACTGCTTTGTCTCTGGAATTGCAAAAATAGTTTGAATAGCCGAGAAAGGCTTTAATGTGTTTCCTTCATACAAGTCTGTTAGTAAACGAACACCTCTGCTTCTCCAATAGGTCGTAGCTAAGTCTGGCAATAAAAACTCTAGTATGTCTATTGGGAAAATCTTTCAAAGGGCAATCTTTGTAAGTCATTTTAAGCATTGATTTCCATATTTGGACCGAAGCTCTACGTAATAAGGCAGAGAGTAGAGGAAACTTTGCTTCAATGGCATGTACCAACAAGAGAGTACCAAGTGATCTTCTTGAATTAAGCTCAGTTTCTATTGCAGGCCATCCGACATTATGTTCCTGTCTCCACCAGAATCTCAGGTTCAGGGCTCCCATACCTCCCCTTTCCCTGTGAGTATATAGGATGGAAGCCGCTACTCTATGGTTGTTCTTTCCCCAAATAAAAGAAAGCATCTGACGTTGGAACTTATGGAGTAGCGCTTTCGGTAAAGGAATCATCAGAGTGCAAAAGTAATAAAGTACTTTTGGTAATACCATCATTTTATAGATGACTATACGCCCCAACCAAGTGAGTTCTATTTGTGAGTACCTGGTCAAATCATTCTGTAGTGAGTTATATAAGAGGTCATAGTTACATTAGAGTAGTCTGGTGAGCGGAAAACAGAGCTAAATTCCTAAATAGGTTATTAGGGTACTTTCACACTCGCGTTTGGTGCGGATCCGTCATGGATCTGCACAGACGGATCCGTTCAGATAATACAACCGTCTGCATCCGTTCAAAATGGATCCGTTTGTATTATCTTTAACATAGCCAAGACAGATCCGTCTTGAACACCATTGAAAGTTAATGGAGGACGGATCAGTTTTCTATTGTGCCAGATTGTGTCATAGAAAACGGATCCGTTCCCATTGACTTACACTGTGTCAGAACGGATCAGTTTGGCTCAGTTTCGTCAGACGGACACCAAAACGCTGCAAGCAGCGTTTTGGTGTCCACCTCCAAAGTGTAATGGAGACGGAACTGAGGCAAACTGATGCATTCTGAGCAGATTCTTTTCCATTCAGAATACATTAGGGGAAAACTGATACGTTTTGGACTGCTTGTGAGAGCCCTGAACGGCTCTCACAAATGGAAAGCCAAAATGCCAGTGTGAAAGTAGCCTTTAGATGATGCCCACTGAAAAGGGAATTCTTTTGAGATTGACGCTTTTAGGAGTGGTGGAATCTTAATGGTCAGTATTTGGGATTTGGTTTCGGTAATTTTGTAATAAGAAACCTCTCCAAATGATAAGATGATAGCTGATGCTGCTCGTAGGGGGGATAGGGGAGTCTGATATAGTCAGGATTACATCATCAGCAAACAGCCCCAATGTATGCTATTTCCTGCTGGAATGCTTCTGATCGCATCTGACATTCTAATTTTCTTGGCAAATTGGCTCCATCAGCATTAGGAAAAGGAAGGGAGAAAGGGGGCACCCCTGACGTGTTCCATTACTGATGGGGAATGTTCGAGAGAAGGTGCCATTGATTAATACGCAAGCTGATGGTTTGGAATATAGGGCTTGTATGGCATGTAAAATAGGTCAGTGAAATCAAAATTTCTCGCTTATATCATTGGGGGACACAGACCATGGGTACACTACCTTGGGTAAACCATACAGACCATACACACACTACCTTGGGTAAAAAGGAAGGGACCGGACAGAGGACCACCTTGTCCTGATGAAAGACTAGGAATGGTTCACGGCATGTGCCTTCATCTGTGTTCTTCACCCTTCTGACATGGACCAGCGGAGCCACCTCTTCAGTCCCTGGCACAAGTGACAGGGACCGGATTGAAGGGCAGGAACAGGTGGCCCCATGGCTGAGGGGAGCAGGAAGGTCAAGCCCTCCTGGTCCACTTTGTCTTCTTGTGGGAGGCAGAGCGGTGGAATAATCGTCACCGGTCAGCTTTATGGAATCTGAATGCTTGCAATTTGTATTTGTAGTTTGCAATTGTATGCTTGCAATTTGGTGGAACTGTAAGTAAACACACATATAACTGGTCCAGTATACAGTTCTAAATCACTATACAAACAGTAGGAACATTATAGAACAGTTTTAAATACCAATTTTGGCCTCCCTGCTTTCATAAAAACATAGCTCTCAGTGGAGTGAATGTCTCTTCAGCTCCTGGCTCTGGTGAATAATAATTCTAGCAGCTCCTGCCAGGGGAGATCCCAGACAGGCTATGTGTGAGGCTGGCTGTGATTGGTGAAAACTCTTGCCATGTGAGAAGCTGGCTGTAATTGGTCTAGACTTCTGCCCAGCAACAACAGAATAACACTATGCATTCTGTTGTTTCTGCTGTGTCATTGAGCTTACCTCACATTACAAAATTAATCTTAAAAGGCATATTATCTTTTCTGCTTCTGTGAACACAATATATAACAGTTATATGACATCCAAAACATGATATAGAAAGACCAGAACTCCGTAATTCCAATGATGAAGAAAAAGCTTTCTTTATTCGTCACCCATATGTGACGCGCGTTTCGACACTAATCTGTGTCTTTATCAAAGTACAGGTGATAACAGCTCAAAACAATATACAAATGGCACCATTTAAATACAATTCAAATAACCCGCCTCCTAGCCACGTAAGTGATCACATGGTCGGGGGCGGACTAAACCGCCCCCAGCCATGTGACCAGTCACGGGGCCAGAGCGTCATACTGCTACGCAACCAGTCCAAACAAAACTCAATCTAGCCATGAGTGGAGTACGGTAAGACATGTATCTAACCCATGTACTATTATCTATCAGGACAATCTTTGATCCTTTATACATCTGATTTCAACAATTTATAAGTACCGATACATTAGAATTAAACCGTCTCCTCATCATGTAGAAAATCATATGATCACGGAAGTAACAATCCCGGTCACATGATCTGTCACTTGACACAATATTGTTACGTCACCGATCCAAAAAATGTTGGATCTCACAGAAGATAGATTGCGGTGCAGTATTGAGAGATCCATGCTATGTTCAAACATATTTCAGAGAACTGAGATATCAACATTTGGTTACAGAACAGCAGCATGCATAAATACAAAGTAACAATCCACAATTATCCGTTCCAGACATTGAATCAGAGGAACCCACTTTCTTCCGAGAGAGCGTTGAATATTGTGCCCGCTTTGCCAATATTTTAAACAAGTGTTCACTGGACATTATAGTTCTGACAATTGAACACCTGACCAGAGCTATTGCCGAGTGCCAAGAAGGCATTAGCACTATTGAGTCCCAACTAAGAGACTGTCTAAAAAAGGAAGATCTTGATATCCTGAAAGAAAAAATCGATAAGCAATGTACCGAATTACAAAGCTCCATACAGATTACAAAGCGAACAAAATATATTCGGGATATGGAAGACTACCAAAGAAACCAAGTGTACAGATGGCAGGACAAAGCCGGCACTGCTACATCTCAACCACCACGTCGATCCGGTCGCAGAGCGGGCACAGCATCATCCGACTCTGGAAGCGACTCCACAACAGGTCAGCGCAATTTTTTAGGAGCACGCAGATGCCCAAGAAGGCCAACACCAGGCGCTCAGGCCGACACCATCATCGGGGACGCCGAAGCTCCACGTCTAACCCGGTCACAGGTACTCAGCACACCCTAGTGTTAAACTTATCTTCTAAGAATCTCTCTCCACTCCAAATTGGACTCCTTGAAAAGGGACTATCTTTCAGTCCGACCACTAGTCTGGACACATTTGGACTGGACATGGATTTAAATCGTTTTTTTCGGAGTATACGGCTTAAAAGCCATTTTTCAAATGTACCTATGCATGATCCGGTCCCTATTGAAAATGTACAATCACTATTAAGTTTGCAGCAGTTTGGTTTAAGGCTTAAGAGCCACTATATGCCCCCGAAGATATATCACCCTAGTGAAACTTACATACAACTTGTACAACGTGATATTGCCGTACTACTTGCGAATTTTAAGAAAGGTGATTATTATATCCACCATAATTTGTCTGTAGAGGAAAGACAGGTAGTCAATCATCTGACTGATGATGACTCCCTGGTTTTTAAGCCTGCGGATAAAGGCGGAGCCCTTGTTATACTAGACAAAGATTACTATGTTAGGGAGATTCTGGGACAATTATCTGACCACAATGTCTATGAAATATTGCAGGGGGATCCGGTCTGGACAATAAAGCGGGAGTTACAGACCTTGGTTGATGAAAACTTAGTACAACATGTTATTGACAAAAAATTAGCGGAATTTTTAATCAACCAACACCCTGTGACACCCGTATTTTACACACTTCCGAAAGTGCATAAATCCCTGGACAAGCCTCCGGGTCGCCCCATTGTCGCAGCCACGGATTCAGTCCTATCTCCCCCTGCAATATTTCTGGACAGAGTGTTGACTCCTCTTACCAAAAAAGCCCCTTCCTACCTTAGGGACACACAACATTTTCTGGAGACAGTACGAGAAATTGAGCTGTCGCATGATTGCATCCTGGTCACTCTAGACGTCTGCAGCTTATATACGAGCATAACTCATGAAAAAGGTCTGGAATCTGTCCAGGTGTTATTAGATGACAGCCTGTACACGGCACAAGAAAAAAAGTTTTTTCTTTCTTTACTGTCCATTGTCTTACGTCGCAACTATTTTTTATTTCAGGACACTTTTTTTCAGCAGCGGTGTGGGACCGCGATGGGGTCCAATGCTGCACCGCCATACGCAAACTGTTATATGGCACATTTTGAGAGAGAATATATTTACCCAAGTGAGCTATATCAGAATCATTGCATATTTTGGAAACGTTTCATAGATGATGTTTTTTGCGTATGGCGGTGCAGCATTGAGACCCTGTTGACCTTTGTGGACTACATCAACAATGTAAGACCAGAGCTGAAATTTACCCTGCACCAAGATTCACGTGTCTCCTTCCTCGACACATGGGTGATTAGGGGAATTGACAACAGGATTACCACTGACTTATATGTCAAGAAAACTGACAGAAATAGTCTCTTGTCATTCCATAGTAATCACCCATCAACTGTAAAAAAATCCTTGCCATACTCACAATATAGAAGAGTGGCGAACATTGTTATGGATCAGGACACACGTGATCTTAGGTTACGGGAAATGACTCAGAAATTTATAGACAGAGGCTATCCGCCCTGTCTATTACATGAACAGCGAGATAAGATAGGAAATCCCACAGAGTCATTAGAAAAGAAAGACAAAGGACAGAGAATACCACTAGTTGTAAAATACCATCCTTGGATGGACCGAGTCAAGGCTGTCATCTATAAACACTGGAATATTTTACAAAAATCATACCCCACAATTCAGGAATTTAGGGACCGCCCCATGATGTGCTATAAGCGTAATAAAAACATTAGAGACATGATTGTCCGGGCGGACGTAGGAAGTGACAGGATGCTTCAGCGACAGCTCACTTTCTCTACAGTTAGGAAGGGAACATTTCCCTGCCTTAACTGTGTTCATTGCTCTAATGTGATCAAAGGCTCCAACATAGCACACCCACAGACAGGACAACAAATCCCCATTCGGGGTCATTTCACATGCGACAGCAGTTTCGTGATTTATTTACTTAAATGTCCCTGTGGGCTGTGCTATGTTGGAGAGACGACAATGCGTATGAAGGACCGGGTAGCAAAACATAAGTCTACAATTAGGAAAGAAAACACCTTGCTACCTATTCCCCAGCATTATAAAGAAAAAAATCACTGCATCTCACAATTGCGTTTTCAAATTTTAGAAGAAGTGACCTTACCTCGACGTGGAGGAAATCGGATCCAGATGCTCCACCAGCGTGAAGCATATTGGATCCATCGACTTCAGACGCTTGCCCCCAAAGGCCTCAATAAGGAATACTCACTGAGTAGTTTCCTCTGATTCAATGTGTGGAACGGATAATTGTAGATTGTTACTTTGTATTTATGCATGCTGCTGTTCTGTAACCAAATGTTGATATCTCAGTTCTCTGAAATATGTTTGAACATAGCATGGATCTCTCAATACTGCACCGCAATCTATCTTCTGTGAGATCCAACATTTTTTGGATCGGTGACGTAACAATATTGTGTCATGTGACAGATCATGTGACCGGGATTGTTACTTCCGTGATCATATGATTTTCTACATGATGAGGAGACGGTTTAATTCTAATGTATCGGTACTTTTAAATTGTTGAAATCAGATGTATAAAGGATCAAAGATTGTCCTGATAGATAATAGTACATGGGTTAGATACATGTCTTACCGTACTCCACTCATGGCTAGATTGAGTTTTGTTTGGACTGGTTGCGTAGCAGTATGACGCTCTGGGTTTAGTCCGCCCCCGACCATGTGATCACTTACGTGGCTAGGAGGCGGGTTATTTGAATTGTATTTAAATGGTGCCATTTGTATATTGTTTTGAGCTGTTATCACCTGTACTTTGATAAAGACACAGATTAGTGTCGAAACGCGCGTCACATATGGGTGACGAATAAAGAAAGCTTTTTCTTCATCATTGGAATTACGGAGTGCTGGTCTTTCTATTGCAAGTATCGAGGTATCTACCTTTTGACCGTGCACCTGGACCGCGACTGATGCGCAGTGCCGCCCATTTATTCCCTAATTGATTATCCAAAACATGATGTCACAGTAAATAACTCGGCTTTTGTCTTTAACACATAAACATAGGAACTGTATTAAGGCTATTGGCAGGTCTAGCTGTATACACATATAAGCTATACTAGCAACCTCGGACAGGTCTCAGCTGGCCAGCTACAAAACCACCCAAAAATTACCCCATTTTAGAAACTACACCCCTCAAGGTATTCAAAACTGATTTTACAAACTTTGTTAACCCTTTAGGTGTTCCACAAGAATTAATGGAAAATGGAGTTGAAATTTCAGAATTTCACTTTTTTGGCAGATTTTCCATTTTAATCATTTTTTTCCCACTAACAAAGCAAGAGTTAACTGCCAAGCAAAACTCAATATTTATTGCCCTGATTCTGTAGTTTACAGAAAAACCCCATATGTGGTTGTAAACTGCTGTACAGGCAGACGGCATTATGCAGAAGGAAAGGAACGCCATATGGTTTTTGCTTGCTCTATATTACACTTTTTTTGAGGCAAGTTAACAAAAAATAGCTGTTTTGGCCTGCCGGATCTGGCAATCTGCATGCAAACGGAAAGCATTTGTAGGCGTATCAGTCTTACAAATGCATTGCAAGAACGGATCCGTCTCTCCGTTTGTCATACGGAGAAACGGATCAGTTATATATTTTTTTCACATTTTTACCGGTCTGTGCATGCACAGACCGGAAGGACGGATCCAGCATTCAGGCAAGTGTTCAGATTTTTTGGCCGGAGATAAAACCGGCCTAAGGGGTTAGTTCATCTGATATTTTTATACAGCAGGTTCTTACGGATGTGGCGATACTTAATATGTATACTTTTTTATGTTTTACACAATAAGCATTTTTTCATTTAAAAATAATCATGTTTGTGTCTCCATATTCTGAAAGCCATAGTTTTTTTATTTTTTGGGCGATTGTCTTTGGTAGGATCTCATTTTTTGCGGGATGAGATGACGGTTTGATTTTGGGGTGCATATGACTTTTTAATCGCTTGCTATTATACTTTTTGTGATGTAAGGTGACAAAAAATTGCTTTTTTGACCCAGTTTTTTTAATTTTTTTAACGTGTTCACCCAAGGGGTTAGGTCATGTGGTATTTTTATAGAGAAGGTTGTTACGGACGTGGCAATACATAATATGTCAACTTTTTTTAATTTATTTTCTTACATTTAACACAATAAAAGCTTTTTTGAAGCAAAAAAAATAATAAAATCATGGTTTTAGTATCTCCATAGTCTGAGAGCCATAGTTTATTTTTTATTTTTTGGGCGATTGTCTTAGGTAGGGGCTCATTTTTTCCAGGATGCGGTGACGGTTAGATTGGTACTATTTTGGGGGGCATACGCCTTTTTGATCGCTTGGTGTTGCACTTTTAGGGATGTAAGGTGACAAAAAAAAAAGTTATTTTTAGCACAGTTTTTATTTAAGTTTTTAGACGGTGTTCACCTGAGGGGTTAGGTCATGTGATATTTTTATAGAGCCGGTCGATACGCACGCAGCGATACCTAATATTTCTACCCTATTCTTTACAATTTTTTTTTTTACTTTATTTTGGGAAAAGGACCCTTTTTTTACTTGCAACTTTTTTTTTTTTCCCAATCTGGGACTTCAACTTTTGGGGGTCTGATCCCTTTTACAATACTTCTGTATTGTAATGCATTGGCTGTAAGTGTATTACAGACTGTAATACACTTACAGCCTGCTTGCCTGTGAGATCCAGGGGACTGGATCTCACAGGCTCTCCGGGAAGGCAGCCATAATGCCTAAGGAAGGCATCGGGCTGCCTTGCCTGCCGTGGGATCCCCGTCACCCCATGGACACCGGCACCCGTGAGGATACCGCACGTGCCGCGGTCAGCGCCGACCGCATCCGTGCAAGGGTTAATGCACCGGCCTCAGTGTTTTCACTGATCGTACTTTTATTCCGGCGGCCTCTCGGCATGCGCTGCCGTCGTAACTACGCCCCGCCCCCATTATAGTCAATGGGCCGGAGCGGTAGTCTGGGGGCTCGCATGCACTAGCGGCAGGACGGATCCGACAGTCTGTTCACCCTTATCAGTGTTGTTGATGGAGAAGTAATTGGATATTTGTGAGTCAATATGATCTTTGTTTCAGGAAAGTCTTAGCAGGTATACATTGTTTCTCCAAGATCTATGGGAGGGAGGCTTTGAGGACACTGAGAAAGTGCAAAATATTGATGCATGGTCTGACCACACGGATGTACCTATTGTGAAAGAATTCACCATTGGGAGCAAGGTTCAGCAATAGCTAGGTCAATGCGGGAAAATGACCTGTGGCGAGGAGAGTAAAAGGTAAATTCTCGAGAGGAAACATTTAAACATTGAAAAGTGTCATACAGATGTTTATCCCCCAACCACCTTCCCAAAGTTGGAGGAGATACCCTACCACTCCCTGTGGAGTCAAAATCTTTATAGGGAATAATGTTGAAATCCCCACAAACTAACAAGATCCCTTTCTGGATTTTTTTTATTCGGTTTAGTAGTTTATTTAAAAAACGAATCAGAGATTTGTTTGGTGCATAAATATTTGCTATGGTCAAGGTAGTTGATTCCACAGTGCACACTAGGACAAGGTACCTACCTCCATCATCCACCAACACATTATCTGCATTTGCAGGGTCTTTTACAGCAATAGCCACACCAGCTCTTTTTTTTTGCAGAGTTGGCCAGGAATATTTGGGAGAAGCCTCGATGGGAGAAAATGGGATGTTTATTTTTTAAATAAAATGTGTGTCTATTGTACACACACAATATCAGCATGAGCTGCCCAAGCATCTCTCCACAGCAAGGCTCTCTTATATGGGGAGTTTAGGCCTCTGGCATTGATAGACATCACCTTAACCGCCATGATATTTTATGGGGAGGATATGCGTTTAGTATGCCGTGGGAACCATTAAGTATGTCTGGATTGGGAAGCTCAAGAAGTCGGAGACAAAAAACCCCCCAAAAAAAACAGCATCAACATAAGAACAGTAAAACAATGAGTAATTATCAACATCTGTTGTTTAAAATGGTGAACCAGAGACCTGTACCCTCTGGGTCCCAAACTTCTTCAGGGGGTTATATCAGTTTGAACCTTACAGCTCCTTCCCTCTGGTTAATATGAGTTTTATAGATCCCTGGTAGGAACATAGAATCAGTCACCCACAGTGGTCCATTGTAGAGGCGATGCAGGATCCAAGATATTCCAGGAACATAAGAGGGATTCTCCTTCCTCCGGGCTTTTAAGAGCATGGATTTTGCTTCCTCTATGTATTAGAAGCTTCAAAGGGAATCCCCATCTGTATGGGATTTTCATCTCTGCCAATACGCTGGTCATAGGAGAGAATCTCTTCCTCGCTTGCAAGGGAGCCTGGGAGAGATCAGAATATATTTGAATCTTTTGAAAAGCTTATCTGTAAACTAATTAAGGCTACTTTCACACTAGCGTTTTTGCTGGATCCGGCAGGGCTCAGCAAAAACGCTTCCGTTACTGATAATACAACCATCTGCATTCGTTATGAACAGATCCGGTTGTATTATCTTTAACATACCCATAGATCAGTCATGAACTCCAATCAATAGGGGACAAATCCGTTTTCTAATATGTCAGAGAAAACTGATCCGCTCCCATTGACTTGCATTGTGGGTCAGTCTTGCTCTGCATCCTAGGACAGCGGTTTGCTCTCCGGTATGAGAACGGAATGGAATGCATTTTGGAGCATGAATGGGGACAAAACGGAAGAATTATTTTCCGGTATTGAAACCCTATGATGGATCTCAATACCGGAAAATATAAATACTAGTGTGAAAGTAGCCTTAGGACTCTTTCTTCAAGACCATTCCTCTGTTGGTGTTTTGCAATTTATCACTTCACCTCTCTGTTCTTTCCTGTGTATATCCATGTTTCTTTAGAGATTTTTTCATTCCTGGCCTGAACAAGGGACCTCGAAAGCTTGACTTATAACATCATATATTCAGTTAGCCTTTAAAGGGTATCGAATTACAATATTTTATATTGTTTCTCTTTTGGAACTTTTTCTTTTGAAGAAAAAACATGATATGAAAAAACATGCTTTTTTTATGGCAAAAAATGTAGGAGCCCTAAAAAGAAAGGGCTTTTGCGACTTTTTGGGGTCACTTGCACAAAAATTTGGGGTTAAAATTTTGTCTGAATTGTTGGAGATGTCATTCTGAGATGGGTTCTCTAATTCACATATGGTGGCATTGCCCACTTATATCTCCATATTGGACAGAGATAGAAGAGGCAATAAATCAGATATGCAACTCTAAAATCTTGCTCTCCCCACACTGGTGCTTCTTAACCTCCCAGATAAGATATGCCCGGCCTTAAAACATGACTTAGCCTCAATACTCATTGCGGTAGCGAAACTGCTAATTCCGCTCCACTGGCTAGACACGAATCCGCCTACCTTGGGAGAGTGGATGCGTAAAGCTCAGGAGATCTATAGGCTGGAAGAACTCTCTAGCTGGGAGGCATATGCACATAAGTTTTTGAAACTATGGTCCCCCTGGTCTCGTTGGTTCAGCAACAAATACTTCCCAACGCAGTTGCATTAGGCAGATGTGTTCCTGCTACCCCCCCCCCATCCCAACGGTGCTCTACTAATCCTACTGTAGTGTTATAAACCATACTGTAACGGCTAATATTCCTTGTCATTGCAAGTTACTGTGACCTAGTTGGCTTTGTTGCTGATTGATTATTGTATTTCTGATATTGTCATTCTTTTCGTGAAAACAAAATAAAGATTAATAATAAAAAAAAAGAATTCTATATAAAAAAAAATATGTTGTCTGAATTTCAGTGCAGATCACTTTTGTGATAAAAAAAAAAAAAAAAAAAAAAGTCGGAGCCAATGGCCGCTTGAACGTGGAGCTCCCGCACACAGCGACAAAGAAAAGCAGTCCCACGCTTCAGTTGCGCTTGCAGGACGGTGAAACATCATACCCCAACACATGATGACCAGGGGGAAGAGGACCCGGCAACCACAGGGCAAGCTAGACTTCCACTTTGACCGGGAGAGACGGGGAGAAAAGTCCGGACCATCATCTCCCGCGCCCTTGCCCAGCACTCATGGATCAGCTTCCCCGCCGCAACAGATATCAAAGTCATCTCCTTCTCCCCCAGACACCAGGAACCCGGACAGCCCAAGAGTCCCCATCACCTCAGGACACATGGAGGGGAGGCAGCCTAAACCCCCCAAACATCTCCGATCACAATCTGCCGACTAGGACTGTTCCGCTGCAGCTGACTCTTCCTGCAGTCCAGAGAAGCAGAGACCGTGTCTCCAGCAATATCAAGGCGACCCCTATTCTGGCCCAATTTCAGACCTCAAACCAACCTGCATCGGGGACTTTAGTTAAAGAAATGTTAATTGAGGTCAGAAAATACCAGCACAAAGACCTACAAGCTTTGATCACCCCTAATCAGACCACCATTCAAAGCCTTCTTCCCAGAGTGTCACATATTGAAAACAAAATAGGAGAATTTGCTTCCTCTCATTATAATTTAGTGGACGCACACTCAGAGCTTTCTGAAGAGCTGGAGAGGATTAAAGCTAAGCTTAATTATTTGGAGGACAGATCCCACAGGAATATAAAGTTCAGGGGTATGCCTGAAGATGTCCCTAACAGAGACCTCAAACAGTATCTTTGCTCAATGTTCCACGCCCTAATACCGACTCTCACTGCTCAAGACATAGTCATTGACAGGGCCCACAGGGTCCCAAGACCCAGCCATCTCTCAACCTCTGACCCGAGAGACGTGTTGGCGAGAATTCACTATTACCATGTGAAGGAGCAGCTATTAGAAGCATCTAGAAAGAAGGGGCCTCTACCTGCCCCATATAATACTATTAAGCTGTTTGCCGATCTGTCAGCGGTTACATTGAAGCATCGCCGCCAGTTAGCCCCAGTAACACTGGCACTGAGAGATCACAAAATTCACATACTGCTGGTGGTTTCCGGTAAAATTACTAATAAACAAAGATGGCTCCTGGCATATCATCAGCTTGTTAGAAACAGGCAGATCTCTCCTTTTGTCTTGAAATATTGACATTGCTGAATACCAAAAAGAGAAACCTCCAGATCTCCAGCGTCTCCCTGAAGAATGGTGCAGAGTAGAGTCTGGGAGAGGCACCAAACACTGAAGCCTGTTTGTAACTCTACATGGGTGTTTGTAACTGACACTCTCAGGAGGTTCAGGACTTGGTTGCTCCAGACCTATCAGAGTGGACTTTGCCCTCACAAAATGTGGCAGTTTTTAGTACTGCTCAGAGTACTCTGTTCTATGTTTTACTGTTGCCTTTTTTATGTCTTTTAGGTTTTCCAGTTTTTTCCCCACTTATTCTCAGCTGCTTGATGATCTCCAAAAATCCCCTACAGTTGCTTATGAATACACCAGATTTGTATCTCCTAAGCGGGGCATCCAGATCATTGTAATGTATAGCTTTTATTGTATGTACAATGGTTATTAATATGGTATCACTAAATGTAAAGGGCCTTAACAGCCCTCCGAAGAGATACTTCTTGTGGTAGGAGGCCCTTGACCTCAAGTGTGATATACTTTGTGCCCAGGAAACCCATATAGTGGCGCAAAATAGCCACAGAATTCGCCATTCCAAATTTCCGACCATTATTCAATCACACTTTACCAAAAAACAAAGGGGTGTTCTCCTTACTTTCAGAGATACCCTAGCGTCTACCCCTATCTCGAAAATCGTGGACGATGTGCACTGATACATCATACGGGTCTGCTGTATCAATAACGCCCTTTACACTATAGTGCAGCTATATGCTCCAAATTCTCATCAGCTTAGCCAGATACTTGACTGTGGAGACTTTAATTTAACTCCCAACCCTAACTTAGACTCCTCAGCCCCATCTAGATTTCAAAACGTATCCTTTCAGAATTGGATCTCTTCGGAGGAATTATATGATATATGGAGTACCCATCACCCGCAAGAAAGAGATTATACCTTCTTTTCCACCACCCACAGAACATATTCCCGTATAGATTTGTTTTTACTCTCCAGGTCACTACTTCCGAAGGTCTTAGAATCCTCCATAGGAATGATAAAGTGGTCGGACCACGCAGCAATCACATTGACTCTTCAAGAGACCTATCCCCCTACCCATCAAACTCTTTGGCGCAACAATACCTTCCTAATGGCACATGCATCATATAAGGCGGAAATTGAAACCGCCCTTCAGGAATATTTTCCGACTTAATGTTGGGTCAGTCGCCTCTTCCTTTTCGTTATGGTTGGCCCATAAAGCATTTATGAGAGGAGTTTTATTGAAGTGGGCGCATCACCTAAACGAGCCAGAGATAAAAAGATCTCAGAACTATTGTCCAAAATAGATGACCTGGAGAGGAGAAATAAAAATACCCCCCTATACTCAGACACCCTGAAAGACCTTAGATTCCAGCTCAAAGACTGTCTGCTATATAGATACGAGCGGAATTTACAAAAAGTTAAAGCTAGATACTATTCGCAAAAAAATAGAGTGGGCAAATTACTAGCCCAACAAGTAAAATCCCAGAGAACAAAGGCCAGGATTCCATATATAAAATTATCCTTAGATTGTTCTAAAGTCAGGGATCCACAAGGCATCGATGATAGCTTTATGGAATACTACTCCTCCCTTTATAACCTGAGCCAGCCTGCGAACCCCGTTCAAAAGCCCTCGTTGATATCAATTCATTTCTCACCAATCTACATCTCCCGACAGTATCCGCGGAACAAGCTGAAATATTGGGGAATCCACTCACCGAAGCCGAACTCCAAAAGGTTATTAATTTCCTCCCTATGCAGAAAGCCCCAGGACCTAATGGTCTATCAAATTGTTACTACAAATCCTTCCAGAAGATCCTCCTTCCCCACCTACGTGATGTTGTTCAAAAAGGGTTGAAGTTGGTAGCTTCCCAGTAGAAATGCTCTCCGCTGTCATAGTAACCATCCCGAAACGGGGGGAAACTCCTGACTCCCCACAAAACTTTAGACCTATTTGTTTATTAAACACAGATTTAAAGATTTACGCCAAAGCTCTAGCTAATCGGTTAGCACCCATCCTACCGTCCTTGATTAATTGCGATCAGGTTTCATTCAAGGTAGACAAATCATAGGGAACACTAGAAGAGTCATTAACATTATGGATTATATTGAAAGGTCAGGCCTGGAAGAGGTTATGGTAACCCTCGACGCAGAAAAGTCATTTGACCGCATTAATTAGGCTTTTGCATTTTCTGTGCTTCAGATAATGGGAATCTGTGGCCCTTTTCTGGGAGCAGTTAAAGCCTTATACAGTAACCCTTCGGCCCGTGTATATGTTAATAATACTTAATCATCCTCATTTATGATCGCCAAAAGGTACCCAACAGGGCTGTCCCCTCTCCCCCCTCATATTTATTATGTCCATTGAATCCTTAGCACAAGCAATTCGCCTCTCTGATCATATCAAATGGATAGACATAAGTGGAAGAACTCACAAACTTTCATTATATGCAGACGATGTCTTATTGACCCCAAGATCCCCGGAACACTCTTTACCTGCAGTCACCAAAGTTATTCGCCAATTTGGAGAACTCTCCTACTACAAAATTAATGAACAGAAATCCTAAGCCCTCCGTATTAATATTAAAGTTGCCTCCTTGTCGAGACTACAGTCTAGTTTTAACCTAGACTGGCAATCTGAACATGTTGAATATCTAGGCACAAAAGTCACTAAAACAACCAAACTGTATGGTAGCAAATACCTCCCACTACTTAAAGAAGTAGAAACAGATCTTGCCCAATACAGCAAACATGAAATATCTTAGATAGGCCGCATAGCGACCTTTCAGATGTTAACCCTCCCCAAGATATAAGTTCAGACTGTACCTATATTGATACCACAAGCCTTTTTCAGCCGTATCAATAGACTGCTACATAGTTTTATCTGGACCCCCAGGTGACCTCGGATTGCACATAAAATAATGAAAAAACACAAAAAGCAGGAGGTCTAGGGCTCCCCAACATACATGATTATTACATTGCCACCCACATGAGATTTATGAAAGAGTGGTGGAAGGGAGATTTGCAACATCACTGGCTACACACAGAATCGTCTGTCTCTCCAGGCCATAACCTAAAAGCTTTACTTGTGGCAGCATTAGATTCTACACTTCGACTGGGAGACCTCCCTAGCTTTCTTCACACCTCAATTTCAGTGTGGAGGACTTTCCATTCCAAAACCTCCAGAGTACCACTTTCTCTCCACCCATATGCTCTATTAGAAACTTTGACTTTCTTTATTTCTAACCTTGAGGTTGCTAATTGGGTGAAGAGTGGCATAACCCATATTTCGCACCTCTTTGAAGCTTCTCAACTTAAACAAATCTCCTCTCTTCACGAGCTATACCCCATAAAGATTTCTATAAATACCTCAGGGTGAGACATTTCCTTCATGGCAGGATTTCCTTCAAAGTAACTGCATGCAAAGAGGTACTAGACCTTTGGAATACTAAAAGGTCCCTCGTTGAGTAGCTTAAGACCCATCTACAATATGCTTGACTCTAAACATAAATTCACCAAAACAACCCCCTTCCTCTCATGGGAGAAAGAACTAGGTAAAAAATTCTCAGACCTTACTTGGTCATCATCCCTCTCTTTCATATCAGTCTCATTTACCTGCATCTCACACTTTGAAGCGGCTATCAAGACGATGCTCAGATGGTACCTCACGCCAGATAGACAGCCACATTTACCCAGGTACTACCAATTTGTGATGGAGGGGCTGTGGAGGCACGGGTACCCTTCTCCATATTCTATGGTCATGCCCTAAGATCCAGGAAATATGGAAATCTAGTTTTACCCTCCTCTCGTCCATCACTGGGATTCAGACAAACCCTTCTCCAGAATTGGCATTATTATTTCTTAACATTACGAACTTCCCATTTAAAGCTCGCCTAGTCACAGCTCACATTCTGTTGTCTACTAAGCTGGTTATAACGAGGTACTGGAAATCCGCAACAGTCCCCCTACTGAAAGAGGATCTAGTAAATTCTTCCTGTACATACGAGAAAATGATTGCCTATATGAATCACGCTTACCCACGCTTACCCACGCTTTGAAAACTTGTGGAAATCTTGGTTAACATACACCTATGCAATTATACCTAGTCAATAAATCCGTGGTGTTTTCGATATTTGGAGACTGCCGAGTTTACTTAGTTTAAATGTTGTTAATTTCACCTTTCATGTTTTCATCCATGAACAAACAGGTTATAATCGACTATTTTCATATGGAACTGTAACTCATTGTATTTGGTTTATACTGTCATGCTACTACACATGTACTTGAAATATGTCAAGTTTATAATTGTATTTTTATTAAAGAGTGAAGAAATGACAAAGCATATCCACAACAGATCTATGCACATTAGTACAAAGTATGAGGTATAACATGTGAAGCATCGTATTTACAGTACCTTAGGCATTAATAACATTCAGTAATATCCTATAACAGAAAGAGGAATGTCAAGCATTAATATGACAATAAAGTGCACAGAAGAAAGATAAACTATGTCTGTCTTTAATCAGTCCATTATAGGACCACTGAATAACAACGAGACAAGACAAACGACAAGGACAAAGACACAAAAGGGAGGAGGAGGGGGGGGAGATACACCATTCTCGCCAGCTCTCTAAGGATGTCTCGTAGCCCAGTAATCGTCCCAGGGATCCCATATGGCATTGAAGAGAGCAATTTTGTCGAGAAACATAGCTGTGGAGTATTCCAGGGTTCGGACTTCCGTCACCCTAGCATACAAATCAGAGACCCTTGGTGGTTCGGGGCTTTTCCAACAACGAGGTATTAGACAACGGGCTGCTGTAAGTATCATTAGTAGTAACTTAAGTGAGTGTTTTTTTACTTGACGAGGTACCACATTAAGCAGGAAGGACATAGGGTCAGGCTGGATCTCTACTGCAAAAATGTCACTTAGAAGGGTGCCCACTCCAGTCCAGTAGGGGCATATCTTGGGGCAGTCCCAATAGATATGAGGCAGTGTACCCCTATGTAACCTGCACCTCCAGCACTCTCTCGGTACTACCAGATTCATTCTATGGAGGAGGTCAGGAGTGTGATACCAATGCATCAAAATTTTATATTGGTTCTCCTGATGTAGTACCGCCATTGAGGATTTCGCTGCCCTCCTCCATATAAGGCGCCACAGTGTGTCCGGTAGAGTCTTCCTCAGGTATTCCTCCCAGGAGTGCCGTTGGACCCGATCAGGAAAGGGGGTCAGTAATATGGAATAGATTTCAGAAATCAGACCCTTCGGGTGTACCCCTTCCCTACAAAGGCGTTCAAAGGCAGTCGGGAGGGAGACTGTAACCCCGAGAAAATGGACCGGGCAAAGTGACTAATTTGGATATAAAAGTAATTGGAGGAGGAGGGGAGATCATATTTGGTCTGGAGGGTTGGAAACGGCAAAAGGTCCCTAGTGAAGGGGTCTACAATATCTGCAAACCTGAACACCCCTCGTTGAAACCATGGTCTCGTCGTGGATGCGGTAAGACTAGTGGGGAGCTTAGGGTGATATAGAAAGGAGGTCATGGCCGAGTGGATAGACACTAGAGGGAACCGACCACTACATAGCTGCCATATGGATCTAGTGCAGGCCATCTGTCCTAAAAGAACCCTATTTGGCAGGGCGCCATGAGATCCTGACCATAGCATAGAGTTGGGATGAATCGGGGCTAGCCAGAGTCTTTCTATCTGGACCCAGACAGAGTACGGGTGCAGAGAAGCCCAGGCCGTGACATAGCGCAATTGGGCTGCCCAATAATATTTGGACAGATCCGGTACCCCTAACCCACCCTGGTGCTTACTTGATAGGAGGACTGACCTTGGGATTCTATGACGTTCCCCGCCCATATGAATCTAAGGAGCTGAGATTGGGTGGATCTCAGGTCCCTAAGGGGGACCACAATCGGAAGAGTTTCAAAGAGGTATAGTAGCTTGGGCAATATTGTCATTTTAGTCGCGGCAATGCATCCCAGGAGAGACAGCAGGAGAGAGTGCCACTTATCCAGTAGACCCCTGATTATTGCATATATATGTGGGAAGTTGGCTTTATAAAGATCCCCATATCGGGGCGTAAGATCAACACCCAAGTATCGCAAGCAATCCCTCTTCCATTGGAACGGGAAGTTCATCTTAAAAGAGTTCAGGACCGCATGAGGAACATTGAGGGGGAGGGCCTCAGTTTTATGGGTGTTGACCTTATACCCCGAGAGCCGACCAAATTCCTGTAGAATGAAGTGGAGATTTGGTAGGGAAACATTAAGTTTGATTGTATATATGTAGGTGGGTGGCTCTCACCTAATAGCTATGATGGGTGCTACTAACTCTGAATTGGGTGCCCGATCCCAAGAATAATAAAAGCTTAAATCAAAAGAGGAGAGCGAGCACTCACAACACCTGTGTCATATGGAAATGATTTTACTTGGACCTGATAGGTCAGAAAACGTTATAACACTATTACATTCACTACTAAAATACATCCACATTAAAATACAATAAACATAAAATGGTACCAATTTGATTACACGACTGTGGTCGGGGTAAAGAATCCGTGGCCGCACTCCGTGACACTTATGAAATAGTGTCAGTGTCTGTAAATTGAATAGATGAAAGTGTCCTAAAAGTTCCTCATGTGGGGCACTTTTCACGGCTTGTTTCCAATGTGAGCGGACACCATGTATATCAATTCCTGCAGAAAGGTTCGCTCCTGCCAGAACAGTAAAGGCAAAGTCCCAAACTTATGATTTTCAGTTCCTACCTGGTTCCTTAGTTATGTACCTCGCTATGTG
This sequence comes from Bufo bufo, assembly GCF_905171765.1. Lineage (NCBI taxonomy): Eukaryota > Metazoa > Chordata > Amphibia > Anura > Bufonidae > Bufo > Bufo bufo. Next base: position 250,242,055 of record NC_053392.1, read on the forward strand.
GCGTCTCCTCGAGGCGAGCGGTGCTGGCCGTCCGAGCGTTCTCCGCCGCAAGTCTCAGGCGGGTGACGACACAGTATCGCGGGATCCAACAGGTAGGATTCCAGACAGCAATATGCGCTGAAGGCTATGTGCGTACTTGCTTTACTGGAGATTCATCCATGCATGGCCATGCAATCCATAAGGGGGTCCGGTATGTTAGGTGGGCGCTTTTCCTTCTCTTTCACCAGACGCGTTTCGGGGCGTCTACACCCCTTCCTCAGTGGTCAAAGCGCCATCAATCTTTCTCCACCTTTTATAGTCTCTATGGTAATCCACAAAACAGGAACAGGAATCCGGATCATTCGGAAACAAAAACTGCCAATGCGGTTTTAAGTGCGGTATTCGTGCGGTTTTTCAACATCTATTGCGTTTTTTATTGCAAATGCAACTAACCCACTACAATAAACTACCCGACACAATATTAAAAATAAAAGATGATAATTTAAGATACAATTAGTACTTTAATATATAAATTAAAATTAAAATGAATAAAACCATAAATAGACATACATACATTCTAACCCTTTCTCTACACACATTAATAAGCTTCAGCTGATGTATTTGGGGACATTAATATATAAATATATAAAAATATAAAAATATATATAAGGATATAGAATATATAGAGGAAAATTTCTGCCAATGAAATAAATGTAGAGAATGAGGTTCAGGAGTCATGGATGCCGATCTCATCTCAGACGGGGGGCCCCAGAGCCAAAAGGCTAACCATGGGATCTCCCGTCAAAGAGGAGAACAGCATCCTATAGAAAACCAAAGATCTCAAGGTCCGAATTCAGGCCTGCTGGTAATAGGCAGCCAAATTCATAAATATGTTTTGATTCGGCTCTGGACATCCTTCTAATATAATCACCCCCTCTCCAATGTCTATCGATTTTCTCCAGGGCCACAAAAAACAATTTCGATGGATCCCTGTTATGTACTTCATCATAGTGTTTGGAGAGGGAGTGTTTCAAATAGCCCTTTTTGATATTTGATACGTGTTCACTTATTCTAACTTTCAGTAATCTTTTTGTTCTGCCAATGTATTGGCGCTTACATGGACACTGTATCAAGTAAATAACTCCAGATGAGTTACAGGTGAGACAATTATTAATTTCCCAGACAAAAGAGTTGTGTGCTGAGTGTACTTTAGTAATTTTTCTTTCTTGTAAGCTCATCCTGCAACCCATACATCTCCCGCACTTGAAAAAGCCTTTTAGGTTCATATAGGATCCTAAATTGGTAATTGTGGGTCCTTTTTCTTTTTCTTTCACTGACGGGGCTATTTTGAGTTTTAAATTTGGGGCTTTTGTATATATTATTTTTGGTATATTCGGCAGTAATGGGCCTATCACTCTATCACTCGTCACATGATGCCAGTGTTTGGATATAATATTTTTTAACTTTTTATAATCACTGCTAAAAGGTAGAATTATTTTAATTTCACTCTTAGAGTCCTCAGTTGTCTCAATTATTGTTTTTTCTTTAAAAAAGGACTTTCTATCCAATTCTCTCACCTTATTTAGCGAATCGTCCAGAACCATTACTGGATATTTCTTATCCATGAATTGTGATTTCATTACAACTGCCTCTTCCTCAAATTTTTCGGGTTCAGTGCAATTTCTTTTAATTCTCCGGAATTGGCCTAATGGGACATTTAGTAGCCACCTGGGTAGGTGGCAACTATTGAAAAGAATAAAACCATTCTTCGCAGTTGGCTTTTGATACGTACTGCAAGAATAATGATCACCTGCCTTTTTTATCAAGAGATCCAAAAATTCTGTTTCTTCTCTGATATTAGACGTAAATATTAAATTTCGGTCATTATTATTAATCTCTTCCAGAAACCTCATTAATTCTGTCTTTCCCTTCCTCCAGATAAATATCACATCATCGATGTAACGCCGCCATAGGACCAGATCCGCCCCAAGTTTGGGCAAGATGGTAGTAAATTCCCATTCCGCCAAAAATAAATTGGCGTAGCTTGGGGCAAATCTGGTCCCCATGGCGGTGCCACATCTCTGCAAATAATATTCCCCCTCAAAATAAAAATAGTTGTGTTGTAGAATATACTGGATACCTTCCAATATCCATTTTATTTGGGGGTCCTCAAATGTGCCATTTCTTATCAACTGTTGTTCGACTGCCTCCAATCCCTGCTGATGGTCTATAATTGTATACAGGGATTGAACCTCATTCTCTACATTTATTTCATTGGCAGAAATTTTCCTCTATATATTCTATATCCTTATATATATTTTTATATATTTATATATTAATGTCCCCAAATACATCAGCTGAAGCTTATTAATGTGTGTAGAGAAAGGGTTAGAATGTATGTATGTCTATTTATGGTTTTATTCATTTTAATTTTAATTTATATATTAAAGTACTAATTGTATCTTAAATTATCATCTTTTATTTTTAATATTGTGTCGGATAGTTTATTGTAGTGGGTTAGTTGCATTTGCAATAAAAAACGCAATAGATGTTGAAAAACCGCACGAATACCGCACTTAAAACCGCAATGGCAGTTTTTGTTTCCGAATGATCCGGATTCCTGTTCCTGTTTTGTGGATTACCATAGAGACTATAAAAGGTGGAGAAAGATTGATGGCGCTTTGACCACTGAGGAAGGGGTGTAGACGCCCCGAAACGCGTCTGGTGAAAGAGAAGGAAAAGCGCCCACCTAACATACCGGACCCCCTTATGGATTGCATGGCCATGCATGGATGAATCTCCAGTAAAGCAAGTACGCACATAGCCTTCAGCGCATATTGCTGTCTGGAATCCTACCTGTTGGATCCCGCGATACTGTGTCGTCACCCGCCTGAGACTTGCGGCGGAGAACGCTCGGACGGCCAGCACCGCTCGCCTCGAGGAGACGCCACATAGCGAGGTACATAACTAAGGAACCAGGTAGGAACTGAAAATCATAAGTTTGGGACTTTGCCTTTACTGTTCTGGCAGGAGCGAACCTTTCTGCAGGAATTGATATACATGGTGTCCGCTCACATTGGAAACAAGCCGTGAAAAGTGCCCCACATGAGGAACTTTTAGGACACTTTCATCTATTCAATTTACAGACACTGACACTATTTCATAAGTGTCACGGAGTGCGGCCACGGATTCTTTACCCCGACCACAGTCGTGTAATCAAATTGGTACCATTTTATGTTTATTGTATTTTAATGTGGATGTATTTTAGTAGTGAATGTAATAGTGTTATAACGTTTTCTGACCTATCAGGTCCAAGTAAAATCATTTCCATATGACACAGGTGTTGTGAGTGCTCGCTCTCCTCTTTTGATTTAAGCTTTTATTATTCTTGGGATCGGGCACCCAATTCAGAGTTAGTAGCACCCATCATAGCTATTAGGTGAGAGCCACCCACCTACATATATACAATCATATTTTCTAGCCCGTATTTGTGGGTGAGCTCCCCGAAATATACTATGGACATCTGGCATCATATGGATAGTAAAAGGCTCAAAGCTGAGAATTATAAATTCAATGATCCAAATTATGTTGAAACTCCTGAAAATAACTCAATGACTGAGAGTTTTAGGAGTTTAGAAAGTCTGCTACAAAAACAACTACGACAGCATTGGGAGATACGTTCCCTGAATTATTATGTAGAAGAGACTAAAATACCAAAGGGATTATTGATAAATAAGAATCCAGCCCAGGATCTCATCAGTGATGAATTTAATAGAGAGTGGAATGATTTATTGATCAATCAATCAGTTGCCATGATGAAATTGATCATTAAAAGGAGATTAGAGATCCTGGGAGATTTAAACATAAAAATTAACAAACTAAGGGAACATATAGAGAAATTCCCCAGAAATGCAGAGTTTAATACATGGCAGGACAGACTATGTAGAAGTTTGGACAAATTAGAGGGGGATATAATTAATAAAAAAAGTAAAAAGTATATAGAAACTTATAAAAATAGAGAACATGAAAGACACACAGAAATTGTAGAAGAAGAGGACAATTCACACCAGGAATTATTAGATATGGATTTAGGCAGAGAAGAGAGAATAGACAGGTACAATGTACCTGTCAGTAATAGATATGAAGAATTGGCAGGGCAACATTTTTTAGATCTTACCCCGGCACACCACAGAACACGCACAAGATACAGAGACCAAACACCACCACGACACAGGTCACCATACAATTTGAGGCACAAGAACACCAGATATCAACATTCGGCAGGGAAGGATCATTATTCAAATCACCAAACACGGAGTCAACACCATCACTACAACAACAACACGAATCACCAACAACACTGGCACTCAGAAAAAGGAAGACTAGGAGAAGTAAAAGGAAGGGAGTCACGACACCAGAAACACCCACAAGCCCAGAGATGGGATCCATAATTAATTTAAGTTCAAAAACTCTCACTATTGCACAAATTAATTTATTAAATAAGGGGTTGAAGTTTGCCCCGTCCAATACTACAGATAAATTCTCAACCTTTATAGGGATCCAAAAATTCATCAGGAACCTTTGCCTTAAAAAATATCATATAAAAAACCCTATAACTAGAGATCTAACCGGTGGTAAGGGAGTTGATCCGTTTAAACATACCTCCTTGAAAAAGAGATCCAAAATGTTCCCACGTAATGAGATAGGTAAAGAGATAGCTACCTTTCAAAAATGTGTTGAAGACGATATAAGGAAGATGAAGGTCAGACCACCTGTTAGAAATAATCTGACGAAACGGGAGATACAAGCCATTAAGTCACTCCAGAGAGATAGTAGGGTTACCGTGCGCCCGGCTGATAAAGGCGGAGCTACGGTGATCCTAGACACGGATCAATATAATAAGGAGTGTCTACGACTGCTAGCTAATCAGGCCACATATATAAAACTTAAGAGTGACCCAATACAAGAATTTGTTCAGGGTCTGGAGGATCTATGCAAGAGAGGATTGGAACAGGGAATTCTCCTAAAACAAGAAATGGAGTTTATTTTGGACACGGAGAGAAGGTTACCGACCTTCTACTGCTTGCCCAAAGTACATAAGAGTTTGACGAATCCTCCGGGACGCCCTATAGTGTCCGGAATAGGATCCGTCACTTCCAACCTGTCTAGATACATAGATCTCCAGCTCCAACCTGTGGTGAAAAATACCAAAAGTTATTTGAAAGACACCACACAGATTATACAGATTGTGGAGGAATTAACAACTGAACAGGACTGGATTATGGGAACTCTAGACGTCCAATCCCTGTATACAATTATAGACCATCAGCAGGGATTGGAGGCAGTCGAACAACAGTTGATAAGAAATGGCACATTTGAGGACCCCCAAATAAAATGGATATTGGAAGGTATCCAGTATATTCTACAACACAACTATTTTTATTTTGAGGGGGAATATTATTTGCAGAGATGTGGCACCGCCATGGGGACCAGATTTGCCCCAAGCTACGCCAATTTATTTTTGGCGGAATGGGAATTTACTACCATCTTGCCCAAACTTGGGGCGGATCTGGTCCTATGGCGGCGTTACATCGATGATGTGATATTTATCTGGAGGAAGGGAAAGACAGAATTAATGAGGTTTCTGGAAGAGATTAATAATAATGACCGAAATTTAATATTTACGTCTAATATCAGAGAAGAAACAGAATTTTTGGATCTCTTGATAAAAAAGGCAGGTGATCATTATTCTTGCAGTACGTATCAAAAGCCAACTGCGAAGAATGGTTTTATTCTTTTCAATAGTTGCCACCTACCCAGGTGGCTACTAAATGTCCCATTAGGCCAATTCCGGAGAATTAAAAGAAATTGCACTGAACCCGAAAAATTTGAGGAAGAGGCAGTTGTAATGAAATCACAATTCATGGATAAGAAATATCCAGTAATGGTTCTGGACGATTCGCTAAATAAGGTGAGAGAATTGGATAGAAAGTCCTTTTTTAAAGAAAAAACAATAATTGAGACAACTGAGGACTCTAAGAGTGAAATTAAAATAATTCTACCTTTTAGCAGTGATTATAAAAAGTTAAAAAATATTATATCCAAACACTGGCATCATGTGACGAGTGATAGAGTGATAGGCCCATTACTGCCGAATATACCAAAAATAATATATACAAAAGCCCCAAATTTAAAACTCAAAATAGCCCCGTCAGTGAAAGAAAAAGAAAAAGGACCCACAATTACCAATTTAGGATCCTATATGAACCTAAAAGGCTTTTTCAAGTGCGGGAGATGTATGGGTTGCAGGATGAGCTTACAAGAAAGAAAAATTACTAAAGTACACTCAGCACACAACTCTTTTGTCTGGGAAATTAATAATTGTCTCACCTGTAACTCATCTGGAGTTATTTACTTGATACAGTGTCCATGTAAGCGCCAATACATTGGCAGAACAAAAAGATTACTGAAAGTTAGAATAAGTGAACACGTATCAAATATCAAAAAGGGCTATTTGAAACACTCCCTCTCCAAACACTATGATGAAGTACATAACAGGGATCCATCGAAATTGTTTTTTGTGGCCCTGGAGAAAATCGATAGACATTGGAGAGGGGGTGATTATATTAGAAGGATGTCCAGAGCCGAATCAAAACATATTTATGAATTTGGCTGCCTATTACCAGCAGGCCTGAATTCGGACCTTGAGATCTTTGGTTTTCTATAGGATGCTGTTCTCCTCTTTGACGGGAGATCCCATGGTTAGCCTTTTGGCTCTGGGGCCCCCCGTCTGAGATGAGATCGGCATCCATGACTCCTGAACCTCATTCTCTACATTTATTTCATTGGCAGAAATTTTCCTCTATATATTCTATATCCTTATATATATTTTTATATTTTTATATATTTATATATTAATGTCCCCAAATACATCAGCTGAAGCTTATTAATGTGTGTAGAGAAAGGGTTAGAATGTATGTATGTCTATTTATGGTTTTATTCATTTTAATTTTAATTTATATATTAAAGTACTAATTGTATCTTAAATTATCATCTTTTATTTTTAATATTGTGTCGGGTAGTTTATTGTAGTGGGTTAGTTGCATTTGCAATAAAAAACGCAATAGATGTTGAAAAACCGCACGAATACCGCACTTAAAACCGCATTGGCAGTTTTTGTTTCCGAATGATCCGGATTCCTGTTCCTGTTTTGTGGATTACCATAGAGACTATAAAAGGTGGAGAAAGATTGATGGCGCTTTGACCACTGAGGAAGGGGTGTAGACGCCCCGAAACGCGTCTGGTGAAAGAGAAGGAAAAGCGCCCACCTAACATACCGGACCCCCTTATGGATTGCATGGCCATGCATGGATGAATCTCCAGTAAAGCAAGTACGCACATAGCCTTCAGCGCATATTGCTGTCTGGAATCCTACCTGTTGGATCCCGCGATACTGTGTCGTCACCCGCCTGAGACTTGCGGCGGAGAACGCTCGGACGGCCAGCACCGCTCGCCTCGAGGAGACGCCACATAGCGAGGTACATAACTAAGGAACCAGGTAGGAACTGAAAATCATAAGTTTGGGACTTTGCCTTTACTGTTCTGGCAGGAGCGAACCTTTCTGCAGGAATTGATATACATGGTGTCCGCTCACATTGGAAACAAGCCGTGAAAAGTGCCCCACATGAGGAACTTTTAGGACACTTTCATCTATTCAATTTACAGACACTGACACTATTTCATAAGTGTCACGGAGTGCGGCCACGGATTCTTTACCCCGACCACAGTCGTGTAATCAAATTGGTACCATTTTATGTTTATTGTATTTTAATGTGGATGTATTTTAGTAGTGAATGTAATAGTGTTATAACGTTTTCTGACCTATCAGGTCCAAGTAAAATCATTTCCATATGACACAGGTGTTGTGAGTGCTCGCTCTCCTCTTTTGATTTAAACATTAAGTTTGGTAAGGGTAAGGAGGATGTCGTCCACGTATAGAGACAATTTGAATTCCTTGTCCCTAACCTGAACCCCTCTGACATCCGGGCAGGATCTGATTTTGGCCACCAGGGGCTCGATACACATGGCAAATAATAGAGGAGACAAGGGGCACCCTTGTCTCGTCCCGTTGGCAATGCGTATGGGGCGAGACTGGGCATGAGAGAGCTTGATTGTCGCTGTGGGGGAGGAGTATAAGCTACGTATGGCGTGAACAAAGGGGCCAGAAAGACCGTATGCTTGCAGTGTAGCAAAGAGGAATGGCCAGCTTAAACGGTCAAACGCCTTTTTGGCATCTAAACTAAGAAGTAGCGCCTCCTCCCCCGAGCGAGGTACAACATCTATCAGGTCAATGCTTCTTCGGGTGTTGTCAGCTCCCTGGCGGCCTGGGACAAACCCCACCTGGTCTTTATGGATCAGGGCGGGGAGGAAAACAATTAGTCAGGAGGCCAGGACTTTGGTATAGATCTTAAGGTCTGAGTTAAGCAGGGCAATGGGCCTGTAATTTTGGCATTCGTGGGTCATCGTGAGATAAGAGTGGGACATCGGCGCAGGTACTGCGTTGCCGGCTAGAAAATGGTTGAAAAAGGTCACTAAGTGTGGGGTTAGTTCGGTCTTGAAAGTCTTATAGTATTTATATGAAAAGCCGTCAGGTCCTGGAGATTTACCTTCAGGCAATTGGTCTACTATTTCCCCTATCTCTGCAGGAGTGACCGGACCATTAAGGATGGAGAGATCGGAGGCTGTCAGGGTAGGAAGGTGACAGGAGGCTAGGTACGACTGTAGTGTACTGTCTCTGAGTCCCTCAACGGAGGGGAGGTCGGAGGGTAGATTGTACAGGGCAGTGTAGTAGGTCGAGAACCTCTCCGCTATCACCCTAGGGTCATAGCGAATTGTTCCATCTGCCCCCTTAATAGCACTCGGACTCGCTTGGGGAGTGCGGTTCCTGAGTTGTCTGGCCAGTAGCGCGTGTGGTTTGTTCCCCCAGGCATAGTAACGCTGTCGCGTGTAAAGCAATAGCTTGTTGACACGACCTAAAGCTAGACTCTTTAATTGGGCTCTAGTGTGGAGCGCGAGGGAGAAGCAGCCATCTTGCCCTCTAGGGTTCGCAGGCGGGAGGTAAGAGTCTTGACCAGGGCAACCGAGTCCCTCTTTAGTCTAGAGCTTATCCCAATACAATGACCCAGTGGCGTACACACAATATGGGGCCCCGGTGCAAAACTGATCCATTAGGCCCCCTCCCCATCGCCACCCCCCCAACCTCCCTCCACCCCCAAACCGCCTAAATTTGTACTTCCACCAGGTCTAGAGAGCCACAGGCTGAAGACTAAAGCAAGAACAAGAAGGTATACCCCAATGTGCGCAGTCTGTTCATCCCTTTATAAGCAGATGTAGCAGAGTTAACAAATGGCCTCAACCATAACTATGTACTTTTACTCAGAACTGCAGGTGTCAGCATCAGGTACCAGCAATGCATTTCCCATGTAAAACCAGCAGAGCTGGTTTTGTCATGCATTTCTTTTGCCTTCATATGGTAAAATACTCCATTGGCCCATCAACGGCTTTATAACTAAGGCTACTTTCACACCTGCGTTAGGTGCGGATCAGTCTGGTATCTGCACAGACGGATCCGCCCCTATAATGCAAACGCTTGTGTCCGTTCAGAACGGATCCGTTTGCATTATTCTTAAAAAAAAAAAGTCTAAGTCAAAACGGATCCGTCCTGACTTACATTGAAAGTAACGGCTGGGCCAAACTGAACGGAGCCAAACTGATGCTTTCTGAACGGATCCTTATCCATTCAGAATGCATTGGTGCTAAACTGATCTGTTTTGAACCGTTTGTGACATCCCTGAAACGGATCTCACAAACGGAATTCAAAACGCCAGTGTGAAAGTAGCCTTAGGCTATTTTCACACTGGCGTTTCTGGGTCCGCTTGTGAGATCCGTTTCAGGGATGTCACAAACGATTCAAAACGGATCAGTTCAGCCCCAATGCATTCTGAATGGATAAGGATCCGTTCAGAAAGCATCAGTTTGGCTCTGTTTCGCCTCCATTCCTCTCTGGAGACGGACACCAAAACGCTGCTTGCAGCGTTTTAGTGTCCGGCTGGTGATGTGGAGCCAAATGGATCCGTCCTGACTTACAATGTAAGTCAATGGGGACGGATCCATTTTCACTGACACAATATGGTGCAATTGAAAACGGATCCGTCCCCTATTGACTTTCAATGTAAGTCAGGACGGATCTGTTTTTAAAAAGAATAATGTAAACGGATCCGTTCTGAACGGATATAAGCGTTTGCATTTGCATTATAGGTGCGGATCCGTCTGTGCAGATACGGATCCGCACCTAACGCAGGTGTGAAAGTAGCCTAACTCTGCTATATTTCTGTAGCCTGCAACCTCTGACTGCCCAGTTGGGCTGAAACTACTACACCCAGCATGTTCTGGCAGTAATAGTAAATGGATATTGGTGCAATTCTGAGCTACTAGTCTATATAATACATTATATGTATTATATAGACTAGTAGCTCAGAATTGCACCAATATCCATTTACTATTACTGCCAGAACATGTTGGGTGTAGTAGTTTCAGCCCAACTGGGCAGTCAGAGGTTGCAGGCTACAGAAATATAGCAGAGTTAAAAGCCATTGATAGGCCAATGAAGTATCTAATTTTACCATACCATATGAAGGCAATACAGACAGTAACATTGCCCAGTCAGACTCCACTCTGAGTCTGAACTCAGTGACCAATTTCTTTTTATTTTACAAATCTTAATAATCTTATCTAGTTCCAATCCGGACGGTCGGCACCGGCTTCTTTGTGCGCTCCCTTCTCCCTGCTGCGTCTCGGGGTCGTTGTGCGCCTGCGCAGCCTAGGGAAACGTCATGTCCGGTGCCAAACAGGAAATGACGAGGCACGCCGCACCTGCACGGGGAGGAGACTGACGGGGGAGGGGACTCAAGGGAGGGTAGGCCTGGCTCTACAGCGAAACACTGGGCGGTGGGCCCCGGGCCGGCCGCCCGGGTTATTATACTGGCAGGCGCAGCGCCAGAACACACAGTACTACTGCAGGGCGGGGGCAGGGGTCCACAGGAGGCCGGGCCCCCTGTATGTACGCCACTGCAATGACCCCTCATGACCGCCTTACGGGCCTCCCACAGAGGACGAACATCTCCCACTGACACCTCATTCAAAGCAAAGTAGGACTTCAAATGTTCGCAAAGTTCCTCCCTAGTAATGGGCTGGAAGTCTCCAGTGGCATTGGCGGACATGACCCGATCCACTACTAATGTCGATCATTACTGGGGCGTGATCGGACCAGGTGATTTGGCCCATATCTGCCCCCTCCAATAACTGAAGGGTCGAGATTGTACCAAAAAAATAGTCGATCCGGGTGTGGGATCCGTGTGGGGCAGAGTAAAAGGAGAAGGATCTGTTAGTTGGGTGGGAGAGACGCCAGAGGTCATACAGGGAATACTTCCGCACTAATTTACGAAAGTCCCTAGCCAAGCGCTGCTGTGTCGCGTGCACCGGTCTACCCGGTAAAGCCAGACAATCCATTGAGTTAGAGAAAATGGCATTAAAGTCCCCGCCCAGAAGTACCAAAGGCTCCGGAGAGTCCACTCCTTCAACAAAAACCTTGCAGAAAATTCAGCCGAGAAAGCGGATCTGCAAAGTTTTGAGGCATAAATGTTACATAAAGTGATGGGTTTATCTGCTACGTGACCGCGGAGAATAATATAACGCCCCTGGGGATCCAGCGTTGAAGATTCAACTCTGAGAGGACACTGCGTGGATGTCAAGATGGCGACCCCCGCCTTCCTACAGCAATGAGTAGCCGAGTAAGCAATAGGGTACAAGTGAGAGGCAAAACGGAAGGAGGAGCCGCCATCAAAGTGTGTTTCCTGCAGGAACACAACGTCTGCTTTAAGCGATTTCAGTTCCAAAAGCAAGAGCTTCCTCTTGGCATTGGAGTTGAGCCCCCTGATATTGAGAGTGACGCACTTCACCATGAGGATATGTGATGGTATATATTATATGCAAGATACAGCTCACCAGAATATTCCGTGTGCGTCAGTGGTGTCACACTAACGGAGCAACAGGTCACGGGTTAAATTGAGGTGTACGATCCTCACAGACAAGGGAGTTCAGGCACCTATAATAGGAGAAAAATGGAAGAAACAAGAAGGAGGGGGAGGGAGACAGGACAAGACAACACAAAATCAGACAAATAAGTAACAGTAAATAACTATTCCCAGGGAGGGAGTCCCTGCCAGGGGAAAACAAAAAAATCCCCTCAGGGGGTAAGAGTGTCGGAGACCAGCAGGTCAAGGCCGGTCAGAGAGTAAATTTGAGAAAAAACTTATATAGTAAAAGAAGAACTATAAGGGCCCTACGGAGAGCCCGCACCATAAAGGAGCAGGAAAAAAAAAAAGTAGTCAGTAACTCGCCAAACAATACTGATAGATGACCCATATACTGATTCATCAGAGTCCAATGTCCCTGTGAACCTAGAGGGGGTAAGAGCATGGCTCAGGACAGCCATTTCCTCCCGGCCAGGAGCGGTCAGGCAGGCGGACGTAGTCCTGATGACAGAGGAGACCGCAGGGAAGAGGATGCACTTGAACCTGCTTTTCTTTTCCTGGCGACAGGTGACCAAGTGCGTGGTGGCGGAGGCGCTGGGGACTCAAACTCCCAATCAGAGATGTCAGGTATAGGGATTCCCAGCGACTTGCAAAAAGGGTGAAGATCCGTGACGGAACGGAGAGTCTCTGTTCTTCCCTGATGCCGGACCACCAGGGCAAATGGGAATCCCCAGCGATAGGCGATCTGGCGGTTCCTGAGTGATGCAAGAAGAGGTTGGAGGTGTCTCCTTTTCTGGAGCGTAAACCAGGATAGGTCAGGAAACAGCTGCACAGGAGCGCCATAAAAGTCAATGTTGCGCAGGGATCGTGCTTTAGCAATGATGGCTTCTTTAAGGGCAAAGTCGTGGACGCAGCAAATTACGTCCCTGGGATGGGCAGCGGAGCCCTTGGGCTTGAGTGCCCTGTGCGCCCTGTCCAGCTTGATCTTATGCGAGGGTGGGTGCCCCAGGACCATATTAAACATGGATTCTAGTGTGGCATAGAGGTCTTCCTTCCGGATGCTTCTGGTAGGCCGCGTATCCTGATATTATTGCGACGGCCCCGGTTATCTAAGTCCTCCAAGTGCCGTCCCATGCCCCGAAGTACAGCTGTTTGGGCAGAGATAGATTCATGAAGAGCAGAAACGTACTGCCTGGTGTCATCATGGGCTTTTTCCAGAGAGTCCACCCGATCCACCACTAGTTTGATATCAGTGCGGACCGCTGCAATCTCCGCCCTGCAGGCTTCTGTAACTTCAGAGATAAGGGCCCGAAAATCCTCCTTTGTAGGAAAACGGCTAAAGTAGCTCGCCCAAGGTTGTGGGGGCTCAGGTGAGGCTGATGGGCCCGTAACAGTGAGTGGTGGAGGGCTTGGTGATCTGGCCCACATGTCAGTGGGCCACACGGGTAGGATCCCAAACCCTAAGGGGAGACCCGGTACCTGTGCGCTCTGCCTCTTTACGCGGAAAGGATCCAGGGGCCGCCATGACAGTGTCCACGTTGTTATCGGCGGGAGGAAGCGACTCCAGGGCAGCAGGGGGAAGCTGCAGAGCCGATATTCCACACGGGGAAGCAGCGGGTAAGGCTTCAGACTCCTTTGTAAAACTAATAAGCTGTAAAAATATTATTTTATTGAATATATAATTAAAAGCATACAAGGAGATGACAGACAAATGCACAAAGTGCAGTACAATCCTGGGAGAATTTGTAGAGTACAAAAAATATAGAAAGAAAAATGACCTGAGTATAAATACTTCTAAATAGGACAAAGCTGCCGTATGAAATATATATTGAAAGGGTACCCACTATTGGTAGGAGTGTGGGCAATATCATCAAACATAAAGTGCAAGTGCAAACTGTTATATAAGCAGAAAAAAGAGAGGTAACCCTCCAATGTGGGTCTTTGAATATATATATATATATATATATATATATATATATATATATATATATACCTATTCAACTAAATTGGGCGGATAGTAAAGTGCAGGTGCAAGTTACAAAACAATTACAAGAAAAAACACATGATAAATGTTTAGTCAGAAAGCAAAAGACCGCAAAAGGTATAACAGGCAAGCAGGTAAATAGAATGAGGTCACATGCCGTATATAAAATAGTAACAAGTCCACAGGAAGACTGCACACCCCGACGCGCGTTTCAATTTGAAACCCCAGAGGAAGGTTTCAAATCGAAACGCGCGTCAGGGTGTGCAGTCTTCCTGTGGACTTCTTACTATTTTATATACGGTATGTGACCTCATTCTATTTACCTGCTTGCCTGTTATACCTTTTGCGGTCTTTTGCTTTCTGACTAAACATTTATCATGTGTTTTTTCTTGTAATTGTTTTGTAACTTGCACTTTACTATCCGCCCAATTTAGTTGAATAGGTATATGTATATGTATATATATGTATATATATATATATATATATATATATATATATATATATATACAGTGGCGGAAATAATTATTTGACCCCTCACTGATTTTGTAAGTTTGTCCAATGACAAAGAAATGAAAAGTCTCAGAACAGTATCATTTCAATGGTAGGTTTATTGTAACAGTGGCAGATAGCACATCAAAAGGAAAATCGAAAAAATAACTTTAAATAAAAGATAGCAACTGATTTGCATTTCATTGAGTGAAATAAGTATTTGAACCCTCTAACAAAAAAAGACTTAATACTTGGTGGAAAAACCCTTGTTTGCAAGCACAGAGGTCAAACGTTTCTTGTAATTGATGACCAAGTTTGCGCACATTTTAGGAGGAATGTTGGTCCACTCCTCTTTGCAGATCATCTCTAAATCCCTAAGGTTTCGAGGCTGTCTCTGTGCAACTCTGAGCTTGAGCTCCCTCCATAGGTTTTCGATTGGATTAAGGTCCGGAGACTGACTAGGCCACTCCATGACCTTAATGTGCTTCTTCTTGAGCCACTCCTTTGTTGCCTTTGCTGTATTTTTTGGGTCATTGTCGTGCTGGAACACCCATCCACGACCCATTTTCAGTTTCCTGGCAGAGGGAAGGAGGTTGTCGCTCAGGATTTCACGATACATGGCTCCGTCCATTTTCCCGTTTATGCGAATAAGTTGTCCTGTGCCCTTAGCAGAAAAACACCCCCAAAGCAAAATGTTTCCACCCCCATGCTTGACGGTGGGGACGGTGTTTTGGGGGTCATAGGCAGCATTTTTCTTCCTCCAAACACAGCGAGTTGAGTTAATGCCAAAGAGCTCTATTTTGGTCTCATCAGACCACAGCACCTTCTCCCAGTCACTCTCTGAATCATTCAGGTGTTCATTGGAAAACTTCAGACGGGCCTGCACATGTGCCTTCCTGAGCAGGGGGACCTTGCGAGCCCTGCAGGATTTTAATCCATTGCGGTGTAATGTGTTTCCAATGGTTTTCTTGGTGACTGTGGTCCCTGCTAATTTGAGGTCATTAACTAACTCCTCCCGTGTAGTTCTAGGATGCTTTTTCACCTTTCTCAGAACCATTGACACCCCACGAGGTGAGATCTTGCGTGGAGCCCCAGAGCGAGGTCGATTGATGGTCATTTTGTGCTCCTTCCATTTTCGAACAATCGCACCAACAGTTGTCACCTTCTCTCCCAGCTTCTTGCTAATGGTTTTGTAGCCCATTCCAGCCTTGTGCAGGTCTACAATTTTGTCTCTGACATCCTTGGACAGCTCTTTGGTCTTTCCCATGTTGGAGAGTTTGGAGTCTGCTTGATTGATTGATTCTGTGGACAGGTGTCTTTTATACAGGTGACTAGTTAAGACAGGTGTCCTTAATGAGGGTGACTAATTGAGTAGAAGTGTCTAACCACTCTGTGGGAGCCAGAACTCTTAATGGTTGGTAGGGGTTCAAATACTTATTTCACTCAATGAAATGCAAATCAGTTGCTATCTTTTATTTAAAGTTATTTTTTCGATTTTCCTTTTGATGTGCTATCTGCCACTGTTACAATAAACCTACCATTGAAATGATACTGTTCTGAGACTTTTCATTTCTTTGTCATTGGACAAACTTACAAAATCAGTGAGGGGTCAAATAATTATTTCCTCCACTGTATATATATATATATTCAAAGACCCACATTGGAGGGTTACCTCTCTTTTTTCTGCTTATATAACAGTTTGCACTTGCACTTTATATTTGATGATATTACCCACACTCCTACCAATAGTGGGTACCCTTTCAATATATATTTCATACGGCAGCTTTGTCCTATTTAGAAGTATTTATACTCAGGTCATTTTTCTTTCTATATTTTTTGTACTCTACAAATTCTCCCAGGATTGTACTGCACTTTGTGCATTTGTCTGTCATCTCTTTGTATGCTTTTAATTATATATTCAATAAGACAATATTTTTACAGCTTATTAGCTCTCAGTGTTCCTTTATAGGTTTTCTATTAGTTTCTGAGTTAAGCTCTTGTGAGGGGCTTCACCACCGCTTCACGCTATTCCTTGTGTAATCAATTTTTGTATTAATCCTTTGTAAAACTAGCAGAGAACCACTGCTGTACCGATCTGCGCTCGCTGTCTGAAGCGTGGGAGACAGGAGGAGGAATGGCGGGAGGCCCTCTGTGTCCTGGTGTGGCGCGGCGGGAGCGCCGATCCGGGCGCTCGCTCCCAGCACTGATGGATGGTCCTGGCAGGTGAGGGGGACCGAGGAGGGAGCGGGGTTCTCTTGGATCCAGTTCTCTTCCCCATGTGGGCCGGTGTTGGAGTGCTGCAGGCCAGTTAATTGCGGTGCGGGCAGGAGCCGGTCTTTGAAGCGGCCATCTCCTGCGGTGTCCAGACACGCCCCCAAAATATGTCAAGTTTAATACTACTGTGATGTTTATGGAACTCATCTTCTGTTTTCATTACTTAAATACAATTAAAAAAACTAATGTCATAAAATTAAAAAAAAGTCACAAAAAAAAGTCTCAACTCCCCCCAGGCATATTTTTACTGAAATAGATGCAGTAGATTGTAAGCCCTTGCAGACAGGACCCTCTCTCATTCTGTACCATTTTGTAACTTGTCTTGTTCATGCTTAGTGTAATTGTCTGTATTATGTATGCATACCCCTTCATATGTACAGCACCATGGAATGAATGGCGCTTTAATAATAATAATAATAATTAATAATAACAACCACATTGTGCGGTCGTTAAAAATTTGGTGCAAGTTCGCATTGCAACTCTGATCTAAAAACTCAACTCAGTGATAAATTTGCCCCTTAGGCCCCTTTCACACGGACGAGTTTTCCGGGTGGGTGCAATGCGTGATGTCCACGCATTGCACCCGCACTGAATCCTGACCCATTCATTTAAATGGGGCTGTGTACATGAGCAATGTTTTTTCACGCATCACTTGTGCGTTGCGTGAAAATCGCAGCATGTTCTATATTCTGCGTTTTTCATGCAACGCGGGCCCCATAGAAGTGAATGGGGCTGCGTGAAAATCGCATTGCATCTGACCAGTGTCACTTTATGTGGTGATAACTTTAACGCTTTTACTTAGCCAGGCCATTCTGAGATTCATTTTTATTTATAAAAAAAATACCAAATTTACCAAAATTTTGGAAAGATTTGCAAATTTCTAACTTTCAATTTCTCTACTTCTACAACACATAGTAATAACTCCAAAAAAAAGTTATTAATTTACATACCCAATATGTCTACTTCATGTTTGGATCATTTGGGGAATGCCATTTAATTTTTTGGGGATGTTACAAGGCTTAGAAGTTTAGAAGCAAATCTTCTAAACCCATTTTTTTAGGGACCAGTTCAGGTTTGAAGTCACTTTGTGAGGCTTACATAATAGAAATCACCCCTCAAAGTATTCAAAACTGATTTTACAAACATTGTTAACCTTTTAGGTGCTCCACAATTTGAGAATTTAATTTTTTTGCCAATTTTTCCATTTTAACCCATTTTTTCCACTAACAAAGCAAGGGGTTAACAGTCAAACAAGACTATCTTTATTGCCCTGACTCTGCCGTTTACAGAAACACCCCATATGTGGTCGTACACTACTGTACGGCCACACGGCGGGGTGTAGAGGGAAAGGAGCGCCGTGTGGGTTTTGAAAGGCTGATTTTTATGGACCAGTTTATTTACACTGTATCCTATTTCAAGACCCCCTGATGCACCCCTACAGTAGAAACTCCCTAAAAGTGACCCCATATAAGAAACTACACCCCTCAAGGTATTCAAAACTGATTTTATGAACTTTGTTAACCCTTTAGGTGTTGCACAAGATGTATTGGCAAATGGGGATGAAATTAGAGCATTTCATTTTTTTGCCAATTTTTCCATTTTAACCCATTTTTTCCACTAACAAATCAAGGGTTAACAGTCAAACAAGACTGTATCTTTATTGCCCTGACTCTGCTGTTTACAGAAACACCCCATATGTGGTCGTACACTACTGTACGGCCACACAGTAGGGCGTAGAGGGAAAGGTGCGCCATATGGTTTTTGGAAGGCAGATTTTGCTGGACTGGTTTATTTACACCATGTCCCATTTGAAGCCCCCCTGATGCACCCCTAGAGTAGAAACTCCATAAAAGTGAACCCATTATGGAAACTACAGGATAAGATGGCGGGTTTTTGGGGATTATTTTTAGGGTACATATGTTTTTTGGTTGCTCTATTACATTTTTGTGAGGTAAGGTTACCAAAAATTGAAATTCTGAAATTTCATCTCCATTTGCCATAAACTGTTGAGGAACACCTAAAGGGTTACTAAAGTTTGTAAAATCCGTTTTGAATACCTTAAGGGGTGTAGTTTCTTAGATGGGGTCACTTTTAGGGAGTTTCTACTCTAGGGGGGCATCAAGGGGGCTTCTAAAAGGGACATGGTGTCAATAAAAAAGGCAATCAAAATCTGCCTTCCAGAATCCATGTCGGTCCTTTCCTTTTGCGCCTCCCTTTTACTGATACAGCAGTTTACGACCACAAATGTGGCGTTTATGTAAACTGCAGTATCAGGGTAATAAATTTTAAGTTTTGTATGGCTGTTAACCCTTGGTTTTTACCGGAAACGACGGATTGAAATGGAAAAGTGCAAAAAATAGCTGTTTTGGCACTATTTTTTATTAATTTTTTTGGATCGTGTTAATCTGGGGGGTTGGGTCATGGGGTATTGTTACAGAGGAGATTATTACAGACGCGGCGATACCTAATAAGTCTAACTTTTTACAATTATTTAGGTTTTAGACTATATTATCTTTTTGGATACAAAAAAATAAATTTTTTGTATCTCTATAATCGGAGTCATTTTTTTACGTTTTTTAGTCGATTGTATTATCACACCACCGATCACCGTCCTTTCCGGGTTATCGGGTCATCAAAGACCCGAATAACCCGGAAACGCAGAAAACCGCAGGTCTGAATTGACCTGCAGTTTTCTGCGATCGCCGACATCGGGGGGTCACAAGACCCCCCTGGGCATTGGTACAGAGTGAATGCTGAATGATTTCGGCAGGCATTTGGTTCCGATCACCGCAGGCGGCACTGCGGTGATCGGAAATTCTCAGGATGTACCGGTACACCCTGTGTCCTGAAGAGGTTAAGGGTTAAAAAAATAAATAAATAACTTACCTCATCCACTTGATTGCGCAGCCGTCATCTTCTTTCTTCTTCTTGCAGGACCTGCAAAAGGACCTGCCTTGACATCATCACGCTCACCACGTGGTGAGCGAGATGACGTCAGCGCAGGTCCTGCAAGAAGAAAGAAGATGATAATGGCTGTGCGATCAAGTGGATGAGGTAGGTAATTTTTTTATTATTTTTCAACCCTTAATGGACATTTTACTTAACATTCTGTGTAAATTATTATTTTATTTACATTTTATACTTATTTTTTTCATAAGTACGAAAAGGTTACATAAACCATCTGATCATAACAGTACACAATTTTGTAGCATAAATAACATCGATTTACAATGTAAATCATAACGAACAGCAATCAGTTAATTGGGAAGGGAGTAGGGTAGGAGGGGTAGGGGGGAAAGCATTGTTACTAATCAATAACGCCCTGAGACAAAATCTGACTTAGGCTACTTTCACACTTGCGGCAGAGAGATCCGGCAAGCAGTTCCGTCGCCGGAACTGCCTGCCGGATCAGGCAAAATGTATGCTAACTGATGGCATTAGTAAGACTGATCAGGATCCTGATCAGTCTTAAAAATGCCTGATCAGTCGAAAAAATGCATTGAAATGCCGGATCCGTCTTTCCGGTGTCATCCGGCAAAAACGGATCCGGCATTTATTTTTTCACCTTTTTTTCAGTCTGCGCATGCGCATACCGGAAGGACGGATCCGGCATTCCGGTATTCTGAATGCCGGATCCGGCACTAATACATTCCTATGGGAAAAAATGCCTGATCCGGCATTCAGGCAAGTCTTCAGTTTTTTTAGCCGGAGATAAAACCGTAGCATGCTACGGTTTTCTCTTTTGCCTGATCAGTCAAAACGACTGAACTGAAGACATACTGATGCAAACTGAACGGATTACTCTCCATTCAGAATGCATGGGGACATACCTGATCAGTTCTTTTCCGGTATAGAGCCCCTGTGACGGAACTCTATGCCGGAAAAGAACAACGCAAGTGTGAAAGTAGCCTTAGCTTGCTCATACAAGTGTTTTACTTAACATTCTGTATTAAAGAATTCTATTATTTTCCATTATAACCATGTGGAGTAAAATATTTCAAGTAATAAACAAGACCTCCCAGAACCCAGCACATAGGCTTATCCAATTTTTTGTGGTGCATCGTTTATATTGCTCCCCTGCCAAACTTATGAAATATTACAAGAACAAGGTATTTATATGTTTAAAGGGAACCTGTCACCGGGATTTTGTGTATAGAGCTGAGGACATGGGCTGCTAGATGGCCGCTAGCACATCCGCAATACCCAGTCCCCATAGCTCTGTGTGCTTTTATTGTGTAAAAAAACCGATTTGATACATATGCAAATTAACCTGAGATGAGTCCTGTTCCTGACTCATCTTACGTACAGGACTCATCTCGGGTTAATTTGCATATGTATCAAATCTTTTTTTTTTTACACAATAAAAGCACACAGAGCTATGGGGACTGGGTATTGCGGATGTGCTAGCGGCCATCTAGCAACCCATGTCCTCAGCTCTATACACAAAATCCCAGTGACAGGTTCCCTTTAAAATGTGGCGAGATTGGAGTCGAGGATGTGCATTTACTGTGGGAGTGCCAATCTCTCCAAAATTTTGGGAATGAAGTGCTTGGTTATATTAAAGGTACTTCATAAGGTGGACATCCCCCTAACTTTCGGGGGATGTGTGCTGGGTTTGGTGGAGGATACAGGGGACCCCGGGAAATTCTCAATAACAACTAAATTGTTATTTCAGGCTAGGAGATGTATTGTAAGAAAATGGATAGAGAAAACCGTACCAACAATAAATGTGGTTCATCCTGGCGAAATGTTCGTTGGCTTGCGAGAGATTACATATAGCTACAAATGCTAAAAGGTGGAGGTCTGAGAGTATGTGGGCAGAATGGTTTAAAAACTGATTAAGATGGAAATTGGATTGGGATATGGGGGGAGGAGCTGGGCACAGAGAGAGATGAGAGAGTCCTTATTTTTATAAATTTTTTTTGGGTGGGATGGGGGTAGGAAAACTATAAATTGTGATGTAAATTTGGTGATCTACAATTCTGTAAAGATAGATGTATTGATTTTATATGTAGCTACGATATGTATGTCCTTTTTGTATTGGAAAATATAAAAATAATAAAAATAAAAAAAATAAAAAAAAATCTACAGAACACCAAACCCAAACTTCAGTGAAGAAGTCCGGGTTCAGGTCTGGGTACCACATTCAGTTTTTTCTCACGCGTGTGGAAAACGTGTTGCACTCATGCGGAAAAAACTCAACAACGCAATCGCAGACAAAACTGACTGAAATTGCGTGCGCACTCACGTGGGTTTCTCGCAATGCACCCACAACGCATCCAGCCGTCACCCGCGACGCTCGTGTGAAAGAGGCCTTATTGTTTACACTCTGACAACCAAACCGGAAAATTGGCTTCTCTTAAAGGTGTAGGACAGAATGACAGCGTCTTTATGTATACGTGGGTAATGGTGGTTTTGCTACAGAGACAATTGTTAGGCGTCGGTCTGTAAGATATAATAATTTCTACCACAGGGCCCTTAGATAGCGCTTAGTAAATAGGATTTTCCTGCTCACTTTGAAGTTAATAAGGTTAGAAATTGCATAATGTCTAGATCCAGACAATGGGAACGACATGCCATTCATTTTTGTAAAGCCTTTAATCTTTATGATGAAAAGAGTGGGATCCTTTCATTTAACAGCTCCTCTAACATGGTAGACAACAGTCATTTTCAACCTGCCCCCCTCCTTAATACTATGTGTCTCCTCCATGATCCTAGGCATGCTCACTGTACTGAGACCAGAAAATGCTAAATGAAATAAATGAAGACATTGTTTTAACAAAAGGAATGATACTTACCTCTTCAGTCCCGTCAGACAAAAACGTGTGCATTTTGTGTCATGTAAAACAGGCATTTTACACTGGGAAAAATATATCACATTATTTAGCATGATCAACCCTACCAGGCAATATGTCTGGTTTAATAGGGTTGATTATGTTGACAGATGCGCTTTAACTTTTTCATTGCTGCAGCCCCTGACCATGGCATAATCAAAGGGGTGTCCCAATGACCCGATCAGACACTGAAGGACTTGTCTATACCCAGCCCTGGGGACCTAGAAAAGGACCCTAGCGCTGTCTGTTCAGTATTCCTACTAATACAGCAGCCTGTGTCAGGGTCCTTATTCATGTGTTACTTGGCTCTGGCATTTTATTTACCAGTAACGGAAAAAAAAAAAAAAAAACACGCCAGAATAAGCACGTGTTTTTTTGTTTGTTTTTTTATTTTGCACCTGAATTTTTTTGCACTTCTTTTTTTGCACAGTGGGGTAGATTTATTAAATCTGGTGTAAAGTAAAACTGGCTTAGTTGCCCATAGCAACCAGATTTCCACCTTTCATTTTCCAAAGGAGCTGTGAAAAATGAAAGGTGGAATATAATTGATTGATATGGGAAACTAAGCCAGTTTTGAAAAATCTCCCCCTCTGTGACTTACAACTAATATTTTCTTCATGGCATTTCCCCCCTATACAGATGATGTAATAAACGCCAAGAGTTACAGTATGCTGTATTTTTTTTAAAAGCCAGAAAAATAAAATAAAAAAACAACGCATTTAATTAATAAGGGCAATAGTTAAAAAAAAAAAAAAAAATTGTGTGTTTCATATATTCCATAGACCTTTAGCTAACATTTGGAGCTGTTTTTTTGCTGCCAAAAATGCACCAAAAAAACAAGCAAAAGGGCAGGAAAATGCCACTAAAAACCTGTGTGAAAGCACCCTAATACAAGTTAAAAACACAAATAAAAATGTAGTAAAAATCTGATTTGCTACAGAATGATTGACATATGTAACAGAAATAATCAGTTCTAGCCCAAATTTCACCCCTTTCATCATCCACCAGCCAGTCCTCTCTCGCACAGCACAAGCCGAAGAATCAGCCTGTGCTCTCTTCTACCCAGCTCAGCAGGTGTGATGACATCACTGCATTGCGCCGGCTGCTGATGGGATCATGATGTGCTCCATTCGTCAGGTAAACGGGGCTAGGCGAGTATTACCTTGTTGTTATCAACACTACAGGGGCAGCAGTACTGTGGAAGGGGGGGGGGGTATCAATAAGGGGGATAACTACTGTGTGGGGGGCACTATGGGGGCATAACTACTGGGTGGGGCACTAAGGGGATTGGACAACATTGGGTTTGTATGGATAGGCATTGGGCAGTGTTAGGCCCCTTTCACACGGGCGTTGCGGGAAAATGTGCGGGTGCGTTACGGGAACACCCGCGATTTTTCTGCACGAGTGCAAAACATTGTAATGCGTTTTGCACTCGCGTGAGAAAAATCACGCGTGTTTGGTACCCGAACCCGAACTTCTTCACAGAAGTTCGGGCTTGGGATCGGTGTTCTGTAGATTGTATTATTTTCCCTTATAACATGGTTATAAAGGAAAATAGCATTCTGAATACAGAATGCATAGTAAAACATCGCTGGAGGGGTTAAAAAAAAAAAAGAAAAATAATTTAACTCCCCTTAGTCCACTTGATTGCGGCCCGGCATCTCCTTCTGGCTTCATCTGATCTCTGTGCAGCAACAGGACCTTTGGTGACGTCATTCCGGTCATCACATGATCCATCACCATGGTAAAAGATCATGTGATGGATCATGTGATGACCAGAATGATGTCACCAAAGGTCCTGTTGCTGCACAGAGATCAGATGAAGCCAGAAGGAGATGCCGGGCCGCAATCAAGTGGACTAAGGGGAGTTAAATTATTTTTTATTTTTTTTGAACCCCTCCAGCGATGTTTTACTATGCATTCTGTATTCAGAATGCTATTATTTTCCCTTATAACCATGTTATAAGGGAAAATAATAATGATCGGGTCTCCATCCCGATCGTCTCCTAGCAATCGTGCGTGAAAATCGCACCGCATCCGCACTTGCTTGCGGATGCTTGCGATTTTCACGCAACCCCATTCATTTCTATGGGGCCTGCGTTACGTGAAAAACACACAAAGAGGAGCATGCTGCAATTTTCACGCAACGCACAAGTGATGCGTGAAAATCACTGCTCATGTGAACAGCCCCATAGAAATGAATGGGTCAGTATTCAGTGCGGGTGCAATGCGCTCACCTCCCGCATCCGCGCGGAATACTCGCTTGTGTGAAAGGGGCCTTAGGAGCATAGTTTAGTGTGAAAATCGATTTGCTTAGGTGCAATGCTGTTGTCCCTCCTTGGGCTTTTCAGAAGTTAGGAGGCATGTAAATAGGGTCTTACTAAATGCCATTCACATCTGTTTAATGTATTTCTGCACCAAAAGTCTCCACCACTTGACAGGTTTGAACTTGTGAACTTACACTATGCGCCAGAACTAGGACAAGAGCCCCCTCCTCCAGGCAATAGATTAGGTTTGGCTGCAGAACAGTCCTAGACACAAAGGGGAAGATTTATCAAAACTGATGCTAAGGAAAAAATGGCTTGAGTCGCCCATAGCAACAAATTACATTTCACCTTTTATTTTTCAGAGCTTCTTTGGAAAATGAAAGGAACGTATTAATGTGATTGGTTGCTATGAACAACTAATGCAGTTTTCCTTTGCATTAGTTTTGATAAATCTCCCCCTTTGGCATTGCAAAAGTGCTGCACATTGTGGCATAGCCATATTGCACACAGCCAGCAAAGCATTCATGGCATGTTCTGTTTGGTCAAAAAATAACTGCTTGTGTGAAGACTGTACACTAGTCTTAAAAACAGCACACTGGTGTCACCTGGTGGGCAAGAAAATACACTACAAAAAACAAAACCCCAAACCTAATTATTGTAACTTAAGTTAAAAAGTATAAATCTGAAGGTGTCGGCCCTTCAAAGAGTAATGAGGGGGAAGTCACAGAGAGCGACGAGGAGAAAGCAAAGCTGTTAAATATTTTTTTCTCCAATGTATTCACCGAGGAAAATAAACTGTCAGATGACATGCTGAATGTAAAAATAAATTCCCCATTAAAAGTGTCCTGTCTGACCCAGGAAGAAGTACAGCGGCGTCTTAAAAAGATTAAAATAGACAAATCGCCAGGACCGGATGGCATACACCCCCGTATCCTAAGGGAATTAAGTAATGTCATAGCCAGACCCTTATTTCTGATATTTGCAGACTCTGTACTGACAGGGAATGTCCCACAGGATTGGCGCATTAACAAATGTGGTGCCAATATTCAAAAAGGTTGAAATTGGTGGTGGCTGCTCTCCTATATAGCCTATGATATGGTGCTACAAGTCCAGGGAGAGGACACCCTACCTCTCAAGATAAAATAGAACTGGAAAAAAAGGTGTGTGGACGAGCACTCTACCAATTGACAAACATTTATTTGAGAAATTGATATGATTAGCTAGCAATATAAAATTGATAATACAATTCAATAAAATAGTACAATAAAATACAATGATACAGCCACAATGGGGTGAATGGTTATACTCAATGATATACAATGTCCAATGATCCTATGACCAAAGTGATATACAGGCCTATATGTCCATAGGAATCCAATGAGGCCCTAATATGTAGGAATAGTGTAAGTATAACTCCACAAGTTCCGGCAGTCTACCAGTATTAGTGTATCAGGTATTAGTCCCGTAACATACAGTGTTGTTGATAGAATAGAAATGGACTTGCCGGCTTTTTAGCCGCTTACCTCTCCTTCGTATATAACTTCAGTCCTGCGGTTTGTTCAGACTGGATAAGTGAGGCTCGTCGGTGCGGCGTCTCCCGTCACTGTATTCAATGACCGGGCTTACCTCTTCATGTGGATAATGTGCTTTATTCTTGCAGTGCGGGTACAGCACGTGGAACGTCCCGGTTAGTATGAAGGGCCGGCGTCTCACGATGCTATGCGTTGGTATCCGCGTCGGATACTTGCGGAGTAGCACTTACGTCACTTCCTGTGGATTCCGGTAGTGACGATTATTGCGTCCGATGATTCCAAGCTGCAATTTTCGAATATTTGGTATTGCAGATATCAAAGTCCTTTTTGCATGGCCATGCAATTGAAGAAGTATCGACAGGTATATGGCGTGAAACCCAGACGCGTTTCGGGAGTTGTCACTCTCCCTTCCTCAGTGGTTGCGCCATACCTGTCTAAACACGCCTTATATACTTCTCTAGGTTATCTTCAAAGACTGGAACGGACCTCTGGATTTGTTCCTTCCATTTCTGCACAATTTAATGTCTGAGACTTCTAGTTTTCACAGTCTGTTGTTTATTGTATATATATCTCAATTTTAGGTATCGGAAAGTCTCAGATCACCTTTCAATCATTGATATGTATAATAAATTTCCCTTTCTTGCAAATATCAAAAGAGAAAAAACGTAACAAAATTCCATTCAATATATACCCCATTGATGGATGCATCCTATTATTTAAAACCAGAGTAGTAGTTTATACTAAATAATTTATGCTAAATAAAATATTTTAATAAATATAAATATATAAAATGTATAAGTAAAAATGAAATGGAAATGGATGTGGATAATTCAAAAAGGTGTATCGGTATAGTGGGTCTTTATCACAATATAATGGATATTAATCAAAATCTAAATTACCGATAGCGGATATAAATCCATTATTCCTATCGTCAACATCGCAATATATGCCCAAGCACATGTGATATGCCCAAGCACATAAAGACCTGCATAAAAACCTGCAGTGACACCAAGGCAGGCGGCACTATTGACTCCATTAATAGGGTAAATGATAGGGTTGATGGGGGACCTCCATTTGAGAACGGCCACAGTATAAAGACATAGCTTGGCCTATAACCCTACATCAAATAGAGGGCATCCTCACAGAAAGCCAAAGAGTTCCAACTCTGAATTTAGTCCCGACGGTAATAAACTCCCAAATTCGTATATTCGTCGGGACTCCCTTCTGGACATGTGTTTAATATAATTGCCTCCTCTCCAGTGTTGATCCACCTTTTCCAGTGCCATAAAGACGAGACCGGCCGGGTCACTATTATGGACCTCCTTGTAATGCTTGGACAAGGAATGTTTATCATAGCCTTTCTTGATATTGGCTATGTGTTCAGCCAGTCTCGTCTTTAATAACCGTTTGGTTCTGCCAATGTATTGTCTATTGCAGGGGCACTGGACCAGGTAGACAACACCGGTAGAGTTGCATGTCAGGCAATCTTTGATGTCCCAGACAAAGGTATTCTGTGTGGAAGGGACTGTGGTGGTCTTACGGGGTTTGTTATTGATTCTACATGCAATGCACTTGCCGCATTTGAAAAACCCTTTCAAATCCATCCAAGTTCCCATCAATGATCTTTTTTTCTCTCTAGATTTCACAGAGGGAGCTATTTTAATACCCAAATTGGGTGCCCTAGTAAATATAACTTTTGGGGATGTAGGTAAGAGATGGCCTATCACCCTATCATTTAATATATGGTGCCAATGTGTCTTCACTATTTGCTGTATTTTTCTATGATCGTCATTAAAAGGGAGGATAATCTTATTACTGATCTCTTCACTTGTCTGGGATTTTTTCTTGATTTCCACTTGACTGTCAAAAAAGGTTTGTCTGTCTAATTTCCTAACATTTGCCAAAGCTTTTTCCACTATTTCGTCCGGATAATCTTTCTCCCGGAATAGCTGCCACATTCCCGCCGCCTCCTCCTCAAAACGCTGGTCCTCCGTACAATTCCTCCTGATCCTACGAAACTGACCAGTCGGAATATTACCAAGCCATCTTGGGAGGTGACAGCTGGAATATTGGATAAAACTATTTCTATTCGTTGGCTTGAAAAAGGTATGGCAGACAAACCGATTATTTTGTTTTCTGATCACTAGATCAAGGAATTCTGTCTCTTCCTTGATCATGGCATTGAAAACCAAATTCAATTGATTTTCATTAATCTCCTTCAGAAAAAGATCAAGGGAATCTCTTTCACCCTTCCAAATGAATACCACATCGTCAATGTAGCGACGCCATAGGGCCAGGTCCGCCCCCAGTCTAGGTCTAATGTGATGATGTTCCCACTCTGCCAAGAATAGGTTGGCATAGCTGGGGGCAAACCTGGTCCCCATGGCGGTCCCACATTTCTGCAGGTAGTATACACCCTCAAAATAAAAGTAGTTATGGTTGAGGATGTACTCTATACCGTCTAAAATGAACTGGATGTGGGTTTCCTCTAGCTCACCCTCTCTTTCAATTTGTTGTCTCACTGCGGTTAGTCCCTGTTGATGGTCAATTGATGTATAAAGGGATTGTACATCCAGAGTCCCCATAATCCACTCTGGTTGGACATCCAGACGTTCTAAAGTCTGGATAATGTGAGTTGTGTCCCTTATATATGACCTCGTTTTTTTCACTATCGGCTGTAATTGCGTGTCTATATATCTGGACAAATTTGATGTGATAGATTCAATACCCGAAACTATCGGTCGGCCTGGGGGATTTTCGAGGTCTTTATGAATCTTGGGCAGACAGTAGAAGACTGGAAGTCTTCCCTGTGTGCCCAAGATGAACTCGAATTCCTGTTGGGATACCAATTTCTGCTCCAGACCCCATGTACAATATTCTTTCAACTCCCTATCAAATTCTTTTAGGGGGTCATTTTTCAGTCTCTTATATGTTTTCTCATCGCCCAATTGTCTAAGGCATTCGCCATTATATTTTATGGTGTCCAATATAACTACAGCCCCCCCTTTATCGGCTGGGCGTATGGTGATCGATTCTTTCTTTTGGAGAGATTTTAGAGCTGAGACTTCTTGTTTTGTTAAATTATCTCGATAAGTAGGTTTAGCTTTGAGTTTTCTGATGTCTTCCTCCACATTCTTTTGAAAGACTGCCATTTCTCGGCTTATTTCGTTCCTTGGGAACATGGTGGATCTATTTTTGAGACCCGAACCAACTCTTGCAGGGTCTTTTTGTATAGGGTTTGTTTGACCTATAACCTGAACATCATTTCTTATTATAGGATTCTTCAAGAAATGTTTCTTTAAACAGACACTTCTGATGTATTTTTGTATTCCTATATACGTTGAGAATTTATCAATTTTTTCAGTCGGGGCAAATTTCAAACCCTTTTCTAATAATTTAATCTGTGCTGTAGTGAGTGTGACGGAACTCAAATTAATAACTGATGCTGTCTTCCCTATCGGTGTCTCGTGTGTGATGGCTCTTTTCCTCTTACTCCTTCTCGTCTTTCGGGTTCGTCTGTATATCTGTGATGATGGTGTCTTGAGCTTTCCCCGTGATTTGTTGTGGACTGTGAGTGGTATTTTTTTCTTTGTGTATTGTGATACTGGTTTGTGTTTTCCTGTGCATAGTGATATCTCTGTCTCAAATTGTATTGGTGTTTGTGTGATTCCTGATTGTGAGGAGGTGTTTGTTCCCTGTGTCTTATTCTTGTCCTGTGATGAGCTGGGGTGTGGTCTAAAAAAGGCTGGTCCGAAAGTTGTTCGTATCTATTACTCACTGACACAGCGTAATTATTATGTGTCTTTTCTTGTGTATCAACTTGCCTATGTGAAATTACCCTCTGTGGTGAATCTAAATGGTCCCTCGACTCTTCTATTTGTGAATTCTTATACGTATTCAGGTGTTTCTTTGTTTTTTTATTTATAATCTCATTCTCTATTTTATCTAGTCCCCTGCATATTCTTTCTTGCCAGGTATCGAAATCCCCGTTTCTGGGTAATTTGTCTATCTGTTCTTTCAGTCCTTCAATTATTTTATTCAAATCTCCTAATATCTCTGTTCTCCTTTTGATAATTAATTTGATGAGCGAGATAGAGTGGTTGTGTAGGAGTGTATTCCATTCCTCCTCAAATGTCTCACTCATCAAATCTTGGGCTGGAATTTTGTACAACAATAGTCCTTTAGGAACTTTTTGATGTTCCATATAGACTTGGAGTGACCTTATTTCCCAATGTTGTCTAAGTTGCTTTTGCAATAGGCCTTCAAGATCTCTAAATAGATCCACCATATTCGTATCACCTATTGTTATTCTATAATCCACATCATTAAATATAAATGTGTCCGCTTTGGTTTTTTTGTTTTGAATGTGATGCCAAATGTCCATAGTGCTATATGGAGGAGCTCACTCACTAGGGTGAAAAATAGTAGTAGAAGATTGAAATTGGTGGTGGCTGCTCTCCTATATAGCCTATGATATGGTGCTACAAGTCCAGGGAGAGGACACCCTACCTCTCAAGATAAAATAGAACTGGAAAAAAAGGTGTGTGGACGAGCACTCTACCAATTGACAAACATTTATTTGAGAAATTGATATGATTAGCTAGCAATATAAAATTGATAATACAATTCAATAAAATAGTACAATAAAATACAATGATACAGCCACAATGGGGTGAATGGTTATACTCAATGATATACAATGTCCAATGATCCTATGACCAAAGTGATATACAGGCCTATATGTCCATAGGAATCCAATGAGGCCCAAATATGTAGGAATAGTGTAAGTATAACTCCACAAGTTCCGGCAGTCTACCAGTCTTAGTGTATCAGGTATTAGTCCCGTAACATACAGTGTTGTTGATAGAATAGAAATGGACTTGCCGGCTTTTTAGCCGCTTACCTCCCCTTCGTATATAACTTCAGTCCTGCGGTTTGTTCAGACTGGATAAGTGGGGCTCGTCGGTGCGGCGTCTCCCGTCACTGTATTCAATGACCGGGCTTACCTCTTCATGTGGATAATGTGCTTTATTCTTGCAGTGCGGGTACAGCACGTGGAACGTCCCGGTTAGTATGAAGGGCCGGCGTCTCACGATGCTATGCGTTGGTATCCGCGTCGGATACTTGCGGAGTAGCACTTACGTCACTTCCTGTGGATTCCGGTAGTGACGATTATTGCGTCCGATGATTCCAAGCTGCAATTTTCGAATATTTGGTATTGCAGATATCAAAGTCCTTTTTGCATGGCCATGCAATTGAAGAAGTATCGACAGGTATATGGCGTGAAATCCAGACGCGTTTCGGGAGTTGTCACTCTCCCTTCCTCAGTGGTTGCGCCATACCTGTCTAAACACGCCTTATATACTTCTCTAGGTTATCTTCAAAGACTGGAACGGACCTCTGGATTTGTTCCTTCCATTTCTGCACAATTTAATGTCTGAGACTTCTAGTTTTCACAGTCTGTTGTTTATTGTATATATATCTCAATTTTAGGTATCGGAAAGTCTCAGATCACCTTTCAATCATTGATATGTATAATAAATTTCCCTTTCTTGCAAATATCAAAAGAGAAAAAACGTAACAAAATTCCATTCAATATATACCCCATTGATGGATGCATCCTATTATTTAAAACCAGAGTAGTAGTTTATACTAAATAATTTATGCTAAATAAAATATTTTAATAAATATAAATATATAAAATGTATAAGTAAAAATGAAATGGAAATGGATGTGGATAATTCAAAAAGGTGTATCGGTATAGTGGGTCTTTATCACAATATAATGGATATTAATCAAAATCTAAATTACCGATAGCGGATATAAATCCATTATTCCTATGGTCAACATCGCAATATATGCCCAAGCACATGTGATATGCCCAAGCACATAAAAACCTGCATAAAAACCTGCAGTGACACCAAGGCAGGCGGCACTATTGACTCCATTAATAGGGTAAATGATAGGGTTGATGGGGGACCTCCATTTGAGAATGGCCACAGTATAAAGACATAGCTTGGCCTATAACCCTACATCAAATAGAGGGCATCCTCACAGAAAGCCAAAGAGTTCCAACTCTGAATTTAGTCCCGACGGTAATAAACTCCCAAATTCGTATATTCGTCGGGACTCCCTTCTGGACATGTGTTTAATATAATTGCCTCCTCTCCAGTGTTGATCCACCTTTTCCAGTGCCATAAAGACGAGACCGGCCGGATGCATCCATCAATGGGGTATATATTGAATGGAATTTTGTTACGTTTTTTCTCTTTTGATATTTGCAAGAAAGGGAAATTTATTATACATATCAATGATTGAAAGGTGATCTGAGACTTTCCGATACCTAAAATTGAGATATATATACAATAAACAACAGACTGTGAAAACTAGAAGTCTCAGACATTAAATTGTGCAGAAATGGAAGGAACAAATCCAGAGGTCCGTTCCAGTCTTTGAAGATAACCTAGAGAAGTATATAAGGCGTGTTTAGACAGGTATGGCGCAACCACTGAGGAAGGGAGAGTGACAACTCCCGAAACGCGTCTGGGTTTCACGCCATATACCTGTCGATACTTCTTCAATTGCATGGCCATGCAAAAAGGACTTTGATATCTGCAATACCAAATATTCGAAAATTGCAGCTTGGAATCATCGGACGCAATAATCGTCACTACCGGAATCCACAGGAAGTGACGTAAGTGCTACTCCGCAAGTATCCGACGCGGATACCAACGCATAGCATCGTGAGATGCCGGCCCTTCATACTAACCGGGACGTTCCACGTGCTGTACCCGCACTGCAAGAATAAAGCACATTATCCACATGAAGAGGTAAGCCCGGTCATTGAATACAGTGACGGCAGACGCCGCACCGACGAGCCCCACTTATCCAGTCTGAACAAACCGCAGGACTGAAGTTATATACGAAGGGGAGGTAAGCGGCTAAAAAGCCGGCAAGTCCATTTGTATTCTATCAACAACACTGTATGTTACGGGACTAATACCTGATACACTAATACTGGTAGACTGCCGGAACTTGTGGAGTTATACTTACACTATTCCTACATATTAGGGCCTCATTGGATTCCTATGGACATATAGGCCCTTTATATCACTTTGGTCATAGGATCATTGGACATTGTATATCATTGAGTATAACCATTCACCCCATTCTGGCTGTATCATTGTATTTTATTGTACTATTTTATTGAATTGTATTATCAATTTTATATTGCTAGCTAATCATATCAATTTCTCAAATAAATGTTTGTCAATTGGTAGAGTGCTCGTCCACACACCTTTTTTTCCAGTTCTATTTTATCTTGAGAGGTAGGGTGTCCTCTCCCTGGACTTGTAGCACCATATCATAGGCTATATAGGAGAGCAGCCACCACCAATTTAAATCTTCTACTACTATTTTTCACCCTAGTGAGTGAGCTCCTCCATATAGCACTATGGACATTTGGCATCACATTCAAAACAAAAAAACCAAAGCGGACACATTTATATTTAATGATGTGGATTATAGAATAACAATAGGTGATACGAATATGGTGGATCTATTTAGAGATCTTGAAGGCCTATTGCAAAAGCAACTTAGACAACATTGGGAAAAAAGGTCACTCCAAGTCTATATGGAACATCGAAAAGTTCCTAAAGGACTATTGTTGTACAAAATTCCAGCCCAAGATTTGATGAGTGAGACATTTGAGGAGGAATGGAATACACTCCTACACAACCACTCTATCTCGCTCATCAAATTAATTATCAAAAGGAGAACAGAGATATTAGGAGATTTGAATAAAAAAATTGAAGGACTGAAAGAACAGATAGACAAATTACCCAGAAACGGGGATTTCGATACCTGGCAAGAAAGAATATGCAGGGGACTAGATAAAATAGAGAATGAGATTATAAATAAAAAAACAAAGAAACACCTGAATACGTATAAGAATTCACAAATAGAAGAGTCGAGGGACCATTTAGATTCACCACAGAGGGTAATTTCACATAGGCAAGTTGATACACAAGAAAAGACACATAATAATTACGCTGTGTCAGTGAGTAATAGATACGAACAACTTTCGGACCAGCCTTTTTTAGACCACACCCCAGCTCATCACAGGACAAGAATAAGACACAGGGAACAAACACCTCCTCACAATCAGGAATCACACAAACACCAATACAATTTGAGACAGAGATATCACTATGCACAGGAAAACACAAACCAGTATCACAATACACAAAGAAAAAAATACCACTCACAGTCCACAACAAATCACGGGGAAAGCTCAAGACACCATC
The DNA here is from genome assembly GCF_905171765.1 of Bufo bufo. Taxonomy (NCBI): domain Eukaryota; kingdom Metazoa; phylum Chordata; class Amphibia; order Anura; family Bufonidae; genus Bufo; species Bufo bufo. The sequence goes on from NC_053392.1 coordinate 250,276,812, forward strand.
ATCACAGATATACAGACGAACCCGAAAGACGAGAAGGAGTAAGAGGAAAAGAGCCATCACACACGAGACACCGATAGGGAAGACAGCATCAGTTATTAATTTGAGTTCCGTCACACTCACTACAGCACAGATTAAATTATTAGAAAAGGGTTTGAAATTTGCCCCGACTGAAAAAATTGATAAATTCTCAACGTATATAGGAATACAAAAATACATCAGAAGTGTCTGTTTAAAGAAACATTTCTTGAAGAATCCTATAATAAGAAATGATGTTCAGGTTATAGGTCAAACAAACCCTATACAAAAAGACCCTGCAAGAGTTGGTTCGGGTCTCAAAAATAGATCCACCATGTTCCCAAGGAACGAAATAAGCCGAGAAATGGCAGTCTTTCAAAAGAATGTGGAGGAAGACATCAGAAAACTCAAAGCTAAACCTACTTATCGAGATAATTTAACAAAACAAGAAGTCTCAGCTCTAAAATCTCTCCAAAAGAAAGAATCGATCACCATACGCCCAGCCGATAAAGGGGGGGCTGTAGTTATATTGGACACCATAAAATATAATGGCGAATGCCTTAGACAATTGGGCGATGAGAAAACATATAAGAGACTGAAAAATGACCCCCTAAAAGAATTTGATAGGGAGTTGAAAGAATATTGTACATGGGGTCTGGAGCAGAAATTGGTATCCCAACAGGAATTCGAGTTCATCTTGGGCACACAGGGAAGACTTCCAGTCTTCTACTGTCTGCCCAAGATTCATAAAGACCTCGAAAATCCCCCAGGCCGACCGATAGTTTCGGGTATTGAATCTATCACATCAAATTTGTCCAGATATATAGACACGCAATTACAGCCGATAGTGAAAAAAACGAGGTCATATATAAGGGACACAACTCACATTATCCAGACTTTAGAACGTCTGGATGTCCAACCAGAGTGGATTATGGGGACTCTGGATGTACAATCCCTTTATACATCAATTGACCATCAACAGGGACTAACCGCAGTGAGACAACAAATTGAAAGAGAGGGTGAGCTAGAGGAAACCCACATCCAGTTCATTTTAGACGGTATAGAGTACATCCTCAACCATAACTACTTTTATTTTGAGGGTGTATACTACCTGCAGAAATGTGGGACCGCCATGGGGACCAGGTTTGCCCCCAGCTATGCCAACCTATTCTTGGCAGAGTGGGAACATCATCACATTAGACCTAGACTGGGGGCGGACCTGGCCCTATGGCGTCGCTACATTGACGATGTGGTATTCATTTGGAAGGGTGAAAGAGATTCCCTTGATCTTTTTCTGAAGGAGATTAATGAAAATCAATTGAATTTGGTTTTCAATGCCATGATCAAGGAAGAGACAGAATTCCTTGATCTAGTGATCAGAAAACAAAATAATCGGTTTGTCTGCCATACCTTTTTCAAGCCAACGAATAGAAATAGTTTTATCCAATATTCCAGCTGTCACCTCCCAAGATGGCTTGGTAATATTCCGACTGGTCAGTTTCGTAGGATCAGGAGGAATTGTACGGAGGACCAGCGTTTTGAGGAGGAGGCGGCGGGAATGTGGCAGCTATTCCGGGAGAAAGATTATCCGGACGAAATAGTGGAAAAAGCTTTGGCAAATGTTAGGAAATTAGACAGACAAACCTTTTTTGACAGTCAAGTGGAAATCAAGAAAAAATCCCAGACAAGTGAAGAGATCAGTAATAAGATTATCCTCCCTTTTAATGACGATCATAGAAAAATACAGCAAATAGTGAAGACACATTGGCACCATATATTAAATGATAGGGTGATAGGCCATCTCTTACCTACATCCCCAAAAGTTATATTTACTAGGGCACCCAATTTGGGTATTAAAATAGCTCCCTCTGTGAAATCTAGAGAGAAAAAAAGATCATTGATGGGAACTTGGATGGATTTGAAAGGGTTTTTCAAATGCGGCAAGTGCATTGCATGTAGAATCAATAACAAACCCCGTAAGACCACCACAGTCCCTTCCACACAGAATACCTTTGTCTGGGACATCAAAGATTGCCTGACATGCAACTCTACCGGTGTTGTCTACCTGGTCCAGTGCCCCTGCAATAGACAATACATTGGCAGAACCAAACGGTTATTAAAGACGAGACTGGCTGAACACATAGCCAATATCAAGAAAGGCTATGATAAACATTCCTTGTCCAAGCATTACAAGGAGGTCCATAATAGTGACCCGGCCGGTCTCGTCTTTATGGCACTGGAAAAGGTGGATCAACACTGGAGAGGAGGCAATTATATTAAACACATGTCCAGAAGGGAGTCCCGACGAATATACGAATTTGGGAGTTTATTACCGTCGGGACTAAATTCAGAGTTGGAACTCTTTGGCTTTCTGTGAGGATGCCCTCTATTTGATGTAGGGTTATAGGCCAAGCTATGTCTTTATACTGTGGCCGTTCTCAAATGGAGGTCCCCCATCAACCCTATCATTTACCCTATTAATGGAGTCAATAGTGCCGCCTGCCTTGGTGTCACTGCAGGTTTTTATGCAGGTCTTTATGTGCTTGGGCATATCACATGTGCTTGGGCATATATTGCGATGTTGACGATAGGAATAATGGATTTATATCCGCTATCGGTAATTTAGATTTTGATTAATATCCATTATATTGTGATAAAGACCCACTATACCGATACACCTTTTTGAATTATCCACATCCATTTCCATTTCATTTTTACTTATACATTTTATATATTTATATTTATTAAAATATTTTATTTAGCATAAATTATTTAGTATAAACTACTACTCTGGTTTTAAATAATAGGATGCATCCATCAATGGGGTATATATTGAATGGAATTTTGTTACGTTTTTTCTCTTTTGATATTTGCAAGAAAGGGAAATTTATTATACATATCAATGATTGAAAGGTGATCTGAGACTTTCCGATACCTAAAATTGAGATATATATACAATAAACAACAGACTGTGAAAACTAGAAGTCTCAGACATTAAATTGTGCAGAAATGGAAGGAACAAATCCAGAGGTCCGTTCCAGTCTTTGAAGATAACCTAGAGAAGTATATAAGGCGTGTTTAGACAGGTATGGCGCAACCACTGAGGAAGGGAGAGTGACAACTCCCGAAACGCGTCTGGGTTTCACGCCATATACCTGTCGATACTTCTTCAATTGCATGGCCATGCAAAAAGGACTTTGATATCTGCAATACCAAATATTCGAAAATTGCAGCTTGGAATCATCGGACGCAATAATCGTCACTACCGGAATCCACAGGAAGTGACGTAAGTGCTACTCCGCAAGTATCCGACGCGGATACCAACGCATAGCATCGTGAGACGCCGGCCCTTCATACTAACCGGGACGTTCCACGTGCTGTACCCGCACTGCAAGAATAAAGCACATTATCCACATGAAGAGGTAAGCCCGGTCATTGAATACAGTGACGGGAGACGCCGCACCGACGAGCCCCACTTATCCAGTCTGAACAAACCGCAGGACTGAAGTTATATACGAAGGGGAGGTAAGCGGCTAAAAAGCCGGCAAGTCCATTTCTATTCTATCAACAACACTGTATGTTACGGGACTAATACCTGATACACTAATACTGGTAGACTGCCGGAACTTGTGGAGTTATACTTACACTATTCCTACATATTAGGGCCTCATTGGATTCCTATGGACATATAGGCCTGTATATCACTTTGGTCATAGGATCATTGGACATTGTATATCATTGAGTATAACCATTCACCCCATTCTGGCTGTATCATTGTATTTTATTGTACTATTTTATTGAATTGTATTATCAATTTTATATTGCTAGCTAATCATATCAATTTCTCAAATAAATGTTTGTCAATTGGTAGAGTGCTCGTCCACACACCTTTTTTTCCAATATTCAAAAAGGGTTCAAAAACAGAGCCTGGAAACTATAGTAAGTTTAACATCTGTTGTGGGTAAACTGTTTGAAGGTTTTCTGAGAGATGCTATCATGGAGGATCTCAACGGAAATAAGCAAATAACGCCATATCAGCATGGCTTCATGAGAGATCAGTCATGCCAAACTATTTTAATCAGTTTCTATGAGGAGGTAAGGGCTCTTTCACACTTGCGTTGTTGTGTTCCGGCATAGAGTTCCGTCGTCGGGGCTCTATGCCGGAAGAATCCTGATCAGGATTATCCCAATGAATGCATTCTGAATGGAGAGAAATCCGTTCAGGATGCATCAGGATGCCTTCAGTTTCGGAACGGAACGTTTTTTTGGCCGGAGAAAATACTGCAGCATGCTGCGCTTTTCGCACCAGCCAAAAATCCTGAACACTTGCCGCAAGGCTGGATCCGGAATTAATGCCCATTGAAAGGCATTAATCCGGATCCGGCCTTAAGCTAAACGTCGTTTTGGCGCATTACCGGATCCGACGTTTAGCTTTTTCTGAATGGTTACCATGGCTTCCAGGACGCTAAAGTCCTGGTTGCAATGGTAAAGTGTAGTGGGGAGCAGTATACTTACCGTCCGTGCGGCTCCCGGGGCGCTTCAGAGTGACGTCAGGGCGCCCCACGAGCATGGATCACGTCATCCATGCGCATGGGGCGCTCTGACGTCATTCTGGAGCGCCCCGGGAGCCGCACGGACTGTAAGTATACTGCTCCCCATTACTACTATGGCAACCAGGACTTTAATAGCATCCTGGCTGCCATAGTAACACTGAACGCATTTTGAAGACGGATCCGTCTTCAAATGCTTTCAGTTCACTTGCGTTGTTACGGATCCGGCGGGCACCTCCGGCAAATGGAGTGCACGACGGATCCGGACAACGCAAGTGTGAAAGAGCCCTAAGTTCTAGACTTGACAGCGGCGAATGTCGTATATCTGGACTTCTCCAAAGCATTTGACACTACCACATAAAAGGTTAGTATATAAAATGAGAATGCTCGGACTGGGAGAAAACGTCTGTAAGCGGGTAAGTAACTGGCTCAATGATAGAAAACAGAGGGTGGGTATTAACGGTACACACTCAGATTGGGTCACTGTCACTAGTGGGGTACCTCAGGGGTCAGTATTGGGCCCTATACTCTTCAATATATTTATTAATGATCTTGTAGAAGGCTTGCATAGTAAAGTATCAATTTTAGCAGATGACACTAAACTGTGTAAAGTAATTAACACTGAAGAGGACAGTATACTACTAGAGAGGGATCTAGATAGATTGGAGGCTTGGGCAGATAAGTGGCAGATGAGGTTTAACACTGACAAATGTAAAGTTATGCACATGGGAAGGAATAATGCAAGTCACCCGTACATACTAAATGGTAAAACACTCGGTAACACTGACATGGAAAAGGATCTGCAAAAACCTGTGTCAGGCAGCTGCTGCCAAGGCCAATAAGATAATGGGTTGCATCAAAAGGGGCATAGATGCCCGTGATGAGAACATAGTCCTACCACTTTACAAATCGCTAGTCAGACCACACATGGAGTACTGTGTACAGTTCTGGGCTCCAGTGAACAAGGCAGACAAAGCAGAGCTGGAGAAGGTCCAGAGGAGGGCAACTAAAGTAATAACTGGAATGGGGCAACTACAGTACCCTGTAAGGAATTCAAGAGGGGCCTGGATGTATTTCTGGAGTGTAATAATATTACAGGCTGTAGCTACTAGAGAGGGGTCGTTGATCCAGGGAGTTATTCTGATTGGAGTCGGGAAGGAATTTTTTATTCCCCTAAAGTGGGGAAAATTGGCTTCTACCTTACAGGGTTTTTTTTTTGCCTTCCTCTGGATCAACTTGCAGGATGACAGGCCGAACTGGATGGACATAGTAACATAGTACATAAGGCCGAAAAAAGACATTTGTCCATCCAGTTCGGTCTGTCATCCTGCAAGTTGATCCAGAGGAAGGCAAAAAAAACCCTGCGAGGTAGAAGCCAATTTTCCTCACATTAGGGGATTAAAAAATTCCTTCCCGACTCCAATCAGAATAACTCCCTGGATCAACGACCCATCTCTAGTAGCTATATCCTGTAATATTATTACACTCCAGAAATACATCCAGGCCCCTCTTGAACTCTTTTATTGAACTCACCATCACCACCTCCTCAGGCAGAGAGTTCCATAGTCTCACTGCTCTTACCGTAAAGAATCCTTTTCTATGTTTGTGTACAAACCTTCTTTCCTCCAGACGCAGAGGATGTCCTCTCGTCACAGTCACAGTCCTGGGGATAAATAGATGATGGGAGAGATCTCTGTACTGACCCCTGATATATTTATACATAGTAATTAGATCTCCCCTCAGTCGTCTTTTTTCTAACGTGAATAACCCTAATTTTGATAATCTTTCAGGGTACTGTAGTTGCCCCATTCCAGTTATTACTTTAGTTGCCCTCCTCTGGACCCTCTCCAGCTCTGCTATGTCTGCCTTGTTCACTGGAGCCCAGAACTGTACACAGTACTCCATGTGTGGTCTGACTAATGATTTGTAAAGTAGTAGGAATATGTTCTCATCACGGGCATCTATGCCCCTTTTGATGCAACCCATTATCTTATTGGCCTTGGCAGCAGCTGCCTGACACTGTTTATTGCAGCTTAGTTTGCTGTTTATTAAAATTCCTAGATCCTTTTCCATGTCAGTGTTACCGAGTGTTTTACCATTTAGTATGTACTGGTGACTTGCATTATTTCTTCCCATGTGCATAACCTTACATTTGTCAGTGTTAAACCTCATCTGCCACTTATCTGCCCAAAATGTCTTTTTTCGGCCTTATGTACTATGTTAAAGATATTCATTTAAAAAACTCTCAAATAGAAAATGAACACCCTTCCCCCCAAAGGGTTAATTGGCACAAAGAGGGGAATCAGTAAGGCTAGGGCTACACAGGAACCATCTAAGTTGGATTTTTCTGCGACTGTCGCATTGTGACACTATTGACTATCATTACAAAAAACGCGCAACATATGTTGCAGTGTAGTTGTACCCTTTTTGTGGCGACCATGTCGCCGTTTAGCCCTAGCCTAAATAACTAGTAACTGATAAAAATGCCCTACAAGCCAACCACAGACATAAGGCTAATGTTTAGAGCAATAGTCACAGACATAACCGTGATAAGGACAAGTTTGTCATGGGAAAAAGAGGGTACCTTCATAGCCAAAACGGTCATGCTAGTTTCCCAAGAGAGCATACACCTCAGTTGTAGCCTACTACATGTCCCACCCAGTGGCGGATACAGAGCCTGGTCTCGGAAGGGGCACTTCCAGATTATTTTCTGTCCACTGCCACAAGACTACACAGTGTAGAGGTATACTGTATATTGTGTGGCACAGTATATGCTATATCTGTATAACAAACATATTTCACATGAAAACTTACAATTACTTGGCTTGGCCCTTGGGGATCTCGGACACCACTTCAACACTTTGCCTGGGGGGCTCGGTGGAGCTGATGTTGTGCTTTATCGTAATGAGAAAGATTTCATAATAAGGATTTGGAAAAGGGGCAGTGGGGTCGCAGAGCAGGGAGAGGCTGGTGTTGCTACTAGGGGGCTCATACCATGGGGGAGTAATAAAGCCCACCATAATTCCCGCCCCAGTAGTAATAATTCTCCTTATAATAGACAGTGCAAAAAATACCCCCTTGTATTGCCCCCAGTTGAACTAATGTCCCCATAATGTGCCAGTATAAAATACCCCTATATAGTGCTCCCCATAATGTACCAGTATAAAATGCCCCATTATCCCTCATAATTTGCAAGTATAAAATACCCCTTCCTAGTGCCACCCGTAGACGACCCCATAGTACTCCTCTCCCCCCCTTCCCCATAGTACCCACCTTAATGTGTCCCAGTATAAAATGCTACTGTACAGAGCCCCATATAAAATACCCCTTTGTGGCCTTAGATGCCCCTATAGTGCCCCCCAATCATGTGCCAGTAACAAGAGCACTCCCTCATCACGTGCCAGTGAAACTATTGTACATATATATAAAAAAAAAACAAAAAAAAAAAAACACACTTATACTTACCTCCATGTCAGCGATGTGATGCAGGCCTCTTCCGGCCTGTGTCCCGCGCTGTACGGCTCAGGCGGCGCGATGAAGTCATCGTGTCGGCCTCTGATAGGGCACTGAAATAGCAAATCTGTAAAGTGCACTTTTCACTTTACAGCATCTGCTGTGAATTCATTTTTGCATAACACCTGTGGGGTCAAACCTCTGACCCTCTACAGCTGCCAAACTAGGCCTCACATGCATGCACATGGTGCTCTCTTCTGAACCTTGCAGTGTGCCCAACTGCAGTTTACAACTCCATGGGGATCTTACTGTATTCAGAAAAAAAAAAAAGTAAAAAATTGTAGGGTCCTTTTTCTCCTTTTACCCCTTGTGAAAATGAAAAATGTGGAGCTAAAGCAACATTTTATTAGAAACAATGTAATTTCTCATTTTCACACCTCTCAAATACCTTGAAGGGTGTAGTTTCCCAAAAGGGGTCACTTTTTTGGATTTCCACTGTAGGGGTACCTTAGGGTTTCTTCACTTGCAATATGGTGCCTGAATACCATTCCACCAAAACCTGCCCTCCAAAGCCATATGGCGCTCCTTGCCTTCTGAACTCTACCGTGTGCACATACAGCAGTTTATGACCACATGTAGGGTGTTGATGTATTCAGGAGAATACACATTGTGAAAATAAAAAATGTGGGGATTATGCAACATTTTATTGGCAGAAATGAAAATTTTCATTTTCAGTCAAGTGTTTCTAAATTCTGTGAAGCACATGTGGGCTCAAAGTACTCAGTACACCCCTCCATAAATGAATTGAAGGGTGTAGTTTCCAAAATGGGGGAACTTTTTGGGGGTTTCCAGTCTAGGGGAACCTCCATCATTCCAGCAAAATCTGCCTCCACAAACCATTGGGCGCACCGCAGGGCTCAGAAAAGGAGCGCCCTAACAGCGGTTTGCGAGCACATATGGGACGTTTCTGTAAACTGCAGAATCACGTTATTTTTTTACTGTTAAACCTTGAAGTGTTAGAGGGAAATATGGATTCAAATGAAAAACATGCCAAAGTGAAATTTAAGCTCCATTTTCCTTTAATTGTTGTGGAACACCTAAAGGGTTAACAAAGTTTGTAAATGAGTTTTGCATAATTTGAGGGGTGTAGTTTCTAAAATGTGGCCATTTATGGGTGGTTTCTATTATGTAAGCCCCACAAAGTGACTTCAAAAGTGAAATGATCCTTAAAAATGTGTTTCGAAATTTTTGAAAATTTAAAAAAATTGCTTCTAAAATTCTAAGCCTTCTAACATCCTAAAAAATAAAATGACCTCCCTTTTGTTGGAGGGAATGTGGGAACATGGGATCCTTGCTCCATGTTTTGTGGGCATGCCCAGTTGTCACTAGCTTCTGGGGGCAAGTGTTCACTTTGTTGCGGGAATTGTCTGGCCAAGACATCCATCCCTCTCCGGAACTCGCTCTTTTATTTCTTGGCATAGAGCGTTTACATACATTATATAGACCCATGGTGGGGCATGTCTTACTGAGCGCCAAACTAGTCATAACCCGCCACTGGAAAAAAGTGACTCCACCGGATTTCTCAGAAGTGGTAGCTGAACTGAATAACACATGTCGTTATGAAAGGATGATTCCGCCCTCTATGCTCTCCCCTGTGAAATATAGACGTATATGGAACCCCTGGATGGCTCACCCGAAATTTTCCCAGTAAATGGCCCTCACAGCTCTGGCCAACTATGAAAAGTAGTGGTCAAATATACCCTTTTTAAGTCCCCATTCTATAGGTCCCTCTTGATAGCTAAGCATCCTGAATAGACAGACCAGTGTTCAAAATTTGTTACTTATGGTTTTTACGTTTAATTGAAGATCCTTAATACCTAATAAAGCAGAAAATAATTCACCCTGATCATAACTGGTAAAGCTGTGAATATTCTAGGCATTATAAAGATTAAGAAGATAATAAATCTGACGCAAATACGGCTTACTGTGTGGGTAATATGTTGCTAATTTTAGTAGTTATGATCCTAATCCACGATGTACCTATGTCACTGTTAAACCATGTCTTCAATAGTAAATGTAAGATTATTATTACTGGAACTATTCACATTATTGGTGGCTGCGTCCACCCCAAACTGTTTATGCGATGTCACGCCTTGCTGATCTTTAAACAAAAATTTTTCAATAAAAATGTTGAACTCTAAAAAATAAAATGACATTTACAAAACAATGCAAACTGGGGTATGTTGGTTTTGTGATGTATCACTATCTGTCTTAAAAGCAGAGAAATTCAAATTTCGAAAACTGCAAATTTCTTAAAATGTAAATTTTGCTTTTTTTTTTTTATAAATAAAAGGTAAAACATAACGACTCAAATTTACGACCATCAAGTATGATAGGTCATGAGAAAATCTCAGATAAGGCTTGGATAAGTAAAAGCATCCCAGTTATTAGCACATAAATTGAAACATCAGATTTGTGAAATTAGGTGGGGTCCTGAAGGGGTTAAAGGAAAAGACAAAATTCTGAAAATAGGTTTACCACAATTAACACATTTTATTTTTTTCATACCACTAAATACTGTATTTTAGAATATATATATATATATATATATATATATATATATATATATATATATATATACACACACACACACACACACACACACACACACACACATACTGAAATTGCTACTGCCATACGCTGCACAGATATCAACTGCTGTGGCTACTCAACTCCCTCATCTCCTCAAATATCCAGCTCCACCTCCTCCATGGTTTTGGGTGTGATGCCAGAAGCAATGCCAACAAGACACAGCCAGAGGCTGTTAGCACTTTAGGGCCTATGGCCAGTCATCAAGAGCAGACTGAGGCTGTCCCCAGTCAAAAGCACCTCCACCCCTCACTACTGTGCCCACTCAGCATCATAGTGAATACAGTGCAGACATTTCTCCTATACTGAACTAGAAAAAAAGCACCCATAGGTCACTATGGGACCAGCATTTCATTCAGAGCACATCTTGATTGGTGGCTGTGATGTGGAGAATTCAGTGTTTACATGCAAATTAGACCCTTGGTGCGATGAGGATGCTGCCATTTACCCAGATCTGCTCCCTAGCCCAAATCTTGCATGAGACTTCAGGGTGCACATACAGGGCCAGCTCCAGGTTCATGTGGGCCCCTTGTGGGTGTTTTTTCCCTTTCTTTCTTGCACTCTGGCTCACACACAATACAGTGACTCCCAGTCACTGCTCCCTGGGGTTTATACTGTTTGAAGGGGGGCCTGGCCGAGCAGCAGTGAGACAAGTCCTAACCATCACTGCTGGGCCAGGCCTGGAGGAGAGAAGCTCCAGCAATGGGCACTTCCATCTCTATTGAGCCATTATCTGTGGTGTTACACAGGACTATAGGTAACAACTACATTAGGTCTACTCCGTTATCACTTTACCTGTGGTAGAGACTTCGGGTAATAACTTCATAAGTTAATTTGTACTGTAAAAAAACATTTACCGAACACTGATTCGGTTCTAAGTGGTACCTTGACACCGAACCAGAGTTCGGGAAGTGTTTTTTTTTCAGTACAAATTTATGAAGTTATTACCCGAAGTCTCACGAGACTTCGCAAAGCAATAACTTTGGCTCATCGGAGCCAATACATTCTAATACTGTACAGAGCTCCTGCTCCATACAGTATCGGAACAAAGTTTTATGTGAATCGACTTTGGATGTTTCATCCAAAGTCGATTCGCTCATCCCTAATTAGAATAGCCAGAAGCCACAAGCAGGCTTTGGTAGCTATTACTAAAATATACCAATACAGGCAAGCAGGTGGCAGCACTGTATTGTAAATGAAGTGTTCAATAATGGCTAATGACTGCCAGTTAGAGTCATGCAGGGTAACTTTTTTTTAGAACAAAAAACGTATTTTCCGCCCTATAAGACGCACTAAGGTTTTAGAGGAGAATAATAAGAAAAAACATATTTTTCATTACACCTCAGGTCAGACCACCAATGTTAATAAGACCACAATAAGACCTCAGACCCTAATGTGAATGACCCCCAATCAGACCTCAGATAAGAGCCCAATGCCTCTTATCAGGTTCTCTTCAGACCCCAGCAGCCTAAAATCAGCCCCCAGGAGTGATATTTCAACCCCCATTTTTTTGTCACCAGCCCCCAGAAGTGACATTTCAGCCCCATATGAAATAAAAATCACTTGCCTCTCCTACTCCAGACACTGCCGCTCCTCACCGCCTGCGCTCAGTCCTCCTCCTCCGTCTGCTGTGAACTGTGCACAGCATGAGGTCACAGCACGCCCTCACACTGTGCACAGCCTTCACAGCCGACGACCAGGAAGCGGTGAGTACACAGCCTTCACCGCTTCCCGGTCCTCCGGGACTAATGAAGCGCTTCCATAATATTTCCCCCCTCCCCCAAATCACAATACATAACCAATAAAAAGATACACATCATGGACATCACCGCATGCGAAAACGCCCATACTATTAAAATAATCCCATACGACAAATTGCATAACGGGAAGGGGAAAAAAATGGGCAATTCGCCATTTTGTCACTTCATCGCCCCCCTTAAAAAAAAAATAAAAAGTGATCAAAAAGTCACACACACTACAAAGTAGTACAGATTGTACCACAAAAAGAGCCCTCACACAGCTCCGTTCACAACCACAAAAAAAAGTTATAGGGAGTCAGAATATCAGTATTAAAACTTAAGGAAAAATATACAAATGTGGCATCGTTGTAATCGTACTGACCTGGAGAATAACGGTAACAGGTCAATTATAGTGCATAGTGAACGCTGTAAAACAAAACTGGCTAAAGTGTTCCCCCCCACCCGATTCCACCTAATTCCCACTGTGTTGTATGCAACCGTAAATGGTGCCATGAGAAAGTACAACTTGTCCCACAAAATAATAAGCCCTAATAAGGCTATGGGAACGGGAAAAGAAAAAACAAAAAAGTTATGACTCTGGGAACATGGGGAGTGAAAACGGAAAATCGCAAGGTCCTCTAAGGGTTAAATAAAAAAAGCAGGGTGCATGACTTGCAGTAATTTGGACCTTCTTTCACTGTGATGATTAGTGGGGCACCTGGAGTTCAGACCCAACGATTAGTAACGATGGACTACAACAGGGATCAGCAACCGTTGGCACTTCAACTGTTCTGAAACAAATTCCTAAAATCCTAGTTTCATTTGTGTGCATGCTGGGAGTTGTAGTTACACAGCATCTGGAGAGCAGAAGGTTGCTGATCCCTACCCTACAATATTGATGTATGGCTGTGCACAATACACTTCTACTTGGTGCAATGTTGATGTGTGCCAAGGCTGGGGCTACACGGCAATCTTGGGCACAACAGATGTCACATGATTATGGATCGCAGTGTAGTAGTGGGGTAGGGCTGTCGAATATAATCGATGCATCGATGCATCGCGATTCGACCCCCGGCGATTCTGCATCGATGCGGTTGCTTTAAATAATCGATGCATGTTGATGACGTCAGCGTCGCGTCCGCCGTGCAGCCGAGTCGGAAAAAAGTTTTTGGGCGCCTTCTTTCCCGCCTCCCGCTGACGTGTCAGAGGGGGTGGACACAACATTGAGTGAGCCAGGTCTGACTGAGTGAGGAGGAGCCGGAGGCGTGGTTTCCGCGCATCTCCGGCTCCCAGTCAGACACTCAGAAGCAGGCGGCAGTGCGGACTTGCGGTGGCTGGCGGCGAGGTAAGTTCTGTCACCTATGAGTATGTAATATCTACCTCCAAAGCGCCTGCCACCTACACAGCATATACACCCACCTACCGCCTGCCACCTACACAGCTTATATTGCCGCTTCTCATACCTTTGCCACCCGCGCCATGTTTCTCCTCATATTTTTTTCGGTTGTGTCTCTTCTTATTCTTCCCCTCCGTCTACTACAGTGGACGGAACTTTAGGTTCCGGGTCTATGAAAGGCGGTCAAACAGCGGCCCCTAGTGGCCAGTCTGGGAATGTCTACATTTATCTCACACTATTGGAGATTGCTCCCAGCAGGAGGTGATCCACACTGACAACTCTCAGCTAAGGGCAGGGATCTGAAACTGCTGGGGTGTCAGATTTACTGACAGTTACCGATCCTGCACCATCAGAGCCCCTTCACACGTGTATCAGTCCCTACTGAGAGGATGGTTATTGTGGATACAATGTAGCATACACAGGATCTATCAACCTGAAACCTCCAGGACTAACATACTGATGGTCTCTCAGATTCTTTCACACTTGCGTTTTTCTTTTCCGGCATAGAGTTCCGTCCTAGGAGCTCAATACCGGAAAAGAACTGACCAGTTTTATCCTAATGCATTCTGAATGGAGAGCAATCCGTTCAGGAGGCATCAGTTCAGTCCCTCTTACGTTTTTTGACCGGAGAGAATACCGCAGCATGCTACAGTTTTCTCTCCTGCCAAAAATCCTGAACACTTGCCGGATCCAGCTTTAAACTTATATTGAAATGTATTAGTGCCAGATCCGGCATTAAAATTGCTGCATTGACGGATCCGTTCTTCCGATCTGCGCAGACCTTTAAATCTGTGAAAAAAATAAACACCGGATCCGTTTTTCCAGATGACACCGGAGAGACAGATCCGGTATTTCAATGCATTTGTCAGACGGATCCGCCTGACAAATGCATCCGTTTGCGTCCAGATTGCCGGAATCCTCTGACGCAAGTGTGAAAAGTAGCATTAAGCACAGCCTCGAGCACCAATGTAAACTCTTTACCGCCGCCTACCATGTGCCATTTATAATGCTGGTGCCTTTGGGCCCCTCGGGGACCGGAGTCAGATGTAACTGCTACAGAAAGCTATGTCCCGTGTCCCCATTGTCTTGGTTTCTTTACAAGGTTCATAGAGGTCACCACCGGGGGGCCCATAAATTTTTTTTGCTATGGGGCCCAGTCATTTCTAGCTACGCCCCTGTGCCTGCGCAGGTGCCACGTGCCAGCCAGACTCTGCCACCTTGTTGTGACAGGTAGGTGACCATCACACAGATACACCACTCACAGAGACTGCAGCTGGTCACTGCCTGTTATTAACTTATTACCGTACCTAAAAAAAAAAATTGTGTCACCTCAGTCACCACCTGTCCGTTTTTCCTCACTCCTCAGGCTCAGTCCAGTCCACCACAGGCAGGAGGAGAATCGCTCCACCCGACCACCACCAGCAGCCAGCAGTGTTACTTTTTCTGTTGATCTCGTGGCAGGCTTTAGGCTTAGTCACTCAAATTCAAGACTTGTGTCATCCCTACTTACAAATTCACATAGATGCCTGGCATGCATTGCATTTGCTAGTAAATAAAAATGGCAGAAGTAGAACAAAAGGAACGAGAGATAAAAAATGCACCTAGCTTTTTAAAAGCAAACATCTGGGAACATTTTGGCTTTTATGAAAAAAGTAGGAAGCACGAATTGGACAAGTCATACGCTGTGTGTAAAATCTGTCACACAAAAATTAAATATCTAGGGAATACTACTAATCTGAGAAACCACGTCAGCCGTTTTCACCCAGAAATGCTAAAACCTACCACCACCACCACCACCAAGGAAATGAACCCAGATCAGCCAAGAATTGATGCAATGTTACAGTCAACTTTGCCGCCCAACTCTGAAAAGGTAAAGAGAATAACAAAAGCTGTGGCAGCTTTCATAGCGAAGGACCTGCGCCCTTACTCTGTTGTGGAAAACAGTGGGTTTCGCTACCTTTTGAAGACGATAGAGCCGCGTTACAAGATCCCGTCACGAAGTCACTTTACAGAAAACGTCATACCTGCACTCTACCACGAAACCAAAGCTAAGATAATTGCATCAATGAGCCAAGCAAGTCGAGTCGCAATAACGTGTGATTCCTGGACTTCAGTCACGACAGAGTCTTATGTTACAATAACAGCACATTACGTTAGTAAGGACTGGCAGATTTTGTCGCATGTACTGCAAACGAGAGCCATTTATGAGTCTCACACGGGTGCTCATCTGGCAGAGCTACTTTCTCATGTTGTGGAAGAATGGCAGCTGTCCGATAAATCTGTAGTGCTTGTGACCGACAACGCGTCAAACATGATAGTTGCAGCTCAAGTTGGAAAATTCCCCCATGTGAAATGCTTCGCCCATACACTGAATCTTGCATCCCAGCGAGCGTTGAAAGTGGCCACTCTCTCTAGGCTTCTTGGCAGAGTACGTCGGATATCCACATTCTTTCACCGCAGCACTAGAGCAAGCCACTGTCTAAAAGAGAAACAGAAATGTCTTGGCCTGAAGAATCATAAGCTGATAACTGATGTGGCAACAAGATGGAACAGTGCATACGACATGGTCGAGAGGTTCTTGGAACAACAACCTGCAGTCTGTGCCACCTTGCTGTCTCCAGAAGTCAGAAGAGGAGAGTCCGATCTCTGCACTCTAAACGAAACAGATGTGTCAAATGCAGAGGACGCCGTGAGTGCATTAAAGCCAATGAAAGATGCAACCATGCTGATGTCAGAAGAGCGCAATCCAACAGTTTCTCTCATTGCCCCTATAAATGCACAACTTCTCCAGAGCATGACAGACACGATGGGAGACACACCCATGATCCATGAGATCAAGAATTCTATTAGAACAGATCTCCAGAAGAGGTACAGCAGTGAGGCCGAGAAGAAGATCCTTCATACAGCCTCTGCACTGGATCCTCGCTTTAAGGGACTGCCTTTCATCCTCACAGATGAAGAAAGATTGGAGATATTTAAAGGAGTCACTGAGGAAGCTGCATCCTTGGAGGTAATTAAATTAATTTGAAGAATTCCATCATGTTTCTTCTTGAAACGACAGTAGCACAAGCACTACCACGCTTCTGAATCTGATGCGGTGCGGGAACTGTACTGTCCGTTTCCTGTGCTTTTTCATCACCCCATCAGAATCAAAGGCATTGACATTTGTGTTTTTACTTATTGTTTTTTTTCCGTTTCTTTTTTGTTCAAACACAGATTACATCAGATGAGAGTGAGAGGACACAAGAGGATCATCAAGTGCCTAGAAGAAAACAAACTCTGGAAGAAGAGGACAGTTCACCCATCGAAGACAACCATTCTCCACCATCTCCTCCCAAAAAGGCCAGATCGCTGCTCGTGAGTTTGCTGGGACAGTCTTTCACTGACACTGAAGGTACAATAGAACCCAAAAAGACCCCCTATGCCAAGGCTGAAGAGGAAATGGAAAACTATTATAAAGCCCCACCTCTGCCTCTCACTGAGGACCCTTTGAACTAGTGGCGTGAGCATGAGGTCATATTTCCCCTCCTTTCTCGGCTGTCAAAGCAATACTTGTGTATCCCAGGTACAAGCGTGTCTGCAGAGCGGGTTTTCTCCACTGCAGGAGATGTGGTAACTGCAAAAAGAAGCGCCCTCAAACCAGACCATGTAGATCAATTGGTGTTCTTACAGAAAAATCTACATGTTCCCAAATGCTGAGCAGTGTTTTTAATTTTATAGATTTTGTTTATAGCATTGTCTCTGCCACTGAAATTTTTTATTTCTCTGTCTCCCCTGCCAGACTCCCCTTTTCCTCCCCTGATTATTCTGATTAATCAGAATATATGATATTATTCTAGCTTTTAGCAGCACTGGAGTGGAGAGGAGATGGAGAATGGTTTTCTATTATGCGACTGTCCGTCCGATCCATTTTGTATTTTTACACTGACGTGTTTTTTGGTGTTTTCCCAATGTGTCTGTCATGCTCTGTGAATTTCTGACTCTGTTTAGGGGTTTAACCTTCAACCAAAAGAATTCTGTATTTAATTCCAGACAACTGACGCCCGCCAAGCCACCAGAGGAAGGCAAATCCTTGAAAGAATAAATTGAAACTTAAAACCTGGAGTAAATCTTTATTGGATCACACAAATACACATTCACACAAACCAAAAAAACACACACCGACCTTCTGACATCATGTCTGACTATGGTGGCTGTGCCACATTGCCCGTCCTGTGGCCTGCCCTTTACCATTATGATTCAGTGAGGAGGATGTGTGTTTATTTTTTTTCTGGTATTCTGTGGTGTGTGTTTGTGATCCCATAAAGATTTGTCCAAGGTTTTCAGATTCAGTTGAAAATGTATTCTGTCAAGGATTTTCCAGCTTCCTCTAATGGTGGCATGGCTTGGCTTCAGTTGATGTATCGTGGTAGAGTGCTTGCTGAGTGCTCAGTGCAGGTAACGTTTTCTGTAAAGTGACAACTCTGAGAGCTTATAGCACTGATCTAGACGTACTACCCATCTGGTGCTGGTGGTGGTGCGCTCCTGCTGCCAAAACAATCACGGTGAACCAGGAAGTTCTGCAACACAGACAACTTGAACACACTGTGCGACAGACAGTTCCTGACTGGCAAACATCACAGTGAGTGAACCTATAACACAGTCACTGACTGTGTTATAGGTTCACTGACTCACTGTGATGTTTTACAGTCAGGAACTGAAGTGCTCCTTTTTTTGTAGGTACTGTTTAATATTATATAATATATATTATATGGTAAAACTATTGTAAAACTTATAAACTAACTGCACCAGCCAGGCCAGCACAACAGTTTAATGTTACAGAGACACTGACAGTACTGTTTTAAATAAATACTGTTGTCTGCTGCACTGTTTTGTTCATTCAGACTTTGCTATATGATATGCAGGGAACTTGGTATGATTTGTTTAAATAGCAGATACAAATAAATATTTTTGTGCAATTTCTGACTGATTGAATTAATTTTTTGATGTAAAATTGAAAAACAAGGGGACTTGGGTAATAATCTTGATGCATCGCCGAATCGAATAGTGGACTTGATAATCGTAATCGCATCGAATCGTGAGACGAGTGAAGATGCGCAGCCCTATAGTAGGGCCTTAGAAATAAATGGAGTCACAGCACGGCTCACAGGTTGCAGTGACCCCCCATAATCACAAAAACCCCCTACCCTGCTGGTTATTTTACTTTTATATTATATGATCGAGTGGGTGATCTTTACTAGCCACAGGGGTGGGGGTTGCGGGGGGGAAAGTACCTGAAGGTGTGGGGGCACAATTAAAATCTGCTTTGGGGCCATGGCATTTCTAGTTACACCCCTGGCAAAGCACTGAGCCACAAAATTAGGCCAGCACTTGTAGAGAGCAGTCATTTCATTTATTTATGGCCTTCTAGTTGGAACAGATAAGGCTACTTTCACACTTGTGTTTACACTTTCCAGTATTGTGATCCATCATAGGGTCTCAATACCAGAGAAAAACGCTTCCGCTTTGTCCCCATTGTCAATGGAGACAAAATGCAACTAAATAGAATGCTCCAAAATGCATTCCATTCGGTTGCGTTTCCATACCGGAGAGCAAAACATGGTTTTCTTTCAGTCATGGGATGCAGAGCAAAACAAATACGGCATGACCCATAATGCAAGTCAATGGGGACGGATTTGTTTTCTGACAATAAAACTGATCCATCCCCCATTGACTTTCAATGGAGTTCATGACGGATCCGTCATGGCTATGTTACAGATAATACAACCGGATCCATTCATAACTGATGCAGATGGTTTGATGCAGATGGTTGTATTATCAGTAACAGAAGCATTTCTGCTGATCCATGATAGATCAGGCAAAAACGAAGTGTGAAAGTAGCCTAAGGCTACTTTCACACTAGCGTTTTTTCTGGATCCGGCAGGGTTCAGCAAAAATGCTTCCGTTACTGATAATACAACCATCTGCATCAGTTATGTATGGATCCGGTTGTATTATCTTTAACATAGCCATGACAGATCAGTCATGAACTCCATTGAAAGTCAATGGGGGATGGATCAGTTTTCTATTGTGTCAGAGAAAACAAATCCGTCCCCATTGACTTGCATTGTGGGTCATGCCGTATCCGCATCCGCGGACAGAAAACAAATGCATTTTGGAGAGTTCCGTTATGTTTTGTCCCCATTGACAATGAATGGGGACAAAACGGAATATTAAGTCTTCTTTCAACCCAAAGAACCTTGAATCCAGCAACTGATCCACAGTTCCCATATGATGTGTAAGTATCTACTGGATCCAATGGGACACCTACGTTAAAGGGAACCTGTCACCATGAAAATACAGTACAATTTGCAGGCAGCAGGTTATAGAGCAAGAGAGGCTAAGCAGACTCTGTTTTATTGGAAAAGATTCAGTAAAACTTATTTTATTCATTTAAATTCCTGCTGATTCTGGGTTCTGAAGTCAGGAGTCGCTCCCATCAGTGATTGACAGCTCTCTCTATGCTCATAGAGGGCAATCAATATCAATCTGCTAGGCTTGTGCTCCATAACATGCTGGCTGCATGGTTCCCGTTAAGATTGAAGTTGATCTCATCTATGATTTTAACACTTACGATGCCTAGGACTGCGCTACAACACGAAGGTCAGTATTCAACCCTTTACATTTTGGACAACACAGATCAATTTCAGGGTCAGATCTCTAATACCTTGGGCTTGCAGTAACATAAGGCTGGGGCTACACAGCAATGTGTCGAGCAAAAACGAGTCTCAAAACAAAATTGCATTGTGGTCTGATGGC
Source organism: Bufo bufo (assembly GCF_905171765.1). Classification (NCBI taxonomy): domain Eukaryota; kingdom Metazoa; phylum Chordata; class Amphibia; order Anura; family Bufonidae; genus Bufo; species Bufo bufo. Next base: position 250,297,412 of record NC_053392.1, read on the forward strand.
AAAGTCATGTGCGACTTTTTTGCACCTGTGCCATCACAACCTCACTGACCATCATGCTGCACCACATGATCCCATGTAGCGTCAGCCTGATGCAGGAGGAACATTTGAGACTCATTATCTCCAGTTACAGACACGATTTTCAGTGTATTACTCCACTTAAAATGGTTCTCTAGGTCTCCAGCCATTCACCCTAAATGTGACTTAAGACAGGTTGCCGCTACTTAGGGGGATAAAGGGAAGGGGCCTCAATACACAGTGTGTGCTTGCCTTCACGTTACATTACTTAGATTTGCTGTCAGGCTGCTTAGCATCACTCATACACGATCTCATAAAGCAGGAATTCTGCCCTACAATAGATCGTAATGATGTGATCCTGTGTGCGATATACCATCATGGCTGAGCAGCCTGACAGGAACAGAGTGAGATTCCACCCCTACTCCCAGCAGGCTGCTCAGCAATGACACCATACATGATTGTAAAATTACCACTACTGTAGAGTAGACTTACTGCTTTACAACAGATAGTAGTGGAGCAACTGTGCATCAGATATGCCGTTGGGCTAAGAAGCCTGACAGCAAAGCTCAGCAACGTAAGTAAAGGCAGGCACCAGCAGGGTAGCGAGGCCCTGTCTCCATCAGCTCTAAAAGCAGAGGCAACCGATCCTAGTCACATTCTTGGACAGGTTGCTGGAGTCCACTTTTAGACTGTGTTCATGTGTAAGGTTACTTTCACACCTGTGTTCGGAGCATCCTTTGCAATAGTAAGGGTGACGTCCACTGGCTTTTCCTTGGTAAAATAATATTTTGCCTTGTTTTCAGTGAAAACGTTTGACTTGTAGAATATTTATAGAATGCAGCACAGACAAAACTGAATACCTGTCCATGGATCGGCCTGGCATGTAGATTCCTGCAAATTGCCTGGCGACACTTGTACATGCTATTGTTTTAAATGCGGATCTCATACCCAGGCTGTACCGTGTAGGGGCGCACCCTAAGGTGCTAATCCAGTAGGGTTTTTATTACTACAGCAAGTACTCCTGTACACATCATACATTACAGAGGACAAAAGCCACCAACAAAAAAAGATCCTGAATTTTCTTTTATTTGTACAGAATGTTTAGATCCTTGAAGGGTACATCATCTGCAAAGAACAGAGGAAAAAACATTAGAACTTGAAGTCACTACAAAATGTATTTACAGTTTAATAGTTGGTTCTGCTTCCATACAATTTACACGACTAGCTGTTAAAGATCTAAAGAGTCTTACAATTCTTCTCTATGAACATGTTAAATACATACACATTTTATTGGAGAATGTAAATCTAATGCCCTAGATTACATTTCCCTGCATTCCTAGAATTTAAATGATGTAAATCTGCAGGCACCATGTTATAGAGCAGGAGGAGCTGAGCAGATACAGTGGAAAACTTGAATCTTATACATTTAAAGAGCATCTGCCAGCACGCCTGCTGCTCTCCTCCACCAAGACTGGTATTCTCCTGCCTGTGCTGTAACTTCAGTCTCTGGAGACACAGCGCAGGCACGAGATGACAGGTCTCAACGCTTGCTCAGTCTGAATCTGTACTGCTTGGATTGCAGCAGACCAGAAGATACAGTGCAGGCAGGACAATACAGGTCCCAGCACCAAAAAGTACTATACTCACTTACATAGCCTGTTCTCATATCATGGGGCCAATTTTTTTTAAATAGCGTGATGGCATGTTTAAGGCGGACTACAGCATAGGTATTGATTTTAGGAAATAATGAGCTGACAGGTTCTCGAAGCTAAATTTGGCGTTTATGAGCCGTCAGGGAAATGGAGATAAGGGCTACAAGATCTAGCTATCAGAACAGCTCTGCTGGAAGAGAAGCAGCAGTCTGCACAGGCAATGCAACAAGCTGTACAAGACAAACTGTTGACATTTTTCTATTAAAGACCAAATAAAAAAATAAAAAGTGTACAATTACTAACAATAAAAACCCAAACAGGTGTCCAATGCCCATGGCAAGCAAGCCAGTTCTGATAAATCTCCCCTAGTGAAAAACAGCCAAGCCAGATATCTATCTTTGTATATTATTTTTACCAGGAGCATTGCCACCAAGTCTCCACACATAGCCAGTCTGCTTAAAGGAACTGTCCAGCTTTCTTTACTTTTAGTTTCAACCGCAGACTGCTGCACCTGTGGGTATAAGGTCAGTCACTGGCTGCAGTGGCACAAGTGACCCCATCCATCTGGAAGCTTAGAGACAGGAAGACCAGAAAAGAGCGGCGGGGAGCAGGCGACTGGGGTTCTTTCCACAGGTACAGCAGACTTGGGTTGAAATGTAACTTTCATGAACAGGGATGCTTTAGGTCTTCATGATCTGGGCAAAATATCACTTTTTGGAATGCTAATGATAAGGTTTTTGTTTCCCCGTCACGTGTTTTTGCAGGACAAATGAGGCTTTCTAAAGATTTTAAATTTGGGAGGATGTTAATTTTGAAGGTCTTATTCAGGGACAAGAGAAAAAAAATATATTTATTCAAGCTATGTTTTACTGTAATTCTATTGATATTTAAAATTTACCCCAAAAAATTAATCCTCTAATTCGCCGATGCATAGCGATGCCAAATATGTACATTACGTGTAACATCTGAAGCTATAGCACTAAAAATAAAAAGCCCATTTTAGCTTTACAAGGTCTTACTCTTCGCTTTAGACACAGCCTACAAGGCACGTGTACACCTCATTTAGATTCACTTTTTATTATGGGGTACAGGTTATAGCAGGGAACACAATGTCCGTCCATAAACTGATCATTGATTACAGCAATTACATTTAATGGTGACAGCCCATAGAGCTGTATACATATGCAGGCAGAGAAGACTCATCTCTGCATGCCTCCAGCCTTCTCTGTGCCATCAGTGTCATCACAGGGTGCACTAGCAACCACCCAAATGTGGAAGCAGTGCCTCTGCTATTTACAGGGGTACTCTAACAGGGAACTGATACTGGAATGGGCGGCTAGCATGTAAACTAAAGGGCTGCCAGCACAGGGACCATGCTATTAGCCCATTAACGTACATATATTGTTCAGGACTGACCACTATCTGTTGGGTGCAGTCAAAGCTGCTCCCTGAACCCTGCAATCCAGGAGGAAATAACTACCGCAAATATTAGGAAGATTTGCAAAATGTGAAGTTGTTGGAAGGGGGTTTAAAAGGGGAAAAAAAAAGAAAATTCCAGATAACCCCTTTATGACCAGCCTGTTTTAGGCCTTACGGACCAAGTGTTTTTCTTCTTTTCATCGTCGCATTCCAAGAGCTATAACAATTTTTTTTATTATTCTGTCTATATAGCTTTATGAGGGCTTGTTTTTTGCGGGACAAATTGTAGTTTTTAATGGCGCCATTTTGGGGTACACACAACTTTCTGATTAACATTTATTAACTCTTTCTGGGAGAAAGATGGGAAAACCAGCAATACTGCCACTGAGTTTTTAAGTTATAAATTTGATGGCGTTCATTTTTCAGTATAAACATGATATCTTTATTCTCCTGGTCACTACGATTTTTCCAGTTTTACTACTTTAGTGCAATAAACCTCCCTCCCCCCCTTTTTTTATTTAAAGAGGACCTTTCACTACTCTACAAACTAAAAACTAACTATATCAGTGGGCAGAGCGGCGCCCAGGGGTCCCCCTGCACTTACTAGTATGCCTGGGCGCTGCTCCGTTCGCCCGGTATAGGCTCCGGTGTCTGCGCTCCCTCTGACTGATTTTTTGTATGAGGCGTGTCCCTTGCTGCAGCGCTGGCCAATCGCAGCGCACAGCTCATAGCCTGGCTCTGATATAGTTCGTTTTTAGTTTGTAGGGTAGTGAAAGGTCCTCTTTAAATAAAAAAAATGGTTTTTGCATTGCAGCTTCCCAAGACCCATAACTTTTATTTTTCTTTCTATGGAGTTGTGTGAGGGTTTGATTTTTGCCAGACGACTTGTATGTCATTGGAATCATTTTGGAGTAAATAGCGCTTTTTGATCGCTTGTTATTAAGTTTTTTCAGTGGCAAATAGGAATAAATGAGCAATTCTGTCTTTTTTATGGCGTTCACCGTAGGGGATAATTTACATGATATTGATGTAGTCTGGGTCGTTTCAGACGCATCAATAACAAACATATGGGGGAGATTGATTTTTTTTTTGCAATTTCTTTAATTGAAAAGCGTATTTTCAATAAGAAAAAAAGGGCATTTGAATACATTTTATTTTTTGCTCTCCCCTTTAATAGTCCCACAAGGGAACTAACAGACAACATTCTGATTGATTTTAAAATGCAATGCATTATCCCCATAGTGCATTGCATTTTAATATCAGTGCTATTCTGACATTGACCAGCAGGCTGCGCCAAAGAGGCGCAGCCTTCTGGAAATTGCTAAAGGCTGGTCTGGGGCCTACACGAGACCCCAGCCAGCCTTCAAACACATCAGCACCCCGCGATCGCATTTGCATGGTGCCGATCGGAGACAGAGGGAGTCCGCTCCCACTGTCAGCACTTACGTTACAGTCACTCCTGCCAGTCCAGGCCGTTAGAGCAAGAGCCGCGGCAGGGCTTCGACTGGGCAGCTGTAAAAAAGCGGTGGCCCAGCCTAATGCCCCTTAGTGACTGCCATAAAAAGGCGCATGGGTGATCACTAAGGGGTTAAAGGAGTTAAGTCAAGGTGCAAAACACCTCCCAAACTAGAGTACGTGGTGTATAGTGTAAGTGGTGCCGAGGCCTGTTATGTAATGTTATCTTCATACTCCCTTGCATTCCAATGCCACGCTCCCACAAACCAGCAGTAAGTGCAGCTCGGAGTCCTTCTCATTACGTGTGCGAGCACAGGAGTCCTCTCAATGCATTTTACTGCCATTTGTCAGAGCACAGCATGGAATGAAAGAGTATGAAGATAAAGGTTACATAGGACTCTAGTTTAGGGGGTGTTTCAGAACTGACATTACTTTTAAGGGGTGGGGGGGGGGGGATGGGGGGGGGGGGTATGGCAGGACCTCCTTTAACAGAATGCTGTAAACTGCCAATCCGTTAACTGGAAATTCCACACAACACGGATTAAAGAGATTCTGTCACCTTGACGGCCGAGTGAAGTCTCGCGCAGACACAGTACCCAATGAGGGCTGCGCCAGTGCGATTTGCTGGAGACTGAGGGAAGAGCGAGCATCGGACGTCACTGGGCTCGGCGCATGCCCAGTGACGACGATGAAGCTCCTGCCCTCAGTCTCCAGCAAATCGCACTGGCGCAGCCCTCAGTGAGTACTGCGTCTGCGCGAGACTTCGCTCGGCCGTCAGGGAGGGGGAGGAGAGGGATGAGACGCTGTGGGCGGTTAGGGATTCTGGAGGAAGGCGTTTTGGGCACTGTAAGAGGGGCGTTACTGGGCACACAAAGGGGAACATAACACCCCTCTGGGCACCTTCAGGGTTAATTTGCATAATTATAAAAGTCGTTTTTCTGCAAAACTACTGGACGGATTACAATATAGAACAGCACAGCCGATTCAAGGTAAGCTGTGGAGCATGACTGGTTTAAAATCTGAATTTGTGTTATGAGAGGTGACAATCCCAAGTGGAAGAGTTGTCCAAAGCAACAAGTTAGGATGCAGACTCCACCTAATGGGCAAGGTCTCCATAAACCCTACATTGTGGTGCAGTTATGGCAGGCAGACCAGCGAATGTCTTAAATCCATCATTGATAAGCGATGGCAACTATAGAAGCCACGACAGAATCCCTGATGACATTTTATGATCTGAAGTCCACCAGCAGTTGAGGTCTTCTGAAGCGAGTCTACCATTTTATGTAAGGAAATGTTTACAGCTATAAATGACAAGATGCAAGACATCACTAGCTAGATGCCACAAAATATGTACTAAAATATGGATTCATAAAGCAGTAGAATAAAAATGCCTCAAACTGTCATTCATGACTTGTACTCACTACGCGGATTCTGTGTCCAATGGCCTTGGCGGGTAGGTTAGAGCGGAACTTGGCACGGACCATGCCACTATTGCCATGAGCTCTGGTCACCTTCCCCCAGATCACCCGAGTTTTGTTTGGTTTGCCTCCTGGTGTCACCGTGTTGCTAAAGAAAGCAGTCACAGGGAGAAAATTAAAAAAGGACCAGGCAAAGATGTATGAAATGACATTGCATTGGGCACGTTGAATATGACATTTATCTACATAGGCTTCTGTTCTCAGATGCAAACGGAGACAAGTCTACGGCAGCTCTGAGCGTAGATTTCACTCCCGCGCACAGCCAGCCGCACGATGCGCCTCGTCATAAATAAGGAGCATTGTTCGGCAGAGCGGGAGATTTCAAAGAAACGCTCAGTTTATGAGAGAGCCAGTTCTTGTTGGGTAAAAGGAACATCAGATGATGCATAGCATTCTACTACTGAAAACCCTTTTAACAAGTGAAGGTTTAGGGAGCGCAGTACACACCTGGGGAGGTGAAACACTTACTTCTTTGCTTTGTACACATAGGCACATCTCTTGCCCAAGTAGAACTCCGTCTCATCTCTGGCATAGACCCCTTCAATCTTCAGGAGGGCTGTGTGTTCCCTCTGGTTTCGGAGGCCTCTCTTGTAGCCAGCAAAGGTTGCTTTGCACCACAATCTGGAGAGAAAGACAAGAACGCACTTTAGGCCTCTGTGCAGAGAAGGAACCATTACAGTAATGCCCGAGAGGCCACAGACTTACCTGCCGGACATTTTCGGTTATTATCCAGATGCCACCTGGACTGCAAGGAACAACAATCAGGAGGTTAGAAGAGAACACGTTCAGGTAGATGTTCAGAGTTAATACATTTAAAACCTGAAGAACTTTTTTTTTTATGCGCTACAGTGTATTTAAAAATTACCATGTCCCTGTACCTTTAAATGTTTTTTGATATGTGAGGAGAGGGTCTAATGTGAAGACCACTGCCGATCACTAAAACGAGATGGAAAGTCCAGTACAGAGGAGAGACCGTACTCCACATACGTGCTTCTTTCTCCTCATTTTAGCAAATCACAAGATAAAACTGACCAGTCTTTGGCCATGTTCACATTTATGTTGGAGGCTCAGTCACAGATGGCATCAAAAATACTGGACAAAACAGCACGACACTGTTCTCGTCTAGTAAAACGATGGGCACCATAACAGATACCCGGTGGGCACCTTTCTGGCACAAAGGAGGGCTGTGAGGCGACAGATCAGTTCATTCCATTCTTCAGATTCTATGGCTGAAGTCCTGATGTGAACAAAGCCTTACATAACAGCCCAACGTCAGGAATTCAAGTATCACAACCTTCTAAATGAACAGGCCTGCAGCCGGATCAGCATCTCTTCAATCCCATTTTAATATCTGTGCTTGCTTTTGGTGATGAAAACGCTGGACTACACATCGCTGCAAACCATCAGGACGGGGAAAGCAGTTACGGAAGTCCATGCGTCAGACATACGGAAGGTTTTCACCGGTGGGAGTCAGAGCCGAGACCTCCACCGATCCCTGGAATAAGGAGGGAGAAGCACTCACAGCACGAATCGAGATGGACTTTCTAATGAGTCCATCCTGAGCGATTCGTGGGGTCTCAGTTACTCGGACCACCACCGATCAAAACCTCTGATGTCTCTAAGGGTCCATTCACATGTCCGTGGATCCGCAAAACATGGACATCGCCGGCACTTAATAGTAAATGCCTATTCTTGACAAGAATAGGACATGTTCTATATTTTTCGGGATTGGAATTGCGGACCCGGAAGTGCGGATCCGGGCAGCACATTGTGCTGCCCCATAGAAAAGAAAGGGGTCCGCAATTCCGTACATAGGAATGGACCCTAATAGAGACTCATCAGCTTTGTGACAGCTCAGAGACCATATAAAGTAGTCACAGCCTAGACTTCTTACAACTGTCAGCTGTGCAGTTTTTCATCCCCTAGATGTTAGGTGATTCCATTCAAAGGCAGCAAATCAAGATCTTGAAAGGGGTAAGAAATTAAACCTAAACATTTCAGCTATTTTTACATTAACAGTCAATGGTCGCAGGGGGTAAGCCACGACACCAGCGACAGCGCGGCCTGGAACATGGCATAACCGCTGTAGTAACCTAGGAAGTGTTCGGCTGCGTACCTATGCCTGATGGGTAGAGTAGTCTGCCCAGTGATCACTAGAGGAAACCATGCCTGATGAGTAGAGTAGTCTTCTAGTGATCACTAGAAGAAACCCTGATGCTCAGTACAGCCACACAAGCTCAGCCACCTTACTGCTAGAACTGCAGCCAGGCTCCAATGCCCAGCTGGAACCGCACATAAAACGCACTGATACCGCCTCCTGCAGAATGACCGACCAGGAGCTGCACAAGAGGACGGCGCCGCCACCGTGCACACACACACACACTGCATAGCCGCAGTGACAAGTCAGCTCTGCCCGCACAATCCAGCCGCTATCCCGGCCATCCCCCCGCACACAGCCCCGCTACACCCCTCATTCCACTAACCAGCTGCCGCCCAGCCCGTCTATGCCGGTATCCCGTGCATAACACGGGCACCCAACCCAAAACCCCGAGCTACAAGAGACATTCAGAGCTCCTCACCCGCACCGGAATCCAAGATGGAGGAAAAGGAAGGGAAGACGCGCTGCACGCTGGGACATAAGAAGCGTGCTCTACGTGAGGTGTCTTCACCACTGCCTGAGCGGAATCTACCAGAACGCTGGCTGTCTGCACATTCACCAAGCGGAATATGCGTCCGCACAGCCAGAAACGAACTGTCAACGGAATAAACATAAAAACCGGCGATTACTGGGCGGGACGGAGAGAAGGCCCCCGGGGCGGAGCTTCGGTGTCCATGGAAACCAGACGCGACTTTATGACTACTCGCTTGTGCAGTGCAGGTAATTACCCATGATATAGGAGCTGCTGAAGATGACATTTTATATTATTATTATATTCTATAAACTACGACGGTTCATTTAGTAGCTATTGTGTGTGTTCAGTGAACAGTACTTCTGACGCTCCCTTCTCAATGGCTTGTAATTCTGACTGGTACACCACATACAACACCGCAGGCGTCGGGCAGATCTATGAAACGGCACAAATGGAAAAACGCTCTTTGTTGCCCCTAGCAACCAATAGCAGCACAGCTTTCATTTTTCAAGAGCAGCCTATGCAATGAGAGATGGGCTGTGATTGGTTGCTATGGGCAACAAAGAGAGTTTTTCATTTGTGCCGTTTCATAAATCTCCCATTATGGCTGTGAAGCCCCATGCAGGTTTCTGACACGTGTGTTTGATGTAAGGGCCTGACCTGAACGTCATATTTCTCAAACTATTGAAACTTTGGTCGTCTAATTATTTTATTAAAAAAAAAAAAAAAAGCTCAGAACAGTGTAAAATAATAAAATAGGTCATAGGTCACCCTGCCGCTCTCATTTCAGTGCTGCCCCGTCCCCTCTACTGTCTGGTCCCTGAGCGCTGAGCCAATCACTGTCTGAGGTGGGTCACAGATGTGGCCTGTGATTGGCTGAACGGTCAGGAAAATGGCAGAACGGGAGCATAACTTATTATTTTACTGTTCTGACGCTTAAAGGGGTTGTCCAGGAATAAAACACTTTTCTGTGTCTGTGATATCCGCAGCCTGCACCCGCTTTGGAAAAAAATCATGTGTTCCCTGCCGCTCTGGCTCCTGCGAGTCTGTCTTCATGTCCGCGGCCTGTTTACTTCCTTCCTGGCATGGTCACCTGCCCCACTGCAGCCAACCACTTGCCAACTGACTTGTCTCTTGTGGATGTCACCACTAAAGGCAGCCATTGGCTGCATCGGAGCAGATGATCATGCCCAGGCCGCGGACTGGAAGATGGACACGTAGGAACAGAGTGGCGGGAAGCAGATACATATGATTGTTTCAATAGCAGAGGCAGGCAGCGGTCAGCACGGTACAGTTTCTTATTCGAGGACACCCCCTATAAATGTGAAAACTGTCAAATACTGCACCTCCAATAAAATGTTTCTTTTCTTGCACCAGGATTTATTGATTATTCATATTCTTTAGCATGCTAATCTTTATCTTCATGAATATGCAGCATTTCCACTCCTTCACTCATCTAATCCTCCACCTATTGAAGTTTGGGTCTATTGTCTATGTAGTTTTCTTATACAGGTCCCATAAAAATACTGGACGGTCCCAAAGACACTTAAGAGATGGCATCATTGCCCATGATGGAAGTCTTGCGGGTGAGCACGGTGCTGGAGGACAGCTTGGATCAGCTTTCTGTCCTAGGATATATCATGCCAGTCTCCTACCAGGGGCGAAATAACGTGAGTAGGAACCTTAATTCTATTGAAGGAGAACATAAATGGTTAGCAAATGTCACATATACGGTGGAGTCACATTATTATGACCCCTTCCTACTATTTACATGCAGCTCATGAAGGAAGTCACGTGCCGTGAGGTGGCTCGGTGGGTGCATAAGGTGTGTGATAGGCTGTCCGTAGATGTCTCCCTCGTTGCTTTCATGGGTAAAAGGGGCAATTTATCAGAGTTGCAAAAAAGGAATGATTATTGACTTTCGTCACCAGGGGGGGCGGTATTTCTGAAACTGCAGTTTGTGAACTGTTCATGTGCTGCTGTGGTGAAAGTGTATCGTGAGTAGAAAAATTGAACTATTGCCACACTTGTACTAATTCCCCAGACTTGAGCCCAATTGAGCATCTGTGGGACCACCTCGACCATTATGTTTGCCCTATGGATCCTCCCCAGCTGTGGGATGCACTGCAGTCAGCATAGCTCCAGACACCTGTGACAACCCACCAGGACCTTATGGAGTCACTCCCATCCTGTTTAGCTGCTGTCCGTGCTGCAGACGGTGGTTACTCTGGATGTTAGCTGGTGGTCATAATAATGTGACTCGTCTGTGTGTTTATTCGGGAACTATCTTACATCTAAACATCCATCATCCCATCACCGCAGCTCCTCTGCTCTGCCCAGTGACAGGACATTGCCATGTTCTGAGCCTATTGTATTGTCCTGGTAATAGACTTGAATCTTATTTCTCTGCTACTATCCTATAGATATACGTAGAAATATGCAATATGCTCATAAAGGCACCAATATGGGTATATAGTGGTTCCCAACCAGGCTTTCCTGGAGTTTTTGAACACACAGGAACAGGTAGACCTGTCTATTTTACAGGAGAAATGCCAAAATGGTGCCGCCTGCAAAACGTCCCACACATCTCAGCCAAAATATAGTTCTACGAGGATATTTCTGGATCAGGAGGCGTGCTTGGGCTTCAAATTAAGGTGGGCTGGGCACTGCAGGCGGGCGTTACTGGGCTCCAGAGATGGAAAAAAAAAAACGCCCCTCTGGGCACCTTGGAGGTTCATTTGCATAACAGAAAAAGAGCTTTTTTTAAATCAAAATGACAACACGAAATGAAGAAAGAAGACCACTGCAGGAAATAAGGTCGTTTATTGAACATGGCAATGGTGACTGCTTAAAATGCTAAAACCAGGTGACAGATTCCCTTTAAACAGTATTGTGTATACCTAATACCGCCCTTACACACTATTTTTCTGGCAGTGCCTCTTTAAAGGGCTTCTGTCACCCCACTAAACTTTTTTTTTTTTGTGTACTTATAATCCCTATCCTGCGATATATCTATACATTATGTTATTAATAATTTTCGTTCAGTAGATATGTCAAAAAACTTACTTTTATAATATGCTAATTACCTGTCTACCAGCAAGTAGGGCGTCTCCTCCTGTTGATTAACAGGGCGAGCCGGGATCTCCTCCTCCGACTGGCCCTGTCAGCATTTCAAAAATTGCACGCCTGTGTTGATTCGGCGCAGACTCTCTGAGATAAGGAGGCTCGCCTCCTCAGCAATCCCTCAGTGCGCCTGCGCCGATGATGTCACCGAAAGAGAAGAGTAGACGCCCTACTTGCTGGTAGACAGGTAATTAGCATATTATAAAAGTATGTTTTTTGACATATCTACTGAACGAAAATGATTAATAACATAATGTATAGATATATCGCAGGATAGGGATTATAAGTACACGAAAAAAAAAAAAAAAAGTTTAGTGGGGTGACAGAAGCCCTTTAAAGAACACAAATGTTATAGTAAACTTTCCATTTTCAATTCCAGTTGAGGAGTATGCAGAATTCCTATAGAATAGATCAGTGATGGCGAACCTTTTACAGAGTGACTGCCCAAACTGCAACCCAAAACCCACTTATTTATCACAAAGTGCCCTCACGGCAATTTACCCTGAATACTACAGTCCAATATAGTATCTTCCATGTACTTTATCATTTAGCTATAATAGCCTGCCTACATTCAGTGCGCTGCCTGTGCTGTTCATAGTGCGTCCTGCACTGATGAATGGTAGGAAATCTCTAAGGCATATTGGTACACCATAGACGTTTTCCAGGGTACGGGGGCCCACAGAGATTGGCTCTGAGTGCCACACCTGGCACCCGTGCCATAGTTCGGCACCACTGGAATAGATCATGACCGAGAATATAGAACATGCTGCAATTTTTAATGCAACGCAGAAGTAATGCGTGAAAAACAACGCTCATGTACACAGACCCATTGAAATGAATGGGTCCGGATTCAGTGCGGGTGCTATGCGTTCACGTCACGCATTGGACCCGCGCAGAAAACTCGCTCATGTAAAAGAGCCCTTAGTAGCCTTCAGGGATCGTAATATAAGGTATCAATGTTATTTTAAATCTTAGATTGTAGGAAATGAAATTGGTAAAATCTTGAAGACTCAGAGACAAATGGAAGGAAACCTTGAAGAACTGATTGCGACACGTGCAGACATCCAGTTAACACCACCTCCTCTGTTAAACAAGCTGCGGGATCTGAAGGAGCAGGTCCATGAAACTAGTGAAAAGCTGAAAATTAGCAATGTGCAATTCACAAAGGCTGCAAGACAAAGTCCTCTTACTTCTGACAACCTAAAGAAAGTCCAGGCAGATAGGTAAAGAGCAGCGTCATATCACTACTCCTTAGGCTACTTTCACATTAGCGTTTTTCTTTTCCGGCATAGAGTTCCGTCCTAGGGGCTCTATACCGGAAAAGAACTGATCAGGTATATCCCCATGCATTCTGAATGGAGAGCAATCTGTTCAGGATGCATCAGGATGTCTTCAGTTCAGTCGTTTGACTGATCAGGCAAAAGATAAAACTGTAGCATGCTACGGTTTTATCTCTGGCAAAAAAAACTGAAGACATGCCTGAATGCCGGATCTGGCATTTTTTCCCATAGGAATGTATTAGTGCCGGATCCGGCATTCAAAATACCAGAACCGTCGTTCAGACCGAAAAAAAAGGTGAAAAAAGTAAATGCCGGATGACACCAGAAAGACGGATCCGGCATTTCAATGCATTTTTTTTGACTGATCAGGCATTTTTAAGACTGATCATGATCCTGATCAGTCTTACTAATGCCATCAGTTGGCATACGTTTTGCCGGATCCGGCAGGCAGTTCTGGCGACGGAACTGCTTGCCGGATCTCTCTGCCGCAAGTGTGAAAGTAGCCTTACCTGTTACCAGTTCAAGATGATAAACTACAATATTGATACTTGTGATAACTCTTTGTCCTTTGTCTTGTAGACAATTTGCAGCAGACATCATTGCAGATTTGTTAATGGAGCTGGAAACATCTGGATCATTTCAGAGCCTTCAGGACGCAGTGGCCACTGAGAAAGAGACAAAAGCGAACCTCTACAATACAATAGAAAGGTGATAGTTGGGATAAACGGCTGCATGGTTGAACACTGGAGGTAGAGGGCTTAGATCAGTGATGGCTAATCTCTGGCACTCCAGCTGTGGTGAAACTACGACTCCCAGCATGCTCCATAAATTTTTGTGGAGTTCTGATATCAGCCAAGCAAGTGTACATCTTGGGAGTCGTAGTTTGACCACAGCTGGTACGACTCCCAAAATGTACACTTGCTTGGCTGATCTCAGAACTCCATAGAAATGAATGGAGCATGCTGGGAGTCGTAGTTTTACCACAGCTGGAGTGCCAGAGGTTAGCCGTCACAGGCCTAGATCAAGCTACATGCTGGGATATATGGGCAAATGGAAGGGGTATAGCATATTAGTACACCTGTGAGAGGGTACCGAAAGAAGGGGATGCTGAGTGCGGATGGCAGTGGGTAGCTGCATGGAATCTGAACACATAGCATTGTCATTGACCTATGTGACAGATTATGAATTTCTCAATCTCCATATGTCAGCATTAATGCCGTATGTACAGTGTAACATTACAACTGTTCCACAGAGAACAGGAGGGGAGAAAGAAGATCAGATTACTGCAGAAGCAGTTACAAGATGTAAAACAAGAAAAGAAAGTGGAGTTGCAGGTAATAATACATTTTATATGAAGCATGTCTTATTTTATAGCTTAAAGGGGTTGTCCGATGGGAAAGTGTTTAACATAAAGAACAAAAGTCACCTATTCACCACCACACTGATCCACTGCCAATCAGTCTCCGATCCTTCCTGGTCTGTGGTCATGTGCAGTGCTGCAGCCATTCACCGGCATATGACCGCTGATGGGATGTCATACTTTGGTCACTCAGGAGCACTGGAACGGAGTGGCCATGAATAGGTGAATACCTTTTTTCTTCATGTTAAACACTTATCTGAAATCAGTTTTTAAGTTGGACAACCCCTTTAACTATCAAATAATTAACCAAAATGAGAGGTAAACCATCCAAATAGTCATACTTACATGTCCACTGTAAATACAATACACATTGTAGTTGTCATCTGCTAGAATACTTATTTGACGTAATGTGACAAGATAATCTAACAAAGGACATTTATTAGCTGTCAACAGGATAAGTGATGAAAGTTGGATTGCTGGGGGCCCCAACGCTGGGACCCACACTGATGACTAGAACAGGGGACCTGAGTCTCCTACTGTTTCTGTATGACTGTAGTAAGTAGAAGTGCTCAAACACGGGCCCTGATGTTCCAGTGTATAGCACTGATGCATATAGCTGAGTACAGTGCTCCATAGACTTTGAATGGAGCACCGTTCTAGTGATCAATGTGCGTCCCAGAAATCACACATCTATCACCAATCCTGTGGATAGTCCTTGAATGTCCTTTGTGGGATAACCCCTTTAAGCTGAATAGAGTGTGGTCCTGCAGGCCATACATGTGTGGAATTTAATACTAGTTATATCCTGCATACACTCTCTAATGGCTTAATTTAGATAGGTTTATTGTAGCCATGTTTAAAAGTCTGCATTCTGAATGTAACAGCTCAGTACCTGTGGTCCCGTAGGCCTAAACGAATACAAATATCACTACCGTTTTATGTCCTCTCAGAATCGCACAGAACTGATTGCACACCTAAAGGATCAACTGCAGGAGATGAAAGCTAAAACCAGCATGGAAGGCAAATATGTCAAGAAGGACACCGAGCTTCAAGTGTTCCAGACACAGAAAAAGTGCAACATAGCAGAGTCTAACCTGCAGATGGACATCCAGGTGTGCATTGTAGGAATACGTTTGCTGAAATGCATTCTGACAAAGTCGTATATAAGCAGGATTTATGCGTTAGGGGCTCATGCACCGCCAATTGCAGATCCGCAGGATTGTCCTTATGTTTTCCGCATCTGTCAGTTCTGCAAAAGCATAGAATATGTCCACAAAAGGCAGACCATGGAATCATTAAAGTCAGTGGGTCTGAAAAAAAATAGAAAAAGACGACAGCACGTGGACCGCATCCATATTTAGCGGCTCTGCAAGCACAGCCGTTTGCGTGAGATCTTAGGGCTCATGCACACGACCGTATGCAAAAAACGGATCCACAAGAAATACGGATGACATCCGTGTGCATTCCATATTTTGCGGAACGGAACAGCTGGCCCTTCATAGAACTGTACTATCCTTGTCCGTAATGCGGACAATAATAAGACACGTTCTATTTTTTGGCGGAACGGAAATACGTGTTTTTTTTGCGGATCCATTGAAGTGAATGGTTCCACATACGGCCTGCAAAAAAACGGAACGAACATGGAAAGAAAATACATTTGTGTGCATGAGCCCCTTAGGCCTCTTTCACACAGGCGAGATTTCCGTGCGGGTACAATGCATGAGGTGAACGCATTGCACCCGCACTGAATCCGGACCCATTCATTTCTATGGGGCTGTGCACATGAGCGGTGATTTACACGCATCACTTGTGCGTTGCGTGAAAATCGCAGCATGCTCTATTTTGTGCGTTTTTCTCGCAACGCAGGCCCCATAGAAGTGCATGGGGCTGCGTGAAAATCGCAAGCATCCGCAAGCAAGTGCGGAAGCGGTGCGATTTTCACGCACGGTTGCTAGGAGACGATCGGGATGGGGACCCGATCATTATTATTTTCCCTTATAACATGGTTATAAGGGAAAATAATAGCATTCTGAATACAGAATGCATAGTACAATAGGGCTGGAGGGGTTAAAAAAATAGTAATAATTTAACTCACCTTAATCCACTTGTTCGCACAGCCCGGCTTCTCTTCTTTCTTCTTCTTTGAGGAAAAGGACCTGTGGTGACGTCAATGCGCTCATCACATGGTCCATCACATGATCCATCACCATGGTGATGGATCATGTGATGGACCATGTGATGAGCGCAGTGATGTCATCAAATGTCCTTTACCCAGGTCCTGAAGAAAGAAGAGAAGTCGGGCTGCGCGAACAAGTGGATTAAGGTGAGTTAAAAAAATTTTTAACCCCTCCAGCCCTGTATTCAGAATGCTATTATTTTCCCTTATAACCATGTTATAAGGGAAAATAATACAATCTACACAACCTTGAACCCAAACCTGAACTTCAGTGACGAAGTTCGGGTCTGGGTACCACATTCAGTTTTTTATCACGCGCGTGCAAAACGCATTGCACCCGCGTGATAAAAACTGAACAATGGAACGCAATCGCATTCAAAACTGACTGAAATTTCATACCTGCTCGCGCGGGTTTGCCGCAATGCACCCGGGATGCATCCTGAACCAAAACATGATGCCCGTGTGAAAGAGGCCTTACTCTGTAAGATCAGTATATACCAGTCATAATATTGTATGAGAAAAATAAAATGCATTTCCACTGAATTGAAGCCAGGAATGAATATGGCAGCGGTTCCACACTTCTGGACATGGGATTTGGAGCGGAGTGCCACATTGAGACTATTCCCATATGGGCTATGAAAATTGTGATTTCACCCTTGCCATTGCTATTGGGGGGGGGGGGGTCAAAATAACTGTTTGAAATATGGGGATATTAGTTGCAATTTTGAAATCCCCTTACTTCAGCTACTAGGGTGGGTTCACATGTTGGGGCAGTGTGCCTTGGTGCAAAACCGCACACAGTTCACCCTAGCTTTGAGATGTAGCTATTGACTGTGCAATTTTTTTTCCCAGTTGAAACACATTTTTCACATGTTTTACCTGCAAAGGTAGGGCCAGGGCGCAACATAATGAATCTCCTATAGGCTACAATGGGAATTCATAGCTGTCTATGGGACAAGCAATCTGCATGTTCCCTAGGGGGACTTAAAATAAATGTAAAAAAATATATACAAATTTAAACATTTTTAAAAATTTTAAAAATTAAAATAATAAAATTGAAATCACCCACTTTCTCAATAATTAAAAATAAACAAAACAATAAATATCATGGGTACCGCCACATCCAGACTAATATAAAAAATATAAATGTATTTATCCCATATGGTGAATGCTGTATGCATTTTTATTGTCACTTCACACCCTATAATTTTTTAATTAAAAAGTGATCAAATAGTCATACACACATCAATAAAAACTACAGATTGCCCCACAAACAATAAGCCCTCACTCAGATCCGTAGAAGTAACTATAAAAGGGTTATAGGAGTCAGAATACAGTGATGCAAAGAAAAAGAAAATCATGTTTTTTCAAAGTTTTTATCTTTTTTTTTTTTTTTTTTTTAAATATTAAAACACAAGAAAAACTACAAAAGCATGGTATTGCTGTAATTCTACTGACCCAGAGAATGAAGGTAACAGGTCATTTTTACCGCAAGGGAACGTTGTAAAAACAAAACCCTTAAAACTATTTAGAATTGCATTTTTTTCTATTCCACCCCATTTGGATTTTTTTTTCCAGCTTCCCACATTGTACATTGTATGCAATATTAAATGGTGCTATTAGAAAGTACAACCTGTCCTGCAAAAACAAGCCCTTGTTTGGCTATGGGAATGTAAGAATAAAAAAATAATAATTACGGCTCTGGGAAGGCAGGGAGTAAAAGGCAAAAATGAAAAATTGCAAGGTTTTGAAGGGGTTAAATCCGCAGCATATCAATTTGTTCAGCAGATTTCACCTTTTGCAATGCAGAGTGTGAAATTTGTGGCAGATCTTCAGCAAATGCAGATTTCCGGAGAATTTTACGTCCTTTGTGGATGTACACTTTAAAAGTAATTTATGCTTTTCAGTCTCAGAAGCTCCCAGAGCTACACACTGTATCTTATAGGATCAACTCATTGCTGGTTCTTGCCACATATCACCTCATTTTCTATAGAAAATTAAAGAAAAGATGGATGAAGAGATAAGAGTCCATATTGAGATTGAAAATTTCCTAAGGCAGCATCAACAGGTGAGCAAACCTTTTGTCACTCAATGGTGAGATTACTGAAATAAGTGGATTTTCTGTAAAGATTCTAGTGGGATTTCATGCTGGAGGTCTGACCATTGGAACCTCCACCGATCAGCTGAAGAGGCTGGGTCACCTATATTTATTGGGACTGAGCTGCCGTGACCTGTGGTACCAGGTAAGGCTAAAAGTGTAAAGGCTGCTTCACACGAGCGAGTCCATTGCGGGAATCGCGCTCCGTGTGTAAGCGGGATCCTCTGCTCTGGACTTGCAGGAGCGCACAGCATTATACTGATTTATAATGCTGTGGGTCTCTGCTTGGCCTTTTTTCCACAGAATCCTAGTGACATAAAGCTGTCAGTATGATTCTGTAGAAATAAGGTCAAGCAGAGACACACAGCATTATAAATCATGATAATACCGTGCGCTCCTGCAAGTCCAGAGCGGAGGATCCCGCTTACACACGGAGCGCGATTCCCGCAATGGACTCGCTCGCGTGAAACAGCCCTAAGGGCTCTTTCACACGAGTGAGTTTTCCGTCTGGATGCAATGCATGTAGTGAACACATAATTCGGACTGAATCCTGACCCATTCATTTTAATGGTGTGTTCACATGAGCGTTGTTTTTCACACATCATCTCTGCGTTCAGGAGAGATCACA
This sequence comes from Bufo bufo, assembly GCF_905171765.1. Classification (NCBI taxonomy): domain Eukaryota; kingdom Metazoa; phylum Chordata; class Amphibia; order Anura; family Bufonidae; genus Bufo; species Bufo bufo. The sequence goes on from NC_053392.1 coordinate 250,316,726, forward strand.
GCATGTTCTATATTGTACGTTTTTCATGCAGCTCTGGCTCCATACAAATGAATGGGGCTTGGGTGAAAAACGGAAGGCATCCAGATGCAATGTGTGTTTCACTGATGGTTGCTAGGAGATGTAGATTGTTATTCCTCAGTTTATTTTTTTTCCCACACGTGAAAAAAAAAACAGGCAATCCAGATGGAAAAAACACAAACATTGAACACAATTGCAGAAAAAATTGCATTCAAAACCGTCAATTTTTTCCTGAACAGATCCTGACACAATCCATATCGCTCATGTGAAAGTGGCCTAAGTATGGTACTGTGCCTGGGATACACAATCAAGGGGACATGGCACTTCACATTGTCTCTTCCATAAGCTGATCAGAGTAGGTGCCAAGAGTCAGAACCCCACTAGGGATGAGCAAATCGATTCAAACTAATCTATACATCTTATTAGCAAGAGTTCTTCATCTGTGAGGGCCTGTCCCCACAGGTGAAGAAGCATCCACCTGCCTTTTGATTGACCAGGCCAAACATCTACCTTGGGTCTGACAATCTGTTCCATTTTGCCGTATAGCGACACCGAAGCTCAAATTCCGCTTCAGGAGCGGCAAATGCGCATGAGCCGTTACACTTCCAGGTAGCAGCGCAAGCTGAGTCGCTGCTTCTGATTCAGAGCCTACGCTGTCCAGATTGTCAGAGCTGGGCTAGATGTTTGGCTCTGTCGATCAACTGGCAAGTGGACACGTCTCCTGTGGGGACAGCCCCTCACAGGTGAAGAACTCTTGCTAATGAGAAGAATCGATTCGCTCATCCCTAAACCTAATAAAATATTGATGGACTATCCTGATAAAGGTACTTTACAGTATAGGTCTGAGGAATATATATATATATATATATATATATATTTCTTTTACATAGGCCAAATGCGCAGAGTGAACATAAGTTACCTCTATTGTTGACATTTGTATTTTCAGGAGCTGGAAGAGAAGTTGGAATACTGGATGGAGAAGTATGACAAAGACACAGAAGAGAAGCAGGCTGAACTGAACTCTCTGAAGACTTCTAGAACTAGCGACCTTTCATTGCTCAGTGATCTAGCTAAGCAAGTAAGGCCAACATTGATAATCATGCACATAGGAGATATATTTAACCCCTTAGGGACACAGCCTTATTTCACCTTAAGGACCAGGCCATTTTTTGCAAATCTGACCAGTGTCACTTTAAGTGGTGATAACTTTAAAACGCTTTGACTTATCCAGGCCATTCTGAGATTGTTTTTCCGTCACATATTGTACTTCATGACACTGGTAAAATGAAGTAAAAAAAATAATCATTTTTATTTATAAAAGAATACCAAATTTACCAAAAATTTGTAAAATATTGCAAATTTCCAAGTTTCAATTTCTCTACTTCTATAATACATAGTGATACCTACAAAAATAGTTATTACTTTACATTCCCCATATGTCTACTTCATGTTTGGATCAATTTGGGAATGATATTTTATTTTTGGGGGATGTTACAAGGCTTAGAAGTTTAGAAGCAAATCTTGAAATTTTTCAGAAATTTTCAAAAACCCACTTTTTAGGGACCAGTTCAGGTCTGAAGTCAATTTGTGAGGCTTCCATAATAGAAACCACCCAAAAATGACCCCATTCTAGAAACTACACCCCTCAAGGTATTCAAAACTGATTTTACAAACGTCGTTAACCCTTTAGGTGTTCCACAAGAGTTAATGGCAAATGGTGATAAAATTTCAGAATTTAGATTTTTGGGCAAATTTTCCATTTTTTTTCCAGTTACAAAGCAAGGGTTAACAGCCAAACAAAACTCAATATTTATGGCTCCGATTCTGTAGTTTAAAGAAACACCCCATATGTGGTCATAAACAACTGTACGGGCACACGGCAGGGCGCAGAAGGAAAGGAATGCCATACGGTTTTGGAAGGCAGATTTTGCAGACCGTTTTGTTTGACACCATGTCCCATTTGAAGCCCCCCTGATGCACCCCTAGAGTAGAAACTCCAAAAAAGTGACCCCATTTTAGAAACTACGGGATAGGGTGGCAGTATTGTTGGTACTAGTTTAGGGTACATATGATTTTTGGTTGCTCTATATTTCACTTTTTGTGAGGCAAGGTAACAAGAAATAGCTGTTTTGGCACCGTTTTTATTTTTTGTTATTTACAACATTCATCTGACAGGTTAGATCATGTGATATTTTTATAGACCAGGTTGTCACGGATGCGAAGATACCTAATATGTATACTATTTTTTTATTTATGTAAGTTTTACACAATGATTTCATTTTTGAAACAAAATAAATCATGTTTTAGTGTCTCCATAGTCTGAGAGCCATAGTTTTTTCAGTTTTTGGGCAAATATCTTGGGTAGGGTATGATTTTTGCGGGATGAGATGACGGTTTGATTGGCACTATTTTGGGGTGCGTATGACTTTTTGATCGCTTGCTATTACACTTTTTGTGATGTAAGGTGACATGTATTGGCTTTTTTACACTGTTTATTTTTGTTTATTTTTACGGTATTCACCTGAGGGGTTAGATCATGTAATATTGTTATAGAGCAGGTTATTACGGACGCGGCGATACCTAATATGTATACTTTTTTTTTTATTTATGTAAGTTTTACACAATGATTTCATTTTTGAAACAAAAACAAAAAAAATCATGTTTTAGTGTCTCCATATTCTGAGAGCCATAGTTTTTTCAGTTTTTGGGCGATTATCTTAGGTAGGGTCTCATTTTTTGCAGGATGAGGTGACTGTTTGATTGGTACTATTTTGGGGTACATACGACTTTTTTGATCACTTTTATTACCTTTTTTGGGAAGTAAGGTGGGCAAAATTTCAATTTCATCATAGTTTTTTTTTATTTTTTTTTATGGCGTTCACCATTCGGGTAAAGTAACATGACCGTTTTATAGATCAGGTCGTTACGGACACGGTGATATCAAACATGTGTAGGGAATTTAATTTTTTTCATTTTTAATCAGTGATAAATGGGTTTTTTGATTTTTACTTTTTTTTGACCCAGACCCACTTGGTTCTTGAAGATCCACTGGGTCTGATGTCTGTATAATACAGTACACTATATAGTGTACTGTACTGTATTTTCACTTTACAAAGTCTGATTAGACTTCTGCCTTTAGCAGAAGTCTAATCAGCACCATGGACAGCCGGACACCTGTGAAGGCGTCCGATTGCCATGGTACCCATCACTCGCTGCCACAGCAAAGCAGTGGGTGATGGGGAGGGAGGGGGGCCCCCTCCCTCTCCCATCGGGGGCTGAAAAGGCACAGGAGCCCCCGATGGGAGAGGGAGGGAGCTCCCTCCCTCTTAACCTTTTCCATACAGCGGTCCCTTCGGACCGCGGCATGGAAGGGGTTAAACGCATGGCATCTGTGCCAGCACAGGTGTCATGTGTTTCGAGCAGAGTGTCAGCAATGTGCTGACACTCTGCAAACCGCTCGGCCATCCTGAGAGAGGGGGCGGGCGATCGCATGCCTGGCCGCCCGCCCCCCTAAGCACCGCCCGCCCTGCCGCACTCCCCACACCCCCCCCCCGCTGTGCCCGCCGGCAGATAACGAAGAGGGCAGCGCGCGCGGGGGGGGTTAAACATTAAAATTAAGCTTATTTGAAGTTTCTGATCCCCGCGATCAGAAACTTTCGAAACCGCAGGTCTGAATTGACCTGCGGTTTACTGCGATCGCCGACATGGGGGGGGGGGGGGGTCCCCGGCGCATCTAGCCAAGGTGCCTACTCGGGTGATCGGAACCATACATGACGTACCGGTACGTCATGTGTCCTGAAGAGGTTAAAGTGTCCTTCAGTATGGTTTTCTAATATGGAAACAGTGGGACAATCAAATGCCTGCAAACTGCTCAAAAGGTTTATCTCCCTGTCAAATGTCCATATTAAGGCTCCTTTACTTGGACAGAGACAATCAGGAATTAACATTCCCGATAACTGCCTGATTGTTAGCAGAGATGAGAGCTGCTTTTACATGCAGTAATCATCTCCACTGTATGGGAACAAGCGATCTGTACTGCGATCACTCATCCCCACACGATTCCTTGTTTCTGTTCAGCAGATTCCTGTCCACACAGGATGATCTGCTGCCCAGAGACAATCACTTCGGGTGCTGTATCAACTATGATTTCAACCTTTCGCTCATTGATCCAGTCGTCAGTGCCACCTTTACACGTGGCAATTATAGGGAGTGAACGTTTGTATGAATGTTCGTTCCTGACAATCGACCTGTGTAAAGGATCCTTCCTATGGTGCTCCTGTAGCATTAGATTGCTGTTACATTCTTGTTATAGCACTTCCAGATTTTGGTGTTTGGTTTCCCTTTTCAGGGTGTAAATTTGTATAGAAATTCAGGAACTAAAAATGAGGTTTTAGGCAAAATGAAGATGGACCTCACTACTGCACTTGCGTCACACAACCCCTGTTGAAAGTGATATTTCATGGAGTGTCTCATTTGTATACATATCTATAGGTGGATGACATCCATGTTCTCTACCATTTGTACTCTATTCACCACCGACCTCTCATAGAACAGACGACATGCGTGAATGCTAATGTTTATATGTAGTTGGCTCTTCTTATGGTTTGCTGTACTCTGTATGCTGGAATAGATTACTGTGAGGCCTGTACAATTTTACTGCAGTATGAAGAGTATGAGACTGTGATTATAGAAGATCGCTTAGAGAAAGAGAAAGACCAGCAAAAGAAGAAGCAAGAAAAGATGGAACTAGCAAGTGCAATTAAGGTAATCTACAGTATTAGGCCTATTGCACACGACCGTATGGCTTTTTCAGTGTTTTGCGATCCGTTTTAAACGGATCCGTTGTTCCATTTTTTGTTTCCGTTGTGTTTCCGTTTCAGTTCCGTTTTTCCGTTCCGTTTTTCCGTATGGCAAATACAGTATACAGTTATTTCATAGAAAAAATTGGGCTGGGCATAACATTTTCAATAGATGGATCCGCAAAAAACTGAACGGATACGGAACACATACGGATGCACTTCCGTATGCATTCCGTTTTTTTGCGGACCCATAGACTTTAATGGAGCCACGGAACGTGATTTGCGGCCAAATATAGGACATGTTCTATGTTAAAACGGAACGGAAAAACGGAAACGGAATGCATACGGAGTACATTCCGTTTTATTTGCGGACCCATTGAAATCAATGGTTCCGTATACGGACCGTATACGGACCGCAAAAAACGGCCAGTAAACGGGAAAAAAAAACGGCCGTGTGAAAGAGGCCTTAGGTATATTTTAATGGAAAACTCACTAAAGGTAACAAAGAAAAAGGTCTTTAGTGTACAATATAAAATTCTTTTGTAATAGCTTACTTCCATGTTAGTGTTTGATGTTACAAGGCCAAGAACTAAAGATGGCCATACACATTTGACAGAAGTAGGTTGATAGTTAAACAAATGTTCATCTAATTAAAGGGCATCTGTCAGCAGATTTGTACCTATGACACTGGCTGATCTGTTACATGTGCACTTGGCAGCTGAAGGCATTTGTGTTGGTTCCAAGTTCATGTTTGCCCGCATTGCTGAGAAAAATGATGCAAATGAACCTTTAAGAGCAACAGAGGCATTGCCTACAGCTGTGATGGCTAACCTCCGAAACTCCAGCTCTGGTAAAACTACAACTCCCAAGATGCACACTCGCTTGGCCGTTCTCAGAACTCTACAGAAATGAATGAAGCATGATGGAAGTCGTAGTTTCACCACAACTGGAGTACCGGAGGTTAGCCATCATTGGCCTAGAGGCTCTGCTGTCTCTGCAACTGCTGCATCCTCTCCACTTTGATTGACAGGGCCATATAGTGTAATCATCAGACCTGGCCCTGTCAAAGTGCAGAGGGCTCAGCAGCTGCAGAGAGAGGAGCCTCTAGGTGTAATGGCAACGCCCCCATTGCTCCTAGAAGCTAATTTGCATATATTAAAACATCATATTTCTCAGCAATGCAGGCACATATGAACATGGGACCAACACGGATGTCTTCAGCTGCCAAGTGCACATGAAACAGCTCGGTGTGCTTTTATTGTGGGGAAAAAAACCGATTTGATCCATATGCAAATTACCCTGAGATGTGTCCTGTACGTGAGATGAGTCCAGCGTGAAGGAGCCCACCACCGCCCCGCATCCTCAGAATCTCCTCCTTGCTCCCTGACATCAGACAGCCAGAGCGCCGTAATCTCGCGATGTGCGAGCTAGCGCATTCGCAGTGTCCTCATAGTGTTCCTTCCCTGTGCTGGCATCAGCCTCAGGGAAGGAACTGCGCATGCGCTAGCGAGATTATGGCGCTCCGGCTGTCTGACATCAGGGAGCAAGGAGGAGATTCTGAGGATGCTGGGCGGTGCTGGGCTCCTTCACGCTGGACTCGGTGACAGGTTCCCTTTAACAATTGTTTTGCAGATAAAGCTGTACACATTTTAGTCAGTTTTGACCATTAGTCATTCAGACTGTTCTTTTGTGTTCAGTGACACAGGGCAACAGATGAACAATCTATCAGCCGATAAAGAATTCAAACATGGCTGACTTCTTTTCAGCCGATGATCTTTCATGGATCAACTAAAACTATAATTTCTTATTCAATTTCCCACGGCAATCATTTTGGTTGAAATCTGTGTTAATAAACTCTAGATTCGTTTTTATAGGCATCCTTTTAGATATAGATGGCCTATCCTCTACACCCAACACTCACACAATAAACTTTTACTTGTAGCCACCGGCAAAGTAAACAGACGAGTTGGAAGCAGAAGGCTCTGTCCACTATGTAGAGGTCAAACCAGCATACTGCTGTTCAGCTCCCATTCACTTGATAGTTCATCAGTATCTAAAAGCTGGTATACCCTTTTAAGAATGCTGTCTTGTCATGACATTTCCGGTCTTAAAGGGGTTGTCTCACTTCAGCAAATGGCATTTATTATGTAGAGGAAGTTAATACCAGGCACTTACTAATGTATTGTGATTGTCCATATTGCCTCCTTTGCTGGCTGGATTAATTTTTCCATCACATTATACACTGCTCGTTTCCATGGTTACGACCTACAATTAACATATTGCATAACTGTCTTTCTTCAGATACAAGCCTGGTGGAAGGGCACCATGGTACGGAAAAGCCTGGGACCTTATGCAAAAACAAAAAGCAAGAAAGGGAAAGAGACAGGCAAAAAGGGTAAAGCCAAAAAAGGAGGTAAAAAGAAGAAATGAGTTAATCGCAAGGCGCGAAGGACAAAAGGACATTCAACAGATTCACTAATTCTGGAATAAAATAACTTTTTCTTAAGTCTTAAGATTCCTTTGATTTACTGAACCGGACCAAACTGATCAAAAGAAAGGCAAGCATGGTTTATCTTCCTATTGTGATCATTATATACTTTCGTTTTCTTACAGGGGTATTCCCATCTCAATAACTGGATGCCATCCTGTAGAAAAAACTTGCAATAAGGGCTGTTTTATTTATTTTTTTGCGGGTCGGATGGGGACCCATTCACTTCAATGCAGACAGCACACAGTGTGTCCGTTCCGTGACATCCGCAAAAATATAGACCATGTCCTATTTTTGTCCACTGTAAAATGAATAAGTCTTCCAGCACTGTTGTTCGCTGTTAAAATTCACATTTTATTCAAGATCCATTAAAAGTACAGAAACTCGAGTCAGTACAGGTTGATGCGTTGCGATATTAAGTCTTAATCATAACCTGCTCTTAAGCAGTTCAGCCCTCTTTTTAAAGCCAGAGGACTTATTTATTTTACAAAATGTCCTGGTCTGGGAGCTCCGTGCACGCGATACACTGACTGTGGATGAGCTGAGAAATATTTATACTGTACCATATTACAGACAAGGATAGGACTATTATGGGCCGGACGTTCTGTGAAATGGTGAACACACACGGCCGTTATCCATGTTTTGTGGATCCACAATTTCTAGATCGCAAAACAGGCAACGGTCGTATGCATGAGCCCTAAGGCACTTAGCAAACATAACTTTTTCAGAAGTGCCTAGTATTCCTGTTACGTCTCCCCCCTCTTTGTTTACTGCTCGTTGTCAGGGTTAGCAGCCTGTGGCAGTGCTTACGCAATGAGATGATCTCTCCTCAGTCTAGTGGCCAGGAACACAGGAGTGCGCATAATCGGACAAGCACTGTAGATACTGATCCGGCAACTGCCTTAAAAATTGTTCCTTCCTGACAATCGACTGCTTGTCAGTGGAGGAGACCACTGCATTTACATGCAGCGATACCACCGGCCGGCACCCCCATAGAACTGCCTATTGTTGTCCGCAATTGTGGACAATAGGACATGTTCTATTTTATTCCGGAGCCGTGGACCGGAAGATCAGCGGCGCGCTCCGGAAATGCGGATAGCACACTGTGTGCTGTCCGCATCCATTCCGTCCCCATAGAGAATGAATGGATCCGCCCCCGTTCCGCAAAATTGCGGAACGGATGCGGACCACAATTGCGGACGTGTGAATGGACCCTAATGCAATTGCTCGTCCCCGTACAGAATCATTGTTTGCCAGCAACAGAATGCTGTTTAGATGGCACGATCTGCTGCTAACAAACATGGATTTAAGTGTCTGCACAAACAACCTATTACCTGATAACGAGCTTTTCAATATACACAATACACGCTGGATCGATGCGCAGAAAATTTTCATGAACGAACCGAACGTTCCTGATTGCCTGATCATTGAGTGTAGGTGATAGCTACATTTACATGCAGAAGTCATCCCCTTTATATGGGAATGACCTGATTCACTGCTTAATGTTAGCACATGCCCGTTTACACAGCAATTTATTTTATGTGGCATATAAACAATGTGATCACTCAATAATCAAGCATATGAACATTTAATGGGAACGACCACTCTCATACGAATGCTCTTGGCTGATAATTGCTCCGATCCTCAGCCCATGACCTGACCTTTCAAGTAAATTTACTATATACAGTGTGTGTGTATGTATATATATATATATATATATATATATATATATATATATATATATATATATATATATATATATATACACACACACACTGCTCAAAAAAATAAAGGGAACACTTAAACAACACAATGTAACTCCAAGTCAATCACACTTCTGTGAAATCAAACTGTCCACTTAGGAAACAACACTGAGTGACAATCAATTTCACATGCTGTTGTGCAAATGGGATAGACAACAGGTGGAAATTATAGGCAATTAGCAAGACACCCCCAATAAAGGAGTGGTTCTGCAGGTGGTGACCACAGACCACTTCTCAGTTCCTATGCTTCCTGGCTGATGTTTTGGTCACTTTTGAATGCTGGCGGTGCTTTCACTCTAGTGGTAGCATGAGACGGAGTCTACAACCCACACAAGTGGCTCAGGTAGTGCAGCTTATCCAGGATGGCACATCAATGCGAGCTGTGGCAAGAAGGTTTGCTGTGTCTGTCAGCGTAGTGTCCAGAGCACGGAGGTGCTACCAGGAGACAGGCCAGTATATCAGCAGACGTGGAGGAGGCTGTAGGAGGGCAACAACCCAGCAGCAGGACCGCTACCTCCACCTTTGTGCAAGGAGGAACAGGAGGAGGACTGCCAGAGCCCTGCAAAATGACCTCCAGCAGGCCACAAATGTGCATGTGTCTGCTCAAACGGTCAGAAACAGACTCCATGAGGGTGATATGAGGGCCCGACGTCCACAGGTGGGGGTTGTGCTTACAGCCCAACACCGTGCAGGATGTTTGGCATTTGCCAGAGAACACCAAGATTGGCAAATTCGCCACTGGCGCCCTGTGCTCTTCACAGATGAAAGCAGGTTCACACTGAGCACATGTGACAGAGTCTGGAGACGCCGTAGAGAACGTTCTGCTGCCTGCAACATCCTCCAGCATGACCGGTTTGGCATTGGGTTGGTAATGGTGTGGGGTGGCATTTCTTTGGAGGGCCGCACAGCCCTCCATGTGCTCGCCAGAGGTAGCCTGACTGCCATTAGGTACCGAGATGAGATCCTCAGACCCCTTGTGAGACCATATGCTGGTGCGGTTGGCCCTGGGTTCCTCCTAATGCAAGACAATGCTAGACCTCATGTGGCTGGAGTGTGTCAGCAGTTCCTGCAAGACGAAGGCATTGATGCTATGGACTGGCCCGCCCGTTCCCCAGACCTGAATCCAATTGAGCACATCTGGGACATCATGTCTCGCTCTATCCACCAACGTCATGTTGCACCACAGACTGTCCAGGAGTTGGCAGATGCTTTAGTCCAGGTCTGGGAGAAGATCCCTCAGGAGACTGTCCGCCACCTCATCAGGAGCATGCACAGGCGTTTTACAGGTCATACAGGCACGTGGAGGCCACACACACTACTGAGCCTCATTTTGACTTGTTTTAAGGACATTACATCAAAGTTGGATCAGCCTGTAGTGTGTTTTTCCACTTTAATTTTGAGTGTGACTCCAAATTTCAGACCTCCATGGGTTGAAAAATTTGATTTCCATTTTTTTATTTTTGTGTGATTTTGTTGTCAGCACATTCAACTATGTAAAGAACAAAGTATTTCAGAAGAATATTTAATTTAGGGCTCTTTCACACCTGCGTTCTTTTCTTCAGGCATAGAGTTCCGTCGTCGGGGCTCTATGCCGGAAGAATCCTGATCAGTTTTATCCTAATGCATTCTGAATGGAGAGAAATCCGTTCAGGATGCATCAGGATGTCTTCAGTTCCGGAACGGAACGTTTTTTGGCCGGAGAAAATACCGCAGCATGCTGCGCTTTTTGCTCCGGCCAAAAATCCTGAAGACTTGCCGCAAGGCCGGATCCGGAATTAATGCCCATTGAAAGGCATTGATCCGCATCCGGCCTTAAGCTAAACGTCGTTTCGGCGCATTGCCGGACACGACATTTAGCTTTTTCAGAGTGGTTACCATGGCTGCCGGGACGCTAAAGTCCTGGCAGCCATGGTAAAGTGTAGCGGGGGAGCAGTATACTTACCGTCCGTGCGGCTCCCCGGGCGCTCCAGAGTGACGTCAGGGCGCCCCAAGCGCATGGATCACGTGATCGCATGGATCACGTCATCCATGCGCATGGGGCGCTCTGACGTCATTCTGGAGCGCCCCGGGAGCCGCACGGACTGTAAGTATACCGCTCCCCCGCTCCTACTATGGCAACCAGGACTTTAATAGCGTCCTGGCTGCCATAGTAACACTGAACGCATTTTGAAGACGGATCCGTCTTCAAATGCTTTCAGTACAATTGCGTTTTTCCGGATCCGGCGGGCACCTCCGGCAACGGTTTCGGTCCGCTTACTGGGACCATTCTCAAGCAATACAGCATTGTGGGAACTGTGAGCATTTTATGCAGTCAGTCAATTAACATACACAAGTGACAATCGATAAAATATACAAAATACAAAAGGTATAGTAAATATCAAAAGAATACAATTGTGACAGGCCCGGAAGGTAGTTAAGATCAAAGCCGTAATCGGCATACATGAGGCTTCCAGGTATACATATTAGTCATAAATACAGTAAAAATACAGAAGTGACAATTAATAGTGAATCATTATCACCTGTGAATATGTGAAGTTAACAGGACCGAACATGGAGTTGGGCGTGCTCGATGGTGGGAGAATGAACTGTAGCGTGATGCGCCGCATGGAAGTGGCGTCCCGGAACTGCTACTGCGCATGTCCGTGACGTCACTGTAAGTCAAACACATGATCACCCAGTGAAACGTCACGTGACACGGCAGCATAACATATCAATGCCGTAGGTAGAGGTAAAAACCAACATCAAAACAAGAAATTCTGTGGCAGTACACGGATAGAACACCCAGGGTATGTGGTCGGGCGACATGCCATCTTGCGATGCGCTGTCGTCCGGCGTCAACGGGCACAGAAAAGGGGGAAGGTGAAACAGCGGCAGCCATCACCCTCCCACCATGCTCGTCACAGTTAACCCCTTATCGGGTGGGAATCCTGCACAGTAACTTTCTAAGTATACAAGTAGCAGTAGTAAATATAGCAATAATAAACAGTATAATAAGCAGTAATCCAGGGATAAGCCGCACATGTTTAAAGTAAGCATCACGCCTCCCGCTGAGCTAAGCCCATCCAGCAATAGGTCCTGAAAAGTGAAACAATAAAAGAAATATATTATCCAAATATATTCATTAAAAACAAGAAAACAGTTTTTTCAACACTTAAGTCGACAAGGACAAAGCCAAAGGGAATCATATGAAAAGCCATGGCCTGTATTCTACATTCAAGCCCATCGGACGAATGGATTGTAGCTTAAAAATCCATTCGGACTCACGTTTTTTGAGCATTTTAATACGGTCACCACCAGTCCGCGGTAACGGAACATGATCCAGGATCATGAACTTGAGATCTCCTTCAACATGATCCATGGCCGCGAAGTGGTGTGAGACAGGCAGGTCTTTACGTTTTTTCCGTATGGAAAATCAATGTTGATTGAACCGGGACTTGAAATCACATGTGGTTTCACCCACGTATAATAATTTACAGGGGCACCATAAAACATAAATCACAAAACAAGAGTCGCAAGTCAAATAAAATCTAAGGGGGTAAGAGATCCCAGTTTGTGGGTGGATAAATTCCCGTCCCTTCACCATGTATTTACAGTTTACACAGTGAAGGCACGGGTAACTACCAGTTTTTTTAGGGGCCAAAAGTAGTTGGCGTGTACTTTTTTGTGAGCCTATATCATTTTTGACTAATCTGTCTTTTATGTTACGAGCTCTCTTGTAAGAAGTGAGTGGTCTATTGCAGAATTCAGGAATGTTTTTATGCTCAGTTTTGAGAATTGACCAGTGTTTGTTAATTATTTTATTGACGTGTGAACTTGCTTCACAGAAGGTAGAAACAAAGGGTATTCTTTGAGAATACTCACGTTGAGTACCTTGAAGCAATTCACTTCTCTCTTTTAGATTACTCCGTTTGCGTTGTTGCCGCAGTATAGGAGCTGGGTATTGTCTCTGTCTAAAGCTTTGTGTCATGGTCTCAAGAGTGGCATCGAGCACAGAGGTATCACTGACTATACGTTTAGCCCTGATGAACTGGCTGTAAGGTAATGACCGCACCATCATCCGAGGATGAGCGCTGTCAAACCTCAAGATGGTATTGCGGTCAGTGGGTTTAGTGTAAACCTCTGTGCTCAATGTCCCACTGGTACTGCGTACGTTCACATCCAAAAAATGTAGCATATTGGTTGAAAATTCCAAGGTGAATTGTATGTCTGGAATCAGGCTGTTTAAATAATTGTGGAACAGATGTAACTCAGAGGCAGTACCCGTCCAAATAACAAAAATATTGTCTATGTATCTCCACCACCTCAGCACATGGCTGAAGTGGTGGGACACATAGACATGCTGTTCCTCCAAATGGGAGACGACCATGTTGGCGTAAGTGGGGGCCACATTCGTCCCCATGGCCGTCCCTCTGATTTGCATATAATAGTCATCCCCAAAAAGGAAGTAGTTATTATATAAAATCATGCGCAATAGAGCCAGAAAAAAGTACGTGCCTCAATGGTGTAATCAGATTTAGCTAAGGCGGATTCCACAGTTGCCAACCCTATATCATGCTGTATAGAAGTATACAGACTGACGATGTCGAAGGAGGCCAGTATGGCGTCCTCCGGCATCGTCACGTCTGCTAACTTAGACAAGAAGTCAGTGGTGTCACTCAAATAGGATTTCGAGTTGACCACATAAGTCTGCAAGATCTTATCTAAAAAGATGGAGGCGTTACTGAGTAAAGCGCCACGGCCAGAAACGATAGGTCGGCCGGGCGGACACTGTAAATTTTTGTGGATTTTTGGCAACAAATAAAATAAAGGGGTGACAGGGTGTTCAATCAGTAAAAACTCACTTAGTTGCTCATCAATGAGACCGATTTGTGCATAGGTGTTAACAAGTGACTTGAATTCACGTTGTATGTCAAATCTGGGATCCCTTTGGAGTTTTACATAAACTGCAGAGTCAGATAATTGGCGGACTGCCTCTGTCAAATACATAGCAGTATCCATGACCACTACCGCACCACCCTTGTCAGCAGACTTTGATGGTGAGGGAGTGGTCATGGATTAACTGTTCAAGTGCCTCTAATTCCTGTTTGGAAATGTTGGGGTGCTGGATGTGATTCAAGAGTCCAGAGTGTTTGAGCTCCTGTATGTCACCCAGCACCGCGTCTGAAAACACGCCAAACGCCTTGGAAGATATTTGGGGGGAAAAATCCCTCTTGACCCTCAGTCCCCAATCAGATAAACGTAATTCATGCATGGGTAAAGTGGTAGCACTATGTACATCCTGAAAATGGATTTTTAGTTTAATTAATCTAAAGAAATACAATAAATCGGCTTCCAACTCATACCAATTAATACCACTCGCAGGACAAAAACTCAGACCCTTTTCAAGTAGCTGCTTTTGTACCGGTGTCAATATGTGAGAAGATATATTTACCACCGTCAGGCATTGGTCTTTCTCAGCATCTTTTGACTCCTTGTTTTTACGGTATCGATTTCTGTTTCGACCGCCCCTTCTAGTGGCTTTTTTCCGTGTGCAGGCAGAGGCCCTAAAAAAGTGGCTGAATTGCCAGTGTTGGAATCATCCCGCTTTTTGTTTTTTTTCTGACTCTGATTTGGATTTGTTCGGTTGCTTTCGTTCCAATTATAGACATGGCCCGTAGTATAGTCCATTGTATCCCATTGCCATTTTCCTCGCTTGGTTTCTTGAATATCACTCTTAAGCTTATTCAGATGGGGTTGAAACTTGTTATAGTAATCATCAAAGTCCTGTGGGGACAAGATGGCCTTTAATGCGGCCTCATCTTCGGTCTTGTTGGCTGCTGTAGAGAATAAATCTTGAGACCATGACACAAAGCTTTAGACAGAGACAATACCCAGCTCCTATACTGCGGCAACAACGCAAATGGAGTAATCTAAAAGAGAGAAGTGAATTGCTTGAAGGTACTCAACATGAGTATTCTCAAAGAATACCCTTTGTTTCTACCTTCTGTGAAGCAAGTTCACACGTCAATAAAATAATTAACAAACACTGGTCAATTCTCAAAACTGAGCATAAAAACATTCCTGAATTCTGCAATAGACCACTCACTTCTTACAAGAGAGCTCGTAACATAAAAGACAGATTAGTCAAAAATGATATAGGCTCACAAAAAAGTACACGCCAACTACTTTTGGCCCCTAAAAAAACTGGTAGTTACCCGTGCCTTCACTGTGTAAACTGTAAATACATGGTGAAGGGACGGGAATTTATCCACCCACAAACTGGGATCTCTTACCCCTAGATTTTATTTGACTTGCGACTCTTGTTTTGTGATTTATGTTTTATGGTGCCCCTGTAAATTATTATACGTGGGTGAAACCACATGTGATTTCAAGTCCCGGTTCAATCAACATCGATTTTCCATACGGAAAAAACGTAAAGACCTGCCTGTCTCACACCACTTCGCGGCCATGGATCATGTTGAAGGAGATCTCAAGTTCATGATCCTGGATCATGTTCCGTTACCGCGGACTGGTGGTGACCGTATTAAAATGCTCAAAAAACGTGAGTCCGAATGGATTTTTAAGCTACAATCCATTCGTCCGATGGGCTTGAATGTATAATACAGGCCATGGCTTTTCATATGATTCCCTTTGGCTTTGTCCTTGTCGACTTAAGTGTTGAAAAAACTGTTTTCTTGTTTTTAATGAATATATTTGGATAATATATTTCTTTTATTGTTTCACTTTTCAGGACCTATTGCTGGATGGGCTTAGCTCAGCGGGAGGCGTGATGCTTACTTTAAACATGTGCGGCTTATCCCTGGATTACTGCTTATTATACTGTTTATTATTGCTATATTTACTACTGCTACTTGTATACTTAGAAAGTTACTGTGCAGGATTCCCACCCGATAAGGGGTTAACTGTGACGAGCATGGTGGGAGGGTGATGGCTGCCGCTGTTTCACCTTCCTCCTTTTCTGTGCCCGTTGACGCCGGACGACAGCGCATCGCAAGATGGCATGTCGCCCGACCACATACCCTGGGTGTTCTATCCGTGTACTGCCACAGAATTTCTTGTTTTGATGTTGGTTTTTACCTCTACCTACGGCATTGATATGTTATGCTGCCGTGTCACGTGACGTTTCACTGGGTGATCATGTGTTTGACTTACAGTGACGTCACGGACATGCGCAGTAGCAGTTCCGGGACGCCACTTCCATGCGGCGCATCACGCTACAGTTCATCCTCCCATCATCGAGCACGCCCAACTTCATGTTCGGTCCTGTTAACTTCACATATTCACAGGTGATAATGATTCACTATTAATTGTCACTTCTGTATTTTTACTGTATTTATGACTAATATGTATACCTGGAAGCCTCATGTATGCCGATTACGGCTTTGATCTTAACTACCTTCCGGGCCTGTCACAATTGTATTCTTTTGATATTTACTATACCTTTTGTATTTTGTATATTTTATCGATTGTCACTTGTGTATGTTAATTGACTATGACTGCATAAAATGCTCACAGTTCCCACAATGCTGTATTGCTTGAGAATGGTCCCAGTAAGCGGACCGAAACGTCGCACAGGTGAATAAAGGGTCCCACTTTCTTCACCAAACGGATGTGCTGCGGTGTCTTTCTTTATTCTATATATATATATATATAAATAATGTTTTTTAAAGACTTTTATAACTACAATGAACAGAAATGTAACAAAACCGGAGGCAGCATATTTGAAAAGGTACATTTTATTCAGTTTACCACATATATCACACATTATCAGATAAAGAACAGCAACAGTAGACAATGGAGGAGAAACTACTAGATGTACAGACAAATATATACTTTTAACGATCTTAAAAATATGGAATGTATTTACAGAAATTAACAACTATGAAACCTTGTGAACCGTGTCGAGTTTACAAAGTGTGAATTCCCCGTCCTACCTTGTCCATCTGTACATTTTATATACCACACCCTAATACAAATATCAGTGGAAAGCCTGGTGAGTGGGTCAGAGCTTTTCTGATCAGTTCTGAGCCATGTAGATGACAAACAGAACCACCCACAGATCTGTATCTGTCTGCATACCTGCAGTTTTAACAGCTAGGATAGCAATCAGGTGTCAGTCAGCAAATGAGTACAACAGGGTTTTCCAGGATTAGAAGAGCGGGTCTGCTTTTATGACCGGTATAGCAGTTCCTCTCAAATCAAGTGAATAGGGCTGAGCTACAATACTAGCACGCAGCAAAAAGACATCCGTTTTTTTCTAATCCTATACTACCCCTTTAAGTACACTTCTAAATTATTCAAGGTAACATGGACATACTGGTCTTTGCAGAAGTCTTACAATAAACTTGTACATCTTACCAGCTAGTTGACACGTGTGACACTGAGGTCAAGAAAGAGGAACTAAACTCTGCCTGAAGTCTATCCTTATTCTTTTATATCCTGCCAAAAAATGGAAGTCTATTTGCATAAAACTTAGTTTTAATACTGTACGGAGCAGGAGCTCCGTACAATATTAGAATGTATTAGCTCCGATGAGACAAAGTTATTGCTTTGCGTAGTCTCGCGGGACTTCGCACAATAACTTCATAAATTAATTTGTAATAAAAAATAAAAAAAACATTTCCCGAACTCTGGTTCGGTTCCAAGGTTCCACTTGGAACCAAACCCCAGTTCAGGAACTGTTTTTTTACAGTAAAAATGTATAACTTCAGGCTCATCGGAGCAAATACATTCTTATACAGTATTAGAAAGAAGTTTTATGCAAATCGACTTCGGATGAATAGTTGTCAGTATGTAAATCCTGAAGAACCCCTTTAGGCCTCTTTCACACGAGCGAGTTTTCTACACGGGTGCAATGTGTGACGTGAACGCATAGCACCCGCACTGAATCCGGACTCATTCATTTCAATGGGTCTGCGTACATGAGCGTTTTTTTTTTCACGCATCAGTTCTGCGTTGAGTGAAAAAACGCAGCATGTTCTATATTCTGCGTTTTTCACACAGCCCTGGTCCCATAGAAGTGAATGGGGCTTCAGTGAAGAACGCATTGCATCTGGAAGCAAGTGTGGATGCAATGCGTTTATAACTGATGGTTGCTAGGAGATGTTGTTTGTAAACCTTTCGTTTTTTATCACGCGCGTGAAAAACGCATCAAAATGCATTGCACTCGTGCGGAAAAAAAACTGAACGCAATTGCAGACAAAACTGACTGAACGTGCCTGCAAAATGGTGCGGGTTTCACTGAACGTACTCTGAACACATCCGGAGCCAATGCGTCACGCTCGTGTGAAAGGGGCCTTAGAGAGCTTTAGCAAAAGAAATGTTATGGCTAAACCACAGGAATTCAGATCATCAATTTTATTTGGTCCCATTCAATATGTGCACAAAAAATACATTACATTTTTATTACATTTGTAAGAAAAGGTTCAGTAAAACTTGTAATTTATCCATTTCCATCTGCAGCCCTGTGTAGTGTTATCAGTGACGGACAGCTCTCTCTCTCTATATACACACAATGCTGTCAGTCACCGATAACACCTTCCTTCTGTACCGATAGGTATTCACAGGGCTGCAGATATAAATTAATAAAATTACAAGTTTTACTGAACCTTTTCCTACAAAACTATATCAATCTGCTCAGCTCCTCCTGCTCTGTAACATGGTGCTGTCAGATTGCATTGCATTTTTTGGTGACAGATCCTCTTTAAAGGGTTTGTTTAGTTTAGACAACTCACTTTCAAATACCCAAATAGGGCATTCTGGTTTAATAGCAGAGGTCTTCTACTCTGGACCCCCATCTATTAGCCAGAGGGAGAGTGGCTACAAAGAGCTCTGAAGGACCCTGCAATACATGGAAAGTCCATTTAGTTAGGACAAGTCAGAGTCCAATGACAAGAGTGGAGCAGTATATATATATATATATATATATATATATATATAAAAATAAAAACATAGAACCCCTGTAATTTTGTGTTGGATCTCGTTCACATTTCCGTGTCCGTTTAACATCTGTGGAAAATTTGTCTGTTTCACCCAATGATATATCAGTAAAGACTGTGTCCGTTTTTGTCATCCGTACTTCCCTGACACTGCTCACCTGAAAATTTATTTCCAGAGCATCTCCTACCAATGTTCTGTGAAAAACCACTGTCACAACACGGATACCATCCATGTTCTGTCAGTGGTTTTTCACAGACCCATAGACTTCAATGGGCATGTTTGGTCCGGAACACGAACCAAAATAGTGCATGTCCACTGATGTGCTAATAGATGTGATTCACTGAATACAACAGTATTTCCGGTCTGCATCTGATCTTTTGCAGACTACACGTGGACACATTCATTTCAATGGGGCAACAAAAATGTGGACTGCACACAGATGTCACCCGTGTGCTGCGCGCAATCATGCCGCAAATTATTGAAGACGCCCAATTCTTACCAAGAATAGGCATTTTTACAATGGGGCCCACAAAGTGCGGGATACACATGGACGACACCAATCTGAAAGTACCAGCATCTACAAATTAACCTATAAAACCTGTGGGGTTGAAACAACCGTGGAGAGTGGGTGTATTAATCCGGTATTTGCTAAAAGATCAATGTATAGAGTGGGCACCCACAAATCATTGCAGCAAGTAGGGAAATTCAGGATTGCCATAAATCACAGAATCCACAACAAACAGCCTTTAACGCTACAAAGTGTGGATTATTTTATGTTTTTTTAAAACATTTTACAATGGAAGTCAATTTGACAATTTCACAAAAATATATTACATCAACAAATTTCCAATAAAAGTAATCTCTTTTGCGGTTATATCTAATAGACCGACATATTAGCAAATTAATATAGTGAAATCTGCAGATAGAGTGTCTGTATTTGAAATTATTTACAAGGCCGGGAACTACTTGTAGGGCAATAAATGTAGTCCGATGAAAGATGTGGAGCACAGATGTGATAAGCATGAAAAAAAAAAAAAAAAAATGTACAAAAACACCTTTCTATGGAAAAGCTAAGGTAACTAAAGACATTCAGTCTTTGGAAGTGACCGTCAATTATACAACAATTTTACTACATGAAGAATGGATAGCAGAATTATGTGCCAACAGTTTTCATGGACGTATTCTGTAATAACCGGCTAGGGTAGGATACTGGTTGATATACAAAGTCAAACTGCAAATATAAGAACACCAAATGTATCAGCAAAGGGAATCTTCTAGTGAAAACCATAAGGCCAAATTCAGTGACAGTACGGAAAATGTTCCCCTGGAGATAAATCAAATTAGACCTCCAAATGCATGGAACCAGCCTACCCTGTAATGTGTAATGGGGTGTACAGGTCTCTGCAATAGAAGATGTCAGGGGAAAAAGGGTTGGGCATGTTACATTTCAACATGCTCAATCCTTTGGTCCTCATTCCTCTTTGCCTACTGAGAACACATACACACTCTGCCAAACAGAGGAAGGGGTGGGCTGACGCCTATCTATATTGTATGGACAGTGTAACCATTTAAACCTCTTCAACTACTCAGCATCATAGTATCATACAGTACAAGCAAATTACATTTAGCATGGGAAGAGATAACTAGATAACCTCAAGTTTACAGACATAGGTCTAAAAAATGGATTACAAAATTAACCGGGACAGCAGACCCCTTTACAGCTGTAAAAACAGAAGGCATAAAAAAAAAATATATAAAAAATCCAAGCCGTCTACATGTTTTCAAGCTCACAGCATGCTGCACATTCGAAACATAGAGGCAACAGGTATTTTAATTTGTCTCCGTAACCGCTTCAGCCCCGGGCGATTTTCTGTTTTCGTTTTTCACTCACTGACTTCCCAGGGCCATAACTTTTTTTTTTCTGTTCACAAAGCTATATGAGGGTTTAATTTTTTCAGGACTAGTTGCATTTTCTAATGGCACCGGTTAATATATTTAATATTGCATGTAGTGGGAAGCTGGAAAAAAATTAAAATGGGTTGGAACTGAAAAAAAGAATGCAATTCTACCATAGTTGTATGGGTTTTGTTTTTACGGCATTCCCCATGTGGTAAAAATTATTTTTTTCAGAGTTTTTATTTTTTTCAGTATTAAAACACAAGAAAAACTATATAAATGTGATGATATTGTAATTATACTGACCTGGGGAATCAAGGGAATAGGTCATATTCCCTTGATTCCCCAGGTCAGTATAATTACAATATCATCACATTTATATCGTTTTTCTTGTGTTTAAATACTGACAAAAATAAAAACTCTGAAAAAAATAATTTTTACTTTGCATCGCCATATTCTGACCCCCATAAGTTTAACTTTTTTATAGTTCTATGAAGCTATGTGAGGGCTTCTTTTTTTTATGGGTGATCTGTATTTTTTATTGACACCATTCTGGAGTGTGTATGACTCTTTGGGATTTGCCTGTACACATGATCTTTATTTTCTATTGTTTATTTTTTTTTAAATGTTTAACTCCCCCCCCCCCCCCCCACCCCCCCACCCCCCACTTTGTTCAAGTCTTCTAGGGGACTTGAACAAGTGATTGTAGACTGCAGTGAATTATCTCAGCCTATGGGAGTCTCATTATGCTCCACAGGAACTAATTGCCTGCTCCACAGGGGCTATTCACTGTGGTAGCCTTGGATCCTTCAGAAGGAGCGAAACTACCACAGTGAACAAACAGCTACCCAATCGCCCTGTGGAGGGAGCCATCTGGGCCATGGAAAGACACCTCAGATACAATTTACAATGGTATCGGAGAGGTTTCGTGTCCATGACCAACGTTATTGCTGGTTAGGGACATTAGCTCTGGGTGTCTGCTGCATAAAACCGCAGGCATCCGACAGCCCCGTCTAGCCCCGTATATGTATGGCACTGGAGGGAAGGGGTTAATAACGTTATTGGATTTTATCCCTGAGTATTGGAAAGCTTGGGCTGTATACAAATGTTGAATTGCAAATACCCCATAAAATGTACTTTATTTTACTAACCCACTGTGTAAAAGTCTACAGGGGGATATTACTAGAGCTACAAATCCAGAGCATGGCCACATATATTAAGAGAAAAATCTATAGTTCCGTTTTTAGAAGCTCAGTGTTATAAAGGTGATTTAAATGTGGTTAGTGAAGGTTGGACAGTATACCCAGCCAATAACAGATCTTTGTTTAATTCATTTCAATGACCAGATCCCATGCTTTCATGGTTAACTCAGATGTTACATTTACTCTATCTGCCTATCAAGGTTGCACCAGTCTTCTACAAACCTTTTTTTTCTGCCTGTTGTACAACATGTAATACATATTTACAAGATCGCCATGAGACATTTAAGACCAACTACCGGCTAAAACAGTCCCTTTCCTGTAAATTTGTTCACTGCGACCAAAGACTGAAATGATCAAAGCTTAAAAAGATAAAATAAATAAAAACATAAATTAAAAAAAAAAAAAAAAAAAAAAGCACAGGAATTACTCCATTACCTTGACAGTCAAGGAATTCAAATTCCAAGAAGGCCAGGTCAAGGTGTCCATACCAGGAAAGGTTTAGTCACTTTAGGAGTTTATATGCTGTTTTTCATATTCAACTTCTGCAAACCAGGGGAATATTGTGTGCATGGCAGCTTTCATTCAAATCAGTCAGTAATCTTTGCGTGCCAGACCTCCATAGAAGTGCATGTTAGCGCTCTGCTTATTTGCCTTTTATTCCCTGCTTCTTAGCCACAAACACGGGGTGCAGAACGTACTGTATGCATTCGATTGTCAGACTGGTCAGGGAATTTCTCAGGCGCACTTAAGACTTGCTTCCATTGGGATGAACAAGGAAAGTAAAATAAATAACTTGTTCCTCTGCAGGGCTTTAGAACAGCTTTTCCTCTTCGGACACTGGCGTCAGTTGTGAATATTGCACTTCGTATTGTCTTCATAGCCCCTTCATTGGTTAGGCATAATTTTAATCATGTATATTTTAGAAAGTGCTTAAAAAATTGATAATGAATGCAGAACATTGAGTAGGTACTAAAAATGGAACATTCAATTAAAAGCCCTTGGTGAACAAAACTGGAGCATGTGTGTGTAAAATCCCTCCTTACGTGCTTGTTATCCGCAGACCTCTTTAGTGAACCGCAGGCTGCAGATGTGGCACACACAATGAGGAGCCAGTGGATAACATGGCATTCAAACACTGGTGGGGGAAAGCGGTTTTGGTGGTGCAAGATCCAGCAGGGCCTGCACGGTTGCCGCTATTTCAACTAATCCGGTCTCTTCAAGGATGTGTGGAGGCAGACACATACGATCCTGGACATGAATAATAGGAAGGGGGTGTGGGAGGGAGAGGGGAATAAAACAGAAAGGGGAAAAAAACAAAACAAAACAAAAATTATAAAAATAACAATAGGCTCAATACAATGACAAAATCGTGCCAAAATCAGGAGTGTCATTTATCAAACGTCTAAGGGGACTGGATATCAAAAATATCCGGGAGGGACAGTAAGTGTAGTGTATGGAAAGATGAAAGAAAAGAGAAAGCAGGAACTACAGGAAAAAAGACACTTCTATCAGTAGCAAAATTTATTTACAAAATTCAGCAAACAACAAAGTGCAATTCATAGGGATCTCCAGAAGAAACCATGATACATCTGTGTTCTGCATTCCCGCTTGTTTCTAACAGTCTACAATACCATGCCGTATGCTTGTGAAGATGGCTGGGGCTGCACAGCAATTAAAGGGAATCTGTCTCCAGTTTTATAATGTCCTAACTAAGGGCAACATGAACTAGTGACAGGTCTCCTTAGCAAAATGCTGGGTCATTTTCTTTAATTGACTGAGCCATTTTGCTAAAATCTTGTACTAAACAGCTCGAGCGCATGCCGAACGAGTCCCCATATTCATGAGCTCATGGTTCTCCCCGCCCACCTGCTGCTCATTCATATGGGGAAAAACTGTCAGAGGCAGGTGGGCGGGGAGAGCCGTGAGCTCATGAATAATGCTGAGCGAACTTGTTTCAAGTTTGGCGTAGAAGGTTCGGGTTATTTAAGAATTCAGTTCTGGATTCCGCTACTACAGACCATAAGCTATGATGTGTGGTAGCGTAATCCATAACGAAAATCTTAGATAACCCGGACCTTGTACACCGAACTTGAAACACAAGTTCACTCAACAATACTCATGATTATGAGGACTCATTGGCTTGTGCTGGAGCTGTTAGAGCCTAGCAGCATAAAACTGCTGACAGATTCCATTTAAAAGTTGCAATAAAATTCCTATTGCTATGGTTGCAAACTTTGTAACTTGATTAGATGTGACAGTGTAGTCCCAGCCCAAAGCTTCACTTTTTATGCTACCAAGATCTGACAGATTCCTTTGCAGCATTTAGGCCAGACACAGACGAGCTTGTTCAATGCGAGAAACCCGCTGTGTGTGGCAGTGAGAGTTCCTGTTCTGAACTCTGCCCCTCTGACAGGATCGCACAGTATTATAAAGATTTATAAGGCTGTGCTTCCTAAGACCTCCAATCTATTGAATTACACTGACATAATGTTGTCAGTGTAAGGCCTCATGCACACGACCGTTGTTTTGGTCCGCATCCGAGCCGCAGTTTTTGCGGCTCAGATGCGGACCCATTCACTTCAATGTGTGCTGTCCGCATCCGTTGCTCCGTTGTGTGGTCCACAAAAAAAATATAACCTGTCCTATTCTTGTCCGTTTTGCGTACAATAGGCAGTTATATGGAATGCACACGTACGCCTTCCGTGTTTTGCGGACCGCAAAACACACAATGGTCGTGTGCATGAGGCCTAATTCAGTAGATTCCAGGACTCTCAGGGTCACACAGCCTTATAAAGCATCATAACACTGTGCGATCCTGTCAGAGGAGCAGAGTTTAGAATGGGAACTCACTGTCACATGCAGCAAATTTCTCACATTGAACTCGCTTGTGTGTCTGGCTTAAGGTGGCTAGAATGTGTAAGGCACATGAGCCTCTCATTTTTGTCTGTTCAGCAGCCAGTGTTGCAAGATCTCTCAATAAGCTATTGGCCCAAACTGCTCTGATTACAGAGACAAATCAAAATGAAAAGAGTTGGCCAATTTCCAATGTAATTAGTCATCATGTCATATACAGTCATGTATGCATACTTGACTGTAAACTGTCCCCCAGTTGTCCTAATGGAGGCCGTCAGTGCAGTAAACATAGTAACCTCCGTGTCCACAGGCTGCATCCGATTCTTCTGGCTGTTCCTAAATACATTCTATTCTGCACAGTTACTAAATGGCAAACGGACACATCCAGCGCATGTGCAGAATAAAAAGGACACATCTATTTACTGTTCAGCGCCTGCACAGAATAGAAGGTGCTCAGTAATAGCCCATGGAAGCAGAGGATGCTGGTTAAGTATACTTGTATGGGACATACATATGCATAGCATTCTAACAAATTATAATGGAAATCAGCCAACCCCTTTGAACTGGTTTTACATGCTACAATTCTTATATTACTATTAGAATTATGCCATGTTAATTTTGTCCCTTTTGACCAAACAGTATTTGACACGGTCCAAAAAAAATATATTCACATAATAGGGCCTGACAGCAGAGTTTTTGTTTAGTTTTTTTACAGGGGTCATCCAGGGTTTACAGTAGAGATAGCTGTCAGCTGAACCAAATGACACTTTGACAGCTATTAAGGGACAATAGGCATCTTGACTTGTGACATTCATTTGAATCTTAATGTCACTGTTTACAAGAAGCAAATGTTCCTAGATGGGATTGATTTGTAGCATGTAAACCTGCCCTGTCTTTAGGAATACCTTTCGGCTGCTATATAGTTATCTAATTGCATTGCTGCAAGTTTGGACAGCTGCATAAAACAGTATAGCAACACTGTACTTGACATAAGTCCTCGGCTGAGGTAGAGTGTAAAGCATAAGGCTTGGTAATAGCTGACCTGCTGCTTCATGTGTTTCTATTGCTTTAATGTATAAAGAGCACAGTGTTTCAGAGGTTAATATATCATCACACAGACATGTATATGAGCGGAGTGAAATCAGGAGCGCTGTTACTTTGGTTTCAGTATCAAAAAGGTTTTAAACTTTCAGCATGCTCCAGCAAAGGTAATGCAGCATTTGAAGTAACACCAGAGAGGAAAATATTCATACATCTTGACTGCCAAAGCATATTAGGTGGAGCTGACCCCATACAGTCCTTAAAAAGTAAACTAGATCATCTGTGTGGAGATTAGGCTAGAGTATTAGAGGCACTAGAATATCAACTGTGCACAAGGACACTTGCTCTGTTAGTGGCTAATCCATGTAAATGCCTGTCAGGTCTTCCTAAAGGGAGTCTGTCACCTTCTTCCACTGTATTTGACCAATGCCAATGCAATGTAGTTCTGCCTACCATCATTAAAACGATACCTTTGTCAGGGTTAGGGACAGTTCCCATTACTGTTTCACTTACTGTTCTTCTGATCTGTCAGAAGAACAGAGGAAAAAAACAAAAAAACTGAATCCTGCATGCAGTACAGAAATGTCTCAAACGGATGTCAAATGTGCAGAACTTATGCACAGGATCTGTGTTTTTTTTTTATTTATTGTATTACACTATTCTGTTTTTTTTGGGGATCAGACGAATGGAAAATGAAACTTATGTGAACTCTCCCGTATCCCTCTTTCCGAATGCCTGAAAATTACCTTTGTTCAGTATGGTAATGAGGCTCAAAGTGCTTAGCAGGGCGTGATCAACAGTTCTCCAGGAGCCCAAGCCCAGCTCCTCACTTGTTCCCAGTACCTCCCCTTCCTTTGCGCCATCACCATCTTCATTTAACTTAGGCTACTTTCACACTACCGTTCAGAGCGGGTCCGTCTGATGTCTGCCCAGACGGATCCGCTCATATAATGCAGACTTGGGATCCGTTCAGAACGGATCCGTCTGCATTATATTGTAGAAAAATTTCTAAGTGTGAAAGTAGCTTCAGACGGATCCGTCCAGACTTTACATTGAAAGTCAATGGGGGACAGATCCGTTTGAAAATTGAGCCATACTGTGTGAACTTCAAACGGATCCGTCCCCATTGACTTCCATTGTAAGTCTGGACGGATCCGCTTGCCTCCGCACGGCCAGGCGGACACCCGAACGCTGCAAGCAGCGTTCAGGTATCCGCCTGCTGAGCGGAGCGGAGGCTGAACGCTGCCAGACTGATGCATTCTGAGCGGATCCGCGTCCACTCAGAATGCATTAGGGCAGTACGGATGCGTTCGGGGCCGCTTGTGAGCCCCTTCAAACGGAGCTCACAAGCGGAGCCCCGAACGCTAGTGTGAAAGTAGCCTTAGCCTACCAGGTCAACGTCTGCCTCAATTTCCTGCTCTGCATTTGTTCAAGATTTCGCTGAGGCACAAGCTTACCTGGCGGGCGGAGTTGGATGAAGATAGTGAAGTCACAGAGGAGGTGGCAGACTGGAAGACGCAAGGGGAGGTACTGGGGAAAAGTGAAGAGATGGGCTTGAGCTATTGAAGTAGGCGGACATGGGCTCCTAGAACCGCTGATCACTTGGCCTCATTAGGATACCAAACAAGGTTTCTTTTCTGGAGTTATGGATAACTCTGACAAAGGTATTGTTTAATGATGGTACAGATTTATTGCATTGGTTATATACACTGGAAGTAGGTGACAGATTCCCCTTTATTCCCTTATTCATTCTGGAGCTTGAAGAAACAAAGCACAAAATATTCTTAGCAATACAATTTTGCTAAAAACACTGTGGAGCTAGAATGAATACAATGCATCTGGTTTGTTCTTGCATTTAAAAATCATCTTCTCTCCCCCCAAAAAACAGACATTCAGCTCAGACGAGCGTTCATGTTATATCTATAGTGAAGGAGAAATAAATGGCTTGTCCTTGAGAGAAAAAGGAGCAGAAAGCTTAAAAGCTAACTTGTCCCATAACCCATTACCCTAAAGGAGATGTCAAAGGACATTTTCACTCTATTTGATTGCTGCTGAATCCTGTTGAAAATAGCAGGATTCAGCAAATATCTAATGTGCATGTTATCTATAAGCACTGCTCAACCAAAAATACTGAAAAGTATATAGGGGCAAGGATCCAGACGCAGAGCCATGGCAGTCAGTGGACCTCCTCCAAAAACTCTACCTATAAATCCTTTCCATAAGTCCTCATTCACACACCCATATTTTTTCTTCGCATCCAATCTGCATTTATTGTGCATCGAAGGCAGACCTATTCATTTCAATGGGACTGCAAAAAAATATGGACAGCCCCACCGTGTGCTGTCCACATCTGTAGGAGCGTTCCGCAGCACCACAAAAAAGATAGAACATGTCCTATTGTTGTCCATTTAAAGGACATTGTTATAATGGGTCAGCAAAAAAAATAAAAATAAAATTCAATTTTTTCCAGATCTGCATTTTGTGGACCGCAAAATATATACGGTCGAAACTAAAAAAGCATCCTCAAAAGAGGTTGTCTCATAAAATTTATCGTAATTGATGTAAAATATTCAATTAATGGTGACTTTGATCATAATCACCCAGCCTAAGAGGGGGTCTTGTGGTGATGGTATGTCCTAAATAGGTTGAAGCAGATGTAGTACTGAAACTTTATTTCAGTCAGAATAAAGAGCCTTTGGTATAGGGTATTTCTGTGTGTCCTCAAAAGCAACGTTTTTTTTTCTTTATCCAACTCTGAAAAAGGTATTGGCAACACTGGCATGAAGGCACATGAAGGTGCAAGCAGCTCTGAAAAATCAGCTGCTGAACCAAAGACCTTCTGTCCATCTGCTCATTTGTTTATGACGTGAAGAACATTTCTTTTTTCTAAAGATAAAATTTAGCAAATTCCTCACATAGTGTGGCTACTGGTCAGTAGTAACCCCACTAAGTCATTACATCTTGTAGGCAGGAAGCACTGACTAAGTAATGGTTAAAGCTGGCAGCGCGGCATAGCTCACAGACGTAGAGGCTGTAATATTTGCATCCATGGGCAATCATGGTTGCTGGCCCTGGATTCATTTTTCAATACTTCACACAGTAAAGGGTTAACACTGCCGCTGTGCTTCAGATAGAGCTTTCCAGAAGAATTCATAGTTGCAGGATCAACCCCACCCCATCAACAGTTAGTAAGCAGATGCCCATGCCTCTTCACGCCTGTGTCCAGAAGGAAAGAAACCAGCGATAGAGCATGAAGAGGAGAAGCATGAGGGCGCAGTAGAAAACCCCAAAGCCCAGGAGGTGGGAGGACAGAGCGGGCGCTTGTGAGCCTTCTCCAAAGGAGAGGAGACTTTCCAGAGTTCCCTTAATGCTGCAGAGGTTTAGCTGGAGAATGTCTGATGGGAGACAAACTTTGTCCTGTCCAGAGGGGGCGAGCAGGAAGGGAAAAACAGAAAGCAGAGTCAGTCATGCAAACACCATCATGCAGTTAGACACTTGGCTGCTGACAAAAGAAAGGGATGAAAACTGATAAAATGAAGCAGTTAATGTTCTTAGGGTACTTTCACACTGGCGTTATTCTTTTCCGGTATTGAGTTCCGTCCGAGGGGCTCAATACCAGAAAAGAACTGATCAGGCATATCCCCATGCATTCTGAATGGAGAGCAATCCGTTCAGGATGCATCAGGATGTCTTCAGTTGCGTCTTTTTGCCTTTTCAGGATAATCTCAGTCCAAAATTCTTGAACACTTGCCGGAATGCCAGATCTGGCATTTTTTCCCATGAAAATGCATTAATGCCGGCCCCGAGTGTTCCGGCCAAATCGGATCCGGCATTGCGGTCTGTGCATGCTTAGACCGCCAAGAATGTGAAAAAAATAAATAAATGTCGGATCTATTTTTCCGGATTACACCAGAGAGACAGATGCAGCATTTTAATGCATTTGTCATACGGATCAGGATTCTGATCCATCTGACAAATGCCATCAGTTTGCATATGTTTTGACGGATCCTGCAGGCAGTTCCGGCGACACAAGTGTAAAAGTACCCTTAGCTCCCTATAAGTATCTGTCTCATGGAAACACTGGTGTTAAAAGGGCAAGTGATTTGATGTTGGAAGGCATATGAGCGTGACAGATATCCCTCAGACCTGTACTGAGGAGCATAACCAGTGTTTTCTCAGAAGTTATAAAATCTACTCTTCCAGAAAAATTCACAGTTATGCCTAGAACACAGCTCAAACTCAATTACATATTTGCTGCATGGCAAGTAGAATTTCAAATTCAATTTGATTCGGTTCTTTTTCCATTTTTTTTATATTTTTTTTTAACGAGGAACTCCCAACTATATGGTGAAAAAAAATGCTCATATTAGCAGCCATAGTGATATATACAGTGAAAAAATACTGCGCTGTCAGAAGAATCCTAGACTCTGGTTCAGTAGAGAATTGGTCCTTCATTGAAAATCTGTACAACTATAACAAGTTTCGGGGTTTATAATCACCCCTTCTTCAGACAAACGACAGACATTATCACATAATAGGTCAGTCTGTCTGAAGAAGGGGTGATTATGAACCCGAAACGCCTTACAGTTTTACAGATTTCCCAATAAAAATGGATTTTCCATCAAACAAGAGTCTTCTGGGATTCTTCTTGGCGACAGAGCAGCTTGACATTTTCCATTGTATATATCACTGTGTCCCAACTGGATGTCCAATCCAGCTAGTTCCTGGCTTGCAGTGCACCATAAATATAGACATACACATGCTTTCCAAGAGTTGTGCCTACTGCACAACCAAATAAGGTTAGCATACTAGCTTTTGTTCTGTGGTGTCAACCTACTTGGTCACATTTGCTCCTATTAGCAGTCAAACTGAAATCTATTCTACTAGCCCTGCTGCATTTTATATGCAACACTAAGTTGGCCTACAAATCAATGAACAAGTAGCAAATGTGCTGTAATATCTTCTGAGAAACCAAAGAAGATTTGAGATCACTGACGTCCATGTGCCTTGCGGCACTGGGGTCCAAGGTTCGAATCTGACTGCAACAACAACATCTGCATGAAGTTTCCTCCACACCCCAAAGACATACTGATAGGGAGTTTAGATTGTGAACTCCATGGGGGACAGCAAATGATGAAAATGTCTGTAAAGCGTGGTGGAGCATGTCAGCACTATATAAGCGAGTAAAATACATACATAAAATAATATATTCTGTATAACCCAATATATTCTAGAGCTGTCATAACAGATAGCTGTTGGTGGACGACCACTTCTTCTAACAGCATATACCGTATATGCGCACTGTTTAGGTCAGCAAAGAGTGAGGAAGAAACCTGATCTCCTGCAGGAGCAAAGGATTGGGCATGTTGAAATCTAACAAGCCATATCCCTCTTAAACCCGACACATGCTGTTTGTCTCACCAAGAAAAAATTAATGTTCTAAGATTTGGTATCAGAAGATAAAGTAAAGTTTGATTTATTTTATGTATTTTTCAGTTTCACACTATGGAAAGGACAAGGCAGCAAATGAAAACTGCTGCAAAAAATGAACATGCACAAAATGTACTCATAAACACAGAGTGAACGTTATTCTGCATTCTCATACCAGTGTGGGCATAATGGCAATGTATTCTTACCTGGGGAACCCCAATTTTTCTGCAGGCTTCCAGGAAGTTTTCAACATTTCTCCTGCATTTTGCCATTTTAAGCTTAGGCTATTGAAGACAGACAGCGGCTGTTACTGGTGAAAAGGCAACATTTCAATATCTGTTTTCAGTATAACAACACAATACTTACAACAGCAGGTGAGGGAACATGTATGCTCGGCACTGATCTCGGGCGAACATGGTTGGCTAAATGACATAACACCACACCATCTGTGAGAGCGGCTCCCAGGTCATTGGGAAGTGATACCTTTAATCGTGATTCTATGTTCTAATAGGAAAAAAAAAAGAGAAACTTTAAGGCCCCATCTACAAGAGATAATTATACTGTGGCTTTGCCGTTGTGGATTTGCATGCAGTAAATGCGTTTTTTATTACATTAAATAGAAAGAAGATGAGATTTTAGCTAATCTCCAACATGCTGTGAAAATCTGCTTTGCAGATTTTAAATCTGCAAAATGTCAATTTATGCTGCAGATCTCCATTGCGGATTCCATCCATGGCAAATCCACACCAAAATCAGCATATAACTCATGCGGATTTTGCTAAGGATCAGAAGCAATTTCCACAGTGGATTTTCCATATTGAAATATATGTCTCCTGAATTAAATCCAAGGTTTATGTCTAAATTTATCCTAGTGGAGAGCTCATAGTAGGCGCAAGAAGTCTTACAGGCCATGCAATGTTCATCTGGGGAAAAGGTATACAAATATAGCTCTCATTCTAAAAAAAATATATATATAAAACTGTGCCTATGGTGCCTCTAGTTGGAAAGTAGCCATCCTGCAAGTCAATGCTTAATTTGGAATCTTAAACCTTTTAAAATCAGATCATGTATTTGTATTTTCAAAAACAGTACAATGACATCCATATAATTTCCATAATATTACATCGTATGATCATACAGACATATCTTAAAAGGGTTGTCTATATGATCATGTAACAGCTTTACCATGCACTTACTGCATCTGTAGTTGCTCCTTTCTCAGATTTCACTGATAGTCACATGACCTGTGATGTCAGCTTCTCTCCCTGCTCTGATGATGTTTCGTGCACAAGCCTGACAGAGCAGATATGTGTCTGTACATAAGATGTCACTGTGCTGGCTACGCCCCCCTGCACTGACTGAGCCCCTGCTGTCTTCCCTGTGTCTCCCTACCACTGGATACTTGTTTTGAAGATTGTTGTTATTGCAGGTAAACAAAGGGCCAGAGGAGAACCAGGGAAATTAGGAAATAGTTTTTTTTTTTTAACCAAAACTTGCTTAGCTCAGTTATATATTGCTGCCCATCAGCTTTACAGTGCTATATATATATATATATATATATATATATATATATATATATATATATATATATATATATATTTTTTTTTTTATTTTTAAAGTCCCAAATAAGTGAACCCCCCTCCAACAAAAAACCCACTGAAATATCCCATAGCCCCCCTTCCTCCTCCTTCACTCCAGTATTGATCTCCCCACTACTCTCCCACATAATCCGTCTACTACTATTTATCCGTGAGCTCCACAGCTTCTCATAATTATAAGGACATCCCCTTTTCAGAAACACTTCCTTTTCATACATAAACATGTGATGCAGTATAAAAATAATGGTGTTTTGTATACCATGTGCACAATAAACAGCTGGGATAATTTCCCATTCTGACTCAGCGATGTTAAACCTTTTAAGTAGGCTTTGCTTTGAGACATAATTTTGGATTACAGCCTAACCAGTTTCTCATCTGCAGACAGCAGTTGCTCCTCCTCATTGTACAGCAGAGAGAACTGGCTTAGGCTACTTTTACACTTGCCAGAGTGATCCGGCAACCAGTTCCATCGCCGGAAATGCCTGCCGGATGCGGCAAAATGTATGCCAACTGATGGCATTTCCTGATCAGTCTGAAAAATGCCTGATCAGTCCGAAAAATGCATTGCAATACCGGATCAGTCTTTCTAGTGTCATCCGGAAAAACGGATCCGGCATTTATGTTTTTCACCTTTTTTTCAGTCTGCGGTATTTTGAATGCCCTAATACATTCCTATGGGAAAAAATGACGGATCCGTCATTCAGGCAAGTGTTCAGTTTTTTTGGCCGGAGATTAAACTGTAGCATGCTGTGGTATTATCTCCGTCCTGAAAAGGCAAAAAGACTGAACTGAAGACATTCTGATGCATCCTGAACAGATTGCTCGCCATTCAGAATGCATGGGGATAAAACTGATCAGTTATTTTCCGGTATTGAGCCCCTAGGACGGAACTCTAAGCCGGAAAAGAAAAACGCTAGTGTTAAAGTGCCCTTAGCTGAGTGATGGGCCTTTGTTCGTGCTCTGGCATCTCTTGTGGAGATGAGAGGCAGTCACTCCGAAACAGCTGTCTGCAGATTATGTACTGGCTTGACTATGACCCCAAGTTATGTATCAAGGGCCGTTTAAAAGTTAAAAAAGTGTCTTATAGTATAGTGACTTCCTATTGGTGGCACCAGTACCTTCTTTTCTTTCTTTGGAAAGAGCTAATTTCCATGTCCAATTCTTTATAATTTAAAATACGGACTCTACTAGTTATGGGATAGACAAAAATTAGAAGGTAATGGGCCCTGGAAAGTTAATTGGAATGTAATTGATATTTGTCTCAGATTTATTCCGCATATCTTACAGGAAGATTAGTATAGCTGGCTTTGTTAACAGGGTTTTCCGAGATTTTGATACTGATCGGTGGGAGTCCAACACCAGGGACTCCTGCTGATCAGCTGTTTGAGAAGGCTCTGGCATAGCACAGTAGCGCTGTGGCCTTCTCGCTACTTTCCCTAGGCCAGTGATGCCATGTTCATCGGTCACATGGCCTAGGCACAGCTCAGCCCAATTGAAGTGAATGGGGCTGAGCGTGATACCAAGCACAGCCGTTAGACAATGTATGGCGCTGTGCTTGGTGAGCTGAGAGAAGGCCGCGGCGCTCACAGGAGTGCTGCTGCCTTCTCAAACAGCTGATCAGCGAGGGTCTCAGGTATCGAACCCCCACGGATCAGATACTGATGTCCTATCATGAGAATAGGTCATCTGTATCAAAATCTCTGAAAACCCTGTTAACACTGAGTTTTTAACCTGAAGGTAATTGCTCTGATAATATAGTACATATAACTGCAGCTTTACATATATGAATAATACAATAGCCCAAATGCTCTATATGTTCCATAAAAAATCTGAATGATCTGCGGCAGTGATTCTCCAGCAGTTACAAACTGCCAAAATAAATCTGTCAGGGCATACAAGGAATTGTAGCTTTGCAACAGTTTGAAAGACACGGGTGAAGACCAATACTATTTAGTATGCAGATGTTTTAGTGCTACTGTTTTCCTTATTCTCTACTGAAATAATACAAACATGTAGTAGCTAGATTGCCTGTTCTTATTCTTATTCCCTGTTAGTTGTATTCTTTAAATACAAAAGTGTACTATTGGGCACCAGGGAGGGCATTGCATTATTAGACCTTGGTACCAAGGTAAAAGCCAAAAAACAGCAGTTCAGCTGTCATT
Source organism: Bufo bufo (assembly GCF_905171765.1). NCBI lineage: Eukaryota > Metazoa > Chordata > Amphibia > Anura > Bufonidae > Bufo > Bufo bufo. The sequence continues at coordinate 250,351,915 of NC_053392.1, forward strand.
CACTTGAACGGGAGCAGAGCTGCAGTAACCCAGCACGGCCACTACACTTTGAACAGAGCTGTGCTTCCTATTCCCTTCAAAGGGCTAGTTCCAGCATCACAGGCTGCAGGGAACAGCAGATCAGTGGGGGTGCAGGTTGTCAGAAACTCACTGATCAGATTTTAATGATCTATCCTGAGGGTAGGTCATCAATATCAGGAGCCTGGAAAAACCCTTTAATTCAATTACAAACCTTTTTAAGTTGCTCTGTGACTTCTAATTCCTCTTGTCTAATCTTGGAGCTGTGCTCGGATCTGGAGTTTGTACATTCAGTAAAAGGGGCAGAAGCAGGAGGAGTGTTACCTGTAAACAGAAGACATTACAGGTAAAACTATATAAATTAAATATGACACTCCGATGTACCCCCAGTATTAGAATAGACAAAACAACAAGTTGGTGCTTGTCTTTAGTTTTTTCAAGGAATTTTTACCACAGCATTAAAAAAATAAACCACAAACCTGATTCTATATAAATTTGAATACAATTTGTGAAAATATAATTAAGATTTTGGGGCATATTTGGGGGGCTTAGACACTGGTCCTAGTCCCACTGCTCTGTCGGTGGATGCGCAAAAGTTATGTGGAGGTGCAGGTCTCTACGTAATTTTCGTGCTTCCTCCAGCAGGCCATGCAACATACCACCTTGCTGGCGTGGAAAATGATAAATGAGATCTGCCTGCCGGCTCACCCTCTTCCTCGTCCCCGTTTCTCGGCACTAGTGGCGAATAGTCGCAGATTTTGCCGTAAAAAGCCATTGCAACTAAATCTGTGACATTAATATGCCAAAAGTGGCATATCAAATTTATAATAAATGGCCCCCTTTGTGTTTTACAAATGTGTTTTTTTAGGCTCTATTCTCACGTCCACAATAATGGGTCCGCATCCGTTGCGGAACGGGCGCGGACCCATTCATTCTCTATGGGGGATGCAATGGATGGGGACAGAATGGATGCGGGTGCCGGCAGAGTGTATTGCGGATCCGTAATGCACTACAGACGTGTGAATGGACCCTTAGGGATAGTGGTTTTGTTTTTCTTATACTTTTTCTCATTACTCCTTTAAAAATATCATCTTAGCAGGCTTCAGTAAACACAGTTTGACAATACATGTTAATATAGAAATATTATGATAGACTGAACTTACTGAAAACTCTCAATGTGGACAAGTATATGCTGGAAATAACACTTTTATTATTAGGGATAATCAGTTTTTACAGGTAGGTCCATATACAAAGGAGTGAAATGAGCTCTCACTTACTTCTCTTGACTTCTTCTCGAACAGCAGCCCGGAATAAGAAACTTTCTGGACGCTGAGGAGAGGTTCGATATGATGTACCAGATGCTGGTGAGGATAAATGTACTAAAAATGAGGGAAAGATTACATAGTTATTTTTTTATAGGTTTTGATAACATTTGGAGTTTGAAGGGGAGAAAGCATGAGGGACCACAAGAACTGCCTAAAGCTACACTGAAGTGCACCAAACCAGCTGAGCGAAGTAATGACCACCACTAGGTTGTCCAAAAGCAGCCATCCAGCAGGTGAGTAGGGCTGAAGACTGACCAGACTTGTCAGAGTTCAGTTTGAGTGTTGCATGGAATTACTTGTGTTTGCTGAACATTTTCTACCCAAACCATAGAAACTAGCATGCCGATTGTAAAAGCAAATGTCTGGCCTTGTGTTAGTCACATTTAGTTTCATAATAGATGACCTAAAAATATCACACAATCACAAATGGAAAATGAACTCACCAGTCTGAGAAGTGGGAGATATGGGAGTCAGCGATGACCTCTCATCACTCTATCAAAACAGCAAAAAGAAAAACAGAATAAATGGCATTCACACAAGGAGTAACAGCAAAAGGAACACAAGACATATGTAACATGCATTAGGTAACACAAACTACTGAAGTGCTGAACAGGTGACACGAAACAGGGTAGCTGTGAATCCAGTACTGTTGCTTAACAGTAATACACGTATGCAACAAGCAGAGTGTCTGTGTGAGTCTCTCTCTGCAGCTGCCACCTCCTCCTAGCTCCATAGACTGTAGGCAGCTACTACCTAATCTCTCAGTCAGGCCTCATGCACATGGCCGTTGCTTGGCCGTGGTCGTATTGCGGCCCACAGACAGCGGGTCCACAATATGGGAGCACCGGCCGTGCATCACGGATGCGAACCCATTCACTTGAATGGGTCCGCAATCCGGAGCTGTGGTGCATAACGGAGGCAGGGAACCCCATGGAAGTACTATGGGGTGCTTCCGTGGTGTTTCTGTCCGTGCCTCCACACCGCAAAAAAAAAATAAAAAATAGAACTATTCTATTTTTATACTATGTTCTATTTTTTTGCAGTACGGCCGGATCACGGACCTATTCAAGTTGAATGGGTCTCGGATCCGTCCCGGCCGCCGCACCGACGTTGCCCGTGCATTGGGGACCGCAAATTGCGGTCCTCATTGCACGGTACGGCCGCGTGCATGAGGCTTCAAGCTGAAAATCTAATGGTTGATGGCTTCCCTCAAGACAGATTTTAGCAATGAATTGAGAGTACTGTAAGTGATCAATGCAGCAGGGAGGAGAGATGACTGATACATGGAGAAGGCATTACAAACGTTCTGATCTTCGCTGGTACCACTGATTTATGCAAAGTTTGCTAAAACATAACCCATTTAATGGTATATCAGTCATTTGCATATACCAGCAGGAAGGTTTCCACATCTATTTTCTGTGTCATATATTAAGTCTTAAAAGACAATGACAGATTCCCTTGGAAACAGGATACTATGTGTTGCTGGACAAAATTATAATAATGAACTCAGCAGGGAAAGTTATAACAGGCACGTGAGGCGGAAGAGGGGGAGGAAGATGACCACAACACCAGTAGTGGCATGCTGTATTCACCTGCATATGGCTTCCTGGCCTCCTTTTAATGGTATTGGTGTTATTGTCAACCTCAAAGACAAAGCAAGGCTCAAAACCATTCTGCCAGCAGCAGGAGGAAGACAGAAGAGGAGAGATAGAAACAGTGTGGCTCAAGTGAAAGCATTTTAGATATCCTTAAAATGAAAAAAATAAAAATAAAAATGTCTTGCACTGCACCCACCATAAACAGGCAGCCAAGTGCATGCAAAAATTATAAACAGCAGAAAGCAAAGCAGCAATGAAACAACAGCCCAGAGAACATCTGCCCTTTCTTTACATCAAGTGTGTGTATGCACATCTATTTAATATCCACTCCATACCATCTAGGTCATATCTACCGCCCTATGTAGCTACGTCCTATCTGATCCACCCATGTGATCTATCCATCTCATGTTAAAGACGCCATGGCAGCAAAATATTCTAATTATTTATATTATATATATATATATATATATATATATATATATATATATATATATATATATATATACACACATATACATATACACATATACATATACACACACACAAAATATAATAAATGGCAGCACCAACCTTAGAATATTGGAGATTGGGTGCAAGCTCCAATGGGAATAGCGTCCCAGGATAAGATCAATGAAAAACAGAGCAGCACTCCAGTATGGTGAAAAAAAGAAAGCAGTTTATTCACCCAGTGGTGAAGCAACGTTTCGGCTCCAACATGAGAAAGGCTTCATGTTGGAGCCGAAAACGTCGCGTCACCACTGGCAAAAAAGGTCAGCAGCACTCTATAGGCATGCCAGGTGCAATCCACAAAAGTTCCTGGACCAGGAGCAGTAAGGTAGAAAAGACGAAAAATGGGCAGCACTCCGGTCTTGTGGTGACAATTCAGTGATGATTTATTTACACCCCAAAGCAATGCAGCATTTCAGCTCTCTCAATGGAGCCTTTGTCAAGCTTGACAAAGGCTCCATTGAGAGAGCTGAAATGCTGCATTGCTTTGGGGTGTAAATAAAACATCACTGAATTGTCACCACAAGACCGGAGTGCTGCCCATTTTTTGTTATATATATATATATATATAAAAAAAACACTGGCAGCACCACCCTAGGAGAATATAAGGAAAAACGGGTGCAATATCCAAGTATGGTAACAGGTGCTTACCCACTTATAGAGTGTATAAAATCGGACTGCACTCCAAGCGTATCTTCAATCAAAAAGTATGTTTTTAATCACTATGAAAATTGTAGATTCACACTGAAGGCATCAAAACTATGAATTAACACATGTGGAATTATATACATAACAAACAAGTGTGAAACAACTAAAAATATGTCATATTCTAGGTTCTTCAAAGTAGCCACCTTTTGCTTTCATTACTGCTTTGCACACTCTTGGCATTCTCTTGATGAGCTTCAAGAGGTAGTCCCCTGAAATGGTTTTCACTTCACAGGTGTGCCCTGTCAGGTTTAATAAGTGGGATTTCTTGCCTTATAAATGGGGTTGGGACCATCAGTTGCGTTGAGGAGAAGTCAGGTGGATACACAGCTGATAGTCCTACTGAATAGACTGTTAGAATTTGTATTATGGCAAGAAAAAAGCAGCTGAGTAAAGAAAAACGAGTGGCCATCATTACTTTAAGAAATGAAGGTCAGTCAGTCAGCCGAAAAATTGGGAAAACTTTGAAAGTAAGGGCTATTTGACCATGAAGGAGAGTGATGGGGTACTGCGCCAGATGACCTGGCTTCCACAGTCACCGGACCTGAACCCAATCGAGATGGTTTGGGGTGAGCTGGACCGCAGAGTGAAGGCAAAAGGGCCAACAAGTGCTAAGCATCTCTGGGAACTCCTTCAAGACTGTTGGAAGACCATTTCAGGGGACTACCTCTTGAAGCTCATCAAGAGAATGCCAAGAGTGTGCAAAGCAGTAATCAAAGCAAAAGGTGGCTACTTTGAAGAACCTAGAATGAGACATATTTTCAGTTGTTTCACACTTGTTTGTTATGTATATAATTCCACGTGTTAATTCATAGTTTTGATGCCTTCATAGTCATGAAAATAAAGAAAACTCTTTGAATGAGAAGGTGTGTCCAAACTTTTGGTCTGTACTGTATATATACACACACACATACATACACAGACACACATACATACACACTACTCACAAAAAGTTGGCTTGTGGGTGAAATTTCAGGATTTTTTTTGTGGGGGTATACACACCAATGTTATTGGCTTTTGTATCAATAAATAGTTTGAGATGAGGAAATCACCATTGCATGCCTCTATTTAAATGCCCTACTTTCATAATATACATAATAGCACACTCCAGGAAGATGACAGATTCCCTTTAACCCTTTAAGGACCCATGACGTAGCTGTATGTCATGGGTCAGATCCCTAAACATGGCGTCCGCTCACACGTGCAGCGGGCGCCTTAGCCTCGGGGTTTCTACTATTTTAAATAGCAGAAACCCGCTCCAGATGCTGTGGTCAAATGTGACCACGGCATCTGCGCAGACCGGAACCGGAAGTCGCGCGCTTCCGGTCTGGTAACAGCTTTGCCCGGCTGAGATCGGGGAACCTGTTACCTTGCGCTAATTGACCGAAGCCTCAAGCAGGCTTCAGAGTCAATTAGATATATATATATCAATACAGGCCACTAGGTGGCAGCCTTGTATTGATATAGTGCAAATTAAGTCTTTAATGATGGCTATTTAGCCATCACTGAATACTATGGGCAATCGAATGATTGCCAGTTGTCGTCACCCAAGTTGACTTTAAAAAAAAAAGTTTACAAATATATAAAAAAAACAAAACAAAAAAAAAACTAAAAAGTTCAAATCACCCCTGTTTCTTTTATCAGAAAAATCGTTATGTCGCTGGCTGACATTAGCGATGTGCTAATGTCAGCAGTACATAACTGTATGACATATCTCCCTGCCTGCCGCTGTTCGTGGTAAATATTGTCTTTTATAATATGCTAATGAGCCTCTAGGTGCTAGTGGGGCGATGCTGCAGCACCTAGAGGCTCCGTCCTCTCACCGTTTGGCACGCCCTTGTAAAGGTGATTGCCATTCTCTGTCTCCTCCGTGCCCTGCAAATCCCGCGCCGTCCTTTTTAATATTAGGCGCAGGCGCAGTGAGTGAAGGATGCTCGCCTGCTGTCGTCCTTTACTCACTGCGCCTAATACTAAAATGGACGGCGCAGGTGCGGGATTTGTGGGACACGGAGGATGTCAATCACCTTTACAAGGGCGTGCCAAGCGGTAAAAAGACGGAGCCTGTAGGTGCTGCAGCAACGCCCCACTAGCACCTAGAGGCTCATTTGCATATGATAAAAGTCATTATTTAGCACGAACAGCGGCAGGCAGGGAGATATAAGTCATATAGTTATGTTCTGCTGACATTAGCACATCGCTAATATCAGCCAGCTACATAACGATTTTTCTGATAAAAGAAACCCTTTAATGGCATACGGCAAATGGCGTAGTGGGGGGAAGAAAAAAAAAAAAACTGCCAAATTGCAATTTTTTGTCACTTCAACTACCCAATAATTCTTTTATAAAAAGTGATCAAAAAGTCGCACACACTTAAAATTGGTATCACTGAAAAGAACAGATCGTCCCACAAAAAATGAGCCCTCACACAGCCCAGTACACATAGCTACAAAAAAAGTTATAGGGGTCAGAATATGGTTGCGGAAAAAGAATTTTTTTCCTCAAAGGTTTGGAATTCTTTTTTTTCAGTATTAAAACGCAAGAAAAATTATACAAGTTTGGTATCGTTGGAACATAACTGACCTGGAGAATGAAGATAACAGGTCAATTTTGACAGTGTAAAAAAAAATAATAATATTTTTTACCAATTCTACCCCATTTGGATTTTTTTCCCAGCTCCCTACTACATGGTATGCAACAGTTAATGGTGCCATTATAAAGTACAACTTGTCCCGCAAAAAATAAGCTCTCATAAAGCTGTGTGAATGGAAAAATAAAAAAGTTAGGACTATGGGAAGGCGGATAGTGAAAAACGAAAATGCAAAAATGGAAAATCCCAGGGTCCTTAAGGGGTTAACGTCATCTGCCAATTTTCTGTTTAAGCCATAATCTATAAATTCTTCCATTATATACACTAACTTTTTGAGTTCATTTCCATAAATAATGACAAGCAACTTGAAATGATGTGTACAATTCTCAAAACAAAAGTATGATATGGCTGGAACATTGGTTACACCCCAACAAATGTTTGACTATGTTTAAGACCATGAAGAAGACCCTAATTCATCATTTTGTATAATAGAAAATTGGTGCTACAATTTAATATATTTATGCTGCAAGAAGAGAAAAAAAGCAGGAGCAAAGGACAAATTTTAAACATGTCTGCCTTCCCTGATCACTTTATTTTCTGAAAGACCAAACCATGACCGAACAGTGTTTAGGTGTACCCAAAATTACCTTAGGTTGGACATTAAAGGGGTTATCCCATGTACATTGGAAAAAATTAAAATCAGACATTATATAGTACACGGCAATCTCTTACTAACAAAGCTAGACGCAGCCCTGTACCTCACATGGATCCAGAGATCTCCTCATTCATTGCTCTGCTAGATTTATATCAAACTGACAGCTCAAGGGGAGTGTCTTTACTGCTGTAGCTAAGGGGGCGTGTCCATACTCTGCCTATCACAACTCAGGAGGCAGTTGAAGGATGAAACTGAGCATGTGCGGCCTTCTCAGGGAGAAGGACAAAGGAATAAGTAAAAGAACAAAGAACAGGTGGCGCTATACAGATACATTTCATTGAATAACTCAATGGTTGTACACAATTTTTAATTACATACAATTACAAAAGTATTCAGATCCAGGTGACTGTTTGAAAACTGTAGAATATTTTTTGTGGGTCAACTCCTTTAAGGAAGGAGCAAAGGAAAACACATTTCATGTCTAATGCTTTTAAACTTTAAAATCTGAAAATTTGTGACTGATCTTAGCAGTACCGGCAGCCAAGAGATAGACGTTGTTAAAGCTGTCCCTGCCGTGACAACGAGGTAATTTTGCAGAGTCACCATTGCATTTGTAACGAAACCCCCCTCTATGTCACAGGCAGTCACTACAGCAGCAGTGTAAGGACACCAGTAAACGGCTCCACAAGTCACTTTTCTGTGAGTAACATGGGAGGGGGAGAGTGAAGTAAAAATGGTGGCAAAAAGATATTTTACATATCTTTCTGCACAGTAAGTGTGAAAAGTTTAGAGCATGAGAGCTAAATCAAAGCACTAAAGGGGTTATCCAGGATAGGCCATCAATATTAGATTAGGGGAAGTCATGCTCTCAGAATCCCAATACAGTGATTGAAGAGGAAAAGGTACAATACCAAGCACATACAGGTGATACTCAAAAAATTAAAATATCGTGCAAAAGTTCATTTATTTCAGTAATGCAACTTAAAATTTAAATATTGTGAAAAGGTTCAATATTCTAGGCTCAAAGTGTCACACTCTAGTCAGCTAATTAATCCATACCCCCTGAGCAAAGGGTACCTCAAAATTGTGACTTTGGGGTTTCATAAACTGTAAGCCATAATCATCCAAATTATACCAAATAAAGGCTTGAAATATCTCGCTTTGCATGTAATGAGTCTCTCATATGTTAGCTTCACCTTTTAAGTTGCATTACTGAAATAAATGAACTTTGCACAATATTCAAATTTTTCAAGTTTCCCCTGTAGTACCATTGTGCAGTACGGACCAAAGTAAACGATATAGAGACTGCTGCACATGGCTCCTTCAAACTGAATCAGTGGTAGTTCCAAGAGTCGATCCCATTGATCTAATATTGATCACATCTTCTAAGGATAGGCCCTTTAAGATACCTTTTACTGCCTACAAATATTCATTAAGACTATTGACTGAGATAAACTAGACTTGTAGATTCACATTATCACCAAGAAATGTGAGCAGTTTACCATTTTATGTTACAGCAATATTTGAGAAAAATCAGCCATCCCTTACCAGCATAAACCAGGACTCTGCCGTTATACACATTGTCATTTTATCCTTATGCTTCAGAATATTTCTTAAGTGGCGGTCACGTAAAGCAGTGTTCCTCGACTCCAGGTCTCATCTGCCGGTCATAATTTCCTTATTATTGAGCGTGAGATATAATTTGTGTCAATGCATCAGGACTTACCACAGGTAGTTATTCTGTAGGAGATTCTCAAGCCATGACCGGCAGGTGAGCCCTGTGGACTGGAGTTGAGGAACACTGATGTAAGGTATACATCCATTCATATTTCTATAGGATGCTTTCTGTAGACCGCTGCATGCAGCATTTCCAAACACATAGAAGAGCTGAAGCAGACAAGTTGCATATATGCTACTAATTTAAGCACCAATAAATTGTGATTACATTGAAGTAAAATCTCCACAGCAAAATCACACTACTATAAACCAGCACGCCATGCAAAGCTTTCGCATTTCCTAAGGATTTGTGAAAAAATGCTGCAAACTCAGGAAAATCTTCACTTCAAGTCAGCGCAGGAACGGTCCTGGTTTATGCTGTTGACATGCATTTTCCACTAATGATTCCACAAGGAACTGTCATGCTGAAGGTGCCAGATCATTCCATGCAGGGTTCTTACCACTAAGAGGGCACTATCATCTGTATGCTGGGAGCGTCTGGATGGGAGGGAACACTGAGATGGAGGCAGGGAGAGATGGAGCAATGTCAAAAACGCACAAACTCAAACAAAAGAAAAATAATAAAATGCAAATGTTCAGATACTGGATGGCGACACAAATGGAGAGAAGCAGCTTTGTTTATGGAAAATGGTTGGGACACTGAGTGAAAAAAAGAGCACCTCCTAAGAAAACTGCAAAGAAACAGAATCAGCATCAGGCGAGATAATGCCAAATCTGTCTGTCATGGTGCAATCTACTTTAAGAAATTTCCAATCTAACGTATAGTTGTAGGGCTATTGTGTGAAAGCACGGTGTGTGACCTATGTGGCTGCACAAAAGACATGGTCCTGAAGGCTTGGTCACCCAAAGTTTCCTCCTTCAATCCAACACTTGGTGTCTGGACCTATGGACAAGGCAGCTACATATTTCCTTACACTACTAATTGCCACAGAGCTGTTATTTGGCAGGCACTATATGGTTGCGTAACATCTCCTGCCAGCCTAGCCTTCATATGAGTAACACCACTACGGAGTTTAATGACTATCAGTGTAGCAGTGGAAATGACAGAGGTAGTCATGGACATGCAAGGAACAAAAACACAGAAACAACGTTAATCTAGTAGATCCTGGCTTACTGAACAACCAAGGTTGATGAAAATATGAATTAGTGGCCATCTCATTAAAGGAGTTGTCTGGGCCCTAGATATTGATGACCTATCCTTAGAATAAGTCATCAATATCAGATCAATGGAAGTGCAACACCCTCACTTATCTGCCAGAAATACCACAGTGGACATCAGACAATTTCATCCACTGCGTAGTGGCCATGCCAAGTTGCTGCGGCTCATTCAAGTGCCGGTTGTTGGATCCCCACTGATATTCATGACATTTGCTGTGTATCTAGAGTCCGGACAACCACTAAATATTTAAAACGTTATTAATAAGGTAGACCTTCTGGTCTAGGCACAAATAGAACAGTGTCCCTCTATCCCTCAGAGAAACAAGAATATACTGTTATGGTTCCCAGTAACCAGGGCTATGATTGTTACTTAGAGATGACGAATCTAATACGTTCATATATCAGGAGGGGCTGGCCCTGCTACTCAAGAAACTCCTCCTTAACCTTTGATTTACAGGGCCAGCCAAATCTCCTGGCCCCGTGAATCTCAAGCCTGTGCCGTAGCTCTGAGTAGCAAGCTCACAGGCTGCTACCTAAACAGCGCAGATGCCGACTGAGATGATACCACAGGATGCAAGCAATCTGAATCATCCAGCAGGGAAGACTTGTAGATTTAGACTTTGATATTTCACAAAACACTAATACAGTAAGGTGCCATCACACAGCCTCACCGTGTACATGGCCCCTGTCCGTAGTCACACAAAGTGCCTAGAGGTGTGTATTACTGAGCTGTGGGCCATCCATATGCTGTTTGGTGCATCTGTAATAATGCCCTTAGAGGAGATGCTTATAGGGCTGAATATTTCTGGAATACAGCATGCAATGCTTGCCACATTTGTTTTTTTAAATTGGAACCATACAGATCTTTAGTATGGGCTCACGCAAGCACATTCCCAATAACTACGATGCCAGCCAATAAGAATCAGCACACTAGAAGTGAAGTCTTCTCAATAGCATTGGCCACATAAGGTGGACGTTCTGAGGATGGAATAAAAAGAACGCCAGGGATCACCCCAACAAGTAAAAATATCTAAACTTGGAAACATTTTTTTATGACCTAAAGTTTTAACTTTTTTGCAAGAAATAACCAGTAATTTAATATTTACTTGTGGGACAACTCCTTTAACCACTTAAAGGAAAGCCCATTGATTATATATGTCTGGGCAGTTGGCACTTACATCGGCAAGGACCTTTCTGAACGTCCTTGCAGAGTTCACAGCTGGGCTTCCCATAAGGCAAAGATTTTTTTTTTACCGTCCCTGCCTTCTCCCTCCCTGTACACTGAGCTCTCAAGGAGCACTATGCACGCATAATAGGAAACAGCAATGATTCTTCCTGCTCTGGTCCTAGGAATTACTTCTCTACATGAGCTGCTTGGTCTTAGACCCACATCAGCTATGCATTGAGATTGTACAGCCGCTATGTCAGCCCTAGTTACAGGAGAAATCAGCAAAAAGAAGAAAAAAAATAAATAAGTATGACCTTATGATTTACGCAACTAAACCGAAAAATAGTTATGGCTTTCAAATACGCATGTACTACAAGAGAAATGGAAAATGCACCTGGTCAGTAAGGGGGATTAACGGCTAAATCTTGAACTGGTTAAGGCTTCATTCACACGTGAGTGGAACACGGTCCGTGAGATACCGGACTGGCATCCTACTTCGTGCAGGAGCGCACGGCTACATTGGTTTCTATGACGGTGTGTGCTTTGTGCCACAGTACAGTAATACACTCGTATGATCTATACGAGTATTACTGTACTGCAGCACAAAGCGCACGGCGTCATAGCAATCAATGACGCCGTGCGCTCCTGCACTAAGTAGGATGCCAGTCCGGTATCTCACGGACCGTGTTCCACTCACGTGTGAATGAAGCCTAAGTAGTGCACACATGCAGATTGTACAACAGATGTAATAAAAGACAGGACTGCTCAGCTGGAAACCCCAAACATCTTAGAAAAATATAACACTTGGGTTTAAAAGAAAAAACTAAACATGCTTTTACAACCATCTGAGATAAGGTACAGTTTTTAGTAGTTTTTATAGCTAAGGTATTCTTATAAACCGTTACAAGTGGTTAACACACTCCGTAATCTCAAGAACACACACACCCTCACCTCACTGTCCAGCGGACTCTGCTTCTCTGGACTCAAGGTTTTCTGCTGGAGAAGAGAAAATAATGGAATTACTGGAATGAAATACGCAAAATGCAAACAAACATACACGTGTAGTGAGCTTATATGCTATGATTAAGACCCGGTCGAAATGCGTAAGCAATTTTACTGTAGTGTTTTCCTTGTGTGTACAAGCACTAAGTATTCAATGGTTTTAATTCATCTACCGGATCCCATTTTTTTTCTGTTTGAAATACCAAAATACTAGCTGTGTGGCAGTATACAGAGTATAGCTAATGTGTGAAAAAATTGTATGTGGCCACAAGCTACTGTTAAAGATGGAATGTGTGGAAGCTTATTTAGTCTGATTTATTCAAAGAATCAACCAACATGACAGACTGACACTAGAAAAGTCAATACTGACTACAGTGAGGCAACGACACATAGGAGAGCGACCAAGCATTGCATACTTCACCCTGCAAAACTAGCTAAGGCATGTCAAGAATGTCAACTAGCAATCAACGGCATCCAAGCCACACACAAATCTCACTTATAGACTAGATAGATATAGAGAGAGAAATAAGATGGAAAGTGTTCGGTCCCTTTCATTTTTTTGTTATGCTGCGGCCTTCGGCTAAAAATAAAAAATAAAAAAATTTCACATCAATCTGGGGTATAATGAGAAGGTGAAAACAGATTTTTAGAAATGTTTGCAAATTTATTAAAATGGAGAAACTAAAATTTGCATTGACATACGTGTCAAACCCTTTGTTATGACACTTGAAATTTAGCTCTGGGGCCTCCCAAGCCTCTGAGATGTTTATACACCTTGATTGGCGCCCACCTGTGGTGAAATGAGTTGACTAGAGATGATTTGGAAAGACACAACCCTGTCTTTCTGCTGCACTGAAAGTTACCAAGAGCTCAGTGACCTCCATATTTCTAAAATGGAAGTAGTTTGGAACAACCAGGACTCTTCCTAGAGCTGGCTGACTCACCATACTAAGATACTGTTAGATTATTATATGCTTAAAACTTTGTGGCAACAGTTTGGGAAAGGGCCTTTGTGAGGTCCACAAAGACATGATGTGATCAGTTTGGTGTGGAGGAATTTAAGTGACGAGTACAGGGCTCTGACCTCTACCCTGTAAAACACCCTTAGAATTAACTGGAATGATGACCCTGAGCCGACGATCTTGGCCATCATCAGAAACTGACCTCACAAATGCTTTTTTGGTTTAATTGTGTAAACTTAACATTAATGCATATTGTTTCGGAATGGGATGCCTAAAAAGTTCCAGAAAGGTGTGGTCAGTTTCCCACATTCTTTTGGCAATACAGTGGAGTTTGGAGAAAAGTTAAGAACATATTATCTGAACAAAGGTTTACGGTGTCAGACACCTGCTATATATGCTGTCAGCATGATCAATGCCATTAAACCCAGCATATTGCCTGGTTGGGTTGATCATGCTTATTAAAACAATATATTTCTTTTGTTTGTATCTTCAACTGCTGCCGAGAAATATGTCCTTTTATTTCTATGCAAATTAGGCAGTTGGAACACACAGGGGTTGGCATTGTTCTTGGAGCACCGCTACTGCTACGCGCACAGGGCTATTATATGGTTCCTTAGAAATAATTTTAAGTCATTAGTGTCCAAGCAATTTGTGAATTCCACTAGGAATGCATGATTTATTTTTTTGGCGTCCCTGGGTGGGCTTGAACCACCCGGAATGCATGATTTTGATAACGTTCTATGCAGTATATTTGATTGCCAGCACTCATTGGTGGCAGTGGAGCCTCTACTGAGGAGAGCGAGGCCTGTGCAGGGACAAGTGAATACTTACCTTGCGATCTTCCCAGCCACTGCACTGCTCTGCCGACGCCTCAGTCCACCTAGAAGTGGAGGTGCTGGCGGCGTCACACACAGCAGAACAGGGTAGCTCCTAGGAGGATCACAAGGTAGGTATTCTCTCTACGACGGCTCCTCAGTGTTCCAACAACCTAATTTGCATAAAATTAAAAGTACACATTTCTCAGTAGCCGTTAAAGATACAAACAAAAAAAATTATTAAATTAATCAGAATGATCAACCCTACAAGGTAATATGTCTGGTTTAATAGGGTTGATCATGCTGACAGATGTGATTTGAAACGTGGTACATTTTCTTGGGTTTTTCTATTTATGGACCCACCATCGGACTAAGACAATTTTGCATAGAAAGTCATCACCTATCCACTAGAACAGCAACAACTGCGGTACGGAGATGCCCAAATGGAGTGACAGACCCCAGTAAGGCATGAAACTAGTAAAATTCTAAGGCAGCTCTAAATGACACTGATATCCAGATATAACAAGTGAACGTACACTTAAAATACATAAAAAATTTGCAAATATGTACGGTAATTACTAATAAGGCTAGTCTTTATGATGGACACAGACGCTTACTTTTAAAGAGTCTGTATGTAAGGACCTGTCCTTTATCCTCTCCTCCTCATACTGCTGAGCCGCCAGTTGTGCCTCCCTCCTGGTGCTTTCTAATATTTCTCTTCTATGTCGGTCTGTTTTTGTCTAAAACAACCAGAAAAAAAAGGGTACAACGTTAGAGCCAATTATAAAACTTCTATTGCTTTCATACATCCTACAGAGATAAAATAAAAATAAAGATCCAGACACTACAGCACAGAAAGCAGTGTTCAGCATGAGATTATGTCCCAGAAACTAGCACATCCTTTCTCCAGACATTACCTGGTTTGGACTATTTATCAAGGATAGAAGATATGTAGCATCCACCTGGGATCTAAAAGATAAAAAGAATAAAAAGATAAAATAAATAGTTCAAGTGAGAAATTGTAATAACTTTAAAATAATAATATTCTTTACTATAACACCAACAAACTGCATATCTACTGCAATGCTGCAGGTCAGTGCTAAATTAGGCCTCATTCACATGTCCGTGATGACATCCTTGACAAGATGATCATGTCGATGAAGACATGAAGAATCCATGCTTAGTCCACGTGCCCGTTTTTTGCCCTCCATGTGTAATCCGTATTCCACTGACACTGCATCTGCTAGTAAAGATTTGTGAAAACCACGGATCAAACGTGTATGGCATCCGTGTTGTGTCCATGGTTTTCACAGACCCCTAGACTATAATCACGGGAAAAAAAGACCATACTTCAACCCACGGTCCATGGAAAACCACTGCTCACATTAAAGGGAATTTCCAGTAATTATTTCTTATCAAGTGCCTGCAGCATGCCCTCTGAAACAGAAGATTCATACTTACCTACTCCACTCCTCAGTGTTGCCTACGCTTTCTCCATCTTATGGCCCCCGCGCTGTTTAAATCTGGCTGGCCATGGTCACAATACCAGCCGCAGCAATGATGTGGCCACAAGGCTCACATCACTGCTGAAGCCAGTAATTTGGTAGAGCGGTACATGTGACCATGCCCATGGGCAGAAGTACATAAACAGCACGGGCAACGCGGAAGACTGGAGCAGGGAGCAGAAAAGTATAAATCTTCAGCAATAAAATTGATTGCACACATTTAATCCCTCAGATGCCGTGGTTAAATGTAACCACAGCATCTGTGAGGTCAAAAACCAGGAGAGCGGTGCTCCCGACTGTGCACCAGCGAGAATCGGGGGAGTCTGATGCAGTGTGTGACAGCCTTGGGCCTCCTGAGTGATCCAAGGCTCACTAGTACCTATGGAGCCCCTAATGCATTGGAGTCCATGAGAAAAACAAATCTAATAATTGCTTGTTATAGCTCCCTATGAGAAATATTAAAAATTGTAAAAAAAATTAAGTTAAAAAGTTAAAAATTAAGTTTAAGTTAATTAAAAAAATTAAGAAAACATCCATACTATTAAACTAAGTATTAAATATTTATCCCATACAGCAAAATGTCAAAATCGCTGATTTGCCATTTTTTGGTCGCTCCACCTCCCAAAAAAAAAAAATGATCTAAAAGTCATACAGACCCCAAACTACTCATTGTTATCAATGAAAAGTACAGATTGCCCCACAAAAAAATTAGCCCTCACACAGCTATGTACAAATAAAAGTAAAAAAAAAAAAAAAAAAAGAAACACTGTAAAAACAAAACCAATAAAACTGTGGCAAAATTCATTTTTATAATTCTACTCCATTTGGAATTTTTTCCCTGCTTGTCACTACATTGCATGCAACTGTAAATGGTGCCATTAGAAAGCATAACTTGTTCCACAAAAAACAAGCCCACATACGGGTATGTGAACAGCAAAATAAAGTTATAGCTTTGGGAAGGCTGAGAGTAAAAAACAAATAAAATAAATAAATTGCCCAGTCATTAAGGGGTTAATGTCTGAAGCTACGTATTTGACTGTCATATAAAGTGGTTTAGTAAAAATCATGACCATGTCAAGTATGCAGCTCTGGTACAATATGGTAAGAGATTCAACATTAGTGCAAATTTCTTAGGGCTATCATATCATAAGGCTACTTTCACACTGGCGTTTTGGTTTCCGTTTGCGAGATCCGTTCAGGGCTCTCACAAGCGGTCCAAAACGGATCAGTTTTGCCCTAGTGCATTCTGAATGGATCGCTCAGAATGCATCAGTTTGCCTCCGTTCCGTCTACATTCTGCATTGGAGGCAAACAGATCGGTCCTGGCACACAATGTAAGTCAATGGGGACGAATCCATTTTCTGTGACACAATCTGGCACAATAGAAAACAGATCCGTCCTCCATTGACTTTCAATGGTATTTAAGACGGATCCGTCTTGGCTAGAGTTGTTGCGATACCAAATTTTTGATTCGGTTTCGATACCATGAAAAAGTATTGCGATACTCGATACCATGTAAAAAAAAAATAAACCAAAAAAGCCACGTGCATGCAGCATTTTAAAAAATGGCGAATCGCGCAGTTTTTATTTATTTTTTTCTGTTCCGGCGTTCACCGCATAGATTTTAATAGTTTGGACTTTTCTGACGTGGCGATATGTAATATGTTTATTATTTATACATTTTATATGTGAAATTGGGAAAGCGGGTGATTCATACCTAATATTTTGGTGGGGGGTTTTTAACTTTTTTTTTTTTTTTACACTTTTTATTTAATAACCATTTCCCCCCTTAGGGGCTAGAACCTGGGATTTTTTTCATCCCTTGTCCTATTCACCCTGATAGAGCTCTAGGACCTCATACCTCACACTGTCCCTGCTGCTCTGTGCACAATGGCAGCCAGGGCTTCAGTAGCATGGCTGCCATGGTAACCGATCGGAGCCCCAGGATTACACAGCTGGGGCTCCGATCAGAAGCTGCCACTGCACCACCAATGAGGAAGGGGGGGGGGGGGGACCCTGTGGCCACTGCCACCAATGGTTTTAATACTGGGGGGTTGAGAGGGGCCGGCGCACTGTGCCACCAATGATTTTAATAGGGTGGGGGGTTGAGGGCGCACTGCGCCACCAATGATAATTACCCCTTAATACAGGAGGCGGGTACTGGCAGATCAGCGGCAGTTAACCCCTCAGGTGCCACACCTGAGGGGTTAACTGCCGCTGATCGCAGCTCCCTGTCAGGGGCAGGGTGCCGGCAATGCAATTCTGCTGCCGGCACCCGCCTCCTGTATTATGTGTTAAAGACTACTTTTCCTGGGTCCAGACTAAGTATTAGGCCACACAGAGCGGCGCCCAGCTATGTCCCAGCACTTACTATTAGTCCTGGGCGCCGCTCCTTTCGCCCGCAGTGCCCCATTACTGTCTCCTCTCCTGCTCCATATGCTCATTACTATCGGAGCAATGGGGAGGAGACATCAGCTTCTCTAGTGGGCGTTCCTTCTCCCTGGCTGTAGCGCTGTCCAATCGCAGCGCAGGGAGAAGGAACGCCCACTAGAGAAGCTGATGTCTCCTCCCCATTGCTCCGATAGTAATTAGCATATGGAGCAGGAGAGGAGACAGTAATGGGGCACAACGGGTGAACGGAGCGGCGCCCAGGAATAATGGTAAGTGCTGGGACATCTCTGGGCGCCGCTCTGTGTAGTAAAAGTCCTATCATTGGTGGCGCAGTGCGCCCACCCCTCCTCCGTGGCAGCAGCAGTACAGGGGGAGGGGGAGACTGCTTCCTTCTCCCCTGTGCTTCTGAGAGAACATGAGCGTGCTGACAGCAGCACGCTCATGTTCTGCGATACTAGACTGCGCAGCAGCGCAGGCCAGTATCGAAAAAAGGAGACTTTTGTATAACTTACCAGTAAAGTCTCTTTCTCGCTCTTCCTTGGGGGACACAGGAAACCATGGGGTATAGCTCTGCTCCCTAGGAGGCGTGACACTAAGTGAAAGCTGTAAGCCCCTCCTCCATCAGCTATACCCTCAGCCTGGAGAGAGAGACTGCCAGTTGCGTGTCCAAGTAGTGAAAGATAACCACCAACCGGAAAAAAAGAACTGTCAAGCCCCAACGGGGGCAACCAAGCCGGAACCACAACTGTAAACTCAAATGAAGGGCGGGTGCTGTGTCCCCCAAGGAAGAGCGAGAAAGAGACTTTACTGGTAAGATATACAAAAGTCTCCTTTTCTCGCCCATTTTCCTTGGGGGACACAGGAAACCATGGGACGTTCCAGAGCAGTCCCAGAAGGGAGGGACCAGAACAACCAGACCAACACCCAGAGGCATCAATCAACTGCCGCCTGCAACACCAGACGGCCTAAAGCAGCGTCAGCCGACGCATGAGTATGCACCCTGTAGAATTTGGTGAAGGTGTGCAAGGAGGACCAAGTGGCCGCCTTGCAAATCTGCTCCGTAGAAGCCCGATTCCTCTGAGCCCAGGAAGCCCCGACCGCTCTAGTGGAGTGAGCGGTAACACCAAGGGGCGGAACCTTGCCCTTGGCGAGATAAGCCTCAGTAACAGCCATCTTGACAAAACGGCCGATAGCAACTTTGGACGCCGCCATCCCTCTGCGCAACCCCTCCGGAACCACAAAGAGCGAGTCAGTACGCCTGAAAGAGCTGGTTACCTGTCAAAGAGCTGACAACGTCCAGGCGATGAAGCTTCCTCTCCCGGGGGTGGGAAGGGGAAGGACACAAGGAGGGGAGAACGATGTCCTCGTTCAGATGAAAGGTGGAGACCACCTTAGGAAGGAAGGAAGGGACCGGACGAAGAACCACCTTGTCCTGGTGGAACACTAGGAAAGGTTCCAGACAGGAGAGTGCAGCCAATTCGGACACCCTCCGAAGAGAGGTGACGGCTGCAAGGAAAATAACCTTGCAGGACAGAAGCCGCAAGGAAACAGTCCGCAGAGGCTCGAAAGGAGAAGCCTGGAGCGCAGAGAGAACCAGGTTCAGGTCCCAGGGCAGTACCGGAGGGCGGTACGGAGGAACCGCGTGAGCCACGCCCTGAAGGAAAGTCTTGACAGGACCAAGGGGGGCCAGTGGGCGCTGAAACAAAATGGACAGCGCAGACACCTGACCCTTCAAAGAACTAAGACCCAGACCTTGGGCAAGGCCACTCTGAAGGAAAGACAAAACGGTGGGGAGAGAAAAGCGGAGCGGAGGAATCCCCAGATCGGCACAGAACCCCAAATAGGTCCTCCAGGTCCTATAATAGATCCTAGAAGAGGACGGCTTACGAGCGCGGATCATGGTGCGGACGACGTCCGCAGAAAAACCCCTACGCGTCAGGACGGTGGTCTCAACAGCCACGCCGTCAAACGTAGGGACCTTAAACGCGGGTGGAAGATCGGTCCCTGAGAGAGAAGATCTTCCCTGGCGGGCAGCGGCCAGGGCGCGTCCGCCAGGAGCAGCATTAGGTCGGCGTACCAAGACCGGCGGGGTCAGTCCGGAGCGACCAGAATCACCGAGACGCCTTCCGCCGCGATCTTCCGAAGGACCTTGGGCAGGAGTGGGATGGGGGGGAATATGTATGGACGCGCGAAGCCTCGCCAAGGAAGAACGAGGGCGTCGGCTCCGCAAGCTCCCGGATCCCTGGCCCTGGACAGATAGGCGGGGACCTTGTGATTGAACTTGGAGGCCATGAGGTCCACGTCCGGCATGCCCCAACGAAGGCAAATGGCCTCGAACACCTCCGGGTGAAGAGACCACTCGCCGGGGTCGACGGTGGTGCGACTGAGGAAGTCCGCCGCCCAATTGTCCACCCCTGGAATAAAAATTGCAGATATAGAGCCGGGACGTGGGCTTCCGCCCAAAGGAGAATGCAGGTGACCTCCCGCATTGCTGCTGCGCTGCGAGTGCACCCCTGGTGGTTTATGTACGCCACGGCCGTGGCGTTGTCCGATTGCACACGAACTGGATGACCCCGCAGCAGATGAGTCCAGTGTCGCAGAGACAGAAGGGCCGCTCTCAGCTCCAGGACATTGATCGAGAGTTTGGACTCCGATGGAGACCAAATGCCCTGGACGGATCGGGGAGGAAACACGCCTCCCCAGCCTAAGAGACTGGCATCGGTTGTAACCACCAGCCAGTTGAGCGGCAGAAAGGACTTGCCCAGAAGAGGGACCTGTAACCACCAGCGGAGAGATGACCGCACCGGAGGCGATAGACGGAAGGGATGGTCCAGAGACTCCGGCGATTTGTCCCAGGAGGAGAGGATCGCCCGTTGGAGAGGGCGGGAGTGAAACTGCGCAAATGGGATCGCCTCGAAGCAGGCAACCATCTGCCCCAAGACCCGCATGCAGAAGCGGAAGGACGGTCGACGGTGGAGAAGGAGACCCCGAATCGCCCGACGGAGGGTCAGACGTTTTTCCGAGGGAAGACGTACCTCCGCCGCTCCCGTGTCTAAAAGCATTCCCAGGAAGGCCAGATGTCTGGAGGGGGGAAGGGAGGACTTGGGGAAGTTGATGACCCAACCGAACCTCGCCAGGGTCTCTAGAGTGAGATCCACGCTGGCAGCCGCTTGAGAAAGGGAAGGAGCCTTGATGAGGATATCGTCCAAGTACGGCAGCAGAAAAACACCCCTGGAGCGGAGTAAGGCCAAAACCGGGGCCAGGACCTTGGTGAACACCCGGGGGGCTGTCGCCAGCCCAAAGGGAAGGGCGACTAATTGGAAGTGAAGGTCCCCCACGGCGAATCGGAGGAAGCGATGGTGACACCGGGCTACCGGAACATGGAGGTAGGCATCCTGTATATCGATGGAAGACATGAAATGTCCCCGCTCCAGGGAAGCCACCGCGGAACGGAGGGACTCCATCCGAAACCGTCGAAGGAGGAGAAAACGGTTGAGCCTTTTGAAGGTCCAAAATGGGCCGCACCGAACCTCCCTTCTTGGGAACTACAAAGAGGTTCGAATAGAACCCTTGGAACCTTTCCTTTAGAGGAACGGGGGTAATCACCCCCCTGTCCAGTAAGGCTTGAACAGCCGCGGAGAACGCGGCCGCGCTTTTCGGGTCCCGCGGAGGGCGGGAGCGAAAGAACCGATCTGGAGGGAAGGACGCGAATTTGATTTTGTATCCGGAAGACACAATTTCGAGAGCCCAGGCGTCGGAGACGTGAGCCATCCAGACGTCCCTGAAAAGGAGGAGCCGGCCCCCCACCCGGGTGGGTGGGGGCGCACCTTCAGGCAGAGGACTGCTTTGCTGCAGGTGTGCGGGCAGCCTGCGGCCTGCGCCAGGAGGGCTGCGCCCGAAAAAACGGCTTCCTACGCTTATCCTGGGGAGGGGCCGAAGCGGCAGCTGCGGGGCGAGCCCCAGAGGTCCTGCGGGAGGACCGAAAACGAGACGCACCAGGGCGTCCGCGGGGGGCGCCCCTGGCTTGGGGTTGAGGAAGATGGGTGCTTTTACCACCCGTGGCTTCCGAAATAAGCTCGTCTAGGCGGGCCCCGAAAAGGCGCAAAAGGTAGCCCCGCCAAGGAACGTTTGGAGGCAGCGTCCGCTTTCCAAACCTTCAGCCAGAGTTCCCTCCTGACGGAAACGGCCAGGGCGGAGGAGCGTGCTATAAGGGCTCCCGCATCAAGGGAGGCCTCACAAACAAAATTTCCAGCCCGAACAATAAGCTGGGCCAAGGAACGTAGGTCCTGGATGGGGACGTCCGAGTCCAACTCCTGCTCCAGCTGCATACCCCAAGCAGAGATTGCTTTACCCGCCCAGGCAGAGGCAAAAACCGGTCTGAGGGCAGAACCGGAGGCAGCAAAAATGCCCTTGGAAAGGGACTCCATACGACGGTCCTCCGCTGACTGAAGAGAGGACCCGTCGGGAACAGGAATGGCCGTGGTCTTTGACAGACGGGCCACAGGGGGGTCCACCTTGGGTGGGAACGACCAGGTGGCCACGACATCGGCTGGAAAAGGATAGCAAATATCCAGCTTCTTGGGATTGACAAAACGGGCGTCCGGGCGAGCCCAAGCCTTAGACACCACGGAAGAGAAATCAGAGTGGATTGGAAAGACTTTGGAGGCCTGCTTGGGTCTGATAAAGGAGACGCTAGCTGCGTCAGAGCTAGGGGGGTCATCTTGCACTTTAAAGGTGTCACGAATATCAGAGATGAGTTGACCCATCGCTGAGGCTAGCTTGGACGGCAGGGCCGAGTCCATTTCCAAATCCGAAGCCGCCAATTCACCTTCAGAGGGCGAATCCTTTGGAGAGGAGAGGCCTGTCTGAGTGCGCACGCGTGGCGGAGAGAGAGAGGCATCCGAGGAGGAGGCGCGCTCTACTCTAAAACGCTTCTGAGAGTGCCTAGCTCGGGAAGGGTCACTAAGAGAGGGTGAACCCGCCGCAGCGGCAGAAGCGGTGGACCCGGAGGGTGCGACAGTAAGAGTGGCATCCTGCGGGGTAGGCGGCCTGTCTATTAGGCGGCCCACGACATGGGTGAGGCTTTCCACGGCCTGGGACAGGGATCTAGCCCAGTCAGGCGGGTCAGAGGAAGCAGGGAGCGACACAGCAGGCGACTGAGGCTGCGGTGGAGCCCGGCATGCAGGACAGTGCGGATCAGACTGCCCCCGGGGAAAGGGTTCCCTACAAGCGGTACAGGCATGGTACCAAGGCTTGGCGGCTGCAGAAGGGTCTGACATGGTGAAAAAAATGTTGCACTTAAAGGGGGAGACCCCAGAGAAAAAACGGAACAGGGATTACACCCAGGCAGCAGCACTGGTGGCACGGAGGGGGTTAACAGTCCTACCAGACCCGCGGACAGCGCAAGCGGCAGTAGTAAGGGCAGCAGACTGAAGGAGGCTGTGGAGGAGTGGCAGCAGGCACGGAGGGTGACTCCTGAGGAAAGATGAAGAGCTTCAGGATCGGACGGCAGCAGAGGATTCCACGCAGCACTAGAGATGTGCTGCCCGACGAAGCAGGAAGCAGCGGAGCGCATGTGGGGAAGCTCCGCCCCCCCCCGCCGCGCTGAAGGAGAAGGCAGAACCGCGCGCGCGCGGCAAAATGATTTAACCCCCAAAAAAGATGAAGTGCCGGCCAAGCTAAAATGGCGCCGTTCGCGCCAAGTACGCGGCCCCCGCCGCGCCTGGATGAGGCAGACGGCCTCCTGCCCACAGCCGTCCCCCTGATGCCCTGCCGCTGGAGAAGACCGAAGTCCCCCCAAAGGATGCCCGGTAAGTTGCCGGCCCTGTTATGCCCGTAAGAGCCCCCAAGAGAAAATGTGTCCCTGAAAAGGGGCACCGAACCTCCCAGCTGGGATGGTAGGGAATGTGGGGAGGCGGTCTAACTGAAGTTCCCCCTCACCATTAAGGTGCCCCCAATGAAAATGTGCCCCTGAAAGGGAGAGGGGGGGGAGGGGGGGGGGGGGGTTGGGGGGAGGATGATGGATGGAAAACGCTCGTGGGTCGTAGCAGCGGTGGGAGGGAGGGAAAGGGGGAGGCTGGAGCAGCCACTCTCACCATCCGCTGTCTTCACCCTCAATCCATCCAGCAGGGTCGCCCCTTCAGCTACTGGCACCGCAGTGGCAGGAAGCCGGGGGAGGGACTTGGCGTGCGGGCGACCCTTGAGCTGGCGGGACGCAGGGGAGCGAGGCTGCCCTGGTCCACCTTGTCTTCTGTGGGGGAGGCGGCAGTGTGGAATTACCAGCACTGGCGCAACTCAACCCCGGGAGAAACAGAGGGGTCTAGTGCGCCTCTGTTGTCCCTGCAAGTAGAAAAAAACCGAATTAAAAACAACAAATAACGCAAAAAATAAAAAATTATAGGAAAGCGACCCTGCCTAAGTAGGGAGTGTCTTGCCTCCTTGGACACTAAGCAAAAACTGGCAGTCTCTCTCTCCAGGCTGAGGGTATAGCTGATGGAGGAGGGGCTTACAGCTTTCACTTAGTGTCACGCCTCCTAGGGAGCAGAGCTATACCCCATGGTTTCCTGTGTCCCCCAAGGAAAATGGGCGAGAAAATGTAAATCCCGGTATCGTATCGATACCGGGACAAAAGTATCGATTGGGTATTGAAATTTCTATACCCGCAACAACCCTAGGTCTTGGCTATGTTAAAGATAATACAAACTAGATAGTTCTGAACAGATGCAGACGGTTGTATTATCTGAACGGATCCGTCTGTACAGATCCATGACTGATCCGCACCAAACACGAGTGTGAAAGTAGCCTAAGCTGCATAAAAAAAATAAAAAAAAGTTACTGTAATACATTTTTGTACAGTGGGAAATTAACATAAGACAACTATTGTTAATTTCATTACCTGTCAGTTTGTCTACGTGGTGATGGCTGTCTATGCTTATTTTGTATTAAACTCAGAGATTCAGGCCTTTTCAGCTCTTCCTGGGTTCTGCAAGATCACACAAACAACATGAAATTCCTCTAAGCACTGCAAAATATCTACCATTATAAGCCTTAAAGAGGTTTTCCAAGACTTTCATACTAATTACTGATCCTGAGGATAGGTCTCCCGAGACTTCGTATAATAGCTTCAGAAATTGATTTCTACTGTAAAAAGACATTTCCCAAACTCTGGTGCGGTTCCAAGGTACATTAAGAACCGAACCAGAGTTCGGAAAATGGTTTTCTACAGTAGAAATTAATTTATGAAGCTATTATGTGAAGTCTCGCGAGACTTCGCAAAGCAATAACTTCAGCTCATCGGAGCCAATACATTCTAATACTGTATAGAGCTCCTGCTCCGTACAGTATTAGAACAAAGTTTTATGCGATCCGTATGCCATCCGTTTTTTTGGCGGATCCATTGTAACAATGCTTAAAACGGACAAGAATAAGACATTTTTGTGGCGCAACGGAACGGACATACTGATGCGGACAGCACACGGTGTGCTGTCGGCATTTCTTGCGGACACATTGAAATGAATGGGTCCGCATCCTATCCGCAAAAAAAAAACGTTTGTGTGCATGTAGCCTTATTGAAAGGCCAGACACTGATTTATAAGGCGGTATGTCCCTGTGAGACCTGGAATCTACTGAATCACCTGACAGTATTATGTCAATGTTATAGAATAGATTTCAGGACTCTGGCAAGGGTCACACAGCATTAGAAATCAGTATAATGCTATGTGATACTGTCAGGGGAGCAGAGGTCAGAACAGGACATCACACTGACAGGCTGAGAGTTCCTCAAATTCAAATCGCCTGCGCCGATGACGTCACCGAAAGAGAATACGTCATCGGCGCAGGCGCACTGAGGGAGTGCTGAGGAGGCGAGCGTCCTCCTCTCAGTGTGCCTGCGCCGAATGAAGACAGGCGCGGGATTTGAAATGCTGACAGGGCCAGCCGGAGGAGGAGAGCACTCCCTGGCCCTGTCGATCAACTGGAGGAGGGGGCGGTTTTTTGCGGCGGCTACCAGCAAGTAGGCGCCCTACTTGCTGGTAGTGAAGGCATTTGCATATTTTAAAAGATCGATTTTTAAGGAAAAAAAGCCACAGACAAAAGGTAAGAGCTTTATATAGGGAATAGTCGTTAAAACGAGATTTTTGTATAACTTACCAGTAAAATCTCTTTCTCGCTCTTCCTTGGGGGACACAGAAGACCTTGGTTATAGCTCAGCTCCCTAGGAGGCGTGACACTAAGTGAAAACTGTTAAGCCCCTCCTCCATCAGCTATACACTCAGCCTGGAGAGAGAGACTGCCAGTTGCGTGTCCAAGTAGTGAGAAAAGGCCAAGTCCAACAAGTGGAACCAACAAGCCAACTACCTAACGGGTAAAACAAATTCGGAAACCGTGCAGAAAAAACAATGAATGGGTGGGTGCTGTGTCCCCCAAGGAAGAGCGAGAGAGATTTTACTGGTAAGTTATACAAAAATCTTGTTTTCTCGCACATTTTCCTTGGGGGGGGGGGGAGAGATGGGACAGAAGACCTTGGGACGTTCGAGAGCAGTCCAAGAGGGGAGGGACCACAGACCAGGAGGCACCGACCGCTCTGGTGAAATGAACGGTGACACCAAAGGCAGAACCCTGCCCTTGGTGCGGTAACCTCAGCAATAGCCATTCTGATAAAGCGGAGGAAAGCCACCCTGGAGGCCGTCAAACCTTTGCGCGGACCTCCTGGAAACACAAGAGACCGAGCGTCGACAAGAGTCGGAGATCTCCAAGTAAAAACTGCGAGGCCCAAACAACGTCCAAATCGGTGAAGTATCCATTCCCGGGGGTGGGAAGGGGAGGACGATAGCCTCAGAGAGATGAAAGGCAGATACCACCTTCAGAAGGAAGGACAGGGCTGTAGAACAGCCCTGTCCTGGGGAAGGACATAAGGCTCGGAACAAGAAGGGCCGCCATTCAGACACTCGTCAGAGACACGATGGCTACAGAAACACAACCGTACAGGACAGAAGGAATAGAGAGAACTTCTGTAACGGCTCCAAGGGAAAGATTGGAGCGCCGAGAGCTCAGTATGTAGCTCCCAGGGGCGGTACCAGGGGACGGTACAGAGGAACGAAAGAGCCACTCCGTGGCATAAGCTCTTGACAGGCCCAGAGGGCCAGGGAACGCTGAAAGAGGAGGGACAGCGCAGACCTTGACACTTCAAGTAACAGAGTCCCAGTCCCAGGTCCAGGCCGGACTGGAGAAAGACAGAACCATGGGGAGAGAAAGGCAGAGCGAGGAAATGCCCAGCTTCCCACAGAACCCCAGGTAAAACCCCCAGGTGACCGAAGGGTAGTCCTCCCAAGTTACCGAGAAGGTAAGTCTACAGCAGGACCATTGCCCAGAATGGAAAACGCAATCTGCACCCAGCGGGAGGACAGAGCGCGGTAGACCTGGTAAATAGGCACACAGCTAGTACAGCCAGTGTGAACGAGGGAGACAGTAGGAGGCCACAAGGAACACCGGAACCATCCACGTGAACAACCATGCTCTCCCCAGAGGGGAGGGCAGTGAAGGAACAGCCCTGAAGCCTGGCCGGGGCAGAAGCCACATCGGAGTGATATGCCCCGAGCGGGAGCCAAAACAGAGCCGGCGAGAAAAAACAGTCGAGACAGAGGCCGACATAACACCCTCCAACCGAAAGGAGGAGTGAGCAACAGAGAAGCCATAGGACAGCTCAAAAGCAGAACCCCGCTACTCTGTGAGACGCCCGGTTCACCGCCTCGCAGAAGGCGAATACCCTGAAGAACCCAAAGTGGAGGTCCCCCGGACCTGGATATTCGAGCACCCAAGAGAAGTTGGGTGACCTTCCCGAGAAGAGCGGCCCGAACCAGGTAGCACATCAGACTGAAGCGCAGAGGGCGCCAACAGGAAGGACTCATACCACACTGCATCCGAAGAGGAGGAAATGGTAGTAGGCGAGGGAACCGTAGTCCCGCCAGAGCCAACGTAGAATTCGAGGGGCGCTGCAGGCAGCACTCTCGACCATGTGACCGCTTGCGCAGGGAAGCAATGCCGCGGGAGGACGAATGGGTACGCATCTAGGAACCACGAATACTCCCCAGGCGGAAGGGCCAACGAGCATGGTGGATACCGTCACAACGGAACCGCAATATACAATCCAGCTCGGTGCAGTAGAGAGCAAGTAGAGCCCGTCCGGGTCAGGTGGACAGAATGATCTCTTCAGAGAAGAGTGCAAGGCTTGCTGCAAGCATCGTATCCCAAAAGAAAAAAGTATGTCGCAGGAGGAAGGAAGGCATACGTACGAGCAGCCCGTAAGCAGTGAAAAGGCCAACCCACCTACGGGAGGAAAAGGCATACACGGCCCAAACAACGCACAGAGCGCACAAGAACGTCCGCTCACTGCAAAATCGTCACTCAGCGAAGGGGGCCAGCCACAGAATCCCACAGTATCTACGGAAGTGCAAAGTGCAACCTGAAAGGAAGTTATGCACAAGACTAGTATGGCATGCGATGGAACGCAAGCAGTCCGCCCAGAAAGGGGGGAAATGTACCTGGCAAACTGCAGTCGGCAAGAGTGCAAAGGCCCGCCCCAACAGGGGGTAATGCCCAAGGCCCGTACCTACTTCAGAGAAGTAGGACATACCATATTTCGCCCAGAAGGGGGCCATGCACATGGCCACACAGTATCCAGCAGGAACGCAGGAGGTCCACCTAGTGAAAGGGGGACATGCGCAGGGTTATCCTAGCATTAAGTGTACAATAATCCATCCAACACCGAATTTCGTGAGGTTGCAACTACTCCGCCAATGAAGGGGGACATGTACAAGTCCAGCACAGCATATACAGGGACAGCCGTGAATCTCGTGAGCGTGCAAAATTCTGTCCATGGAATGAGGGGTGGTCACGCACAAGGCCAGCACCGTATCCAATGGGAGTGCAAGCATTCCACCCATGTTAGCGGGCCATGCTCATGGCCAGCAACGTATCCGGTGAGAGTGCAGTATGCCGCCCAGAAAGGGGGGGTCATGCACATGGCCAGCATCGCATCCAGGGAGAGTGCGAGCACCCCGCCATGGATGGGGGTCATGCACATGGCCAGCAACGTACTGGCGAGAGAACAAACACAGTCAGTGAGAGTGTGTGTATGTCGCCTGAGGAAAGGAGGCATGCCCATGGCCGGCAGCGAATCCAGAGAGTGCGGGACACCGCCCACGGAAGGGGGGTCATGCATATGGCCGGCAGCGGATCCAGTGAGAGTGCAAGCACCCCGCCATGGAAGGGGGGTCATGCACGTGGCCAGCAACTTACCGGCGAGAGAACAACTCCAGTCAGTGAGAGTGTATGTATGCCACCTGAGGGAAGGAGGCATGCCCAAGGCCGACAGCGAATCCAATGAGAGTGCAGCATACCGCCTAAGGAAGGAGGTCACGCACATGGCCGGCGGCGAATCCAGTGAGAGTGCAAAATTCCGCCTACGGAAGGGAGTCATGCCTATGGCCGGCAGCGAATCCAGTGAGAGTGCAGCGTTCCGCCTATGGAAGGGGGTCGTGCACATGGCCAGCACCGTATCCGGTGAAAGTGCAGTATTCCGCCTAAGGAAGGGGGTCATGCACATGGCCGGCAACGAATCCAGTGAGAGTGCAGCGTTCCGCCTATGGAAGGGGGTCACGCACATGGCCGGCAGCGAATCCAGTGAGAGTGCAGCGTTCCGCCTATGGAAGGGGGCCGTAGACATGGCCAGCACCGTATCTGGTGAGAGTGCAGTATTCCGCCTATAGAAGGGGGTCATGCACAAGGCCAGCCCGCAGCCAGGGAGAGTGCAGTATCCCGCCTAGGAGGGGGGGGTCATGCACATGGCAGGCACCATAACAGGAGAGGGTGACGAATTCTGCCCACAGAAAGGGCCGCATGCACTTGGCCAGCGCCGTATCCCGGGAGAGGGCAAGAAACCGCCTAGAAGGGGAACATGCACCTGGCCAGCGGCGCAGCCGGGGAGCGCGACACCATGCCACCACTACAGGGATGAGGCTGCAGCGTCCTGCGCAGCCCACAAGAAATCCGTTAGTTATCTATTTTATTTTATTTTTTAAATAACACAGCCTCTCTGAGGCAGAAAAGGGGGGCCAACATACAGGGGCACAGCCTCTCTGAGAGGCAGGAAAAAGGGGCCAGCCATACATGCCCATTGGGAGCCGGCCGGTACCCCAAGTGTTAACAGGGATCTGGCCTGGGGGGCGGCGTGCGATCCCCTGGGGGCGGGGGAACCTCCAGGCGGGAAGAATTCACGCCTGGAGAAGTTTCCGCCCCCTCCAACAAAGGCCGGAATTTTGCGGCCTAGTAGGCCGTGAAGCCGGGGCCTACATTTTTGCGGCGCCCGGCCGACCGGTGCCGCACAGTATTTGAGGTACCACCGGGACCTGAGCCGGAGTGGCGCATGTACATACCGGCCTCCGGTCCCCACCCCGCGGGCCGGAAGAGTCAGGGGCCCGGATGGAGCGCCGGAATTGCTGCCCAGCAGGCCGCGAAGCCTGGGCCAAAATTTGCGGCGCCCGGCCGACCGGAATGCACCGACGGCCTGCCGGGGCCTGTTGGAGCCCAACCCGCAGGCCGGAAAAGTCAGGGGGCCGGGAAGGAGCTCCGGCCCAGCAGGCCGCGAAGCCTGGACCAAATTTTGCGGCGCCCGGTAAACCGGAATGTCCATGCCGGCCGCGGGTGCCCACCCCGCGGACCGGAGGAGAGGCCTTACGCCACTTCCGTCAGGAGCGGGCCCCATGCCCTGAGCAGCGCACCGGTAAGGGGAAGGGGGTGAACCTGAGACCGGGTGCCCGAGGATAGAAGGGACTCTGGCAGGAGAAGGGAGGCAATGTGGCTGAACCTATTCTGCAGCCAGCTGCAATGTCCCATGGAGGCCAGGAAGGGAGGAGAGGGAACAGGGAGCAGATAGCCACCCTGCGGCACCCCAGAGGACAGCCTAGGTCCAGCAGGGGAAGGGTCCAGAGGCACAGTATGGGGGTCAGGCACGCAGGAGACCCAGGGGGACGTAGGGCTGGAGAAGCCACTCTCACCATCAGCCGTCTTCACCCTCGGTCCGTTCCAGCAGGGTCGCCCCTTCAGCTACTGGCACCGTAATGGCAGGACGCTGGAAGAGGGACTTGGCGTGCGGGCGACCCTTGCGCTGGCGGGATGCAGGGGAGCTAGGCCACCTTGCCTTCTGTGGGGGAGGCAGCAGTGACCGGCACTGGCGCAGCTCGACCCCGGGAGAGGTCTATTGCGTCTCTGTTGTCCCTGATGTCTGGAAGAAAAATAAAAAAGTTAAAAAATAAATAAATAAACAAGGAGAAAACAGCCCTGCAAAGCAGGGAGTGTCGTGCCTCCTTGGACACTAAGCAAAAACTGGCAGTCTCTCTCTCCAGGCTGAGGGTATAGCTGATGGAGGAGCGGCTTAACAGTTTTCACTTAGTGTCACGCCTCCTAGGGAGCTGAGCTATACCCAAGGTCTTCTGTGTCCCCCAAGGAAAATAGCCGAGAAATAAGGATTTTAACAAGCCCAAAAAAAAATAATAATGTGTTTTGGGGGTGACAGAAGCCCTTTAAAGCATGGACCCCCAATCATTTCATCTAATGAGCAAAAGAAACTCCAGTCCAACACTGATGCTGGGGATATCAAAATCTGCATCAAGCCCTAAAAACCTGACAAGTTAAAGGGGTTGTTCCATCTTATCATTTCCATGCAAGGTGATACGCCACTGTTACCATAACTCCCACAGACGTGCACGAGAGCTACGTAAACAGTGTAGCACAGCAGTCTACAGTGTCTCCATAATTAATGAGTTCCAGAGACATCATAGCCTGCTGTGCTACACAGTTAGCATAACTCCCATGCAGTGCTATAAGTTACCGAAATAGTGAAGCATCGGCTGCTCCGTTAACTCCGCCTCCCCTGGCCAGAGTTTAGTAACATATTAGCCATGGAAACGGCAATATGGAACAATCCCTTTAAGCAAGACACTGTAAACCTCCATTAATCTACTACTCGATAGTATGACAATCCAAATAATGCAGCTTGCAAAAATAGACCTTAAAGGGGTTGTGTCACTTCAGCAAGTGGCATTTATTATGTAGAGAAAGTTAATAGTGGCATTTACTAATGTAGTGTGATTGTCCATATTGCTTGCTTTGCTGGCTTGATTCATTTTTCCATCACATTACACACTGCTTGTTTCCATGGTTACGTCCACCTTGCAACCCACCAGTGGTAGTCGTGCTTGCACACTATAGGAAAAGGCGTCGGCCTGGTGGCCAGGACCGTGATTGTGTGTATAGGCTAATGCTTTTTCCTATAGTGTGCAAGCATGGCCACCACTGCTGGATTGCAGGGTGGCCGTAACCATGGAAAGGAGCAAGATATAAGGTGATGAAAAAAATTCATCAAGCCAGCAAAAGAGGCAATATGGACAATCACAATACATTAGTAAGTGGCTTGTATTAACTTTCTCTACATGATAAATGCTATTTGCAGAAGTGAGACAACCCCTTTAAGTAGACTACTGTTACATTTATTTGATGGTCTGGAACTAGGGCAGGGCCTCCCTTACAACTATGGGCAATAGGAACCATGTGTGTTGCAATATCATTCCATGTGAAGCCTATAATTGTAATATGGGCCCTGGCCCGGTTTATTCAAAAAGAGCCTAACATCCGCTATAAAGACCACTACCATGGTAAATATATAAAGTACATGTGTACATAATTGTGTATGTATGTCTGTGTGCATGAGTGTACTTTTAAAAATTCTAATGATTTTCAATAATCCGATAACTAGTCCCAGACATGCTGGATTATTGGTATTTTACTGTAGCAGAAATAGGAGGCCATAAAAAACGTCTAACCTGCTGTGGTATAAATGCCCTCTGGCTTCCTCTGACCTTTGTTGTTCTCTTGCTTGTGCCTGTTTTAATGGCGAGTTCTACGGGAAAAGAAATAAATATAGGATAACTATATTGGTGAAGTCTAGTATCTGATTATGTCCTAAGCAGAGGCCAAATGAATAGCCTTTTCTTTAGGGTGCATTCACACTTCCGCAGAATGGGTCCGCATCCGTTCGGGTGCGGACCCTTTCATTCTCTATGGGGCAGGAATAAATGCGGACAGCACACATCCGCATTTCCGGAGTGCACCCCCGATCTTCTGGTCCGCGGGTCCGGAAAAAAATAGAACATGTCCTATGCTTGTCCGCAATTGCGGACAAGAATAGGCAGTTATACGGGGGTGCCAGCCGGGTGTATTGCGGATCCGCAATACACTACGGACGTGTGAATGGGCCCTTAGAATGTGCCGTCAGATTTTCAGAAGATTATTCTGACTTGATAATTGTTTAAACCAATATACTGCAATATCACACAGCAAATGGAGCATGCAACCTAAACTTTTCACAATCCAGGTACAGACTTTTTTTCTTACCTCATGTGACACTCTTCTGTCCTCTATATACGCCATGAATTGTGAGCTTAGACTGTCTCCTCTGGAGTGCCTCACATCCTCCTCCTCTTCTTCTGTAGTATAACTATCTATGTAGTCTATCTGATCCAAGTCATGCTCCACTATTAGAAAAGAAATCCTTATGACCATTATGGACCAACAAAAGATTCTGTAAGGGTAGTTCCATGCACAAGCCTCAAAGGCTAGAGATGCAGCAGGAAAAGCAGCCGCACTCGTGTTGGGAACTACTCTGGAGGATGAATCTTCACCTCATTTTCTGTAAACTTACCACCTCCATTTGCAATTACTGAACTGCCTCGGGAATCTTGGTTTTGGTGATCTCTTCGAAGCCTCTGCTCTTTAATTGCTTCCGTTGTTCGAAAAGAAAGGTCTGTAAATTCATCTGTAGGCTGTATTGAGGAAGACATCAATAAAAAAAAAAAATCTATCTGGCAATGTATTTAGGAACTCTATTAAGGAAACTTATGCAACTGAAAATAATGAAAAACAAAAAACATGAGACATTTATGTGCCAGGAGCATATTAAGGCTACTTTCACACATGCGGCAGGACGGATCCGACATGCTGTTCACCAGGTCGGATCCGTCCTGCGGCTATTTCGCCGTGCCGCCGGACCGTCGCTCCGTCCCCATTGACTATAATGGGGACGGGGGCGGAGCTCCGGCGCAGCACGGCGAAAGGCCGCCGGACTAAAATTACTGCATGTCAGGCTTTTTAGTCCGGCGGCTTTCGCCGTGCACCGCCGGAGCTCCGCCCCCGTCCCCATTATAGTCAATGGGGACGGAGCGGCGGTCCGGCGAAATAGCCGCAGGACGGATCCGACATGGTGAACAGCATGTCGGATCCGTCCTGCCGCAAGTGTGAAAGTAGCCTTAAATCTAAAGTTGTAAACCTTACCTCATTCCCAGACCATCTCTTGTCACCACTGTCAACACTATTAAACCCAGAGTCCAGCGCCCCATATGTACGGCCGGGATACATATCATCATGACTGTAAGAAATGAAAAAGTTAGATATCACAGCTAGAGGTTAAATATACACATGTAATAATCAAGTTGCCACAAGCTACTTAAAGGGGTCTTCTAACCATACACATTGATAGCTCATCCTTTCATAAGTCATATCAATGTGCATGTCTGAAAAATCTCTTCTATATGAAACAACTATTTTGGCCAACAGCCTGATGGCAACGCTCTGTCTAACAGAGTATAACTAGAATCAGATTGGTCTTTCGGTTACGGTACCTCAAAGTGCCCCAAACTGCTTATTATCTAGATCAGGAGTAGTCAAACTTATTTTTAAATATGGGATCTACTTTTTGTACAGCCTGAATCAGGTGACCTACCAAAAAGATAGGAATGTGCACATCCATTTTTTGTCTGTTCATTTTCCTGATGTTTCACTGCCCCATAATACTGAGAGCAGCTTGCTCCACATTCATGGCTCCTTTATAGATGACCGTGCAGTGCCTTTCATCTCCCCTGCTGTATTCTAAATTGTGTAACAGCCATAAGAGTGTGGGAGAGCTACACCAGCTGACAGCATAGATCGAGATTGGCAAGTCATTATATTATTTGCCAGTTACCATTTCATTACAAAAGAGTGGTGTCAGGCAAACTCAAAGGTCAACTCAAAGCCTCTTTTATATATCAGTGAATCACAGGTGTGTGCTGTCCATGGTCTCCACGGACAGCAAACTTTAAGGCATGTTTTAGCCTACAAGTGTCTGTGTGATACAGGTGACATATGGAGGGCAAAAAACAGACTCATGCCCCTCATCACACCAAGAAGAGCAATAGACTTACCAAGAACTAAAGCCTAAAGGTCTACGGTCATACTCTGGCAAATCTGGAGCAGTCTTGAGAGCTTCTATGTTCAGGTATTTAAATATATGGATTTTACCTTTGATACAAATCTGATGAAATAAACACAAAACAATTACCACTCCATATACACAATCTGTTCAAATCACATCATTGTAACCAGTCTTCAGGTAACTCATGTAAAACATTTCATGAAGTAGAGCACATACTTGTGCTGGAGGTGACTGTAGAGGATTATTATCCAAGATAATGGTCTGGAGGTGCCGTAGAGTTCGATAGCACACTGGGATACTGGTCACCTTGTTGCAAGAAAAATCCAATCTCACCAGAGGCAAATCTGCGATTTCTAACAAAAAGATACAGAAAAATGTCACACAAGTAAATAATGTATATCCATTCTCATTAACTGCTACGACAGTTAAGTAAAAATATGGAGGATTCTCCTTTGGCCTATATGATAATATTCTAAAAACAAAACTATAAAGTCAAACTCATGGCTTGTAGCACAACAGATAACAGTGCAGATATGTTTGCATTTTACCTGTACATGAAACCATTAAATACAAACATCTTTAACCATAGGTCCACACAAAACCTTTTAAAAGATATAGACAACTTTGAAAAAAATTATCTTTAAATATATTTTTGGTTACCCTGAATCACAAAACATTTGTCTGCAATCTTAATTCCTTTATTCATTTTAAAATCCCCTGATAGGCAGAAGCCAAACCTTCTCCCAGTTTCAGGCTCTCTCAGGTGGATGTATTCAACCTAGTAATATATGCTGAATGTGAGGTCTGTGCGTCCAGAATGCTGCTGCCTTCACCAGCTCACCTTCATTCCTGGACTGATTTCTCCTTTTACAGCTCATGAGGGCTTTCAACTCCCTTGAACTGACAGTCACTGATGCTGAGCGGTGTGCGATTCCTCTGCCCCCGCAGAGTTGCCTGTTCTCTCTACACACTGAAGCCTATGTGAGTCACTATCCTCCTGCAAATTGCCTTGTGTGTGCTTTATTCCGCTATATGCAGCCTATGTGCACTGTTCTCTGATAACGTTAATGCTTTTCACCACACTCTAATCTGTGGCGTATAATCTTCTCCCCTTTCCTGCTAACTATAATTAATATCCAAGTCATGTCTCAAGGCCTATGTAAAGCGTCGAACGTTGACTTATCGGGTAGCTGCCTTACATCTGTCGGCATTAGAGGCAAAGCTTGCATCCCTTCTTCCTGCCAACCATATAACAGAAGGGAGGGGGAGAGCAGAGGGGACAAAGCCAGGAGCTTTGCTGCTGAATGCATCGCAAATTCAACAAATAGCTACATGAAGACGCTACACATACTGTGCAGAAGCTAAATTGTAGGACTAATCAGAAAGTTGCTTAATTTTCCATTTAGAAAGCAAATCAGAACAAAAGCGTCTAGACTTTAAAAATGGACTGTGGGGTTTAGAAAAAAAGGAAAAAAAAGAAAAAGAAAAGAATCCCTCTTCCCATAAGCAATGCCACATTCGTCAATGACTGTGTGTAGTTTTGCATTGAAGCCCATTAAATTGAATGGAAGCGAACTGCAAATTCAATGTTCTGGGGGAACGTTTAACCAAATTCTGAAGACACCAAAGGCTGATAAATACTGAAACAGAGCAAAGGTAGGGGCTACACTGACTACAGTAGAAACCTGATTAAGTTGACTACCTTCATTGGAGCCAAAATAGATTCCGACACTGAAGCTTGCAGCTAAGTAGGAAGTTAATGAACGGCTTGCGCTTTTGTAAAGCCATGCTAAATAATAAACTGGAATAACCCATTTCATCTGTTTAGGTCGGAACATAACTAATTAACTTTGGGATATGGGGGAAAACAAGATTGTGTAAGCTCAAGTTTATGGATTTTCTAAGCATGGGGTACTGCAAGACTCAGGCCAGTGTACTGATCACAGTGCCTATTGCTCTATAAATGTGTTTCTTATTTCCCAAATTTTAGCAATAAGGCAAATACTTATTACAGAGAACGGGTTAACCAGCCACACATGTGACACTGCTTATTCCATGCCAACATAGTTTACGCATTGCTCAGAATATATTCCAGTTTCTCCATCTTCCCTATGAATCTATGAAAGATGGGAGCCCACGAAACACTGAACATTTCATGCAATTAACTGTAAAAAAGCTGACACGGTCTAGATATTGTTTCCATTCAGCCAAAGCCTAACTGTCAACCACAAGAGATGATCGGCATGTAAGACATGAGTTTACACAAAATAATAAGCATACAAACCTAACACATATAAAAACAAGAAATGTAAGACACAGTGTTATGCATCAGAATACAGGAGATTTCATTAGCTCAATACTCACATTGTCAGTATTTTAGTACTAAGGGTACTTTCACACTAGCGTTTTTCTTTTCCGGTATTGAGTTCCGTCCTAGGGGCTCAATACCGGAAAAAAACTGATCAGTTTTATCCTAGTGCATTCTGAATGGAGAGTAATCCGTTCAGGATGCATCAGGATGTCTTCAGTTCAGTCACTGTACGGTTTTTGGACGGAGAAAATACTGCTGCATGCTGTGGTGTTTTTTTTTCCATCCAAAATTCCGGAACACTTGCTCAGACCTTTAAAAATGTAAAAAAAGATAAATACCGGATCCGTTTTTCCGGATTACAACCGGAGAGACTGATACATTATTGCAATACATTTGTGAGACGGATCCGCATCTGGATCCGTCTACAAATGGTATCCGTTTGCATACAGATTGCCGGATGCGGCAGGCAGTTCCGGCAACAGAACTGCCTGCCGGAATCCAGCGACGCTAGTGTGAAAGTACTTTAAGCTGAGTTACACTACATCTTTTACAACAAATATATATATATATATATATATCTCTCTCAACTGGCTCCGCTCCTCCTGTTCTATAAAATGCTGCCAATTGGAAAGCATATTCATTACCCATAGAATAATAAATCTGAAGCATTTTTGTGCTATTCCTCCTAAAAAATAATAATAAATTGTCACTTGCTATTCCACTTGTCAGAGGGGTGGATTATTATACAGTCTGACACTCGAGTGGATGACGGCACACCATACTGACAAGGGGAATGGTAAAACCCAGTTTTCAATTTATTCATAAATTTCTATAAAGAATAACAGAGAAATGACAGAACAGTGTTTCCTGCTCACCTTCCGGTAACCGCACCAAGTGATTTCTCCTAATGTTCAGATCCCGTAATGATTCTAATTTACCAATCTGCTGGGGAAGTGCTTGGATCTCATTACAGCTCACATCCTGTAGATGACAGGGACAATAATGAATGTGATTTCAAATCAAGTAATAAAAAGTACTAAATGCAGTTGAACAGGAAAAGAAGCAAACACATTCGGTCGGGACCTATGTAGAGGAGCCCGCAGCCTGTATGAGTGCAGTGGAGACATAGGCTGTTGGGGCGTCCACTTGAAGCTCAAGTGAATGGAAAGCAACTGTGCTCAGATTCAGCAAGTGGAGGTACAGCAAGTGATTATGAAGCCAAGTCTGACAAGGAGTTGGGGTTTTTCTAGAGATGATCAAGTTTTACCGAGACAAGGCGCTGTAATCGGAGTTAATGATACTTAGGCTACTTTCACACTACCGTTCAGAGCGGGTCCGTCTGATGTCTGCCCAGACGGATCCGCTCATATAATGCAGACTTGGGATACGTTCAGAACGGATCCTTCTGCATTATATTGTAGAAAAAATTCTAAGTGTGAAAGTAGCTTCAGACGGATCCGTCCAGACTTTACATTGAAAGTCAATGGGGGACGGATCCGTTTGAAAATTGAGCCATACTGTGTCAACTTCAAACGGATCCGTCCCCATTGACTTACATTGTAAGTCTGGACGGAGGCGCTTGCCTCCGCACGGCCAGGCGGACACCCGAGCGCTGCTTGGGTGTCCGCTTGCTGAGTGGAGCGGAGGCTGAACGCTGCCAGACTGATGCATTCTGAGCGGATCCGCGTCCACTGAGAATGCATTAGGGCAGTACGGATGCGTTCGGGGCCGCTTGTGAGCCCCTTCAAATGGAGCTCACAAGCGGAGCCCCGAACGCTAGTGTGAAAGTAGCCTTAGATGGACTTTCAATAAGATAATACACTGCTTTTAGTAAAAGCACTTAGCTGGATGTACACGTCTGATATGAACCAGATGACATAATAGCCAGTCATGCAAATATTTCTTCACGTGTGCAGTGCAGGGCAGGCCTGGCCCATAGATAACTGAGCTCATAAGCTAAATGTGGATGACCCTCTGTGCACCTACCAGCTCAGTCAGATGCCTCAGATGACATATCTCCTCTGGCAAGGAGTCAAGCTTGTTGTTACTTGCAATCAGCACTTTGAGGGGGAGGCTGCAGACGTGTCCAGGAAGTGAAGTCAGCTGATTCCGGCTTGACAAAGAAAGAAAACATTCAATGAAATAATGCATATAAACCAGGTATTATGTAATTTATGGCATCAAACTGTATTATTGTTTAGTAGCCTATAAGCTCACTGACTACTGGTAATGAAGGCTTGGAGAATTTTAAAGTGTAACTGTCTTTTTTTTTTTTTTTTTTCATTTTTGTAATGTATCGGGGCAATGACCATTTTTGTAATATACTTTAATTACTGAGATCACACATTTCTATTAGAAAAATAGCTCTAAAGTGGCCCATTTTGAGCCTTAGCAGTGCTCCTCTGTCTTCTGTTTACATAACAGTCAGTGTTAGCAAGTCTCAACAGTTATGTAAACAGAAGACAGAGGAGCGCTGCTAAGGCTCAAAATGGGCCACTTTAGAGCTATTTTTCTAATAGAAATGTGTGATCTCAGTAATTAAAGTATATTACAAAAATGGTCAATATCACTGCCCCCGATACATTACAAAAATAAAAAAAAGAATGACAGTTACACTTTAAGCCATTAATAGGTTTATTTTCTGCATTTTACATTGTTCAACAAATCTAGATAATTTGTACCAATATTTCATGACATTGTTAGGCTACTTTCACACTAGCGTTC
Source organism: Bufo bufo (assembly GCF_905171765.1). NCBI lineage: Eukaryota > Metazoa > Chordata > Amphibia > Anura > Bufonidae > Bufo > Bufo bufo. Next base: position 250,392,385 of record NC_053392.1, read on the forward strand.
AGAGAGGATCCGTCTGCTGTCTGCACAGACGGATCCGCTCCTATAATGCAGACGTTTGGATCCGTTCAGAACGGATCCGTCTGCATTATAGCTTCGAAAAAATTCTAAGTGTGAAAGTAGTTCAGACGGATCCGTCCAGACTTTACATTGAAAGTCAATGGGGGACGGATCCGTTTGAAGATTGAGCCATATTGTGTCATCTTCAAACGGATCCGTCCCCATTGACTTACATTGTAAGTCTGGACGGATCCGTTTGCCTCCGCATGACCAGGCGGACACCCGAACGCTGCAAGCAGCGTTCGGGTGTCCGCTTGCTGAGCGGAGGCTTAACGCTGCCAGACTGATGCATTCTGAGCGGATCCGCGTCCACTCAGAATGCATTAGGGCAGTACGGATGCGTTCGGGGCCGCTTGTGAGAGCCTTCAAATGGAGCTCACAACTGGAGCCCCGAACGCTAGTGTGAAAGTAGCCTTATCGAAAAGCTTTTTATGTACGTGAAATAATCTTCTGAACACTAAGCAAAATCTTAATGAAACTACGAATCTCTCTTTCAAGGAGAAATCATGAAGAAAATCAATCAGTAAGGATATATTGACAAAAACCTAAATGTACAACACGGATCCTATATTACCCCTTCGCTCTCACTAGGGATCGACAGATATTGATTTTTTTAGGGACGATACCGATAATTTGTGAACTTTCAGGCCAATAGCCGATAATTTATACCGATATTCTGGGAATTTTCATTAAAAAAAAAAAATTTAATTCCTACACAAATCTACTGAAAATTAATATGTTTATTGTTAACGTGTATTTTTTTTTTTTTTTTTTTTGGAAAGCTTTCTTTTTCATTTATACTTAATATTTTTTTTACTAACTTTTAGCCCCCTTAGGGACTAGAACCCTTGTCCTATTCACCCTGATAGATCTTTATCAGGGTGAATAGGACCTCACACTGTCCTTGCTGCTCTGTGCTTTGTGCACACAGCAGCATGGGGCTTACCATGGCAGCCAGGGCTTCAATAGCGTCCTGGCTGCCATGGTAACCGATCGGAGCCCCAGGGGAGAGGTGATCCTGTGGCCACTGCCACCAATGATTAATACTGGGCGGGGGGGGGGCGCACTGCGCCACCAATGTTTTTAATACTGGGGTGGGGGGGCGCACTGCGCCATCAATGATTAATACTGGGGGGCTTGGGGGGGTGCACTGCGCCACCAATGATTAATACTGGGGGGCGCACTGCGCCACCAATGAAGAGAAATCTCTCATTAATTCATATACAGGAGGCGGGAGCTGGCTGCAGAATCACATAGCCGGCTCCCGACCTCTGAGCGGTAGCTGCGATCCGCGGCACCTGAGGGGTTAACTACCGCAGATCGCAGCGGAGAGCTGCTGGCTCTGGGGTGGGGAGAGAGCTGCTGGCTCTGGGGTGGGGGGGGGGGGGAGGAGAGAGCTGCTGGCTCTGGGGTGGGGGGGAGGAGAGAGCTGCTGGCTCTGGGGTGGGGGGGGAGGAGAGAGCTGCTGGCTCTGGGGTGGGGGGGGGAGGAGAGAGCTGCTGGCTCTGGGGTGGGGGGGGGGGAGGAGAGAGATGCTGGCTCTGGGGTGGGGGGGGGGGGAGGAGAGAGCTGCTGGCTCTGGGGTGGGGAGGAGAGAGCTGCTGGCTCTGGGGTGGGGGGGGGAGGAGAGAGCTGCTGGCTCTGGGGTGGGGGGGGGAGGAGAGAGCTGCTGGCTCTGGGGTGGGGGGGGGAGGAGAGAGCTGCTGGCTCTGGGGTGGGGGGGGGAGGAGAGAGAGCTGCTGGCTCTGGGGTGGGGGGGGGGGGGGGAGAGAGAGCTGCTGGCTCTGGGGTGGGGGGGGAGGAGAGAGCTGCTGGCTCTGGGGTGGGGGGGGAGGAGAGAGCTGCTGGCTCTGGGGTGGGGGGGGAGGAGAGAGCTGCTGGCTCTGGGGTGGGGGGGGAGGAGAGAGCTGCTGGCTCTGGGGTGGGGGGGAGGAGAGAGCTGCTGGCTCTGGGGTGGGGGGGAGGAGAGAGCTGCTGGCTCTGGGGTGGGGGGGAGGAGAGAGCTGCTGGCTCTGGGGTGGGGGGGAGGAGAGAGCTGCTGGCTCTGGGGTGGGGGGGAGGAGAGAGCTGCTGGCTCTGGGGTGGGGGGGGAGGAGAGAGCTGCTGGCTCTGGGGTGGGGGGGGGAGGAGAGAGCTGCTGGCTCTGGGGTGGGGGGGGAGGAGAGAGCTGCTGGCTGTGGGGTGGGGGGGGAGGAGAGAGCTGCTGGCTGTGGGGTGAGGGGGGGGAGCTGCTGGCTCTGGGGTGGGGGGGAGAGAGCTGCTGGCTCTGGGGTGGGGGGGGAGAGAGCTGCTGGCTCTGGGGTGGGGGGGGGGGAGAGAGCTGCTGGCTCTGGGGTGGGGGGGGGGAGAGAGCTGCTGGCTCTGGGGTGGGGGGGGGAGAGAGCTGCTGGCTCTGGGGTGGGGGGGGGGAGAGAGCTGCTGGCTCTGGGGTGGGGGGGGAGGAGAGAGCTGCTGGCTCTGGGGTGGGGGGGGAGGAGAGAGCTGCTGGCTGTGGGGTGGGGGGGGGAGGAGAGAGCTGCTGGCTGTGGGGTGGGGGGGGGGGAGCTGCTGGCTCTGGGGTGGGGGGGAGAGAGCTGCTGGCTCTGGGGTGGGGGGGGAGAGAGCTGCTGGCTCTGGGGTGGGGGGGGGGAGAGAGCTGCTGGCTCTGGGGTGGGGGGGGGGAGAGAGCTGCTGGCTCTGGGGTGGGGGGGGGGAGAGAGCTGCTGGCTCTGGGGTGGGGGGGGGGAGGAGAGCTGCTGGCGCTGGGGTGGGGGGGGGGAGGGAGAGCTGCTGGCTCTGGGGTGGGGGGGGGAGGGAGAGCTGCTGGCTCTGGGGTGGGGGGGGGGAGGGAGAGCTGCTGGCTCTGGGGTGGGGGGGGGGAGGGAGAGCTGCTGGCTCTGGGGTGGGGGGGGGGAGGGAGAGCTGCTGGCTCTGGGGTGGGGGGGGGGGCGAGGGGGAGCTGCTGGCTCTGGGGGGGGGGGGGGAGGGAGAGCTGCTGGCTCTGGGGTGGGGGGGGAGGGAGAGCTGCTGGCTCTGGGGTGGGGGGGGAGAGAGCTGCTGGCTGTGGGGTGGGGGGGGGAGGAGAGCTGCTGGCTGTGGGGTGGGGGGGGAGGAGAGAGCTGCTGGCTGTGGGGTGGGGGGGGAGGAGAGAGCTGCTGGCTCTGGGGTGGGGGGGGAGGAGAGAGCTGCTGGCTCTGGGGTGGGGGGGAGGAGAGAGCTGCTGGCTCTGGGGTGGGGGGGGAGAGAGCTGCTGGCTCTGGGGTGGGGGGGAGAGAGCTGCTGGCTCTGGGGTGGGGGGGGGAGAGAGCTGCTGGCTCTGGGGTGGGGGGGGAGAGAGCTGCTGGCTCTGGGGTGGGGGGGGGAGAGAGCTGCTGGCTCTGGGGTGGGGGGGGAGAGAGCTGCTGGCTCTGGGGTGGGGGGGAGAGAGAGCTGCTGGCTCTGGGGTGGGGGGGGAGAGAGAGCTGCTGGCTCTGGGGTGGGGGGGGGAGAGAGCTGCTGGCTCTGGGGTGGGGGGGGGGAGAGAGCTGCTGGCTCTGGGGTGGGGGGGGGAGAGAGCTGCTGGCTCTGGGGTGGGGGGGGAGAGAGCTGGCTGGGGGAGAGAGCTGCTGGCTCTGGGGTGGGGGGGGGGGAGAGCTGCTGGCTCTGGGGTGGGGGGGGGGGAGAGAGCTGCTGGCTCTGGGGTGGGGGGGGGGGGGGAGAGCTGCTGGCTCTGGGGGGGGGGGGGGGAGGGAGAGCTGCTGGCTCTGGGGTGGGGGGGGGGGGGGAGAGCTGCTGGCTCTGGGGTGGGGGGGGGGCGAGGGAGAGCTGCTGGCTCTGGGGTGGGGGGGAGGGAGAGCTGCTGGCTCTGGGGTGGGGGGGGAGGGAGAGCTGCTGGCTCTGGGGTGGGGGGGGAGGGAGAGCTGCTGGCTCTGGGGTGGGGGGGGAGAGAGCTGCTGGCTGTGGGGTGGGGGGGGGGAGGAGAGAGCTGCTGGCTGTGGGGTGGGGGGGGAGGAGAGAGCTGCTGGCTCTGGGGTGGGGGGGGAGGAGAGAGCTGCTGGCTGTGGGGTGGGGGGGGGAGAGAGCTGCTGGCTCTGGGGTGGGGGGGGGGAGAGAGCTGCTGGCTCTGGGGTGGGGGGGGAGAGAGCTGCTGGCTCTGGGGTGGGGGGGGAGAGAGCTGCTGGCTCTGGGGTGGGGGGGGGGAGAGCTGCTGGCTCTGGGGTGGGGGGGGGGGAGAGAGCTGCTGGCTCTGGGGTGGGGGGGGGGGGGGGAGAGCTGCTGGCTCTGGGGTGGGGGGGGGGAGGGAGAGCTGCTGGCTCTGGGGTGGGGGGGGGGAGGGAGAGCTGCTGGATCTGGGGTGGGGGGGGGGGCGAGGGAGAGCTGCTGGCTCTGGGGTGGGGGGGAGGGAGAGCTGCTGGCTCTGGGGTGGGGGGGGAGGGAGAGCTGCTGGCTCTGGGGTGGGGGGGGAGGGAGAGCTGCTGGCTCTGGGGTGGGGGGGGAGAGAGCTGCTGGCGCTGGGGTGGGGGGGGGGGAGGAGAGAGCTGCTGGCTGTGGGGTGGGGGGGAGGAGAGAGCTGCTGGCTCTGGGGTGGGGGGGGAGGAGAGAGCTGCTGGCTGTGGGGTGGGGGGGGAGAGAGCTGCTGGCTCTGGGGTGGGGGGGGAGAGAGCTGCTGGCTCTGGGGTGGGGGGGGAGAGAGCTGCTGGCTCTGGGGTGGGGGGGGAGAGAGCTGCTGGCTCTGGGGTGGGGGGGGAGAGAGCTGCTGGCTCTGGGGTGGGGGGGGAGAGAGCTGCTGGCTCTGGGGTGGGGGGGGGAGAGAGCTGCTGGCTCTGGGGTGGGGGGGAGAGAGAGCTGCTGGCTCTGGGGTGGGGGGGGGGGAGAGCTGCTGGCTCTGGGGTGGGGGGGGGAGAGAGCTGCTGGCTCTGGGGTGGGGGGGGAGAGAGCTGCTGGCTCTGGGGTGGGGGGGGGGGGGAGAGCTGCTGGCTCTGGGGTGGGGGGGGGGGGGAGCTGCCGGCTCTGGGGGGGGGGGGGAGAGAGAGCTGCTGGCTCTGGGGAGGGGGGGAGAGAGAGCTGCTGGCTCTGGGGAGGGGGGGAGAGAGAGCTGCTGGCTCTGGGGTGGGGGGGGGGAGAGCTGCAGGCTCTGGATGAACGGAGCTGATGGCACTGGGGGGAACTGAAGCACTTGGGCTGATCACAAAGGGGGGAACGAAGAGTGTTGGGGACTGATGGCAGGGGGTCTGATGAATTTTTATACATGAAAACAGTCTATTAATTCATTTTTTCTTATTAGAGTACTAGATTAGTTTTAAAAATAATCAATAGAATACTTGATTTCTAAAATAATCGTTTACTGCAGCCCTACCTGAGATTGAGGAAAGTTAAGGCCTGCAGGTTGAGAGTGGCCTCCGGCACGTAGCGGACACAGTTCTGGTAAAGATTTAGGCTCTCCAAAGAAACATAATTGCAGATTTCCGCAGGAATCTCAGACAATCTATTCCGAGACAGATCTGAAACAAAAGTACAATTATTACTGAGTGGATAAAGCAGCACAGTTCATCTCCATGTTAATTACTGTCCGGCGTATGTCTGCCTAATACAACAGGCCACTGTTATGTACTACAACTATCATTACTTTCACTGACTCATATCTACACTGCGAGGAGTGCACGCTACATTTTACCTCATTTTTATTACCGGAAGCAAAAATCATTTTTCAAAAATAAACTTTAATAAATCTCAAGCCCAATACTTTCGTCTCTCTCTAATGAGAGAGCAGGCACGTTTGCCAGAGGCAAACCCGCATCTGTGTGTATGGCCACCTTTATATACAGAGTAAAAGTGCAAGTACCTGAGGGAGGAAGACAAAGCGGTATGTGTGTACTAGTTTCTCACAGCACTACTACCAATGGATAATATCCGAAAAGCCCACATTAATGTCACATCAGGATTTGTGAACACTGCCCTTCAAACAAAGTCTACACACAACTTAAAGGGGTTTTTCCGAGATTTTGATACTGATGACCTATCCTTACTTTTTATTCAGTGCAAACTCAAAAGTTTTGCTAAAAGTTGAAAATATTTGTTGAAAATATTAAAAAAGTGCTTCACAGTCTGCCAAAGAGAAGAGAAGTTGTTCTAAGGCTGGTATTAGACCAGCAGAAGAGACTGACAATCGCCTGCTCGTCAGTGGAGGAGACCATTGCTATTACATGCAGCAATCTCCTCCACAGTAGCCATCGCTCATCCCCATACAGAATCATTATTTGCTGGCAGCAGAGTGTGATTAGACGATGAATTTTCAGCCTGCTTAAAAATTGTGATTGCCAGTTAAAAGAGCGCTTGCTCGTTCATAGAGTAATCGAAAGGCAGTATTACACAGGCAGATCATCGCTAACGAGCATTCATACAAAGACTTGCTGGCGATTATCTACCCGACTATATGCAAGTCTAAAACAGTCCTAGGAGCTGAAAACTGCACAGACATAAGAGGAGAGACACAAATCTGCCACTTAGACCCTTTTCACACGTCCTTGTGAATGGCCACCCTCAAAAGACAGACTAAGCCACACCCACGACCTGGTTAGGCCACGCCCATTCCCACTCCGCAGACTTTCTCCCTGCAGCTCATGTTCAGACAGCACAGTGCTGCTGTTGAAAAGGACATCCCTAAAACCTCTGGCCACCTTAGTCCTTGTACATGAAAAAAATTGCCAGTGTTTTATCTGTGACAGCGCCTGTAAAGGTCCATTTTCGGTCCTTGTGTTTGCTTTGTGCTCTCCATTTTGCATATGTTTTCCATTACACTGCTAGGCTGAAAAGGGGATTTGTATCTCCTGGCTTCAGTCAGTGAAAACCACTGACAGGGATGCCACCAGTGTTTTATGGCCCACAGACTTCAATGGGCGTTTTTGGTCCGCAACTTGAAGCAAAGTAGTGCATGTTACCACAGTCAGTGGAAAGCAAGCATGTGGGAACACATTAAAATCAGTGGATAACTGTGCTGTCTGTGGACAACATGGATAGCACACGTCCATGATTTCCTGATGTGTGAAAGAGGGATAAAGGTACTTTCACACTAGCGTTTTTCTTTTCTGGCACAGAATTCTGTCACAGGGCTCTATATTGGAAAAGAACTGATCAGGTACAGTACAGACCAAAAGTTTGGACACACCTTCTTATTCAAAGAGTTTTCTTTATTTTCATGACTATGAAGGCATCGAAACTATGAATTAACACATGTGGAATTATATACATAACAAACAAGTGTGAAACAACTGAAAATATGTCATATTCTAGGTTCTTCAAAGTAGCCACCTTTTGCTTTGATTACTGCTTTGCACACTCTTGGCATTCTCTTGATGAGCTTCAAGAGGTAGTCCCCTGAAATGGTCTTCCAACAGTCTTGAAGGAGTTCCCAGAAATGCTTAGCACTTGTTGGCCCTTTTGCCTTCACTCTGCGGTCCAGCTCACCCCAAACCATCTCGATTGGGTTCATGTCCGGTGACTGTGGAGGCCAGGTCATCTGGCACAGCACCCCATCACTCTCCTTCATGGTCAAATAGCCCTTACTTTCAAAGTTTTCCCAATTTTTCGGCTGACTGACTGACCTTCATTCCTTAAAGTAATGATGGCCACTCGTTTTTCTTTACTTAGCTGCTTTTTTCTTGCCATAATACAAATTCTAACAGTCTATTCAGTAGGACTATCAGCTGTGTATCCACCTGACTTCTCCTCAACGCAACTGATGGTCCCAACCCCATTTATAAGGCAAGAAATCCGACTTATTAAACCTGACAGGGCACACCTGTGAAGTGAAAACCATTTCAGGGGACTACCTCTTGAAGCTCATCAAGAGAATGCCAAGAGTGTGCAAAGCAGTAATCAAAGCAAAAGGTGGCTACTTTGAAGAACCTAGAATATGACATATTTTCAGTTGTTTCACACTTGTTTGTTATGTATATAATTCCACATGTGTTAATTCATAGTTTTGATGCCTTCAGTGTGAATCTACAATTTTCATAGTCATGAAAATAAAGAAAACTCTTTGAATGAGAAGGTGTTTTCAAACTTTTGGTCTGTACTGTATATCCCCATGCATTCTGAATGGAGAGCAATCTGTTCAGGATGCATCAGGATGTCTTCAGTTCAGTCTTTTTGACTGATCAGGCAAAAGAGAAAACCGCAGCATGCTACGGTTTTATCTCCGGCGAAAAAAACTGAAGACTTGCCTGAATGCCGGATCCGTCCCTCCGGTCTGCGCATGCGCAGACCGGTAAAAATGTGAAAAAAGATGCAAGACTGATCCGTCTGTCCGCATGACAAGCGGAGAGACGGATCCGTTCTTGCAATGCATTTGTGAGACGGATCCGCATTCAGATGCATCTCACAAATGCTTTCAGTCACATCCAGATCGGTGGATCCGGCAGGCACTGCCGCAAGTGTGACAATAGCCTAAGGCTTTATTTTTAGCTTTTCTTAGCTGAACAGTTTCCCAGCACTGTCTGCACACACTTCTAGAGAGTAAATCGAATGTATCTAACTGTGGTATGATCTCATGAAAGATTGTATTTCACAGACGCTGGATATTTCTCAAGGACAGGCTACAAAGATCTCTCTGTTAAATAATATGATGTTTAGTGGCCGCCATATACAGTTTTTCACCCATAATGAAGGTACCCATCAGCTGCACTATGCTGCCATCACTGAGGACAGCACCACTGGTTTCAGCAATAAATCTCCCCTCACCTGTAACTAGCAGCCAAGCTCCGGGAATGAGAAATATAACGTATAATACGGTTAAAGGGGTTCTGCACTTTGTTTGAACTGATGATCTATCCTCTGGATAGATCCTCAGCTTCTGATCGGCGGGGGTCAGACACCCCCGCCAATCAGCTGTTTGAGAAGGCAGCGGCGCTCCAGCAGTGAACAGAGCTTAGCCCCGCCCAGGCCAGTGATACTAGTCGTGACGTCACTGGGCCAGCGGTAAACAGTGAGAAGGCCGCGGTGCTGCTGGAGCGCCGTTGCCTTTTCAAACAGTTGATCGGCGGGGGTCCCGGGTGTCGGACCCCCGCCGGTCAGATGCTGATGATCTATCCAGAGGATAGATCATCAGTTAAAACAAAGTGCAGAACCCCTTTAACCGTCTTATCAATAAGAGTCAAAAACAATTATATTATAACATGCCCCAAAAGATATCCAAAAATGATTTCTTAGAGTTAAACCAATTGCTCATAACTTAAGTCCTTGTCCCCAGGAAGACTTACAATATAACTGTCCTACCTCAGGCATATTGAATAAAAAATGCATTGGAGAAACATTTCTCTAACATTTAACTACTGGGGTTTAAAAGGGGTCCTAAACCTTTGCTGAAACCACAGAGGTGTAGAGGAGCTTCTCAGAGCACGTTCATTGGCCGTGCTCGGCTTTTCCAGCTTACAGACTATGGATCTCTACTCCACTTGCTGAGCAGAGGTGATGAAGACAGAAAAGTGCAGGGCACTCAGATGCTGTGGATTCTGCAAAGGTTTAGGTCCTCTTTAAACGGTAGAATTTGGGCACAGAGAAAACCCCCCATACATGGGTCACCGGTAACTACGAGTGACATTTTTCTCCTGTCAATAAGTAACCTGCAAGTACAGCTCTTGATAATTATGGAGAACTTTATATTTCTGGTATGTTCCCAAGTTGTGCACTCTATCACCGTCTTGTCCTGTTAGACTAGATTCTGGTAAAATGAATCACTAAGCCAATGACCTATTCCACCCTTCAACAACCCTCCTTACACTCAAGAAGCAGACATTCTTTTTGATGCCTTTCACTGATAGGGTAGTGGCTTCAATGAGCTTACAAATTACAATAGTTACTCGTGAATAGTGATGAGCGAACTTGTGTTTTCAAGTTCGACGTACAAGGTTCAGGTTATCTAAGATTTCCGTTACGGTTTCCGCTACCAAGGACTATAACTTAGAAACATAGAATGTGTGGGCAGATAAGAACCATTTGGCCCATCTAGTCTGCCCAATATACTAAATACTATGAATTAGGGATCGACAGATTATCGGTTTTACCGATATTATCGTCCGATATTGAGGATTTTGACAGTTATCGGTATCGGCATCTATTTTGCCGATATACCGATAACGTATTGGGAACACAGAACGCGTTGCTGTCAGCGCTCTCCGTGTTCCCTCCGCAGCACAGGGGAGAAGGAAGCAGTGTCTCCCTCCCCCTGTGCTGCTGCTGCCGCCAATTAGAGGAGAGAGGACAAGAGAAGGGGCGGGGTTGTGGCCACCGCTCCACCAATGAAGATAAGTCTCTCATTCATTCATATACAGGAGGGGGGAACTGGCTGCAGTATCACATAGCCGGCTCCCGGCCTCTATGAGCTGTAGCTGCGATCTGCGGTAGTTAACCCCTTAGGTGCCGCGGATTGCAGCTACCGCTCATAGAGGCCGGGAGCCGGCTATGTGATTCTGCAGCCAGCTCCCGCCTCCTGTATATGAATTAATGAGAGATTTCTCTCCATTGGTGGCGCAGTGCGCCCCCCCAAGCCCCCCAGTATTAATCATTGGTGGCGCAGTGCGCCCCCCCCCCCCCCCCCCCCCCCATTAATCATTGGTGGCAGTGGCCACAGGATCCCCTCTCCCCTGCTACTCCGATCGGAGCCCCAGCTGTGTAATCCTGGGGCTCCGATCGGTTACCATGGCAGCCAGGACGCTATTGAAGCCCTGGCTGCCATGTTCAGCTCCATGCTGCTGTGTGCACAGAGCAGCAGGGACAGTGTGAGCTCCTATTCACCCTGATAGAGATCTATCAGTGTGAATAGGACAAGGGTTCTAGTCCCTAGGGGGCTAAAAGTTAGTAAAAAAAAAATATTAAGTATAAATGAAAAAGAAAGATTTACCAAAAAATAAAATAAAATACACGTTAACAATAATTTTCAGCAGATTTGTGTTGGAAATTTTTTTTTTTCCAAAAATGAAAATTCCCAGAATATTGGTATAAATTATCGGCTATCGGCCTGAAAGTTCACAAATTATCGGTATCGGCCCTAAAAAATCAATATCGGTCGATCCCTACTATGAATAGCCCCTGGCCCTATCTTATATGAAGGATGGCCTTATTCCTATCCCATGCATGCTTAAACTCCTCCACTGTATTTGCAGCTACCACTTCTGCAGGAAGGCTATTCCATGCATCCACTACTCTGTCCGTAAAGTAATACTTCCTGATATTACTTTTGAACCTTTGCCCCTCTAATTTAAAACTATGTCCTCTTGTAGCAGTTTTTCTTCTTTTAAATATTCTCTCCTCTTTTACCTTATTGATTCCCTTTATGTATTTAAAAGTTTCCATCATATCCCCTTTGTCTCGTCTTTCTTCCAAGCTATACATGTTAAGGTCCTTTAATCTTTCCTGGTAAGTTTTATCCTGCAATCCATGTTCTAGTTTAGTAGCTCTTCTCTGAACTCTCTCCAAAGTATCAATATCCTTCTGGAGATATGGTCTCCAGTACTGAGCACAATACTCCAAATGTGGTCTCACTAGTGCTCTGTAGAGCGGCATGAGCACCTCCCTCCTTCTACTGGTAATGCCTCTCCCTATACACAGACATATGGTCCGTGGTAGCGGAATCCATAACGGAATTCTTAGATAACCCGAACCTTGTACCCCAAACTTGAAAACACAAGTTTGCTTATCCCTACTCGTGGGTTGTCCCATTACATCAGCTCACTATGCTGCTGTTCAATTTCAATTCAACTCCATGAGACAGAGATAGGCGATTGCTTGGTCTCCCATAGAGTTAAATGGAACAGCAGCACTCATGCGTGTCCAATGCCCCCAGTGATCGGCAGGGGTCCCAGCTGCTGGACCCCCACCAATAAGACTTATCTCCTAACCTGTGAACAGAACCATCTCTAAGGCACTAAAAAGGGAATTCATACTGGATGTAACTTATGTGCAAGCTTTCATCATGAACCCACTGCAAAATCTGCATTGAAATAGGATGGGGTGAAATCCATGGTGCAAAACCACAGCATAAATTGACAAGATCTAGATATAAAATACACATTGAAGGTACAATTCAATGTGGATTGTATGCAGTGTGTGTGGGTAAATTCATAAAATCTCTCCCATTTTACTGCTACTGTATAAATACTGCTGATTCTCCAACCGCAATCCTGTGATGGAAATCCACAGCGTGTCCACACCATGAAAACATATGATCTGGGTAGAGAAATCTGAGCGAGCGATCATTGCCTGCTTATAGAAAGGATCCCCAGGAGCGTAAATTAAGAGACTTAAGGGTGGGCTCACACTAGCATTAGGGATTCCGTTATGGCTTATAACATGGTTATAACAGAAAATAACGGAATCCATAAGACGGAAGGACTGATCCGTTCTTCTGCCCATAGACTTGTATTATGACGGAATGCAAAACGGAAGCCTTTAAAAGGCATTCCGTTGGGTCTCCGTCCTAACTGAAGTCTATGGGAATCTAAACAGATCCGTCTTTGTCCCGTTATGCAAGACGGAAAACAAAGTCCTGTCGACAAGACTTTGTTTTCCGTCTTGCCTAACGGGACCCAGACGGATCCGTTATGTTTTCCCATAGACTTCTATTAGGACGGAGCAAAACAGAATGCCTCTTAAAGGCGTCCGTTTTGCATTCCATCATAATGCAAGTCTATGGGAATCAAAACGGATCCGTCTGGGTCCCGTTATGCAAGACGGAAAACAAAGTCTTGTCGACAGGACTTTGTTTTCCGTCTTGCATAACGGGACAAAGACGGATCCGTTATGCTTTCCCATAGACTTGTATTAGGACGGAAAGCAAACAGAATGTCTTTTAAAAGGCTTCCGTTTTGCATTCTGTGTGGGTATTCCGTTATTTTCCGTTCTAACCATGTTATAACAGAAAGCCATAACGGAATCCCTAACACTAGTGTGAGCCCACCCTAATGGAGTTACAACTTCTGAACAACTTTTATCTTTTGACAGAATTTTTCCTTTTTAATAGAAAACAAAAGTTAAGTTTTCTTTGGAAAACACAGACCTTATTTTGGAAGTTCAGTGTAAACAGCACTTAAAGGGGTGGTCCTTTTTTTTACTAATCCCTATTCTCAGGATAGGTCATCAATATCAGATCAGCTGTTTGAAGTGCTGCCTTCTCTGCTCTGTTTACCTGATCAAACTCCTTTACAAAGGGAACTTGTCACCATGAAAAGGCAATGTAATCTGCAGGCAGCATGTTACAGAGCAGGAGGGGCTGAGCAGATTGATGGAGAGTATGCAGTATAGGCTGAGTTCACATCAGCGTTCAGCCTTTCCGTTCTCCTGCTCCTATAACGGAAAGGCTGAACGCCGATGTGAACTCAGCCTAAGCTGTATTTCATTCATGTAACCCCTTAGTGACCAGCCTGTTTTTGGCCTTACTGACCAAGCGTTTCTTTTTTCATCATAGTGTTGCAAGAGCTATAATTTTTTTTATTTTTCTGTCTATATAGCGAGGGCTTGTTTTTTGTGGGAAAAGTTGTAGTTTTTAATGGTGCCATTTTGGGGTACACATAACTGATTTATTTTTATTAACTCTTTTTGGGAGGGAGATGGGGAAAAACAGCAATTCTGCCACTGCGTTTTTACGTTCTAAATTTTACAGCGTTTATCGGTCAGTACGATCACAGTGATACTAAATACATATTTTTTATTTTATTTATTTTGTTTACGTTTTTTTGCAATAAAACACCCTTTTTACAAGGAAAAAAAAAAGATTTTGCATTGCCGCATCCCAAGACCCATAACTTTTTTATTTTACTTTCTATGGAGTTGTGCGAGAGCTTGATTTTTGCAGGACTTGTATTTTTCATTGGTATCATTTTAGAGTGAATTACACTTTTTGATCGCTTGTTAAGTTTTTGGGTGGCAATTAAGAATAAATGAGCCATTCTATCATTTTTTTAATTTTTATTTTTTACAGCGTTTACCGTAGGGGATAATTTACATGATATTTATGTAGTCTGGGTCGTTACGGACGCAGCAATAGCAAACATATGGGGGCGATTATTTATTTTTTTGCAATTTTTTTTCATTGAAAATCGTATTTTCAGTGAAAAGAAAAAGTGTATAACAGATTATAACAGACAGTATTTTGATTGCTTTTAAAATGCACTGCATTTTAATGTCAATGCTATTCTGAAATTGACCAGCAGGCTGGTCTGGGACCTACATGAGACCCCAGCAAGCCTTCACACACATCGGCACTTCGCAATCGCATTTGCGGGGTGCCAATAGGACACAGAGGGAGTCTGCTCCCTCTGTCAGCACTTTACATGCGGTGGGCGCCATTGCCCATGGCATGTAAAGTGTTAAACAGCCCGGATCGGCACTTCTGCTGGTCCAGGCTGTTAAAGCAGGGCCGCGGCTCTCATGTGGGTCCCTACTCCCTGCTGCATGGGGGACCCATGCAAAGCTTAGGCTGGGCCGCCGCAAAAAAGCCGCAGCCTAGCCTTAGGCCCCTTAGTGACAGCCGTAAAAACATGTACGGGTGGTCACTAAGGGGTTAAATTCCTGCCTTCTATGACTGTGTATACATAGATTGCTGTCACTGATAAGACCGCCTACTTGATTTCAAAGCCCAGAATAATAAGTTTAACTGAAACTTTTCCCCATAAAACTACATATCTATCTGTTCAGCTCCTCCCATAACATGCTGCCTGTAGAATCCCCTGCATTTTTATGGTGACAGGTTCCCTTTAAATAAAGAAAAAGTTAAAAGGCAGGGATGGTGTTAAAACAGCAGACAAAGGTATACTCACCCGTTCAGGCCCCTCATTCTAAGCCTACCAGACACGCTTTTTCACATGATTGCAACAGTGATGTGTCTGTATACCACGCATGACTGCTGCAGTTGATCACTGGCATTAGTGATCTCATGCCGTTTAACAGCGAGGCCAGTGATTGGCTGCAGTGGACCTGTGCTATATACAGGACTTCATCACTGCACCCAGAATCATGATGTCATGGCTGCAGCAGTGGGGAGGATAGCAGCAGAGCAACGGAGTGGAAAGGGTATGAATGAATGAGTATAAGGGCTCATGCACACAGCCGTGTTTTTTGCCTGCATCCGATCCACATTTTTTGAAGGTCAGATGCGGATCCATTCACTTCAAGGGGGCTGCAAAAGATGCGGTATCAGTGTTTTAAGTATCCGCAATTTGCAGACCACATAAACTGCTACACCCGTGTGCATGAGCCCTAACTTTGTTTATTGCTTTTATAACTTACCTGCCTTTTACCATTTTTTTCTAAA
Source organism: Bufo bufo (assembly GCF_905171765.1). Classification (NCBI taxonomy): domain Eukaryota; kingdom Metazoa; phylum Chordata; class Amphibia; order Anura; family Bufonidae; genus Bufo; species Bufo bufo. The sequence continues at coordinate 250,407,704 of NC_053392.1, forward strand.
CTTTGACAATTCCTTTAAAGGAGAACCCTATACCCTACTCAGTGGGAACCTAATGAGACACTTACAACATATGCTGAGGATATGCTAAAACATCTAAGGTGGGATAATACCTTTAAAGGGGTTGTCCAGGAGTATCCAAGTTTTAACTGATGCTTGCAGCCTGCCTCCGCTATTGAAAGATGTCCACAAGAGGTGTGTTCACCTCTGAAGCCAGTGGTTGGCTGCAGCAGAGCAGGTGACCTCGACCATGTTGGAGGAAGTTAACAAGCCGCAGACTGAAAGCAGCAGCAGGGAGCAGGCAAGTAGGAATCTTTTACTAGTGGAAGCAGGCTGGGGGCATCCGTTAAAACTGGGGTATTCCCGGACAAGCCCTTTAAGCTGGATGCACACATGGCGTTTTCCTGGCAGGTTTTTATGCAGCTAAGCCAAGATCAGGAGTGGATTCAAAAGGAATGTGAAATATATGTAGGAAGGTCTTAGGGTACTTTCACACTCGCGTTTAGTGCGGATCAGTCATGGATCTGCACAGACGGATCCGTTCAGATAATACAACCGTCTGCATTCGTTTAGAACGGATCCTTTGTATTATCTTTAACATAGCCATGAAAAGGATCCGCTCAGAATGCATCAGTTTGCCTCCGTTCAGTCTCCATTCTGCTTTGGAGGCGGACACCAAGACGGTGCTTGCAGCGTTTTGGTGTCAGTCTGATGAAACTGAGCCAAACGGATCCGTCCTGACACACAATGAAAGTCAATGGGGATGGATCCGTTTTCTATGATACAATCTGGCACAATAGAAAACGGATCCGTCCCTTATTGACTTTCAGTGGTGTTCAAGACGGATCCGTTTTCTATTGTGCCAGAATGTGTCATAGAAAACGGATCCGTCCCCGTTGACTTTCATTGTGTGTCAGGACAGATCCGATTGGCTCAGTTTCATCAGACGGACACCAAAACGCTGCAAGCACCGTCTTGGTGTCCGCCTCCAAAGCAGAATGGAGACTGAACGGAGGCAAACTGATGCATTTTGAGCGGATCCTTTTCCATTCAGAAGGCATTAGGGCAAAACTGATCCGTTTTGGACCACTTGTGAGAGCCCTGAATGGATCTAACAAACGGAAACCGAAACGCGAGTGTGAAAGTAGCCTTATACGTCTTCCTGCTGGATCCACTTCTGCCTGTGTGATTTTAGCCTTATTCTGGCACGCAGAAAACAACCATTCTGTTATGAGGCTTGAAGGCCGCAAGTAACATGACCTGTGATGGTCTCTTCTTTCTCAGGCCCATGGGTACAAAGTCGCACATTATGAAACCAGAGCCATTCACTATTCATTGGCTGGCAGACATTTTTATGTAAAGATGCTGGTGCATACAGACAGCTGCTCAGTTATGTCTCTGCTATTCTCACACAGATGACCTGGCAAAGTCCCAAATCATTCAGACTTAATGTACAAGAGTGGCCTCTTCATGCAAAAATGTGGCTGTTCCGGTCCCTGCAGCACAATGGTTTGTTTCAGATGATGTCATGGTGTGGAGGATGGCCCGGAGGAGTTCTTAGAAGAACATAGGACTTTTTATGGACACCACATCCCCCCTGAGCACACACCCTCAGTAAATGGAGTCCTGCTGCAGAGACGCCTATGAGACAATGCAAGGACAATCTTTGTGAGGCTACAATTCAGAATAGCTGAAGGCAACAGGTCATCTTCCTACCAAGATATATGGAATGTGAATACACAAAGCAACTTGGGTAATAAATCACGAAGTTTTAGCTTTTATCAAATATATAAATACGTGCAGGGATGATGCCCAGTTAGAGCAGATTTCCGTCCCTGGGCTAGTAAGGCTTAAAGGGGTTGTCTCATCGCAGATAATGGGGGCATACCGCTAGTATATGCCCCAATTGTCTGATAGGTGCATGTCCCAGCAGTGGGACCCGCACCCATCTCCTAAACGGAGCAGGCCAAAGTGGTGGCTGGAGGATTCTGGTCCGGCCACCACCAATCACTCTCCCCATAGAAGTGGCATGACTGGCCACCGCTCCCATTCACTTCTATGGGCCCGATGGAAATAGCCGAGCCAGTGCTCGGCTATTTTCGGCAGCCCCATAGAAATGAATGGAGGGCGGCTGCACATGCGCAGTGTGCCTTGCACCACTTTCGGGGCTCCGTTCGGTGCCGCTTGTAGGCACATTGACATATTGGAGGACTGAAACAGTAGGGAACAAGTATGAATCTACTCTTCACAGATTCATATATGTCACTGTAATCCTGCCTGTAATGATGAGCAGGTAACTGCAGTAAAGTGATCTGTACCAACCAAGACGTGGCGCCTGTTATAAGGCTTAGTGTTCAGTATGGAAACTGCAGGATTATGCGTTTGTTTTTTTATATAAATATTAACATGCAAAATTAAAGACATAAGCAGTTATTTGATCTGTTATTTCCATCGGTTATTGTGAGCACAAACCAGGTGCGGGTCAAAAACACAGGACAGGAGGAAATCTTTCCATTACACCTGATCTCTGTGTAGCCTCCACTATTGGTTTGGGCTCACAAAAACTGATGGAAATAACTGATCAAATAACTGAAGTGTGAACTAGGCCTTAGCCACGTCCATAGTACTCGAGATCCATTCCTCCAGTCACCAGCTCAGGGAATATGAAAGGCTTGATTTCCATTCTTCATCGCCACAATATTAGTTATACCATCACACAAAGGTAAATGCGTTGCGGTATATCTTCACACCCAAATAAAGCTGAATTGTATTGTGAATTGGGAATATTAAAACATAACATTTACTAGATCATTTAAAATAAATACCACTGGGTGAGAAACATCAAAAACATACACCTCCACTGTAGCATAAAGGTCTGTGGAGGATGGTTCTGGTATTGTGTGAAAAAACCGGAACCGGTGTGACCAAGGTGCTGATGTCTATAGGCAGTGTCGACACGCCTGTACAACCCTATTATGTCTTTCCTACCTATATAGGGGTAGGGGCTGTAATGAACATCTGCCTAGCACACATGGAGCACCCGCCCCGACAGGGGCGACCCCATACCAATCCTGTCCCTCAGTATGGGCCTTGTGCTATACTAAGCCCTAATTACAAAGCCCTACATGCCATGTTTCGGTCCTAGACTCCAGACCTCATCAGGGGACTTCACAGAAGTATTCAGGGATAATGAAAGAAGATCGTTTTAGCCTCCTACTTTCAATCCGGATGCACAATCAGTCGTATCCGAGCCTTAGCATGGGAAGTGTCCCATGTAAGTGCTGTGTCTCACCTCAAACAGTGGCGATTTGGGTGAGCCATTCTTCATCGCCACCTATTATCCTCCTATTTAGCTCCTGTTTGCTGCCATCACTGAGGGCAGCACAATGTAGTGACAGAGCCGCTGATTTCAGAGGCCTGTCACTCCTGTGATGCCATTCATTAGTTTTAGACCTCCTGCACACATTGGGCCAGATTTATCATGACTCTGACAGCTCACTCCACTTTAACATATGGCTAAAGTCAGTTTTAGCCAAGTCAGATTTATGATCGGCCCTTTAAGACTGTGATAAATGTGGTTTGACGGTAGCAGTTTATCCGTCAGTAAGCAGCTTTACAAAAGTCGCACATCTTTACGAAAAAGTCGCACGTTTTTATGAAAAAGTCGCATGTTCTATTAAAAAGTCTCATAAGATAAGCATGGTCCTCACTGGAGTGAAATTGGGACTTTTTTGCGACTTTTTTGCGACTTTTTTGCGACTTTTTTAAATAGTCCCAATAGTAAATCTGTCTAGAGATTCATTTACATAAGAAGACACGCCCACTTTCAGAAAACTGGCGAGCATAGTGCAGAGCAGAAAAAAGTCGCAAATTTGTGCGCAGTTTTAGCGTTTGGGACTTTTTTGGGACTTTTTCACTCCATTATTCTGACCTGAGCTAATGATAAATCTGGCCCATTGAGTTTTTCTGCATGGATTGCCGCCCAGAAGAACCACTGCGTAGTAGAGTATCAGCAAGGTATAGGAGATTTTTTCTGTGCGGAAATTGACCTGCCGTGCGGATTTCCAAATCTGCAGAATTATGTTGGTGGTTTTAGCTGCGGATTTCATCCTTTTGTAATGAAGAGTGGATCTGCGTAAAAAAAAACCCCATCAAATCCGCACCAAAAACCACTGTTAGACATTGCGGATATGGTGCAGAAACGCACAGATCTTCTGCATGTTGACCTACACCCGTGTGCAGGTACCCTTAGAGAGCTGACCTGCTAAAGCCCGCAGCGCACGCCGTCACTGCGAGGGAGAGGAGTCTGATGAAGCACGCTGCACCCACCTCTAGACGAAGAGTGAGTTTTCTTTCCTGCTGTCCCTATACCGTTCACCGCTATGTAGATGGGAGAACGTCTACGCTATTCTTGTTTCTTTAACCACTTCCAGACCGGGACATTTACCCCCTTCCTAAGCAGGCCTAAATTTGCTAATCTGACATGTCTCACTTTATGTGGTAATAACTTTGGAACACTTTTACTTATACAGGCCATTCTGAGATTGTTTTCTCGTGACACTTCATGATAGTGGTAAATTTAGTCAATATTTTTCAAAAAAAAATAAAATAAAATCTACTAAAAAATTTGGAAAAATTTGCAACTTTACAAATGTCAATTTTTGTCTGCTTTTAAGGGTGCATTCACACAACCGTATAAACTGATCCGCATCCATGCGGACCCATTCATTAAAAAAAATATGGAGCATGTCCTATTCTTGTTGCGAACAAGAATAGGCATTCTCTATAGAGCGCCCGCCATTTGCGGACCGCAAAACGCGGAACGCACGCGGCCGGTATCAGTGTTTTGTGGATCCACAATTTGCAGACCGCAAAATACTTATAGTCGTGTGAATACACCCTAAGGCCTCTTTCACACTTGCGTTGTTGGGATCCGGCATACACTTCCGTTGCCGAAAGGTGCCCGCCGGATCCGGAAAAACGCAAGTGTACTGAAAGCATTTGAAGACGGAACCGTCTTCCAAATGCTTTCAGTGTTACTATGGCACCCAGGACGCTATTAAAGTCCTGGTTGCCATAGTAGGAGCGGGGAGCGGGGGAGCGGTATACTTACAGTCCGTACGGCTCCCGGGGCGCTCCAGAATGACGTCAGAGCGCCCCATGCGCATGGATGACGTGATCCATGCGATCACGTGATACATGCGCTTGGGGCGCCCTGACGTCACTCTGGAGCGCCCGGGGAGCCGCACGGAAGGTAAGTACATGGCTCCCCCGCTCCCCGCTACACTTTACCATGGCTGCCAGGACTTTAGCGTCCCGGCAGCCATGGTAACCATTCAGAAAAAGCTAAATGTCGGCTCCGGCAATGCGCCGAAACGACGTTTAGCTTAAGGCCGGATCCGGATCAATGCCTTCCAATGGGCATTCATTCCGGATCCGGCCTTGCGGCAAGTGTTCCGGATTTTTGGCTGGAGCAAAAAGCGCAGCATGCTGCGGTATTTTCTCCGGCTAAAAAACGTTCCGTTCCGGAACTGAAGACATCCTGATGCATCCTGAACGGATTTCTCTCCATTCAGAATGCATTAGGATAATCCTGATCAGGATTCTTCCGGCATAGAGCCCCGACGACGGAACTCTATGCTGGAAGACAAGAACGCAGGTGTGAAAGAGCCCTAAGACAGATAGTGATGCCTCAAAATATTCATTAACATTTCCCATATGTCTACTTTATGTTGGCATCATTTTGGTAATGTAATTTTATTCTTTTAGGACGTTAGAAGCTTTAGAATTTTAGAAGCAATTCTTGAAATTTTTAGGAAAATTTCCAATGTCAACTTTTTTAAGGAGCAGTTCAGGTCTGAAGTCACTTTGTGGGGCTTACATAATAGAACCAACCCATAAATGACCCTATTTTAGAAACAACACCCCTCAAACTATTCAAAACTAGTTTTAGAAATGTTGTTAACCCTTTAGGTATTCCATAGGAATTAAAGCAAAATAGAGGTGAAATTTCAAAATTTAACTTTTTGGCAGATTTTCCATTTTAAACATTTGTTTTCTGGAACACATGAAGGGTTAACAACAAAACAAACCTCTATTTATTACCCCGATTCTGCAGTTTGCAGAAACACCCCATAAGTGGTCGTATACCGCTGTTTGGGCACATGGCAGGGCACAGAAGGCAAGGAGCGCCATATGGTTTTTGGAGGGCAGATTTTGATAAAGTGGTCTATGGGCACCATGTTGCATTTTAAGAGACCCTGAGGTTCCCCCACAGTGAAAACCCCCAAAAAGTGACCACATTTTGTAAACTACACCACCCAAGGAATTTCTAAGATGTGTAGCAAGCACTTCAATCAACAGGAGGTGTTTAATTTAATTTTTTAATACTTGGGTGTGCAAATGAAAAAAAAAATTTCTTCATTTTACAAGAAACTTTTTCCCAAAAAATAACAGGAGAATATCCCCCCACAATTTGCAAACCACTTTCTCCTGAATTACAGTAAGACCCCAACTGTGGTCGTAAACTGTTATTCGGGGATACGACGGGGCTCAGAAGGGAAGGAGCGGCTTCTGGATTTTCGAACATGGAATTTTATGTCATGGTTTTTAACAGCGATAACTTTTTTTTATTTTTTGTTGAATGAGCTGCGTGAGGGTTTATTTTGTGTGGGACAAGCTGTAGTTTTTATTGGCACCATTTTGGGGTACATTTGGCTTTCTGGTTGCTCATATAATTTTTGGGGAGCTGAAGTCACAAAAAAGCTGTTTGGTGTCATTTTTCCAATTTTTTTTTATACCGTTTACTTGATGGAGTAGATCATGTGATATTTTTATAGATCCGGTCATTACGGACACGACGATATCAAATATGTCTTTTTTTTTTTTTTTTTACGTTTTACAAAATAAAAACATTTTTAGAAGAAAAAAAATATCATGTTTTTGTGTTAGCAAATAACTTAGAGCCATATTTTTTTCATTTTTCTGGCTATATAGTCTTGTGAGAGTGCTTGTTTTTTGCGGGACGAGGTGACGTTATTATTGCTACCATTTTGGGGTACATACGACTTTTTGATTGATTGATATTATGTTTTTTGTGAGGTGACTAATAAAAAGCTGTTTTGGCATAATTAAATATTTTTTTTTACACCGTTCACTTGATGGGGTAGATCATGTGATATTTTTGTAGAGCAAATTGTAACGGACCTTCTATCTTCATTCAGCAGGACCTGCGCTGACGTCACCACGCTCACCACGTGTGAGCGCAATTACGTCATCAAAGGTACTTTTGCAGGTCCTGAAAGAACAACAAAGAGGAGGTTCCTGGCTGCGCGATCAAGTGGATGAGGCGAGTTATGTTTTTATTATTTTTTAACCCTCAATGGACATTTGACTTTGCATTCTGTATTAAAGAATGCTATTATCTTCCATTATAACCATGTTATAATAGAAAATAATAAAATCTACAAAACACAAACCCAAACTTCAGAGAAGAAGTCCAGGTTCGGGTCTGGATACCACATTAATTTTTTTTTCTCACGCACGTGCAAAACGCATTGCACTCGCACAGAAAAAACTGAGCAACGGAATGAAATCACAGCCAAAACTGACTGAAATTGCGTGCCTACTCGTGCGGGTTCCCCGCAATGCACCCGGCCCTTACCCGCGTGAAAGAGGCCCTAGGGTCCATTCACACGAACGCATGGCCTCCGGCCGTGTGAACTTCGTGCTACGGATGTGGACCCACTGACTTGAATGGGTCTGGGATCTGAAAAATATAAGACATGTCTTATCTTTTGCGGTGCAGAGGCACGGACCCGAAAGCCCACGGACGTGGTCCGCAACATGGGCACGGAGGCCATATGCTCAAGTGAATGGATCCTAAAGCCTGGAAAAAACCTGAAATGGCCACTTCTGTCATTTCAACAAACTTTGCATAAATAGTACAGGTGAGCATCAGAAACTATGTATTATATGTTATCAGAGAAAAATGCCTCTTTCTCCCCCCACCCTATCATAAACTAACATTCTCTGCTAAGTTGGGGCTATCAGCTCACTGAAGGATGTTGCCCATAGTGGTCTATGGAAGGGGATGTGTGAGGAACAGTGATAGACACAAAAAAAAATGGCTTATTTAAAATTGTAAAGTGCTGCAGAATATTTTGGCGCTAGAGTTAGACTAAGGCATTATTCTCTGATATATTACAAAGTTTCTTCATCTGCACTATTGATTTACGCACAGTTTGTTGAAACGACAGTGACCATGGTACAGCTACATGGCAACATTTGTTGTGCAACTTCCTGTCACAGAAAAGTTGTGCGACTTTTTTTTGTAATGATAGTCAATGGTGTCGGAATGCGACCTGCTACAACTGCGACACGACTGGTTGGATTTTTTGAGAGTTGCGTTGCAGCATGTTGCATTGTGACACATACAAAAAAGTTGCACGACTTTTCTGTGACAAGAAATTGCATGTCGCCAAACTTCAGAAAGTGGCATTTATCATGTAGGCAAAGTTAAAGAGGATCTTTCACCAGTTCTGACATATTGGACATGTGATATCACTCATTTTTTATTTTTGTGGACTTCTCCATTCCCCCGCTGTGAACCCGGTTCCGATTTCCCACCCTGTATGTAAATCCATGTTGTCGGTACAGAGAGGAGGAGATGGCCGTGTTTCTCCAGGGGAGTCTCCTTCTCCAGTCCATTAGAGTAGCATGTCACAGCCAGAGAGAAAAAAATATCTCACCTTCTCCCTTTTTCTAGTCAATGTCACATATTGTGGTTCTGTCCCGTTCTCACATGTTTTTAGAGGCTGGCTCCCGTAAAATGGAGAATCTCTCTAGTGCCCTCTCTTATTTCTCCATTACAATACTGTGATCAACTGACAGGCAGTGTCCTGGAGAAGAAATGCTAATTCTGCAACTTCGGCATACCAGAAAAAATATGCTGCCCCTTTCAACATGTCCCAGCTAGTAAAAATATTTCACCAAATAACTGAAGGGGAAATTCCAGTTTTCTGAAGAAAAATAAAAATCTGAAGATGGAGTCACAGATGACTCCTGAGCTGAACAGTTACATAATATTTCATATGACTTACAGAAATTGGATTTCATACCCATTTTCTATTCAAGAAATCTTGCCGTTTTCAAGTAAAGCAAGAAAACTGGTTGTTTTTTCCAGTCTTGTCCCTCTTCCCCTTCCCCCCGGCAGGCTGTTTCGAAGATTAAACTCAGGGAAGGGCATGGTCACCAGAGTCATCAGCCTTAGGGTGCAGTCACATGACCAGATCAGTTTTGCGTTCCGCAAAATAATGCTGATCCATGTGCATCTCACACAGACAATAGACCCGTTCTATCATTTGCGTCTCAGCCACACGGATGACATGCAGTGCGCCCTCCATTAATTTCCCCACTTTGTTCTCGTTCGATCAGACAATCGGGGTATATCCTAGTGATATGCCCCCATTGTATGTGATGGCAAAACCCCTTTAAGATCTCAGAAATACCCTTTAACTGCTCATTTGCATATGGATTAAAAGTAGGGATCGACCGATATTGATTTTTTAGGGCCGATACCGATAATTTGTGAACTTTTAGGCCGATAGCCGATAATTTATACCGATATTCTGGGAATTTTCATTTTTGAGAAAAAAAAAAATTCCTACACAAATCTGCTGAAAATTAATATGTTTATTGTTAATGTGTATTTTTTTTTGTTTATTGTTAATGTGTATTTTTTTTTTTATAAATCTTTTTCATTTATACTTAATATTTTTGTGTTTTTTTTTTTTTACTAACTTTTAACCCCCTTAGGGACTAGAACCTTTGTCCTATTCACCCTGATAGATCTCTATCAGGGTGAATAGGATCTCACACTGTCCCTGCTGCTCTGTGCATAGTGCACACAGCAGCATGGAGCTTACCATAGCAGCCAGGGCTTCAATAGCGTCCTGGCTGCCATGGTAACCGATCGGAGCCCCAGGCTTACACAGCTGGGGCTCCGATCGGAGGAGCAGGGGAGAGGGGATCCTGTGGCCACTGCCACCAATGAGTAATACTGGGTGAGGGGGGGGGCGCACTGCGCCACCAATGTTTTTACTATTGGCCGGGATTGGGATGGGGGTGGGGGGCGCACTGCGCCACCAATGATTAATACTGGGGGGCTTGGGGGGGCGCACTGCGCCACCAATGAAGATAAGTCTCTCGATCATTCATATACAGGAGGCGGGAGCTGGCTGCAGAATCACATAGCCGGCTCCCGACCTCTATCAGCGGTAGCTGCGATCCGCGGCACCTGAGGAGTTAACTACCGCGGACCGCAGCTATTGCTCATAGAGGTCGGGAGCCGGCTATGTGATTCTGCAGCCAGCTCCCGCCTCCTGTATATGAATGAATGAGAGGCTTATCTTCATTGGTGGCGCAGCGGCCACAGCCCCTCCCCTCCTCTTATGTTCTATCCCCTCATTGGCGGCAGCAGCAGCACAGGGGGAGGGAGACACTGCTTCCTTCTCCCCTGTGCTGCGGAGGGAACACAGAACGCGCTGAGAGCAGCGCGTTCTGTGTTCCCCATACGTTATCGGTATATCGGCAAAATTGATGCCGATAACGTTCAAAATCCTCAATATCGGCCGATAATATCGGCCAAACCGATAATCGGTCGATCCCTAATTAAAAGTACAGTACTTGTTCTCCAGAATGAAGCAAAGGATAGCTTAGTGAAAGGTATCATTACATTCAGCTGAGCTAGCCCTAAGGCATTATGCCTGGATAGAACTGTGAATTTCCTGGTGACTAACTACCTTTAAGACCTTATGCACACAACCAGGTGCCGACCGTGCCAGTGCTGCGGTCTGCAATGCATGGGCACTGACTGTGTCTGCCATCTGCGGACACGGACCCACTTACTTGAATAGGGTCTGCGATCCACACAATAAAAGTAGTGCATGCACTACTTTTTTACGGAACGAGTGGAAAACTATGGAGTGCTTCTGTGGGCTTCCCTTCCACACCGCACAGTCCTGTGCATGAGGCCTAATATAGTTACACCATCCTAGGATGTGCGTTTGCTTTGTTTCAGTGTTTATGTAACACGTCTTGTCCTCTGTGATTATTACTGCTTCTTGAGGGTTCTTTTTTGCTTTCTTCTGGATTAGCTATGCAGGACAACAGGCTAAACTGGATGGAGGGTTCAGCATGACAAACCACATTACTCCATATCTGTGCAGATAGAGATACTGGCAGGTAACCTGTTCATACAGTTTTATCTGCACTACGTGCATTTTTTGCCTTGACTATTGTACAAAAGAAGTATAAAATGACGATTTTCTGGGTCACCCCTATTTCCACAAAGATTGCAAGCTCTTGGGACCAGGGTCCTCACATCTATTGCTTGATTTGTTGATTTGTTTATTGGGTTATATTCACATCTGTGTCAGAGGTTCCCTTTGGGGCCTTTGCTGCAGATTTAAGTAAAATCTGGACAAAATAGCACAGCATGTTTCCCAATTCTGGCAAATGCCGGGCTCCCTAACAAAATCCCATCAGAGCCCCTTTATCGTCAAAGGGGTCCATCGGGTGCTGCTCATATTCATAAGGCGTCACCATTGTTTTAGCTTTTCTGTCCCTAGAACAGAAAAACTGTCTCAGATGTGAATGCAGCTGTGAGGGTGCATTCACACGACTGTATGTATTTTGCGGTCTGCAAAAAAAAAAAAAAAAGAAATTACAGACGACATCCGTGCTGCATCCGTTTTTGTGCGGATCCACTGTAACCATGCCTATTCTTGCCTACAAAATGGACAGGAATAGCACATGCTCTATATTTTTTGCGGCATTATGGAACAAACGGATGCAGACAGCTGTGTGGTTTTTTTTTTGCGGACCCATTGAAATGGGTGCGTCCGCATCCAATTAGCAAAAAATCCGGATCAGACGCGGACCAAAAATACGGTCCTGTGAATGGGGCCTAAAGGGGTATTCCGCTAATTCCAAGCTATCACTCAGATAGGGGATAATTATTAGATTGGTGAGACCCCTATTGATCACAAGAACAGGGGCCCCATAGCCCACTTGCACTGCCACTTCAATCGTCTGTATGGGACCCGCCAGAAGTAGTTGAGCACTGATCTCTGCTATCTCAGGCTGTCCCATAGAGATCAATGGATGTGAAAACCGCATCACTGAAATACAGCATTCTATTACAAAACAACTTGTGGCCTTGCGTGCCGTTTACACACGTCAATGTAAGAACACACACCCTAAAGGCTCAAAATTATGCAGGAAAAACCACTCGTTTGCTTGCAGGTTGCTTCTAACAACTCCAATTTTATAATTAAAAAACAAAACAAAAAAAAAAACACAACACTTCTTTACTGGAAATAGAGCATCTAGGAGCTCTGTCTTTCATCTATACAAACATCTTGGCTCCCGCCCTTATCCCCTCCAGTAGCACACATACAAGAGCACAATCACATCGCCAAGTAGAAATTACAGTGTGGCCACAGTTCAAAGCATGACCTCAACAGAAAACCAGCTAGGAGGCTCCCGCGAGCTCGGCTACTTTCACATTTCATACATTTCTCTCTGAAGCGTTACAACATGCACGAAAAAAGCTCAGCAGCAAACGCACTGAACATGAACTAATCGAGCTTGGAAAGAAGCATTTCACACTAACATACTGCAGCTCACAGCACTCTGTGTCCCATTGTCAAGAAATCTACCACAGGGAAACTCCACCCGAAAATAACGCCACCGTGTTCTATTCACAAAACACAACTTGGGGGTCCAACCTGTGTAACTCATGTTACACAGCTGTAATGAGGACCCTAACCGATCACAAGAACATGGGCCCCATATCGAGTTAGCGGACACGGACATACGCAATTGCCACCTGCTCAATTCCCTGCCGTTCGAGACATTAAGTCCAGGACTGCAGAGATGAAATCACAGTTTACTTCTCTTGACCGCTGCAGCCATTCACTGGTCTCTGCAGTCAATTAGAGTAGTCATACACATCATCACTGCGGCATCAGTCTCACTATAAGTCATGACATACTCGAGTACCTCACATGACAGCTGTGGCCAGTGATTGACTGCTGCGATCATGAGGAATAGTCAGTTATGTCATCCCTAAAGCACTGGAAACAAAGACCACCAGAATTGAGACATGGGAACACCCTGCGATTTTGCAAGTTCTCCCACTTCGAAATCATGGAGGGGTCTGAAATTCACATTGTAGGTGCATTCCCACTCTGAGAGACAGAATAAAAAAATTAAAAAAATCTGGCAATCACAGTGTATGATTTTAACAATTTGTCTTGCACATAAGTATTTTAACACCTGAGAAACAGCAAGAATTTTGGCTCTCAAAGACCTGTTACTGTGCCTTTAAAAAGTCCACCTCTACTCAACTCAATCTAACTTAGTAGCACCTGTCTGAGCTCTTTAAAGACCCCTGTCCACCCCACAGTCAGTCATACACCAACTACTACCATCGGGCAAGACCAAAGAGCTGTCAAAAGACACCAGAGACAAAATTGTGGACCTCCACAAGGCTGGAAAGGGCTACGGGGCAATTGCCAAGCAGCTTTGTGAAAATAGATCAACTGTTGGAGAAATTGTTGGAAAATGGAAGAGGCTAAAGACGACTGTCAGTCTCCCTCGGACTGGGGCTCCATGCAAGATCTCCCCTCGTGGGGTATCACTGATGATAAGAAAGGTGAGGAATCAGCCCAGAACTACAAGGGAGGAGCTGGTCAATGACATGAAGAGAGCTGGGACCACAGTTTCAAAGGTCACTGTCGGTAGAAAACTACACCGTCATGGTTTCAAATCATGCACTGCACAGAAGGTTCCCCTGCTCAAGTCATCACAGGTCCAGGCCCGTCTGAAGTTTACCAATGACCATCTGGATGATCCAGAGGAGGCATGGGAGAAAGTCATGTGCTCAGATGAGACCAAAGGAGAACTTTTTGGTCTAAACTTCACTCGTCGTGTTTGGAGGAAAAAGAAGGATGAGTTGCATCCCAAGAACAGCATCCCTACTGTGAAGCTTTTCTGCGAAGGGAACAGGACGACTGCACTGTATTAAGGAGAGGATGAATGGGGCCATTTATTATGAGATTTTGAGCAACAACCTCCTTCCCTCAGTCAGAGCATTGAAGAGGAGTCGTGGCTGGGTCTTCCAACATGACAACGACCCGAAGCACACAGCCAGGATAACCAAGAAGTGGCTCCGTAAGAAGCATATCAAGGTTCTGGAGTGGCCTAGCCAGTCTCCAGACCTAAATCCAATAGAACATCTTTGAAGGATGCTGAAACTCTGTGTTGCTCAGCGAAAGCCCCGAAACCTGACAGATCTAGAGGAGATCTGTGTGGAGGAGTGGGCCAAAATCCCTGTTGCAGTGTGTGCAAACCTGGTCAAGAACTACAGGAAACGTCTGACCTCTGTAATTGCAAACAAAGGCTTCTGTACCAAATAGTAAGGGCTCTTTCACACTTGCGTTGTTCTGTTCCTGCATAGAGTTCCGTCGTCGGGGCTCTATGCCGGAAAAATCCTGATCAGGATTATCCCCATGCATTCTGAATGGAGAGAAATCCGTTCAGGATGCATCAGGATGTCTTCAGTTCCGGACCGGAACGTTTTTTGGCCAGAGAAAATACCGCAGCATGCTGCGCTTTTTGCTCCGGCCAAAAATCCTGAACACTTGCCGCAAAGCCGGATCCGGAATTAATGCCCATTGAATGGCATTAATTCCGGATCCGGCCTTAAGCTAAACGTTGTTTCGGCGCATTACCGGATCCGACGTTTAGCTTTTTCTGAATGGTTACCATGGCTGCCAGGACGCTAAAGTCCTGTTTGCCATGGTAAAGTGTAGTGGGGAGCGGGGGAGCAGTATACTTACCGTCCGTGCGGCTCCCGGGGCGCTTCAGAGTGACATCAGGGCGCCCCCCGCGCATGGATGACGTGATCGCATGGATCGCTGCCATAGTAACACGGAACGCATTTTGAAGACGGATCCGTCTTCAAATGCTTTCAGTTCACTTGCGGTGTTACGAATCCGGCGGGCACCTCCGGCAAATGGAGTACACGACGGATCCGGACAACGCAAGTGTGAAAGAGGCCTAACACTGATTTTCTCCGGTGTTCAAATACTTATGTTCAGCAGTGCAAGACAAATACATTCTTTAAAAAATCATACAATGTGATTTCCTTTTTTTTTTTTATTCTGTCTCTCAGAGTGGGAATCTACAATGTGAATTTCAGACCCCTCCATGATTTCTAAGTGGGAGAACTTGCGAAATCGCAGGGTGTTCAAATACTTCTGTTCCTCACTGTACATAGAGATATATATATGTTTGAAGATGAGGCGGAGTCCCACGTGATCGCTGCTTCTTCTTCATTTCACTGCCTATCATTTCGGTGGTGCAGTGTAATGCAGAGTACTCGCTCCATTCACTTGAATGGAGTGAGTATTTGTAGTTACACTACATCATCGCTCCAGAGGAGACAACGCATACTGTAATGAAGAGGAAGCAGTGCTCACATGGAGTCCCGTCGCCTCCTCAAACAGGTAACATACATGGCCTGCACAACCCCTTTAAGGCTTACTTTTTTATTTTAAAGAATTTCTGCCCTTCTGTAAAACCCCTTCAAAGAATTCCATGTGTCAGCCTCTCACCTGTTCGTCTTGCATAGTAATAGTGTGAATCAGGCTTCAGTGACACAATAGTTACTTGAGTCTGTCACTTATACAGGCACCACAACTTCCTCTATGGGGAAACTACAGGCATCTGTGACACAGGCGGAGAGAAGCCACCACCACACTTAGTCATGTTACACAGCTGTAATGATGACCGTTCGGCCTCCCTCATAAAACACTTATGGTCACTAAGCTTCCTAAGGAGAATAATAATAATATACAGACACCCCTCGCCAGGCAGAGATGGTACTGGGTGTAGCTGCCCATGTGATGCATTATGGGATTGATAGCATAGCAAAGAGGAAGAGAAAGTGGGTGAAGTCTAAAAATCACAATGCCGTCTGATAAGAACTGCAGGGAAGCGAGTACAATCCAAAAGAGAGTTAGACCAGCACCTCCAAACTATGTCTCTATAGCGAGAGTGCGGGGGCACGCTACCATGGCTGCGATGCATTAACAAACAAGGACTATAAGTAGCAGCACACTACTGTATGCACAAAGACACATGCAAACATTAAA
This sequence comes from Bufo bufo, assembly GCF_905171765.1. Taxonomy (NCBI): domain Eukaryota; kingdom Metazoa; phylum Chordata; class Amphibia; order Anura; family Bufonidae; genus Bufo; species Bufo bufo. The sequence goes on from NC_053392.1 coordinate 250,423,924, forward strand.
AACATGAATAAATGTCAGCCGGCCATCTAATGTGCACGAGGCCTCCTGACTCTCCCCCAACGGGAGGGGGCATAAGCATCAGGCATGCTGGATTTCAACAGCCTGATCCATTTGTGCTGAGGAGATAAGCCACTGCCACAGGTGTCTGACAGCAGCTTTCTGCACTCTCATCATCCACTACATATCAAGGCCGCAGATTTAGAGTTTGTCACACCACAGGTCTGACCGCTGAAAAAGAAGGGACGTCATTTTTCACTTCCACCACGTAGAAACCTCGCACAGAGAAGTCCACATCATATAAAGTACGGCACAGATTTCCCACTGGAAACAATGGGAGGCTGATTTCAGTGTGAAATACAATAATAAAAGCTGTGTGAACATACCCTTACAGCTCAGTGTAATGCACTCTTTCCAGTACAAGACAGCTTGTATTTCAGGAAACCAGTTAAATCTGTGGGGAACACGTAGTGGCTTTGGTAAAGGCCATATTCAGGGAAACCTAGATGTCCACATTGGCAACAGACCTGTTTCCATGGTAACAGGCAAACAAAAACTGTTGTAATGTGGTCATGCAGCCCTACTGAATTCGACCACCCACTTCTTAGTGACCTACCCAATGTAGGCTACTTTCACACCAGTGTTTTTGCTGGATTCGGCAGGGTTCCTGATAATACAACCATCTGCTTCCGTTATGAACGGATCCGGTTGTATTATCTGTAACATAGCCAAGACGGATCAGTCATGAACTCCATTGAAAGTCAATGGGGGACGGATCCGTTTTCTATTGTGTCAGAGAAAACTGATCTGTCCCCATTGACTTGCATTGGGGATCCGTGTTGCTCCGCTTCCCAGGACGGAAAGCAAACTACAACATGTTGCAGTTTGCTCTCCGGTCTGGGAACGCAACTAAACGGAACGGAATGCATTTTGGAGCATTCCATTCTGCTCAGTCCCCTATGACGGAACTCAATACCGGAAAACTTAAACACTAGTGTGAAAGTACCCGTATGTTACTGGATGAGGATACGATTGAGCAATTTGCAAAGTTGGCACTTTTTTTTTTTTTACATGAATTTTAAAAAAAATATTTAAACAATGGCTCATATCACCCCCACCAATCAGCAGTTTTCCCAAGCTCCACTGCCAGAACTGCATAAATCTGTCTGTCTGTCCACTGTGTAGGGGCCGAGCCTGGTTACTGCATTGCTCTTCACATTCAAATGAGGGCTCATGCACACGGCCGTAGTTTATGTATGCATCCGATGCACGTTTCTTGCAGATCGGATGCAGACCTGTTAATCTCAATGGGGCTCAAAAGATGCGGACAGCACAGTGTTCCACGGCCCCGCAAAAAAAGACTTAAAAAAATAGAACATGTCCTATTCTTGTCAGTTTTGCACACAAGGATCGGACACCTCTGCAGGAGGAAAAAAAAACATGGCGGCAAGCACTCGGCCAGGATTTATGTTTTGCAGATCTGTGGTCCGCAAAGACTTACACAGTCGTGTGTAGGAGCCCTGAATCAGTGATGGGAGTCAAACCCCTGCCGATTTGACAGTGATGACCTATCCTAAGGATATCATCAATAAGCAAGTCCTGGATAACCCCTTTAAGACCCTAGGCCCGTAACAGAGCCTAACAGTGGCACACAGAGACTCTATGGTCCTGTATTACAGTCGTGGAGTCGGGGCGATTGATCAAACTGGTGTAAAGTAAAGTAGAACTGGCTCAGTTGCCACCTTACATTTTCCAAAGGTGCAGTGAAAAATAAATCTCCCCTAAAGTGATTATGGCAGGCATCCTCAAACTGTGGCCCTCCAGCTGTTGCAAAACTACAACTCCCAGCATGCCCGAACAGCCTACAGCAGGGCATTGTGGGAGTTGTAGTTTTACAACAGCTGGAGGGCCGCAGTTTGAGGATGCCTGGTTTATGGGAGAATCTCTGTTATGGCTCCTGCACACTACCCTATCCATTTCTGCGGTCCACAAAACACAGACATCTGCCAAGAGTCTGCCGTCATTTTTTTTCCTCCTGCAGAAATGTCCTATCCTTGACCACAAAACGCACAAAAACAGGACATCATCTATTTTCTTGCGGGGCCACAGAACGGACTTACGGATGCGGACAGCACATAGGTGTGCTGTCCACATCTTTTGAGGCCCCATTGAGATGAATAGGTCTGTGCGCATGAGCCCTAATTCAGCATGTAAAGGCACATGCACCAAAAACCTCTGTATGAACTTGAAGGCACACAGAGGTACAGCATAGGCACTGAATCACAGATCCGTACAACTGGCCGCATGCACAAGTACACATCATGTGGCCACTAAGAGGTTACCAAGTGTCCGCCCTTTCATGCTGGAGATGGCTGACGGCTATTTTGTGTATGGTCAGCTTCTGAGCTGGTATGACAACGCAGGCCCGGCCTGTGCCTACATGAACGTATGTAATGAAATACTTTAAGGCCCCCTGCACACGATCAGGATTGCGTGCCGATTTTCCGCGCGGATTTGCGTGCGGAAAATCCGCACCGTAGGTCATGTCCATTGTATTCTATGAGAATTTGAAATTCTCAATGCACACGATGCGGATTTTGACCTGCGGTGCGGATTTTAAAATCCGCGACATGTCAATTCATTTTTTTTTTCCTGACCGGATTTTCTTCATTCACTTAGTGAAATCCGCATGCGGAAAATGCGCACCGAATCCGCACCAAATCCGCACGCAAATCCGTATGCAAATCCGTATGCAAATCCGCACCAATTAATGCGGATTGACCGCACAGATTTGCCTGCGAACACCTGCGGATTTCAGTGCGGATTCTCCGCACATGAATCCTGAACGTGTGCATGTACCCTAAGGCTGCAATCACACAAACAATTTTCCTGGTGGTTTTTGAGGGAAGACGAATCCTCTTTTTACGGATCCATACCAGCGTTTGGATAAAAAAAAAAAAAAAAAAACCCTGATCCCAATGTAATTAGCCTTGAATAACGAAATATTTCACCTGCTTCTCAGCAAGGAATAAAAACCTGAAATAAAATCTTACTGACCACCATTTTGTCGGTCCAATGTATCTATATGAAAACTCGGTGGAAGACTGCTCTCTAGCAGGGCTGAAATATGCAGCCGCGCGGTGTACAGTTACACAACATGTTATATTTAACTCCTCAGTAATTCGCAGCATGTGGAAAAGCAGCCGCAGTTCTTATGGAGTAAACTGCGGAAAAACACCAGCACGTTTCCGAGAATCCTGAAATTCTAAGACTAGTGGGGGTCTGCTAACAGAAACCAACCCCAAAACGCCACAATACCTCTCACCATAAAGATGCAGAATTCACCGTTCACGGACACAAAGCGAATCCCATCGTTACAGTAAAGCAAAAGTTGCCAAATGATAGGACAGAAAAGACATTTACAACTTTGATAAAGGTGCTGTTCCTAGCTGCCATTTTGGACACATTTCATTGCTATTTTGTTCTGTGGAAATGACAGGAAATTAAGAAAAAAAGCCACAAAGACATTGTGAAAAAGCAGAGAACACGCCACATGTAAACGTAATCACTGGCGGGTACACAAGGCTCTGCGTTTTACAAATCTCATGTGCACAAGGTCACTTTTAGTCTTTTTTTACACAGCTGTTTTCCAACACGTCACTTCTTTCAAGCGTATTTTACCTGCGTTTCCCACTGAAATCAATCGGCAGGGTCAGTGTTCTAATAAAGATACCGACCATCCCAAACCCCTTCCCGTCCACTTCCTCTACACTGCAGCCATGACGTGCCCGTAACCCACACATGAACAGCCAACCCCTGGCCTCAGAGGTAGGTGGCATGAGACCACTTGGGCCAGTAATTGGCTGCTGTGGTCAGGTGACTGATGCATTAAGAACCAACAAAGCATGGAGAGGTGATGCAGGAACGGAGGCAGTATGGAACGGTAAGTAGATTTCATCTCAAACAACCCTTTTAATGACGATATCCTTAAAGGGACCCTGTCACCATGTTTTTACATATTAAACTAAAGGTACCTAAATCCATAACCTTCTTTGGACCCCCATATCCTAATATATCGCCCCCTAAAAGCTTTCCCGCCGTTATGCTCATTAGCATATTAAATTCCTTCCCCTCACACCATAAGCACCTATTTCCCTCGCCCTAGACTTTGATTGACACCCAATATTCTGCGTTTCTGAGGCGGAGCTGAAGAGCCTGACTCCGGGAAGACATGACTCTACTCGGCTGAGAGACGTAAGATATGAGTCATAGATGGCGGGAAGTGAAGAAAAGATTCAAGTGAACAGAGCTTAGCCGAGCCCAGGCCAGTGATACTAGTCGTGACGTCACTGGGCCAGCGGTAAACAGTGAGAAGGCCGCGGTGCTGCTGGAGCGCCGCTGCCTTCTCAAACAGCTGATCGGCGGGGGTCCCGGGTGTCGGACCCCCGCCGGTCAGATGCTGATGATCTATCCAGAGGATAGATCATCAGTTAAAACAAACTGCAGAACCCCTTTAATTCTAATTGTGATTTATATGACCGGGGAAACACAAAGATTTAGAAAGGATAAGTTTAATAGCTAAATTGAAGATGACAGGTTCCCTTTAAAGGGGTTTTCTGAGTTTTTAAATACTGATGACCTATTCTCAGGATAGGTCATCAGTATCTGATCAGTTGGGTACCGCCACACAGTAGCGCCGCAGCCTTCTCTCTGCTTTCCCTAGGCCAGTGACGTCACGTTCATCAATCACGTCGCGTAGGAGCAGCTCAGCTCCGTAGAAGTGAATGGGGCTGAGCGCGATACCAAGCACAGCCGTTATACAATGTACTGCGCTGTGCTTGGTGAGCTGCAAGAAGGTAGCTGCACTCACAGGATCGCCAGGGGTCCCAGGAGTTGGACCCCCACCGATCAGATACTAATGACCTATCCTGGAGGATAGGTCATCAGTATAAAAATCCTGGAAAGCCCTTTTAAAGGGGTTGCCTGCTTTTTTTTATATCTAAGAAATATCCACACATAAACAGCACATAAATCCACACTATCATAGATTTTGAGCATTTTCTATGTACTTTTTGATGCAAATTACATAGTATTGTGACAAACCCTTTGAAGTCTATGGGGAAACCACATTACATCAGCCGTGGATCCTCACAAACATCTGGGGAGACATGCTGCGGATTTTAAAAGCCACACCACGTCAATTTCTGCACGCACAAAACACGCACCGTGTACATGAGATTTGGCAAAATTTATGTAGGAAAACCCACTCTTGGGGTCCGGCTACACGGCGCCATGCGTCGTGCAATGTGACATCCTGCAACTGCGACAGTGCCGTGTAGCTCGCTGTACCCTCTCTTTTGTCACACACGTCGCCGTATAGCTGGGCGTTTAATCCGCATTGTGTGCAGTTGCCCTGACTGTTGGTGGTGACCACACCCGCGGATCCAAGTTGTAGGCTTTTTACATCAATAGATTATGTAGTGTTCTGCTGCAGACACAAGCCATATACATCAATCGCTCACAGAACCTCCTAATGCTCCATCAAAGTAACTAATTAGAACAGACTTTTTTTTAAGACTACTACCCCTTTAATTATCTATGAAGTAAGGGTTTACCATAATACACAAAAATAAATAAAAAAAGCTCAAAGATTTGCCTTCTGCGTATACTGCATTTCTACATGACAACACAAGTCTAGCAGATGTCCAAATATCAGAAAAAGGCCATTATCAAGAGACATAAAATACAAATTTCCAATCAGAAATGACTGTTTCAGCCCCATCGGCACAGCATTACTTCTTTACTGCCGTTGCTCTACACTGCTTAGAAGACATGGGATTACCTGCACAAAAGGATGTGTACGGTGACCGCACATAATGTACAATTCTATGACAGGAAGCAGGTCCATGAATGAGCAGGTCATTGTGCTCTCCGCTATTTCTTCTTTCCCGTATACACTCACACGCCAAAGCAGAGGGCAATGTATGGTGGAGGGCAGCCAGGCGTCCTCCCAGAGGGTAGCAGACACCAGCTGCACATCTGGACGCCAGTCACATGAATCTCACTGTGTACAAACTGCCCACATGTCAGGCCCTCTGGTACTGGTTTCCCAGCTATAGTGCGCAATATAATGCACATTTAGGTCACACAACCGTTTTAAGAATAATAGAAGTCTATGGGGTCAGTCAAACGGGCGGTTTTTTGATAGCCTGTGAAAAACGACAGTCAAGAAAGTTGTCCGTTTTTATAGACCGACAGCCCCCATAAAATTGAAGGGGAACATTTTTAAAGGCTTTTTTCTCAAAAAGGAGTGAAAAAAAGATGACTGACGTTTTTAACAGATGTTTTTTTTCACTCATGTGAATGTGGCGTAAAAGAGCATCTGTCAGCATGACCAACCATATTAAACCAGGCATATTGTCTAGTAGGGTTGATCATGCTGAATAAAATGATACCTGTCTTTTGCCTCTAGGGAGGATAGCTGCCGAGTTATGTCCCTTTTTATATTTATACAAATTACGGTACCTATTTTGAGCACCTTGGGGCTGGCCATAACGCTTTGAGCACTGCTAATGCAACACGCCTGTGCGCTCCCCCTGTGTTTCAGTGAAAAGGCTAAACGTCTCGTCTATGCCATGTTCTCGCACCTTTGTGGGGTGTAAACTATAGGAAAAGCACCAGCCTATGTGAGTTCCCACAGTCCTGGCCACCAGAGAGGCTGGCACTATTTTCCTGTAGTGTACAAGCACGACCACCGCTGCTGGATTGCAGGGTGTGTGTAACCATGGAAACGAGCAGTGTATAAATCAATAGAAAAATGAATCCAGCCAGCAAAGGAGGCAATATGGACAATCACAGTACATTAGTAAGTGCCTTGTAATTGGCTGAGCACTTATTATCTGTGTGTCAAGTGGGACAAAAACTTAAAGGGGTGGTCTCACTTCAGCAAATGACATTTATCACGTAGAGAACGTTAAAGAATTTTCATCAGTTAGTTTAGCCCTAGTCCAATTATGGTCTTACCTTATAGGGCGGCCCCCACTGATGCCATGGCACTTTTTTTTTTTTTCCAAAGACCCCCCCCCATTTGTGCGGCCCCGTTGATTTCAGCGCCTTATATTATAATGAGCCGACTCGGTTATACTAGGCGGAGACTCGCAGTTTCGCTGGGGGCGGTTCCCTTCTGCCTGGCTAACAGCGGTGCGCTCTGATTGGATGCCATAATTAGACTAGGGCTAAACTGATGAAAGGTCTTTAACTTTCTCTACGTGATAAATGTCATTTGCTGAAGTGAGACCACCCCTTTAAGTTTTTGTCCCACTTGACACACAGATAATAAGTGCTCAGCCAATTACTGGCCACAGTGGTGACTCGCCTCTGACTGACTAGTCACTGATAGGCTAAACACATTTCCTGTCTTTTGTAAAGGGGGGCAGGAAGGAGAGATCAGGAGGGAACCAGTAAGCTTTGGAACATAAGAGACAAGGTATCGGTAAGGTGAATAAGGTGACTTTTTTATTATTTTAAACTATTCTTACTTTTTTTTTTTTTATTGGTCAGACGGCCCCTTTTTGTCAGCAGTTTCATGCACGCACAGCAGAAGGAACATGAAATACAGAACGGACAAGCTCCCTCATTACAGAGCACATTTCACTCTGAAAGGACGCAATGTCTGAGGAAAAACATGGCAGGGAATTTATCATCGGGGAGCTACTTGAGGTTGCTTCAGTCTTCACTTTCATTTAACTGATTATCTATCCTCTGGATAGATCATCAGCTTCTGATCAGCGGGGGTCCGACACCCAGGACCCCCGCCGATCAGCTGTTTGAGAAGGCAGCGGCGCTCCAGCAGCGCCGCGGCCTTCTCACTGTTTACAGCCGGGCCGCTGGCCCACTGACGTCACGACTAGTATCAACTAGCGTGGGCGGGGCTAAGCTCTGTTCACTTGAATGGAGCTTAGCCGCACCCACGCTAGTCGATACTAGTCATGACATCAGTGGGCCGCCGGCCCGGCGGTAAACAGTGAGAAGGCCACAGCGGTCCTGGAGCGCCGCTGCCTTCTCAAACAGCTGATCGGCAGGGGTCCTGGGTGTCAGACCCCCACCGATCAGAAGCTGATGATCTATCCAGAGGATAGATCATCAGTTAAATGAAAGTGCAGAACCCCTTTAATCTAATATAGCACAATGCTTTTTATGTCTGCAGCATCCTTAAACCGCACACTTGTCTAGAAATACTACTTGTTTTTTACTCCACCCCCTACTGGAATGAGTGGACGACTTCTGGAGTCATTTTCGCAAATAGGCCCAAAAAGTCGCAAAGCCCTATTTCGCAACTCTTTGAAGACAGAATTTAGGAGTGCAGGACTTGGACTTCGTTCACATCTCCAGTAAACTTATCCGGCAATCTGTTCCAGCAGAGAACGGGCTGGCAGAGTTCACCAGATCTGGCATTGCCGGATACTACACCACAGACTCAGCATTTTAAATCCTTTTTTGATTATAACTTCACAGATAATACATTATTAGATCTGTTTATGTATTCACGTTTAAAACACGCCTATGAGGCCTCTAGGAACAAAGGTTGTATTTGTCCACGGGAGAATGTATTTTTTGATTGTTATTCCCAGATAGGGGAGAGGGTCAAGATAGCTAGCCTATATAGTAAATTGCGAACAGCACTGGCAACTTTAACTTTATATAAAAGCTCAAGTAAATGGGAGCAAGAGTTGCATTGCAATGGCCAAGTATTTACAGGAACGTGAGAAAGGTTACATTTTCTAACGCTCATAGATTAATCCAATTTAAGATCCTTCACCGGCAGTACTATACACCAAAAATCCAAGCAAAATTTTCCCAGAATAAAGGCCGAGACTGCTGCTGCCCGAAATGTGGGTATGTGAATGCGGATTTCAGGCATTTACTCTGGGAATGTGGTAAAATAAAAAGGTATTGGGAACAAGTTTTTGAAGCCCTAAAAAAGGAGTCCTCCTCGAGGTATAGCCCTGGGATGGTGACAGTGCTGCTGGGAGATTATGCGTTAGATTTGGAAGTCCCGACCTGGGTTAGACAGATCTGGATGAGGGGTTTGATGGTGGCAAAAGTTATTTTAGTTAGACATTGGGGTTCTGTTTCTCCACCCTCGTTTAAATGAATGGATCCTGTACCTTCAACAAATTAAAGTGTATGAGGATATGGAAAGGAAACGGAGAGCGGCACGCAAGACTGCTCAGACATAAAGATTGGTGAAACCATCTTGGTTTTTACCAGAGCTGGTAGTGACGACAGCCAATAGGGGGGGAAGGTATGGGTGTTTATAGTTCTAATACACGTAGTAAGTATGAATTTGCAGCCCTATTCATAATCTTTGAAGGATTCTACTATCCGTTATAGGATAGCTGTTTATTTTTGTATAGTGGCTTCTTTGTACTGGCTGTTTTTTCTATTATAATGTGTGCTGTGTTTTACTATGATGAAAATAAAAAAACTTTTTCAAAAATAAAAAGAAAAAAAAAAAAGTAAGGTTGAGTTCTCTGAAATGAGGGAGCCTGCCAATACTGCTGTAGGCCTAAGGACAGAGCGCCATTCTATACACCCTCAGTGTGGGAACCATAGACAGGGTGATGATACCATAAGGTATATAGTATAAGGGATAGGAGAGGTGAAAACTGATTATCTATCACCACTAGAACAGCCTGCTTATCACTGATTATAGTATAAGGAATAGGAGAGAACACAGGAGATATGAGAACTGATTATCTATCACCACTAGAACAACCTGCTTATCACTGATTATTAGTATAAGGGATAGGAGAAAACACAGGAGAGATGAGAACTGATTATCTATCACCACTAGAACAGCATGCTTAACACTGATTATAGTATAAGGGATAGGAGAGAACACAGGAGAGATGAGAACTGATTATCTATCACCACTAGAACAGCATGCTTAACACTGATTATAGTAAAAGGGATAGGAGAGAACACAGGAGAGATGAGAACTGATTATCTATCACCACTAGAACAGCATGCTTAACACTGATTATAGTATAAGGGATAGGAGAGAACACAGGAGAGATGAGAACTGATTATCACCACTAGAACAACCTGCTTATCACTGATTATAGTATAAGGGATAGGAGAGAACACAGGAGAGATGAGAACTGATTATCTATCACCACTAGAACAACCTGCTTATCACTGATTATAGTATAAGGGATGGAAGAGAACACATGAGAGATGAGAACTGATTATCTATCACCACTAGAACAGCATGCTTATCACTGATTATAGTTTAAGGGATAGGAGAGAACACAGAGATGAGAACTGATTATCACCACTAGGACACCCTGCTTATCACTGTTTACAGCAGGGGTAGGAAACCTCCAGCACTCCAGCTGTTGTGAAACTACAACTCCCAGCATGCATGCTTGCTCTGCTCAGAAATGAATGCTGAGAATTGTAGTTTCACAACAGCTGGAGTGCTGAACGTTGCCAACCCCTGGTTTATAGTGTAAGGGACAGGGGAGGTGAGAACTGATTTTCCATCACCACTAGAACACCCTGATTATCGCTGTTTTTGATAAATAGTGGTCTTAGATTAATAGAGCATAGAATATATTATTTCAAACTTTTTCCTAAATTCCTATGAACGTTAATAAATTAATTATACCATATTGATAACAGATAACTTAAGCTGGAGTCAGTACTGAATCGACCCAAATCTAGATTTGCCGCCACCTCCACAGCCCTGGACACTACAGTCTGTATCAAGAGCACTTCTATATCCTATCGTGACTGAGCCCTTCTTACATCCAGTCTGAAATTTTTTAACACTGCCCCTTATCCTCTCTCACAACAAAACCATCTGCTGGCCTGAAGGAGGACAACAAGGAGAGTTCCAACCACCACGACCACCATAAGCCATTGCTACACTGGTTACATTCAGCCCTAAACACAAATGGGGTCATTTATCAAACTGGTGTAAAGTAGAACTGGCTTAGTTGCCCATAGCAACCAATCAGATTCCACCTTTCATTTTTCACAGCTTCTTTGGAAAAAGGAAAGGTGGAATCTGATTGGTTGCTATGGGCAACTAAGTCGGTTCTACTTTATACCAGTTTGATAAATGATCTCAAAAGATTTTTCAAACCACAAAAGAAAGATTAGACAGTGGTAAACCATGGCTGATTATCATCATCATCCTCACTATCTAGTGACAGCTGTGATCTAGGCAGCAATGCCCTGTGTAAATGCCTCCACAAGCTGCATTTATGTCACTCAATCACGATACTGACAATTTTATGGCGTCATGAAGGTCCACAAAAAAAACTAAAAATGTACTGTTGCGGTTCAGGAGAGATAACGTGCTGCCACAGGAGTCTGGAGGCAGCTTACTCCCTTCTTGAGATACAGAACACATGCATACTTGGCCAAGTGTACAGGTGCATGGTAGAGGGGGAGGAATAGCTGTCAGTGGACAGGATCTTACGTGTATGTCAAGCACTATCTGGGTCATGTTTATCACTTAAAGGGGTGGTCTCATCTGACACATTGGTGGCATATTGCTAGGATAGGACACCAATGTAAGACAGGTGCAGGTCCCACCAGAATAGGGGTCTGATAGGAGTCTGTGTTTAGCCCATTTGAATGGCGCTGCAGCCGCTAAATTCAACTATATGGTGCTGCCGGAGCTAGCCGAGCACTTGTATTCTCTGCCATCTCTGGCAGTCCGATAGAGTGGCACTCCTTTCAAAGGGGAACACAGCCACCATTCTCTTGATCGGAGGGGGCCCCAGACACTTATCCCCCATCCTGTGGACAGAGGATAAGTTGTTGTAATGGGACATCCCCTTTAAAGGTTCAGCTACACAAGGATGCTACCATAGAAATCAATGGGGATCACAATGCGACTAGCACACTGCTGGGTTGGATTTTTTGTGATTCTGGGGTTGCTGTAAATGAGTGCGACCCCATTCATTTCTGGATATACACTATAATATTTGGGCATGACACCAAGATCTCTGCCTAGCCACAAAAAGCCTAGGCCTGCTCCCAGCCACCCCATGTGATCGGAGAGTGTGACAGTTCCAGTGTATAAACCCTGCATTCCCAGGACATGCAGTAACAGACACAGCTATGGCGGCTGTCATATGAGCAGAATGGGTGACAGCGGCCGCCTGCCCAGGTTCATACACTATGAGGGGTGATATAGACGGCCTCAGCCACCTGCCGCCCCCGGAGCACCGTCAGCAGCCCCCGCATTTCCTGCCCGCTCCTCCGTGCTCTCACCAGCCTGTGTTGTGTCACTCAGATCCTGTCGCGCTGCGCTCCGCGGAAACTCTCTCAATTTCCTGCCGCTCAGATTCAGAAACCCGGTCACCGCAGCTTCCTCAAGAGCCCTTTCTAGAGACCGGTTCCAAGCTGCTGGGCCCACACCAGTTCCAGAAGTAGTGGGCACTCCGTGACCGTTGTGAATACCGCCAGTATAACCGGGAACCACCGAGCCTTCGGCCAACACCGCGGCCGCCATCACACCGACTCCTCAGTGAGCCTGCGCACCAGAGCTGAGGGGAAACGCGAGCCAGGGGCAGGGACAGGTCGTAACGCGCATGCTCGCCAAAGCCGCTCTACAGCGCAGGCGCAGTAGTCTACCGGATGTGTCCTGTGCGCATGTATCGTGCGATATCTGGGTTGACTGAAGTGCTACAAATTGATATAAAGTATATGAACTCATGCCTCCCAAGTCCCTATTTTTAACCCAAGTCTCTCTTTGATTCCTGAATGCCCCTCATTTTGACCTGGGGAATTAATGCCTAAATGTACATTAATATATTTACTAATTGCTCCTTACTAAAGTGTCTGCATGCCTCCCAAGTGTCTCTCTTTTGGAAGGACACTCCCTCTTTTTGACCCAAATTCCCCTGTCCCTCTTTGATCCTTAAAGGGGTTCTGCACTTTGTTTAAACTGATGATCTATCCTCTGGATAGATCATCAGCTTCTGATCGGCGGGGGTCCGACACCTGGGACCCCCGCCGATCAGCTGTTTGAGAAGGCAGCGGCGCTCCAGCAGCGCCGCGGCCTTCTCACTGTTTACCGCCGGCCCATTGACGTCACGACTAGTATCACTGGCCTGGGCGGGGCTAAGCTCCATTCTATGGACTGGGCGGGGCTAAACTCCATTCAAGTGAACAGAGATTAGCCCCGCCCAGGCCAGGTGATACTAATCGTGACATCACTGGGCCAGCGGTAAACAGTGAGAAGGCCGCGGCACTAGCTCTCAAACAGTTGATCGGCGGGGGTCCCGGGTGTCAGACCCCCGCCGGTCAGATGCTGATGATCTATCCAGAGGATAGATCATCCGTTTAAACAAACTGCAGAACCCCTTTAAATATCCCTCTTTTTGACCTGGGGAATTAATGCATAAATGTGCATTTATAAATTTACTAAATTGCTCCTTACTAAAGTGTCTGTCTGGTTTCTACCTGTATATTAGACCAGAACTTCATTATTTTGTGCAATTTGTATCTTTTATAATTTGATGATTTATGTGCTAATATTTAAATGGATATTGAAGTGCAAGAAAAAAATTGTCCCGGGGCTCCCCATGCTGTAAAGAAATAAAGGAACTTAGGCCTAGTTCACACGAACGTTTTTTTTGCGAGTGAACGGGCCGTTTTTTTGTGTTCCGTATACGGTCCGTATACGGAACCATTCATTTCAATGGTTCCGCAAAAAAAACGGAATGTGTTCCGTATGCATTCCGTTTCCGTATTTCCGTTTTTCCGTTCCGTTGAAAGATAGAGCTTGTCCTATATTTGGCCGTAAATCACGGATCGTGGCTCCATTTAAGTCAATGGGTCCGCAAAAAAAACGGAATGCATACAGAACACATCCGTATGTCATCCGTTTTTTGCGGATCACTAATTTAGAAATACTAGGCCCAGCCTACTTTTGCCATGTGTTCTGTGTTTACAAACTTTGTCAAGAGCACATGTGCAGGTGCTGAAACCGGCCCCAGCCTGTCTGCCTTGCAAGATAGCAGCTTCTCAAGATGGATGCAGAGAAATTGATCTTGCTGATCCAGGAACGTCCCCAGCTTTGGGACAATCGAACGGAGGCCTATCACGACCGCATGTGCAAGGAGCGGGCATGGGACGAGGTGACCCGTGACATGTTGCCCAGAGAGTGGGAGAAGGCCAGTTCCTCAAAACGCCGAAAATTAGGTATGCCAACCCATGTTGATGTGTTTTATGTGTGAAATGCCTATAATGTCATTGTTACTTGTCAAGCAATGGTGTATATTGGAGTCTATTACACAAGCAGGTAAATCAGTAAGTGTTTTTTAGAATGTGCACCATGAGGATGTTGTGTAGCACTTGCTTTTTCAATGTCAAAGTGCTCAGCACTATATATTGTTTGATTATTCATCAGCCATGGCCACCTGTGGCTCACCTGCTGTAGTAAAACCACAATTTGAACCATGGCCTGCTGCAGTCTGATATATATTTCATGTGTGGACATGCTTAGAGGTATACATTTTAACCAGCTTTAGAGCTTCATATTGTGTATCCCTGTAATGTCAAAATATCAAGTCTGAATAATGTTTAAAGCCTGTTATGATTACCGGGTTACAACAATCCTGCTATCTCGTAGGTTATTCAGCCTATGAATTTTCGAAATCTCCAGTATATGGTATATTAAATTAAGTATTTACCGGTTTTAATGTAGTAGTAACCATATTTAGTGATGTGATTTTATACGTGTGATGTCATTTTTGAAGTTCCAATTGTTGTTATGTTATATTTCTACAGTCCAACGCTTAAAGACTCGCTGGCAGTCGTGCCGGGATCAGTTCCGCCGGGAACGAGTTCAGGCCATGGGCAAAAGTGGTGATGGAGGCGTCAGAAAGAAGCCATACATTTATACCCGGCAGCTGGCTTTCTTAAAGCCAGTGCTGGACGTTAGGCCGTGAGTATGAAATGTCTAGATTATTTGGAATGTTTGCTTAGAAATGTCCCCAAATATATTAGTAGTGGCTTATTTATTGAAATTTTTTTATCATTTTACCAGTAATGTTTTATAGGCTAGTATACAACTAGGGCTGGAGTGCACAAGCCAGGTACATGTTGTTAGAATATCTTGTGTGAATATACTGGCCTTGTCACCACAATGTTCACTAAAGTATTCCAGCTACCATTGTTTATCCTGATCTGACCGGCACAAATGGCTAACATTATAAACAGGTGAGGATAGCGATAAGGGACAACCATTTGTGCAGCTCTATATTACATAATAATGATTTACAAACGCCTTTTCAGATTGATTATTTATCCTGATAATCAATATGTGACACGTCTACTGGAGCCATGTCATCCAGTGTGGGTTACGAAATGTGGCTTATATGTTCATACAATGTGGATATATATGTACCAATGTTATTTACATTACTCTCTCATTCCACAGCACCGTTGACAGCCTGGAAGAGCAGAGGGGCCATGAGTCTACGACCAGTGATGAGGAGCGTGTGGCTGCTCCACAGGATTCCCCTTCTCTGGGCACTGAAGAGCCACAAATGTCGCAAACGTTGGATCCGGCAGAGAGGGAGGAGTCCTCTGCTGTGGAGGTTGGGGCTGAGGGTCAGTCGAGCCCCGAACCTTTATTAAGGAGACCACGGCGGAGAAGGGCCGCACCACAGCCTGCCGAACTTGCCTTAAATACTCGAGCCATTGTTGAAAGTCAGGTGCTCGAGTATTTAAGGCAGAGAAGGATTGAGGGCAAGGAAGAACAGAGAGTCTGTGGCCTCGCGCCACTTATAGAACCTTTGTCTGCTGAAAAGCAAGACATTTTTGTTTCGGTAATGGCTACTGTAGCCAACATTATAAAAAGCCCTATGGACCCAGTAGAGCTAGTGCGGGCAGTCCATAATGTACATTGTCGGGCTTTAACTATAAGCGTTGGCACATCAGCACAACCAGGGCCCAGTATATATTACCAGCAGCCCATCCAACCAACTTATTCCCAGCCCCTATTTTCCCAAGAACATGATTTTGCCCCTCGACCCCCTTGTTCTGTACCAAGGATGCGATACCCACCACCCCCTAATGTGGCTGGCCCTAGCACACAGGGCCCTTTTATGCGGGAATTATCCGAAATGTAATTTTGAGGTTATGTTTTGTTTTTTTATTTGATAGCTGAATATGAAGCACTTTTATTTTTACCCTGGAAAATGTTCATTCCAAATATATACAAAGATTCAAAAAAACTGTTTCCTTTTATTAGCAGAGCATCAACATTTAAACGGTATACAACATGACATGTTTGAATTACATCACTACACTCCAAACGTCATACACATCAATTTTTGGGTGAATCATTACAACTCGGGCTGGCAATAAACGTAAAGTCAACGCTGCTCAACCTTCCTCCATCCAGCTGTATAAAAATGACAACTCCAAGCATGCCCTACAAGAGCAATAGAATATCAACCCAGACTGGGAATTGTTGTTTGTATACAGTTGCAGGGACACAGGATGGGCAGAGCAGCTTAAGCCCAAAAATACATAATCTACATCTATTGGAATCATGTTGTATGTGCTTGAATAATCTCCGATTCCGGGACCTTGGACAGCATCTTAAAAGTCTTCGGCATGCCTAGGGAAAAACAACAAGTTTTGAATAAGTATTGCAACATATGGGTGCGTATGCAATCATAAAATAGGTCCGATTTAGTTATGGTTTTTAAGAGGTATTAGAGGGTTGTTGTATACAATCAAATATATGTGTTTTGTAGTCATGAAAATTGACTAATTTCGCAATTTAGACTACACGAATGTAATTTGACAATTCATACAATATAACCCCAGCCCACAAGCCCACGTCAAGGGTCCTCTTTGTCTTGTGAGTCCCTACACTATCAACATATAACACCACCACCAAAAAAACAAAAATACAACTAGGAAATGAAAGTTACTAGGATTACCAGAGTCCAGATTATTTTACACTCTGCCATGAACTACGCCCATCTGCCACGGCACTGCTCCCTCAGGACTTGAAAAATATTCTTCATACAGGGCCCGAACTGCAAGGGCTGCATTTCCTGGTCGTCCGTGAAGGGTCTGGTCCAATCCTCCTGAAGAAGATGGACCAGATTCCAAATCCTCAACTTCTGAGGGACCATCATTAATCCTGACAAAGTTATGCAGGATCACACACGCTTGAATAACCCGGGTGGCATTCTCCGGTGCCATCTGTAAGGATGACAGGAATACTCTCCACTTCTGTGTGAGTATTCCAAACGCACACTCAACATACCGACGGGCTCTACTCAGCCGATAGTTGAAGATACGTCTGCTGTCATCCAGGTTGCGTCTGGGAAAGGGTCGCATGACATGTGGTGCCAAAGCAAACCCTTCATCAGCCACAATTACAAATGGAGCCGGTGGTCCCGCAGAACCTGGCAGCAATCTGGGCTCTGGTAGGGCAAGCTGGTTGGCTCGAAGTCTCTCACACATTCTGGAAGCACTGAAAATGCGCGCATCTGCAGTGCTCCCATATGCACCAATATCCACAATTATAAACTTGTAATTACTGTCAGCCAAGGCCATCAGCACGACAGAGAAATACTGTTTATAATTGTAGTACAGGGACCCTGAATGAGGCGGCTTCTTAACACGTATGTGTTTGCCATCCAGTGCCCCAATGCAGTTTGGAAACTGCGCATCACCATAAAAACCCTCAGCAATTTGGATCCAATCCTCAGCCTTGGGCACTGGCATCACCGCTTCCCTGAGTCGCTGCCAAATCACATCACATGTTTGACGAACTATCATAGAAATCGTCGAAACTCCCAGCAGGAACTCAAAATGCAGAGATACAAATGAATTCCCTGTTGCCAAGAATCTGAAAAACAAAAAGAAATAAAGATTATATACTATAACAACCACCATTTACAACTAATTTAACCAAAGTGGTTGGTCACCCGCTCAGTAAATATGTATAGGTGCTAGTCGTCTAGCCTGAATCACCCAGTCAGATAAAATGGCAAATGGAAAAATAGTACTGTAGACGTGCACTCTATATCTACATGTGTGTGTCTCCTGGTATAGAGTGCCCGTCTCCAATACTATTTCTCTATTTTACATTTAAACATTTGGCGCAACACTATGACACATATAACAAAATGATAACATTAATAACATGTAATACTAAGCACATTCTATAAAATAAACGATGCATACCTCAACGTGACGATGAGCCGCTCCTCTGGAGAAATGCAGCGCCTCATATTAGTGTCCTGGTAGGTGAGGCCAGGGCGCAGAGTCGCTAGCAACAAGTCAAAGCTGTTCACAGACATACGACAATACCGATGAAATTTCTCAGGATGCTGTCGCAGATCCATGTACAGCGTGTGGAAATGACCCTTCCTGTGCCGCTGAGAGACAATAGGGTGAACCCACTGCCTCCTCCTCCTCGGTTCCACGTTCTGCAGAGTTGGCTGCGGTTCGAAGTCCCGAGAAAGCAGCCAGCACAAGAGAACCAGTTCCTCCTCAGCCATGATACAGCTGAAAATTGTAGCCAGAAACCAATGTCTGCCAAACACAGGATTCCAAATACGCTCTCAATGCTGAAACAAGGTGCTGAAAATGGAGTCACAACTATCACATGACCAAGTTAAATAGGAGGAGTGAAAAAAGGATGTGTCCTAAACTGATGATGTCCAACCTTTTCTATTCCGTTTCAGATCCGCAAAAAACGGATTGGAAACGGAAACCATACGGCTATTCTTTGCGGACATACGGAACGGAAACGGAAACACAACGGAAGACAAAAACGGACCAACGGATCCGTTTAAAACGGACCGCAAAAAAAACTATAAAAGCCATACGTTCGTGTGAACTAGGCCTTACACTCACCTAACCGATCCCCGGCTGCTGCAGTTCTGACCGAGTCAGTAATTATGCTTTGGGCAGGGTTAGAGGCGTGGCCTAGTATAAAAAAAATGCCATGAGGCGCTGCACATATTTCTCAAAAGTTGGGAGGTATGTGAACTTGTGCGAATATGAAATGAGGGCGAAACTTGCAGTATGGTGATAGCTTGTGGCCCAAAGTGTCCATAGCTTTAAAGGGTTCTGCACTTTGTTTTAACTGATGATCTATCCTCTGGATAGATCATCAGCTTCTGACCGGCGGGGGTCCGACACCCGGGACCCCCGCTGATCACCTGTTTGAGAAGGCAGCGGCGCTCCAGCCTTCTCACTGTTTACCGCTGGCCCACTGACGTCACAACTAGTATCAACTAGAGTGGGCGGGGCTAAGCTCTGTTCACTTGAATGGAGCTTAGCCCCGCCCACGCTAGTTGATACTAGTCGTGACATCAGTGGGCCGGCGGTAAACAGTGAGAAGGCCGCGGTGCTGCTGGAGCGCCGCTGCCTTCTCAAACAGCTGATCGGCGGGGGTCCCGGGTGTCGGACCCCCGCCAATCAGTTAAAACAAAGTGCAGAACCCCTTTAAGTCTACATTTAGAATAAAAAATTATATCTGGCAACTTGAAATATGTGGAAATCAGAGAAACAAATGTGAAACTGTTCTGAGCAACAGGGATTTCCCTGCTGCCCCCTTCTCCCCTGTCTTGCATCTGAATCTGGGTCAGGTTATCACCTAGCTTAGGCTACTTTCACACTCACGTTTTGGGCGGATCAGTCATGGATCTGCAAAAACGCTTCCGTTACCATAATACAACCGCATGCATCCGTCATAAATGGATCCGGTTGTATTATGTCTTCTATAGCCATGACGGATCTGTCATGAACGGTATAGGAATGGCGCGGCACTCTTGTCTGCTCTGTCCCAGGTGCGTGTTGTTTTGGCTTCCCAGCCTAATATTAATCGTAGCTATAAACAACAGCACTCCAAATGTATGCATCTGTCATGAACACCATTGAAAGTGAATGGGGGACGAATCCATGTTCTATTGTGTCAGAGGTAAATGGTAAAAGGCAGAGTGGACCCAGCATGCATGTGGATCCAACACTTCCTGAACTTTATGACGGCCATTTGGCGCATAACAGGTAGTATTTAGTGTTAGGTTCCCGTCTTACAGAGATGGCCTTGACGTTCGGCAGACGGGCTCAGATGATTTTGTAAAAAAAAATGCATTTGCCAAGTATGTCACTTTATAAATAAGCGTAGCATTAGCACTATACTATTTTTTGACTATGGTATTATTGTACTTTATCTGGTTTGCAGGGTGCTGCTGCATTCCCCCCTTTTTTTTCTCCGTCATGAACACCATTGAAAGTCAACGGGGAACGGATCCGTGTTCTATTGTGTCAGAGAGAACGGATCCGTCCCCATTGACTTACAATTTGCGGGCCGCAGCAAGGCCACGGGGCGCACATGTTCGTGTGCAAGAGGCATAAGGGTGGGTTTTTTGTCATATATTAACAAAAATTTATAGATTAACTGATGCCTCAAACAGATGCCATACTGTGGCATCCATCACAGTAGAGGTTCACTGTATCATTTTTTATTAATTTTTTTGCATCCTTTTTTGCAGGATGGGAAAGCGTATTGTACCACTTTTTTCCATCCTGCAAAGTCCAGCAAAAAACATGTAGGCTAACGTATCCTTTTTTTTTTTTACAATGGAACTCTTCAGTGACGGATACCACAGTATGTCATCTGTTTGAGGCATCTGTTAACATATATACATTTTTTGTGTGTACGTGAACCTAGCCTAGCTGGCTGGGAAGAAGCTGAACAGAGTCCGCCGACTATGATGGGATCCGTTCAGCTTCTGTTTGGGATCTGTCTTTTTACCAGACAAAAAAGTGCTGCATATAAGGCCCCTTTCAGACGAGCGAGTTTTCCGCAAGGGTGCAATGCGTGATGCGAACGCATTGTGCCCTCACTGAATCCGGAGCCATTCATTTCAATCGGTCTGTGTACATGAGCGTTGTTTTCCACGCATCATTTGTGCGTTGCATGAAAATCGCAGCATGTTCTATATTCTGCGTTTTTCATGCAGCCTTGGCCCCAAAGAGAAAAACGCATTGCATCCGGATGCAGTGTGTTGCATTGCGCAAGTAATTTAGCAACAGTGAAGGTATTTTTTTATTTTATTAATTCTTTATTATTAAGATAATTCACATTTACAATCAGTGCCATTTTGCAGCATGTGTACGATTTTGTCACAAAAACATGTGAAACTGTTACAATTCCTTGTTACAAAACAGGTATAAACGTTGTACATAGTTTACATGTAGATAATATAAGCACATTATCTTAGCGTCTCCATGTCTCCCCCCCCTCCTCGGAGGGGAAGGGCCATGGCACGAAGAAGCCAAGGGCTGAGAAAGGGTTAGGGGAAAAAAAGGGTGCAGTGGGGGGGAGAATAGATGGATATCCATAAGGTATCTATAGCATATTTAATATGTCTTCTTGTACATACAAATAAAGTGTTTTAGGAGTTTTCCTGTTGCCTTTGAGTCTGAAACTTCTTCCATGGTGCCCATAGTTTAATATATCTATCATTGGTTCTGGTGAAGTTATTTTAAGACAGGAAGTTGAGTTTCTCAGCGTCTGGCTCCAGGCAGCACATGAGAGAGGAGTTGTTTTGTGAGTCTCCTGCCCTTGCGGACCTTTTCAACCATGCCAAAGACACGAAAGTTCATGGACGTGGAGAGGCTCATTGTCCTCGTGCCTGGAGAGGCCCCGCATTTGGGATACCAGGTTGGGGGACTACCACGACCGGTACAAAAAGGACGCAGCCTGGGTGGCGATAACCCAGAAGCTGTTTGCCACCATATGGGAGAAAACCAAAGGCCAGAGTCGCCAGAGTTTGGGTAAGTAGCCAATCTATACATGTGTGATCCTTGCTGTCCTCCCTAGCATAGCACATGTCGAACAATATCGTCACTAGCATAGCACATGTCATACGTTGTCCTCCCTAGCATAGCACATGTCATACGTTGTCCTCTCTAGCATAGCACATGTCATAGGTTGTCCTCCCTAGAAAAGCACGTCATACGTTGTCCTCCCTAGCATAGCACATGTCATACGTTGTCCTCCCTAGCATAGCACGTCATACATTGTCCTCCTAGCATAGCACATGGCATACATTGTCTTCCCTAGCATAGCACATGTCATACGTTGTCCTCCCTAGCATAGCACATGTCATACGTTGTCCTCCCTAGAATAGCACATGTCATACGTTGTCCTCCCTAGCATAGCACATGTCATACGTTGTCCTCCCTAGCATAGCACGTCATACGTTGTCCTCCCTAGCATAGCACATGTCATACGTTGTCCTCCCTAGCATAGCACCTCATACGTTGCCCTCCCTAGCATAGCACATGTCATACGTTGTCCTCCCTAGCATAGCACGTCATACGTTGTCCTCCCTAGCATAGCACATGTCAGACGTTGTCCTCCCTAGCATAGCACATGTCATATGTTATCTTCCCTAGCATAGCACATGTCATACGTTGTCCTCTCTAGCATAGCACGTCATACGTTATCTTCCCTAGCATAGCACATGTCATACGTTATCTTCCCTAGCATAACACATGTCATACGGTGTCCTCCCTAGCATAGCACATGTCATATGTTATCTTCCCTAGCATAGCACGTCATACGTTGTCCTCCCTAGCATAACACATGTCATACGTTATCTTCCCTAGCATAGCACATGTCATACGTTGTCCTCCCTAGCATAGCACATTTCATATGTTATCTTCCCTAGCATAGCACATGTCATACGTTGTCCTCCCTAGCATAGCACGTCATACGTTATCTTCCCTAGCATAGCACGTCATATGTTATCTTCCCTAGCATAGCACATGTCATACGCTATCTTCCCTAGCATAGCACATGTCATACGTTGTCCTCCCTAGCATAGCACGTCATACGTTATCTTCCCTAGCATAGCACGTCATATGTTATCTTCCCTAGCATAGCACGTCATATGTTATCTTCCCTAGCATAGCACATGTCATACGTTATCTTCCCTAGCATAGCACATGTCATACGTTATCTTCCCTAGCATAACACATGTCATATGTTGTCCTCCCTAGCATAGCAAATGTCATATGTTATCTTCCCTAGCATAGCACATGTCATACGTTGTCCTCCCTAGCATAGCACATGTCATATGTTATCTTCCCTAGCATAGCACATGTCATACGTTATCTTCCCTAGCACAGCACATGTCATATGTTATCTTTCCTAGCATAGCACATGTCATACGTTGTCCTCCCTAGCATAGCACATTTCATGTTATCTTCCCTAGCATAGCACATGTCATACGTTGTCCTCCCTAGCATAGCACGTCATACGTTATCTTCCCTAGCATAGCACATGTCATACGTTGTCCTCCCTAGCATAGCACATGTCAGTGGCGTAGGGATCGCCATAGCAATGGCAATGGGGCCCGGCTGCCGGCTGAGGATTAAAAAAATTAATAAATTCAATTGGCGAGTGGTGGTGCGATAGGCTTCCCCCCCCCCTTCATTGGTGGCAGTGGCAGTTCCGATCGCTACTGAAGTCCTGGCTGCCATGGCCAGTTACTCTGCAGCATACTTACATGCGCTGTGGCCACCGGGCGCTCCTCCTTCTTGTAACTCGTCACAGGTCTGTGCGGCGCATTGCTATAAGCACAGACTGTGAGTTACAAGAAGAAGGAGCGCCGGGCGGCCACAGCGCACGTAAGTATGCTGCTGCTGAGTAACTGACCATGGCAGCCAGGACTTCAGTAGCGTCCTGGCTGCCATGGTAACCAATCGGAGCCCCAGCATTACACTGCTGGGACTCCAATCGGAACTGCCGCTGCCACCAATGATGGGGGGGAGGGGAAGGGCGCACTGCCCACCAATGATTTTAATACAGGGGAGGGGGGGGCGCACTGCCCACCAATGATTTTAATACAAGGGGGGGTGCACTGCCCACCAATGATTTTATTCCGGGGGGAGGTACTGCACTGCCCTACCCTGCCCACCAATGATTTTAATATTGGGGAGGGCGCACTGGGGACCGATGAGAGGCACTGGGGGCTGATGATGGAGAGGCACTGGGGGAGGGGGCTGATGGAGAGGCACTGGGGGCGGGGGCTGATAGAGAGGCACTGGGGGCTGATGGACAGGCACTGGGGGCTGATGGAGAGGCACTGGGGGCTGATGGAGAGGCACTGGGGGTTGCTATGAGGCTACTGGGGGCTGCCATGAGGCTACTGGGGGCTGCTATGAGGCATGGGGCTCTTATCTGAGGTCTGATTGGGGGTCATTCATATTGGGGTCTCAGCTGAGGTGTTATCTGAGGTCTTATTAACATTGGGGATCTTACTGGGGCTGTTAGCTGAGGTCTCATTAACATTGGGGGTCTGATTGGTGGTCTGACCTGAGGTGTAATGAAAAATATATTTTTTCCGGAGCAGCTTGGAGAAAAAAGGCCTCACAGTCTCCCACACTCCTTCTGCCCAGCCAAGCTTGCCAGCACCCCTGAGGCCAAGCCTGTCAGCACCCGTGAGTCTTCAGAACTGTAAGTAAATTATATATAAGGGGAGCTTATAATATGAAAGAGACGAATTATGTCAGAGCGGCTCTTCACCTACACGTGTATCAGCACTAGATATATACCCCTTACTCTTCCTAATACCCAAACTACACAAGATACATATCCCTACCTTCTGTCTAATACACATACACACCCCACAATATGTACTTTCACCTTCTTGTGTTACAGACCCCTGTACAATTTAACAATCTTCTTTAATACACAGACATTTAGATTCATACATTTCCTACACTGGCACAAATGCATTGCCAGTGACCAACTGTCTGTGCTCAGTCCTACGTGTAACCGTCGCAAGTACATGAGGAGCTGCGGATGTGGCGGCGAGGTCCGAGAGGAAGATCCGGGAGGGGGGGGGGGGGCATAATTTTATTTTGCTATGGGGCCCAGTCATTTCTAGCTACGCCCCTGGCACATGTCATATGTTATCTTCCCTAGCATAGCACATGTCATACGTTATCTTCCCTAGCATAGCACATGTCATATGTTGTCTTCCCTAGCATAGCACGTCATATGTTATCTTCCCTAGCATAGCACATGTCATACGTTATCTTCCCTAGCATAGCACGTCATATGTTGTCCTCCCTAGCATAGCACATGTCATATGTTATCTTCCCTAGCATAGCACATGTCATACGTTATCTTCCGTAGCATAGCACGTCATACATTATCCTCCCTAGTATAGCACATGTGATACGTTATCCTCCCTAGCATAGCACATGTTATAAGTTATCTTCCCTAGCATAGCACATGTTATACGTTATCTTCCCTAGCATAGCACATGTCATACATTATCCTCTGTAGGATTGTATATTTGGCTAAATTTTCCTTTCTTCTCTTTTTATTAAAAGTTAATGAAGTTAGGAAACGGATGGCGGAGCTGCCGGGACCAGTTCCGCAAAGAGATCCAGCACCAAGGGCGTAGTGGTTCCGGGCCGCCCAAGAAAAGGCCCTACATGTTTCAGAAACAACTGTTGTTCCTGCGTGAGGTCATGGAGCTGCGTCGATAAGTTAATTATAAACACTGACCACTAGATGTTTATCGATACACACTGTATGTTGACTATGGTGATAATATGATGTTTAACAATTGGTAAATGAGAAATGTCATAGTTGCTGATAGCAACAAAGCCGATTCCTCCTCTTTCATCAGCAAAAGTAGGTGAACAAGATTACAAGTGGATTCTGATTTTTTGCTATGGCCAGCTATGCCACTTCTAATTTCCCAAATGTAGCTAAATTACCCCATATGTAATATGTTGGTTAGTTCATGTACTACTATGTGCTAAATGTATTTTACTGATCATAGTAATATGTGACCTGAATATTTAGAATAAAAAAGTGTGTTCATATATTCATTTACTTGTCCTGTTTTTTTAATTTGTGAAGAACGGAGGACAACCTAGAGGAGGAAGGCGAAGAGTCTGCTCCCCAGTAGTCGAGCGCCTGCAAAGAGGACACTGCCTCTGGGCCAGCTCCGACCGCGAGTGCCTGAAGGACCCTGCCCGTCAGCATCCGGCCATCCTGCTGCTTTCGAGGTGGACTCCCCCCTTCCCCCACACACACACACTTTGCCTCTACCCAGCCGGGCCAGAAGACAGGCCATGCCTCCTGCCGAAGCTCTAGTCAATACCCAGGTACTGGACTATTTGTCTAGAGCGCAGTAGGAGGACCATTTAGATCTGTATGCCCGTAGTTTGGCACATTATTTGTGCCGGCTCCCTCCAGAACGATTACTGAGAACCAAAGCGGCTCTCGGAATCGTTCTGGATGCAGCCACTTCCCCGAATGATCCCACGGAGATGTTTGTGGCCCTGGAGAATTGGCACACCCATGGGCACATGTTTGGCCCCCGCCTAATGCCAATTCCCCAGGGTTCACAAAGTCCCCCACAGTTGCCTTCTCCAAGGGATCATTATGGGCAACAATATCAGGGGGAAACATCGTATGGGTAGCCGGTGCCCTCCTTATCTCAAGCTGGCCCATCTCACCATTCTGGCCCACCTTCACAAACATACCATGGCCCTCAGTTTCAGGGTCCCCCCTCGCTACCTAGGCGTTTTTTTAATTTGTAAATTATATTATATAATATATATTATGTTATTATTTTTAAAAAAAGTCAAGTTGACTATTCTGTATTGTAATAGACAGCGTTTTAGTTTCAAGATTTTTATTGTTTGTTCTCTTTATTATATACAGTGCATAATGATATTTATGTAGCACAAACACATAGACCACATAAATAATTGTAAACGTTTACTATACATTAATATCACCCAAATACACTTACTATATAAACTTGATTTTTCAATCAGTTACACACACTAATATTAATCACAGAAATAAGATAATAATGCACTTAGTAAAGTAGATGCAAGCATTATATATGGACAAAGTCCTCACTCTGATAGGATAATATCTGAGACACTTAGCCAATATATTTTGATCAAAACACATCTGTACCCGCCTACCAAGCTCCAAGGTGGTCTCAGGTCAGGCGGGTCCTACGCTAAACCTACCTAAGCCATTGGGCTTCTATGTTCAGGAGCGCAGACGCCGCACATATGGTGTGCTGCTCCTAGTCACCTCCATGTGCATCAAGCAACCGATGGGAGGAGGAGCAAGCACACCCATATGTACCACCTAATCAAGGCGCTCTATTGGATAGGAAGGGCAAAAGTGCAGAGGAATGCTACTCCCAAGATGAAATAGGTGCGCATTCACCCTTGAAGGTTGGTATAACCAATATCTACAAATGTATTCAACATATTTTTATTTAGAATATATATCTACAAAACCTGTCATAAAAAATATAATGTCCATTATGCACACGATCGTAAACACAATACAGATGGAGTTAAGTGACATGACACATGTAATGATAGTTTTGTATTACATCAGAATGAGGCCAACTACAACTTTATTAATGATGATGGGGAAACATGCATACATTTAGTGCTAAAATTGACACTTTCTATGAATGAGGTATTAGTACATATTTCACATACCGTGTTCGAAACAATATATGTAAGCAAAATATGTAAGCTCGCAACCCACGTCAAGGGTCCTCATTATCTTGAGAGTCCCTAATTAAAAATTAACCATCCAGTGTGTGAAACAAAAAAAAACACTGGCAAATACAACCTTCCATGAGTCGAGTACTACTGCTGGAAAGGGAATGAACCGATAGGGGACATAAAATATTAAGAAAATAAGTCCATCACTCTCAGTCCAGCAGATTCTGATCTTCCAAGTTGGAAAGTGTCTCTTCCAGATGGCGGACTATATACTTAGGCGTCTTCATCAGGTGTCAACTCATATGTGCGTATGTAGTTGTGCAGCACTACACATGCTTTGATGACCACATTCACATTTTTGGGGGCCAGCTGTATGGCTGAAAGAAAAACCCACCATTTGCTAGAAAAAATACCAAAAGCGCACTCCACAAACCTTCTGGCCCTACTAAGGCTACTTTAACATCTGCGTTAGGTGCGGATCCGTCTGGTATCTGCACAGACGGATCCGCACTTATAATGCAAACGATTGTATCCGTTCAGAACGGATCTGTTTGCATTATGAAGAACAAAGTCAAAACGGATCCGTCCTGACTTATATTGAAAGTCAATGGGGGACGGATCAGTTTTCAATTGCACCATATTGTGTCAGTGAAAACGTATCCGCTCCCATTGACTTACATTGTAAGTCAGGACGGATCCGTTTGGCTCCACATCGCCAGGCGGACACCAAAACTCTGCAAGCAAGGGCACCAATATAATTTGGGAAATGAGCCCTCTCCAGAAAGCCCTGGGCTATATCAAGCCACTGCTGCCTGGTTGGATGTGGCAGCACCGAAGCTTTCG
Source organism: Bufo bufo (assembly GCF_905171765.1). NCBI lineage: Eukaryota > Metazoa > Chordata > Amphibia > Anura > Bufonidae > Bufo > Bufo bufo. The sequence goes on from NC_053392.1 coordinate 250,452,349, forward strand.
GTCTCAACCAAATGGTGGCACATGTAGCCCGTACCACGCCAGCAATTGTGGAGGTCCCCATTCTAAACTCAAAATGTAGCGACGAAAAAGAATTGCCAGTCGCCAGATATTTAAAAAAAAAATTATAAATATTAGCAACATTAATACCCAAAAGATCACGTCTTCAACATTACTTAAAGGGCTTCTGTCACCCCCAAAACACATTTTTCATTTTTGGGCTTGTTAAAATCCTTATTGAACGACTATTCCCTATATAGGGCTCTTACCTTGGTCTGTGGCTTTGTTTCATTAAAAATCGATCTTTAAAAATATGCAAATGACTTCACTACCGGCAAGTAGGGCGTCTACTTGCTGGTAGCCGCCGCATCCTCCTTTTAAAAAAACACCCCCTCCTCATGTTGATTGACAGGGCCAGCGAGAGCTCTTCTCCTCCGGCTGGCCCTGTCAGCATTTCAAATCCCGCGCCTGTCTTCATTCGGCGCAGGCGCTCTGAGAGAAGTACACTCGCCCCCTCCTCAGCACTCCCTCAGTGCGCCTGCGCCGATGACGTCTTCTCTTTCGGTGACAGTCAGTTTGTATGTGTGTGTGTGTGTGTGTGTGTCTATCAGTGAGTGAGTGACATGAAGGGGTGGCAAAATGGATCTTTGCCTAGGACGGCAAAAATCCTTGCACCGGCCCTGACAACAACACATATAGGAACTTTAATAATAGACCCATACAAGCACCTAGGCAATTTAACCCATGGAATTCTAAACCCTGGGTTAGACCGTACTATCACTATGAGAACCGACAACTAGGTTACGTAAGAAATAATACCTATAGGAATTATAATGAGGGGAACTCAGGGAGAAGGGTACATTAGGTACCAGAAGAGACCCCATTCTTACTACCGTAATGACAATAGTAATAGAAGCCAATATACAGCGCCTTGCAAAAGTATTCACCCCCCTTGACTTTTTTCGTATTTTGTTACATTACAGACTTAAGTTCAATGTTTTTTTAATCTGAATTGTGATGGATCAGAACACAATAGTCTAAGTTGGTGAAGTGACATGAGAAAAATATATAAATAAAACTATTGTTTAGAAATAAAAAACTGAAAATTGTCACGTGGTATGTATTCACCCCCTTTGTTAGTAAGACCATAAAAAGCTCTGGTGCAACCAATTACCATAATTAATGAAATGATGTCCACCTATGTGAAATCTAAGTGTCACATGATCTGTCATTACATATACACACCTTTTTTGAAAGGCCCCAAAGGCTGCAACACCTAAGCAAGAGGCATCACTAACAAAACACTGCCATGAAGACCAAGGAACTCTCCAAACAAGTAAGGGACAATGTTGTTCAGAAGTATAAATCAGGGTTAGGTTATAAAAAAAAATATCCAAATTTTTGATGATGCCCAGGAGCACCATCAAATCTATCATAACCAAATGGAAAGAACATGGCACAACAGCAAACCTGCCAAGAGACGGCTGCCCACCAAAACTCATGGACCGGGCAAGGAGGGCATTAATCAGAGAGGCAGCACAAAGACCTAAGGTAACCCTGGAGGAGCTGCAGAGTTCCACAGCAGAGACTGGAGTATTTGTACATAGGATGACAATAAGGCGTATGCTCCATAGAGTTGGGCTTTATGGCAGAGTGGCCATAAGAAAGCCATTATCTTTCAGCTAAAAACAAAAAGCACGTTGTGAGTATTTGAAAAGGCATGTGGGAGACTACCACAATGTATGGAGGAAGGTGCTCTGGTCTGATGAGGCTAAAATTGACATTTTTGGCCTTCAAAGAAAACACTATGTCTGGTGCAAACCCAACACATCACATCACCCAAAGAACACCATCCCCACAGTGAGACATGGTGGTGGCAGCATCATGCTGTGGGGATGTTTATCAGCAGCCAGAACTGGGAAACTGGTCAGAGTTGAGGGAAAGATGGATGGTGCTAAATACAGGGGTATTCTTCAGCAAAACCTGTACCACTCTGTGCGTGATTTGAGGCTAGGACAGGGGTTCACCTTCCAGCAGGACAATGACCCCAAACACACTGCTAAAGCAACACTTCAGTGGTTTAAGGGGAAACATGTAAATGTGTTGGAATGGCCTAGTCAAAGCCCAGATCTCAATCCAATAGAAAATCTGTGATCAGACTCAAATATTGCTGTTCACAAGCGAAACCCATCCAACGTGAAGGAGCTAAAGCAGTTTTGCAAGGAGGAATGGGCAAAAATCCCAGTGGTAAGATGTGGCAAGCTCATAGAGACTTATCCAAAGCGACTTGGAGCTGTGATTGCCACAAAAGGTGGCTCTAGAAAGTATTGACTTTAGGGGGGTGAATAGTTATGCACATTGACTTTTTCAGTTATTTTGTCCTATTTGTTGTTTGTTGTTCACAATAAAATAAAAAATAAAAACATCTTCAAAGTTGTGGGCATGTTCTGTAAATTACATGCTGCAAATCCTCAAACAATCCATGTTAATACCAGGTTGTGAGGCACCAAAATACGAAAAAAGTCAAGGGGGTGAATACTTTTGCAAGGCACTGTATACAGATTTACCCACAGAACAATTGGAATGAGGAGTCCTTGCAACTGCATATACAAAAGGATAGGGTCCCGGAGACGCAAAATTTTCCACATCAAATAATGAAGGGTGTTCAGAGAGACAACAAAATGGAGGAAAAGAGGGGAATGGAAAAAATAAACACCCCCAAAAAAATAATACACAAAGAGGTAAGAGAGGAAGAGGAAAACAACAGCCCAAACCGCAAGAAAAGCAGAGGGAAATAAAGTGGATCTTTAATCTAAGTACGCATACTCTTTCAGAAGATGAGAAGCCAGTTCTAGGAAGAGGTCTTAAGTTCGCACCCACCCATAAACAAAATAAATTTGAGACATTCCTTGATATTCATAAATACATTAGAAAACTTAATATCACAAAATACTATATTAATAATCAGGCCCCACCGTTGAAAAACGCAGGTATTGGCAATGGGGTTATTCACACTCAGTTGAGGGATACGGTAAATCCAAGTTCTTTCCTAAAAATAAGGACAATGATTGTATAGAGAGTTTTAAAAGAGGGATGCTTAGGGAACTAGAGAAGTTAGATACCAAACCCAGATACTATAACCTGACAAAAAATGAAAAAGAGGCATTAAAGAATCTCGAGGGTAACACTAAGATTGTAATAAAACCGGCCGATAAGGGAGGGGGGTAGTTGTAATGGGTGTTGAAAAATATGATAATGAGATGCGAAGACTCATTTTTGATGAGAGTACCTATAAAAAACTAAAAACAAATCCGGTCTTTGAATTTAAAAGGAAAATAAACCAGCTCCTTCAGGAAGGCCAAAAAGAGGGGTTTTTTTTAAAGGGGTTCTGCACTTTCATTTAACTGATGATCTATCCTCTGGATAGATCATCAGCTTCTGATTGGCCGGGGTCCGACACCCGGGACCCCCGCCGATCAGCTGTTTTAGAAGGCAGCGGCGCTCCAGCAGCGCCGCGGCCTTCTCACAGTTTACCGCTTAGCCGCCGGCCCACTGATGTCACGACTTGTATCAACTAGTGTGGGCGCGGCTAAGCTCCATTCAAGTGAACAGAGCTTAGCCGCGCCCACGCTAGTTGATACTAGTCGTGACGTCAGTGGGCCGGCGGCCCGGCGGTAAACAGTGAGAACGCTGCGGTGCTGCTGGAGCGCCGCTGCCTTCTCAAACAGCTGATCGGCGGGGGTCCCGGGTGTCGGACCCCCGCCGATCAGAAGCTGATGATCTATCCAGTTAAATGAAAGTGCAGAACCCCTTTAAATAAATAGGAATTTGAGTTCCTGTCCATCAAACATCCGATTAGCCCTGTTATCTACCACTTACTTAAGATTCACAAGAGTCTGGAGAACCCTCGTCTCGGGGATTAACTCTGTGACGAGTAGGCTTTCGGAATATGTTGACTATTTTCTCCAGACTTTTGTGATACAAGTTCCATCATATTTAAAAGATACTGGAAGTGTTATTCAGCTTATCAATAATTTAGATATATGGAGTGATGATATGTGGTTGGGGACCATTGACGTTACCTCTCTCTATACTATCATTCCCAAAGATTTGGGTCTTAAAGCAGTGGGGGAAGCGATAGATAGGAATCCCAATATCACCCTGGTTCAAAAGAAATTCATAATAGAGTGTACAAATTTTTGCCTTTGCCACAACTATTTCATGTATGATGAGGCCTTCTATTTACAGTGTACAGGGACGGCGATGGGGGCGAAATTAGCCACCAGTTACGCTAACCTGTTCATGGCCTCCTGGGAAAGGGACTAAATCACCCCGATGTTGCATAAAAAAACTGAAAAAGGTGAATTGATCATTTGGCACCGTTACATTGACGATTGCCTATTAATTTGGAAAGGAGACAAAGAGGGGCTGGAAGAATTTATTACGGGGATTAACAATAATAATTGGAATCTCTCTTTTACTAGTACCATTAGCGCCACTTCTATTGACTTCCTTGACCTCACAATCTTTGTGGATAATGGGCGGTTGAAAACCAAAACGTTCTTTAAAGCCACGGACGTGAATGCCTACATTGATGTCACAAGCTGCCACTATAGCCCATGGCTTAAGAATATACCAAAAGGATTTTTTAGAGCAAAGTCAGGTTATTAAAGATTGTTTTCTAGAGAAAGGGTATGTGGAGAATTAGCTGGATGACTTCAATAAGGAGATAGAAACTAGCGGTGATAAAGGTAAAGAGGTAACTAAAAATCAAAATAATAAGGATTTCAGACTTTCTTTTATGACCCAATACAACACGAATGTAGGAAGACAAAAAAATGCATTTAAGAAAAATTGGGGAATTTTGACGAACGATCCTGTTTTGGGGGGCATTATTCCCAAACGGCCCAATATTATCTTTAAAAAGGAGCCTAACCTTCGACCGCACCTGGTACATAGTGCGATTTGTAAACCGATAAAAAACTACAGGGCTAAAAATAACAGGTTCACTTGGTGTGGATTTTGTCCTTCTATCTGTGCGATTTTCACACAGCCGCAGTCATTTCTATGGGGCCTGTGTTGCGTGAAAAACGCAGAATATAGAACATGCTGCGATTTTCACGCAACGCACAAGTGATGCGTGAAAATCACCGCTTATCTGCACAGCCCCATTGAAGTGAATGGGTCCGGATTCAGTGCGCAGCTGGCATCGTCTTCTTTCTTCTTCTTTGAGGACCTGCAAAAGGACCTTTGATGATGTAATCCACGTGATGAGCGCGGTGACTTCAGCGCATGTGCTGCTGAATGAAGATAGAAGATCCATCTATCTTCATTCAGTAGGACCTGCACTGACGTCACCACGCTCACCGCGTAGTGAGCGCGATTACGTCATCAAAGGTCCTTTTGCAGGTCCTGAAAGAAGAAGAAAGAAGGCGATGACGGCTGCGCGAACAAGTGGATAAGGTGAGTTAATTTTTTATATTTTTTAACCCCTCAATTGACATTTCAGTAAGCATTCTGTATTAAGAATGCTATTATTTTTCCTTATAACCATGTTATAAGGGAAAATAATACAGTGAATTTACTTTAATGGGGTCCGGGGTTGCTCATCCCTATAATCTCCTAGCAACCGTTCGTGAAAATCGCACCACATCCACACTTGCTTGCGGATGCTTGCGATTTTCACGCAGCCCCATTCATTTCTATAGGGCCTGCGTTGCGTGAAAACGCAGAATATAGAACATGTTGCAATTTTCACGCAACGCACAAGCGATGCGTGAAAATCACTGCTCATCTGCACAGCCCCATTAAAGTGAATGGGTCCGGTTTCAGTGAGGGTGCAATGCGTTCACCTCTGGCTGCCTCTCGGCATGTTTGCCGGGCTGCCGCCGAAACTCCAGCCCGCCCCCATTATAGTCAATGGGGCCGGAGCTAGTACGGGGGCACGCGTGCACTAGCAGCAGCACAGATCTGACAGGCTGGTCACCCGCCACAGCCTGCCGGAGTCCTTGCTGCTAGTGTGAAACTAGCCTTACAGTGTAAATCCCAGGGATATCTGAGCACCAAGAGACACCATTATTACTTGAGAAAGGTGACTGCTATTAGTGAAGTCCAGTCATTCAGACTTGTGAACAACCGGTATCGTAACAGAAAGCTCAGCTCCAAGGAAGATATTATCACTTCCTTTTTCTAGAAAATAATCACTAATGGGATTCTGTGGTTTTATGCAATAAAGTGTGATCACTGTTTAAATAAAAATGTATATTTTTTCTGTCTCTTGCCATTTTCAAAATGGTTGTCTGCTGGTATAGAATGTGAACACTCAGGTTTTGCTGGAATCCACTAATTCAGATGAAGAAAACTGATTTCTGCTAGTTGTGAATATATACTGGTAATACCTGTGTCGTAATAATTATTGGCCCAAAATGAATCAAACATGAATTGCTATGTTTAATAGTATGTCATCTGCCATCTTGTGATATGTCCACCATGTTGTGTAAGTTTATGGAAAGGCCACACGTCCCTAAAGTGTATTCTCATATTTTTCTCTATAATTGTGCCAGTTTGAGAGAGTACTCCTGGTCTTTTAAAAGATTTATATTTAAAGATAAAGCATGAGGAAGTTAGTATGTTCTCTAAACATATGGTTCAGCTTGCTGTCTGTTAATGAAGCAGGGGGTGAGTAAATAGAGGAATGAGATAAGAAACTAATCTTTGAAAATATATATGTATATACAGTGTATAACTCTCTGAGTACAGATAATGTAGTAGATGTCACCTGCAGTCCTATGTAACACCACAAACACCACAGTGATGGATCTCTGATTACTGAAAATGTAGTAGTGTTACCTGCAGTCCTATGAAAAACCACAGATAACACTAGTGCTGATAATGTGGTAGTGTTACCTGCAGTCCTATGTAAAACCACAGATAACACTAGTGCTGATAATGTGGTAGAGTTACCTGCAGTTCTATGTAAAACCACAAATAACACTAGTGCTGATAATGTGGTAGTGTTACCTGCAGTTCTATGTAAAACCACAGATAACACTAGTGTAGAGCATGTGGTAGTGTTACCTACGTCCTTAGTGTGCCTCCCTGTGTCTCTCCCACGGACTCCATGCTGCTACGGCTGCCTCCGCTTTCTTCTTCATACAATAAATATGATCACCAACATTATATATATATATATATATATATATATATATACACACTGCTCAAAAAAATAAAGGGAACACTTAAACAACACAATGTAACTCCAAGTCAATCACACTTCTGTGAAATCAAACTCTCCACTTAGGAAGCAACACTGAGTGACAATCAATTTCACATGCTGTTGTGCAAATTGGATAGACAACAGGTGGAAATTATAGGCAATTAGCAAGACACCCCCAATAAAGGAGTGGTTCTGCAGGTGGTGACCACAGAACACTTCTCAGTTCCTATGCTTCCTTGCTGATGTTTTGGTCACTTTTGAATGCTGGCGGTGCTTTCACTCTAGTGGTAGCATGAGACGGAGTCTACAACCCACACAAGTGGCTCAGGTAGTGCAGCTTATCCAGGATGGCACATCAATGCGAGCTGTGGCAAGAAGGTTTGCTGTGTATGTCAGCGTAGTGTCCAGAGCATGGAGGCGCTACCAGGAGACAGGCCAGTACATCAGGAGACATGGAGGAGGCCGTAGGAGGGCAACAACCCAGCAGCAGGACCGCTACCTCCGCCTTTGTGCAAGGAGGAACAGTAGGAGCACTGCCAGAGCCCTGCAAAATGACCTCCAGCAGGCCACAAATGTGCATGTGTCTGCTCAAACGGTCAGAAACAGACTCCATGTGGGTGATATGAGGGCCCCGACGTCCACAGGTGGGGGTTGTGCTTACAGCCCAACACCGTGCAGGACGTTTGGCATTTGCCAGAGAACACCAAGATTGGCAAATTCGCCACTGGCGCCCTGTGCTCTTCACAGATGAAAGCAGGTTCACACTGAGCACATGTGACAGACGTGACAGAGTCTGGAGACGCCGTGGAGAATGTTCTGCTGCCTGCAACATCCTCCAGCATGAACGGTTTGGCATTGGGTCAGTAATGGTGTGGGGTGGCATTTCTTTGGAGGGCCACACAGCCCTCCATGTGCTCGCCAGAGGTAGCCTGACTGCCATTAGGTACCGAGATGAGATCCTCAGACCCCTTGTGAGACCATATGCTGGTGCGGTTGGCCCTGGGTTCCTCCTAATGCAAGACAATGCTAGACCTCATGTGGCTGGAGTGTGTCAGCAGTTCCTGCAGGACGAAGGCATTGATGCTATGGACTGGCCCGCCCGTTCCCCAGACCTGAATCCAATTGAGCACATCTGGGACATCATGTCTCGCTCTATCCACCAACGTCACGTTGCACCACAGACTGTCCAGGAGTTGGCAGATGCTTTAGTCCAGGTCTGGGAGGAGATCCCTCAGGAGACCGTCCGCCACCTCATCAGGAGCATGCACAGGCGTTGTAGGGAGGTCATACAGGCACGTGGAGGCCGCACACACTACTGAGCCTCATTTTGACTTGTTTTAAGGACATTACATCAAAGTTGGATCAGCCTGTAGTGTGTTTTTCCACTTTAATTTTGAGTGTGACTCCAAATCCAGACCTCAACGGGTTAAAAAATTTGATTTCCATTTTTTTATTTTTGTGTGATTTTGTTATCAGCACATTCAACTATGTAAAGAACAAAGTATTTCAGAAGAATATTTAATTAATTCAGATCTAGAATGTGTTATTTTTGTGTTCCCTTTATTTTTTTGAGCAGTGTATATACACACACATACAGGCATACACAGATATACACTCACCTAAAGAATTATTAGGAACACCATACTAATACGGTGTTGGACCCCCTTTTGCCTTCAGAACTACCTTAATTCTACGTGGCATTGATTCAACAAGGTGCTGATAGCATTCTTTAGAAATGTTGGCCCATATTGATAGGATAGCATCTTGCAGTTGATGGAGATTTGAGGGATGCACATCCAGGGCACGAAGCTCCCGTTCCACCACATCCCAAAGATGCTCTATTGGGTTGAGATCTGGTGACTGTGGGGGCCATTTTAGTACAGTGAACTCATTGTCATGTTCAAGAAACCAATTTGAAATGATTCGAGCTTTGAGACATGGTGCATTATCCTGCTGGAAGTAGCCATAGGAAGTGAGTTTTTTGGGTTCATTGAGAACATGGTTGTTGTTCAATAATAAAATTAATCCTCAAAAATACAACTTGCCTAATAATTCTGCACTCCCTGTATATACATACATAGATATATATATATATATATATATATATATATATATATAAAATCATACACACACATACACACACACATAAAAAACACAGATTGGTCACTTACCTTTCTACTTGGAGGCTGCAGGAGGAGCAGTCAGGAGGCACGGAAGAGGGGGAGCACCACTGATCGCATGCAGAGAGGTTTTCTTTCTTCCTGACCTCTGCTCTGCATGCTTCCTTCTGAGCACCGACCTGGCATTATCAATCAGCGTCAGCAGGCACGTGTGTGTGTAGAGCACGCTCCTCATTGGCTCAGCGTGCCTGCTGATGTGTAATGCTGCTGCCCTGCGGTCCTCCTGAGCCTGCACTCTTGACAGAGGTAAATAAACGGGGTTGGGGAGCCCGGGCCACCTCAATGCCGGCCCATTAATTCATAGTATGAATAGTTGTGCAGAGTAGATGTAGGGGGCGGGGCCTTCCATGCGCTCCGGGCCCCCCTGTGCCGTGGGCCCCATAGCAGTGGCGTACCCTGCCTATATTGGCGGTACGCTACTGATGATTGCTTATATATATTAATAGTAATATTCTTCGCCAAACTAAGTGAAAGATTCCCACAGGACCGACTAGTTCCAAGTTCTTCCCATTTAAGATATAATAAATGCTTTGATAATAGATCCCTTTCGTTTGTCTTAATAGTCTTACCAAAGTCATATGTGTGAATAGTCCAGGATGGGGCGGAAGGATACAGTTATCGCTTCTAAGTTATATCCTTGAAGGATTTGCCCATTCTTGAAGTCATGTGATGTGTAGTTGGTTAGAAGGGGGCGGAATGTATTTAGCATTCCATATTGATCTCTAGGATTAGACATGCCCATCCTGATATCATGAGGTTTCCTCTGAACAGAAGTAATGTATATAACTTATTTTCCTATTTTGATATCCTAACCTAATAATAGCTTTGTTATAATGTGACAAGTTACTTCTACTCACATGTATTGTTAAGCTTGTAATGCTTTATATCAACGCTGAAAATATTCATTTGCATGTAATAGTGTTTATTTACTTATTTATTTTTATAACCTTGTAACCAATAAATCTGCATATTTTTTATAATACCTGTGTATTATTGTATAATGCAAAACTACACCTTTAGCATTAACATCATCTCACATCAAAAGGACTTATTATCTGAGGAAATAGTCGGACTCAGATGTGAATTGTATCGATTAGGTTCTACAACTCACCAGGTCATGATTTCAAGTATTTATGACAAATTGTATTTTTTCATGGTTAATTATTTTATGACCATAATTAATAATTCTTAATTAAATTATTACCGCCCAACACCTGGTAGGTCATACATTATCATACCTCCTAACCATCCCAGGTCCAGCAGGACAGTCCCAGATTTCAGTGGCTGTCCAACAGACCTACGGCATGTCCAGATTTTAACTGTTTGAGTCCTGAGGACGCAAATACAGTGGTGAAACAAAAAGTTGTCAGCTCCCTGTTCCGCTATTCTCCAGTCTGTGCTCTCCCCAACAGGTAACAGATTGAACTGGTTTCTAAAGACCCCTTTGCATGGGTCAATGACCGGGGCAATTATTTGTTAGGATCATTCCTACAAACGGTCCTTCCTGATAACTGCCCAGTCTAAAGGTGCTGCCATTTCTGGTGAAATTGCTGGTGCTGCCACCTGAATCGTTAATTTCTAACGATAATTTGTTTTCCCTTAGTCCTAACAGCAGCACAGATGGTGTTAACCACCCCCCATGGACTGGTAGGATCGGCGGAATGTTTTATGAGACCAAGAATAACAACTCAATTTAACAATTAAGTATCCCCTTAAAAGGAGGGAATCAACCACCAGCCCACTGTGTTTATAGCAAGAAAAAAACTAGATTTACTAGGGTGAGATATTTGTGCGCTGCTGTTAGGACTAAGGGAAAACAAATTATCATTAGAAATTAACGATTCCCGTTCGTGCTACCAGCAGCACAGATGGGGAGATAGCAAGAAGAAACCCCTAGGGAGGGCCTTCCTGCCTGGCAGAACTAAGAATAGTCTGCCCAAAGGCCGAAAACTCAGCTAGTCTGGCATCTAGTCTATAATGGGAGATTTATGTCGATTCAGAGCTCCAGGAGGCAGCTTTGCAAATCATGTCGAGAGGCAGAAGACTCCTCTTGGCAAAAGAAGTAGCCACAGCTCTAGTAGAGTGGGCCTTCACAAACTCCGGAGGGTCCAGAGAGTGGGAAACAAAGGATTCCCTAATAGTCTCCTTAATCCACCGACTGATCGAAGGTTTGGATGCCTTACAGCCTTTAAACTTACCAGCAAACAGGATTAGAAGATTTTCATCTTTCCTGAACTCCTTTGATCTATCCACATAGATCCGGAGACATCTCGAGACGTCCAGAGGATGTTTAGCAGGTTCCTCGGAGGTGGAAGATGTTGACAGAACCGGGAGGGATATCACCTGGTTGATGTTCTGGAAGGAAGGAACTTTAGGCCTAAAATACGGAAGAAATCTAAGAAGGACCCGGTCATGTAAGAAGATGGTATAGGGCTCGTGTGCTGAGAGAGTTTGAAGCTCAGAGACCCTCTTGGCCGAAGTCACTGCAAGGAGAAACACAAGCTTGTAAGTGACGAACTTGAAGTCCACCTCCTCCAACGGTTCAAAGGGGGGAGATGCTAACCCCCTGAGAACTACTGATAAATCCCATTGAGGAATGGGTCTCAGTACTGTAAGCTTTAATCTTTCAGTTCCTTTAGGCTGGGTTCAGACCTGAGCGTATTTGATATGCGCGTTTAACGCGCGTTTTTGACGCGCGTTTTTTGCAATAGTAAACGCGCGTTTGACGCGCGTTTGTGTGATTGACTGCAGTGTCCTATGGCCACAAACGCGCGTCAAAACGCCCCAAAGAAGCTCAAGAACTTGTTTGAGCATAGGGCGTTTTTCAGCGCGTTCAAACGCGCTGTAAAACGCTCAAGTGAGAACCAGGGCCATAGGGAAGCATTGGTTTTCATGTGTTGAGCGTTTTACAGCGCGTTTGAACGCGCTGTAAAACGCTTAAGTGTGAACCCAGCCTTAAGGAACCGTTTGATTAAGCGGGTCCTGAGAAAAAAGCCTGTTGAGGCAAGCTGAGATGGCTGAAACTTAAACCCTCAGGATAGAAGAGGCAAGGCCTCTATCAAGGCCGTCTTGCAGGAACTGAAGGATAGCGGAGAGGGGCGGATCTGCAGACACCACCTTTTTTGAGGTACACCAGGATGAGAATATCCTCATAAACTGAGAGTAGGCTCTCTTGGTAGAGTCCGCTCTAGAATGAAACAGCGTTCTCAGGACCGACTCTGAAAGCCCTTCTACTCCGGGAAGGGACTGATCAACCTCCAGGCTGTCAGGTTGAATCTGTGCAGATCTGAGCAGAGGTGAGTGTCCCATGACACCAGGGTCAGCTGTGGGGGGAGCCTCCAATATTGTCCTCGACTCATCTGGGTGAGCTGGGTAAACCAGGATCACTTCGGCCAAAACGGTATGATGGCTATCACCAAGGCCTGATCCTGACGGATTTTCATCAATACCCTCGGAATCATGGAAAACGGAGGGAAGATGTAAGCCAGCCTGAACCTCCAGGATATTGACAGAGCGTCTATTGCCAGGGGGTTGTCCTCCCTGTAAAGGGAGAAAAACCTCTCCACCTTGGCGTTGAACCTTGTTGCCATGAGATCCACCTCTGGCATACTCCACTTGAGGACTATCTGCTTGAATATCTCCGGATGTAAAGACCACTCCACCGTCGGAAGACCGCGGCTCAGCCGATCCGCTATCATATTGAGGGAGCCTCGAATTTGGATCGCAGATAAGTGGGAAAGGTTTAACTCTGCCCAATCCAGATTCGCCCCGATCTCTGCTAGGAGGGGAAGTGATCTTGTGCCTCCCTGCTTGTTGATGTAAAGTACCGCAGTCATATTGTCTGACTGGACTTTCACCGCTTAGCCCCGGATCTGAGGGGCGAAGTGAAGGAGGGCTAGCCGGATTGGCCGAATCTCATGGAGATTGGATGAGAGAAGCCGCTCCTGAGGAGACCAAGTTCCGTAAACTGGAGTGTCGTCTAGGTGAGCGTCCCAGCAGGGCCGATCCTAGGGTCACAGGCGCCTGGGTGCAGAAATATTTCTGGCGCCCCCACATGGGCGTGGTTATCTTACTAACTCCTCCCCTTTACAATGTTTCTATGGCAACAACTTCAGCCCCCAACTTCAGCCCCACCAATTTGCTTTGACAATAACTTAGTCAACGGCTTTGACAAGTCAAAATAAATGTCATGTGCCAGTAGCCAGAGCCCCCCCATATCATGTGCCAGTAGCCAGAGCCCCCCATATCATGTGCCAGTAGCCCCCCTTATGTGCCAGTAGCCCCCCTATGTGCCAGTAGCCCCCCTTATCATGTGCCAGTAGACCCCCTTATCATGTGCCAGTAGCCCCCTTATTATGTGCCAGTAGCCCCCCTTATCATGTGCCAGTAGCCCCCCATATCATGTGCCAGTAGCCAGAGCCCCCCCCCCCTTATCATGTGCCAGTAGCCAGAGCCCCCCCCCATATCATGTGCCAGTAGCCAGATCCCCCCCATTATCATGTGCCAGTAGCCAGAGTGCCCCCATATCATGTGCCAGTAGCCAGAGTGCCCCCATATCATGTGCCAGTAGCCCCCCATATCATGTGCCAGTAGCCCCCCATATCATGTGCCAGCCCAGTAGTCCCCCCTTATCATGTGCCAGCCCAGTAGTCCCCCCTTATCATGTGCCAGCCCAGTAGTCCCTCCTTATCATGTGCCAGCCCAGTAGCCCCCCTTATCATGTGCCAGCCCAGCCCAGTAGTCCCCCCTTATGTGCCAGCCCAGTAGCCCCCCTTATGTGCCAGCCCAGTAGCCCCCTTTATCATGTGCCAGCCCAGTAGTCCCCCCTTATCATGTGCCAGCCCAGTAGCCCCCCTTATCATGTGCCAGCCCAGCCCAGTAGTCCCCCCTTATGTGCCAGCCCAGTAGCCCCCCTTATGTGCCAGCCCAGTAGCCCCCCTTATCATGTGCCAGCCCAGTATTGTACCTATATAAAAAAATAAAAAAAAATAATACACTTATACTTACCTCCAGCAATGCGATGCGATGCAGGCCGCCTCTTCCGTCTGTGTCCCTCGCTATACGGCTCAGGCGACGCGATGACGTCATCGCGCCGCCTGCACCGGCCTCTGATAGGCTGCCAGCACTAAGCCGGCAGCCTATCAGAGGAACAGGAGGGGACACACCTCTCCCTCCTCATGCCAGAGCCCCCCCCCCTTATCATGTGCCAGTAGCCAGAGCCCCCCCCCCCATATCATGTGCCAGTAGCCAGATCCCCCCCATTATCATGTGCCAGTAGCCAGAGTGCCCCCCTATCATGTGCCAGTAGCCAGAGTGCCCCCATATCATGTGCCAGTAGCCCCCCATATCATGTGCCAGTAGCCCCCCTTATCATGTGCCAGCCCAGTAGTCCCCCCTTATCATGTGCCAGCCCAGTAGTCCCCCCTTATCATGTGCCAGCCCAGTAGTCCCCCCTTATCATGTGCCAGCCCAGTAGCCCCCCTTATCATGTGCCAGCCCAGCCCAGTAGTCCCCCCTTATGTGCCAGCCCAGTAGCCCCCCTTATGTGCCAGCCCAGTAGCCCCCTTTATCATGTGCCAGCCCAGTAGTCCCCCCTTATCATGTGCCAGCCCAGTAGCCCCCCTTATCATGTGCCAGCCCAGCCCAGTAGTCCCCCCTTATGTGCCAGCCCAGTAGCCCCCCTTATGTGCCAGCCCAGTAGCCCCCCTTATCATGTGCCAGCCCAGTATTGTACCTATATAAAAAAATAAAAAAAAATAATACACTTATACTTACCTCCAGCAATGCGATGCGATGCAGGCCGCCTCTTCCGTCTGTGTCCCTCGCTATACGGCTCAGGCGACGCGATGACGTCATCGCGCCGCCTGCACCGGCCTCTGATAGGCTGCCAGCACTAAGCCGGCAGCCTATCAGAGGAACAGGAGGGGACACACCTCTCCCTCCTCTGCCGCAGCACAGGCATCTGTATTGCCGTACTGAGGACGGCAATACAGATGACTATGGAGATGAGCGCTTCCGCAATGGAGGCGCTCATCTCCTGCTCTGCCCTGCCGCCGGCCGCGGCCGCCCCCACTTGTCACCAGGGCCGCGGCCTTGCGGCACTCAGGCTTGCCGGCCCACCGGG
Organism: Bufo bufo; assembly: GCF_905171765.1. Taxonomy (NCBI): domain Eukaryota; kingdom Metazoa; phylum Chordata; class Amphibia; order Anura; family Bufonidae; genus Bufo; species Bufo bufo. Next base: position 250,467,866 of record NC_053392.1, read on the forward strand.
AAATTTCCCGCTATCCCGGCAGGCCAGTCCGGCCCTGCGCTCGGCGCCTTTCGGGTGACAGCGCTGGGGTGCGGGGCACCCACTGCACCCCGTGTAGGATCGGCCCTGCGTCCCAGCCTACTTGGGACGCATCTGTTATCAATATGATGCAGGTTGGCTGGGTCATAGACTGCCCGTCCAGGGGCGTAGCTAGAAATGACTGGGCCCCATAGCAAAAAAAATTTATGCCCCCCCCCTCCCGGATCTCGCCGCCACATCCGCAGCTCCTCATGCACTTGCGACGGTTACGCGTAGGACTGAGCACAGACAGTTGGTCACTGGCAATGCATTTGTGCCAGGGTAGGAAATGTATGAATCTAAATGTCTGTGTATTAAAGAAGATTGTTAAATTGTACAGGGGTCTGTAACACAAGAAGGTGAAAGTACATATCGTGGGGTGTGTATGTGTATTAGACAGAAGGTAGGGATATGTATCTTGTGTAGTTTGGGTATTAGGGAGAGTAAGGGGTATATATTTAGTGCTGATACACGTAACATAGTAACATATTAACATAGTAACATAGTACATAAGGCCGAAAAAAGACATTTGTCCATCCAGTTCGGCCTGTCATCCTGCAAGTTGATCCAGAGGAAGGCAAAAAAAACCCTGTGAGGTAGAAGCCAATTTTCCTCACTTTAGGGGAATAAAAAATTCCTTCCCGACTCCAATCAGGCAATCAGAATATCTCCCTGGATCAACGACCCCTTCTCTAGTAGCTACAGCCTGTAATATTATTACACTCCAGAAATACATCCAGGCCCCTGTTGAATTCCTTTATTGTACTCACCATCACCACCTCCTCAGGCAGAGAGTTCCATAGTCTCACTGCTCTTACCGTAAAGAATCCTTTTCTATGTTTGTGTACAAACCTTCTTTCCTCCAAACGCAGAGGATGTCCCCTCGTCACAGTCACAGTCCTGGGGATAAATAGATGATGGGATAGATCTCTATACTGACCCCTGATATATACATAGTAATTAGATCTCCCCTCAGTCGTCTTTTTTCTAACGTGAATAACCCTAATTTTGATAATCTTTCAGGGTACTGTAGTGTGCCCCATTCCAGTTATTACTTTAGTTGCCCTCCTCTGGACCCTCTCCAGCTCTGCTATGTCTGCCTTGTTCACTGGAGCCCAGAACTGTACACAGTACTCCATGTGTGGTCTGACTAATGATTTGTAAAGTAGTAGGAATATGTTCTCATCACGGGCATCTATGCCCCTTTTGATGCAACCCATTATCTTATTGGCCTTGGCAGCAGCTGCCTGACACTGTTTTTTGCAGCTTAGTTTGCTGTTTATTAAAATTCCTAGATCCTTTTCCATGTCAGTGTTACCGAGTGTTTTACCATTTAGTATGTACGGGTGACTTGCATTATTCCTTCCCATGTGCATAACTTTACATTTGTCAGTGTTAAACCTCATCTGCCACTTATCTGCCCAAGCCTGCAATCTATCCAGATCCCTCTGTAGTAGTATACTGTCCTCTTCAGTGTTAATTACTTTACACAGTTTAGTGTCATCTGCGAAAATTGATATTTTACTATGCAAGCCTTCTACAAGATCATTAATAAATATATTGAAGAGAATAGGGCCCAATACTGACCCCTGAGGTACCCCACTAGTGACAGTGACCCAATCTGAGTATGTACCGTTAATAATAACCACCCTCTGTTTTCTATCATTGAGCCAGTTACTTACCCACTTACAGATGTTTTCTCCCAGTCCGAGCATTCTCATTTTATATACTAACCTTTTATGTGGTACAGTGTCAAATGCTTTGGAGAAGTCCAGATACACGACATCCATTGATTCGCCGCTGTCAAGTCTAGAACTTACCTCCTCATAGAAACTGTGTAGGTGAAGAGCCGCTCTGACATAATTCGTTTCTTTCATATTATAAGCTCCCTTTATATATAATTTACTTACAGTTCTGAAGACTCACGGGTGCTGACAGGCTTGGCCTCAGGGGTGCTGGCAGGCTTGGCCTCAGGGGTGCTGGCAGGCTTGGCCTCAGGGGTGCTGGCAGGCTTGGCCGGGCAGAAGGAGTGTGGGAGACTGTGAGGCCTTTTTTCTCCAAGCTGCTCCGGAAAAAATATATTTTTCATTACACCTCAGGTCAGACCACCAATCAGACCCCCAATGTTAATGAGACCTCAGCTAACAGCCCCAGTAAGATCCCCAATGTTAATAAGACCTCAGATAACACCTCAGCTGAGACCCCAATATGAATGACCCCCAATCAGACCTCAGATAAGAGCCCCATGCCTCATAGCAGCCCCCAGTAGCCTCATGGCAGCCCCCAGTAGCCTCATAGCAACCCCCAGTAGCCTCATAGCAACCCCCAGTGCCTTTTCCATCAGCCCCCAGTGCCTCTCACCAGCCCCTAAGTGCCTGTCCATCAGCCCCCAGTGCCTGTCCATCAGCACCCGCCCCCAGTGCCTCTCATCGGCCCCCAGTGCGCCCTCCCCAATATTAAAATCATCGGTGGGCAGGGTAGGGCAGTGCAGTACCTCCCCCCGGAATAAAATCATTTGTGGGCAGTGCACCCCCCTTGTATTAAAATCATTGGTGGGCACCCTCCCCTGTATTAAAATCATTGGTGGGCAGTGCGCCCTCCCCCCCATCATTGGTGGCAGCGGCAGTTCCGATCGGAGTCCCAGCAGTGTAATGCTGGGGCTCCGATTGGTTACCATGGCAGCCAGGACGCTACTGAAGTCCTGGCTGCCATGGTCAGTTACTCAGCAGCAGCATACTTACGTGCACTGTGGCCGCCTGGCGCTCCTTCTTCTTGTAGCTCACAGTCTGTGCGGCGCATTGCTTATGCTTATAGCAATGCGCTGCACAGACCTGTGACGAGTTACAAGAAGGAGGAGAGCCCGGTGGCCACAGCGCATGTAAACATGCTGCAGAGTAACTGGCCATGGCAGCCAGGACTTCAGTAGCGATCGGAACTGCCACTGCCACCAATGAAGGGGGGGTCCTATCGCACCGCCACTCGCCAATTGAATTTATAATTTTTTTTAATCCTCAGCCGGCAGCTGGGCCCCCAGTGGCGTAGGGCCCCATAGCCATTGCTATGGCTACTATGGCGATCCCTACGCCACTGTTCCCGTCTAAAAGATGGCACCACCATCTGAGGGAATACCGAGTTCGCCAAGACAGGGAGCACAGGGAGTTTAGCCCGGCAGGGCTGCCATTCCATTTGGAGAGGACCTCCGACTGTAAAGGGCGGAGGTGCCATAGAGCCCAAGGGACTGCTTCCACAGATGCTGACATGAGCCCCAACATCTTCATGAGAGTCCCGATTGGGACTCGCCGGGGAATGGAAAGGAACTCTGCCGTGTTCTGAATCCGGGATCTTCTTTCTGGGGTCAACTGGAGAGACATCCCAGCGGAGTCGATTATGAAGCCTAGATATCTTACTGAAGTCAACGGGCTCACATTCGACTTCTGCTAGTTGACGATCCAACCTAGGCGGAACAGAAAGGAGATTGCTACCTGAAGATGTTGAGTTAGGACCGCTAGAGAAAGAGGCTTTCAAAAGCCAGTCGTCCAGATAAGGAATGGTCAGTCCTTGAAGTTTTAAAGCCGCCACCACAGAAAGGGAAGGGCAACAAACTGAAGATGCCTGACGACACTGGAAACCTGGACCACGATCCTGAGATACTTCCTGGAAGAAGGATGGATCGGGATGTGCAGATATGCATCCTTGAGGTCCAGGGTTGCCATCACGTCCCCAGGATTGAGAATGTGAACTACTGACCTGATAGTTTCCATACGAAACTTCACCTTCTTTATGAACCGATTGAAATACCTCAGATCAATAATCATCTGGAGATCTCCTGAAGTTTTGGGAACCAGAAAAACTGGTGAATAATCCCTAGGCCCTGTTCTCCTGCAGGAACCTCCTCCAGAGCCCCCTTGCAGATGTAGTCCTGAATGTAGGCCTCCAGGATCACCTGCCTGGTAGCTTGTAGAAGGTTGGTCTTGACAAACCTGTCCAGAGGAATAGAGGTGAGGTTGATTAAATATCCCTCGGAAATGATGTTCAGGACCCAGGTATCTGAGATCTCTCAGAACCACTCTTCCCTGAAGTGGGAGAGACGACCCCCGACAGGTACATGAAGCATAGGAATGGGGAAGCTTACTGGCAGGACGGCAGGAGTAACGGGACTTATCCAAGAGCCTCGAAGAGGCCCGTAGTCAAGAGGTGGATTTTCCATCTTTGGCTCCTCCACGAGAGCGCCTCTAACCCTTTCGCTGCGCTCTCCAGTCCCTTTGAGACCTTGCTTGCTGGCCAGACCTACCTCCGCGGTCTTGTCTGCCCCGCCCTCGAAAGGACTGCTGGGGAAGGCTCTTCCCCCTTCTTGTCTGAAAGGCTCTCCATGATCTTATCTAGCTCCGAACCAAACAAACGGTTGGGCTCAAATGGAAGGCCACATAAGCTGTACTTTGAGGAATTGTCAGCGACCCAAGGCTTAAGCCATAAAGGCCTACGGGCCGCAGACACTAGGGCCATGGATTTGGCCGCTAACTTGTACCGGTATCGCACAAAAAGTCAGTAGCCAGGTTGATAGTCTTGAAGGCAGCCAGTATGTCGTCCCGGGAAACCCTCTGGTCCACGTCAACTTGAATTTGATTCAGGCGAGACCGGAGGAACGCAGAGACCTCACAAGCCGCTATGACTGTGTAAGCGGAAGCTCTGGGAGCCAGCTTGAAAAGCATGTGCAGCCAGAGACCGAACTGGTGCACACTGCTTCCTTAAATAGGGGAATGGGAGGGCTCAGACCAACCTCCCCCTGCCCCTAGCTGAAAAATCTACAGATTTAACTAAAAATCCCCACAGAAGCGCAGAGGTCACTGAAAATCCTCCACCAGGAGGAAGCATGCAAAAAAAAAAAAAAAAAAAATTCCAAGCGAAAACGCGATCAAATTGCATTGAACGGAATACCCGGAAGTGACGCAACGGAGAATCCCCGCTTCGCTTCCAGAAGATGGTGGCGCCCAGGGACCGAGAAACCTCAACCGAGGATGCTGCCAACATAGCTCAGCCAGGCGCAACAGCGCTGGGCCGGCAGCAGATAAGCTCCCGGACAAACTAACAAGGTACATAAAAGAAAGGGCAACCCCGTTACCCAACGAAAAAAAGGATCCCCGTGCTTTCCATAAGAAAGGGGGGGGGGGGGATTAACCACCTAGTCCACCTGTCCGGAGGACACAAAAAAACACAGTGGGCTGGGGGTTGATTCCCTCCTTTTAAGGGGATACTTAATTGTTAAATTGAGTTGTTATTCTTGGTCTCATAAAACATTCCGCACTGGGGGCCGATGAGAGGCACTGGGGGCGGGTGCTGATGGACAGGCACTGGGGGCTGATGGACAGTGTAGTATAAAACACAATACAAACGAAGAGTTTTATGGAGTTTTTCTGGTGCATTTTTTTGTCAATGGTATATTTTTTATATACACAGCTTGCTTCAGGTTTTTCAGGTGTTTTTACCAATAGGCTTCTAAAAGAAACATTTAAAATATGCCTGAAGAAAACCGTGTTATTGCTTTTTTCTATTGTTAATTAAAAAAAAACATGCCTGAAGAAACTGCATGTTGCAAATGTAATAAATAGAAGAAAAAAAAAAAACACCCCCAAAAAATTGTCAAAAAACTCCCAAACCACTATTTCCATGGCACTTTTTCAGGGCAAAAATGCAGGAAAAAGGTGTGTGTGAAGGAGCCCTTAAAGGGTTCAACAAAAATTATTTACCACCTATCACATATATGTATACATATGTGTGAATGAAAAATATATATATACCAACCAATCAGATTCCACCTTTGATTTTCCAAAGACACTCTCCTATACACCAGTTTTGATAAATCTCCCCCTCTGTCTTTATACAAGCGTCCTCATTTAGATTTAGACACTGTTCACATCAGACGTATACCAGGCCACCAAACAAAGATAGAATGACGTATACAGGTCCAACAGAATCAGACTCCCTTTAAAACCAACATTTCTAGTTAAGAGTACTTTCACACTAGCTTCGCTGGATTCCGGCAGGCAGTTCCGTCGCCGGAACTGCCTGCCGGATCCGGCAATCTGTATGCAAACGGATACCATTGATGTCTCACAAATGTATTGCGGCTGTCATCCGGAAAAACGGATCTGGTATTTATTTTTTTTACATTTTTAAAGGTCTGTACATGCGCAGACCGCAAAACCAGATCCGTTTTTTCAGAACACTTAGGGCCGGATCCGGAATTAATGCATTTCAATGTAAAATAATGCCTGATCCGGCATTCCGGCAAGTGTTCCGGAGTTTTGGACAGAGAAAATACTGCAAGCCGTACAGTGACTGAACTGAAGACATTCTGATGCATACTGAACGGAATGCTCTCCATTCAGAATGCATGGGGATGAAACTGAGTTTTTTTACTGGTATTGAGCCTCTAGGACGGAACTCAATACCGGAAAATAAAACCGTTAGTGTGAAAGTACCCTTAGAATACTTCAGTGGCACCAGAAAATGTTTGGTGACTGTTATTTGCGTGAGAACATACCATAGTACACTGCATCCGTGAATAATTTATCGCCATTACGTAACGTAGCAACCTGAGTTCCTTGTTTCCTGAGAGGAATGAATAAATAAGTAACTCATTATCCACATCTTCCAGTGCATATGCTGAACAGAGCAATAAAATACTGGAGGGTAATAAGAGGAAACCTGGGGCACAGGCAACTATATAGATTTATTTCCCCGCTAAACATCTATTTGCATTTTATCCGCAGTGTATGGGATACATTTTGAACATGTATTTGTCACTATTAATTTATCATTTTCTTTAAAAAAGGACCTGTAACCTCTCCGGACACGTCTAGAAACTAACTTCTTTCCTTTTGTACTAACAATTCTGGAGCATCTATTGACTGCATAATGTCAAACTGTGCAAGGACACCCACTAACTGGTAACACCCATCTGGACCTTCATTGCAAACTATTAGTAATTAGCATAACTTCTAGCAAGAATAATAATGGAACGGCACATCATAGAGTCATAAGAATAGATGAGCCAGAATTGTTATTACAAATGGAGGCAAGTAGTTACTACAAAAGACATCTCAGGAGAGGCAACAGGTCCTCTTTAAGTGAACACTGTTTATATGTTTGCTAGTACTTACTTATGGGGGTTGTGCTTCTATTTGTCCACTTTCATTTTTGATGGGAGACCAATTAATAGTGTTCTATAGGACTATGGCATCAACATTTGGCAGCAGTAGAAAAGATAGTCCAGCACTTCAGAGAAGAATATCTGAACTCCGTCTTTATTGGTTGAATTCAAGATAACATATAGTGGACCCCACAGCACACTTGCTCCTCGAAGTACTTGGAGGAGCAAGTGTGCTGTGGGGTCCACTATATGTTATCTTGAATTCAACCAATAAAGACGGAGTTCAGATATTCTTCTCTGAAGTGCTGGACTATCTTTTCTACTGCTGCTGATTGAAGAACTCACCTGGTTCGGTCTGCGCACAGGAGATTCGACATGCAGGGTGAGCTGGATTTGTTTTCTACTGTGCATCAGCATTTGCAATCTCAATACTGTTAAAGGGGTTGTCCCATTTCCTATATTGATGACCTATCCTTAGAAAAGGTCTTTAATATCAATGTCGACTTCCGGCAACCCCCCACCCCCCCCCCGCCGATCAGTGGTTTGAAGGAAGCGCATCGCTTGTGCGAGCACGGTCTTCTCTTCACTGTTTACCAGCTCACCATCGACATCGCAGTGGCGAGCAGGTGTAATTACAACTCTGCTGTCCCATTCACTTCAATGGGAAGCAACCGACTTCCCATTGAAGTGAATAAGGATGGAGGAGCTATAATTACACCTGCTTGCCTCTATGATGTCGATGGTGAGCTGGTAAACAGTGAAGAGAAGACAATGCTCGCGATGCGCTTCCTTCAAACAGCTGATCGGCGGGGGTGCCTGAAGTCGACATGGATATTGATGACCTTTTCTAGCTCACATGGCCAGTGCCCATGCATTGTGGACCGCTGTTTGTGGTCTGCAACAGGGGCATGGAGCCCTTACATTTGTGGGCATGATAGAGAAGAGGAGACATTAATTGGCAATAACAGAGGGGGGTCACATGAGTGCATTCAGTTATCGGGCAATACAGGCAGAAATGGTATGTAAAGTACTGTATGAATGGGTTTGCATCTGTTCTACAATTTTGCAGAACGGGTGCAGACCCATTAATTTCAATGGGGCTGCAAAAGATGTGGACTGCGCACCTTGTGCTGTCCACATCTGTTGTTCCGTTCCATGGCCCCGCAAAAAATAGAGCATTTCCTATTCTTGTCCGCAATTGCGGATAAGAATAGGCATTTTCTATATAGCGCTGGCCCTGTGAGTTCTGCAAAATGCAAAAAGAAGGGGAAGGATCCTAGGCTTAGCGCTTACTTCTTCCAGCCAGCGCTCTGGTAAGGCTTCCACCCGTCCTGAGGGACAGGAAACAACAACTGAAGTAGGTAGGAGGAGGTGTCTTTATTTTGGGCTTCCGCAGTTTTTTCCTGTCCTCGGGATGCAGAATCAAGCTCCTATCAATGCCGGTGTGGAGGCTTTAGAAAAAAAAAAATAATAATAATAAATATACACATATACACACACACACACGTCAGTACAAATAAGATCCCAAATTTATGTTACTGCATTCCAAAACCCAGAACATTTCTATTATTCTGACTACATAACCGTGTGAGGGCTAATATACACTCCTCAAAAAAATAAAGGGAACACAAAAATAACACATCCTAGATCTGAGTTAATTAAATATTCTTCTGAAATACTTTGTTCTTTACATAGTTGAATGTGCTGACAACAAAATCACACAAAAATAAAAAAATGGAAATCAAATTTTTCAACCCATGGAGGTCTGGATTTGGAGTCACACTCAAAATTAAAGTGGAAAAACACACTACAGGCTGATCCAACTTTGATGTAATGTCCTTAAAACAAGTCAAAATGAGGCTCAGTAGTGTGTGTGGCCTCCACGTGCCTGTATGACCTCCCTACAACGCCTGTGCATGCTCCTGATGAGGTGGCGGACGGTCTCCTGAGGGATCTCCTCCCAGACCTGGACTAAAGCATCTGCCAACTCCTGGACAGTCTGTGGTGCAACGTGACGTTGGTGGATAGAGCGAGACATGATGTTCCAGATGTGCTCAATTGGATTCAGGTCTGGGGAAGGGGCGGGCCAGTCCATAGCATCAAGGCCTTCGTCTTGCAGGAACTGCTGACACACTCCAGCCACATGAGGTCACTCCAGCCACATGAGGCTACCTCTGGCGAGCACATGGAGGGCTGTGCGGGCCTCCAAAGAAATGCCACCCCACACCATTACTGACCCAATGCCAAACCGGTCATGCTGGAGGATGTTGAAGGCAGCAGAACGTTCTCCACGGCGTCTCCAGACTGTCACATGTGCTCAGTGTGAACCTGCTTTCATCTGTGAAGAGCACAGAGCGCCAGTGGCCAATTTGCCAATCTTGGTGTTCTATGGCAAATGCCAAACGTCCTGCACGGTGTTGGGCTGTAAGCACAACCCCCACCTGTGGACGTCGGGCCCTCATGGAGTCTGTTTCTGACCATTTGAGCAGACACATGCACATTTGTGGCCTGCTGGAGGTCATTTTGCAGGGCTCTGGCAGTGCTCCTCCTGTTCCTCCTTTCACAAAGGCGGAGGTAGCGGTCCTGCTGCTGGGTTGTTGCCCTCCTACGGCCTCCTCCACGTCTCCTGATGTACTGGCCTGTCTCCTGGTAGCGCCTCCATGCTCTGGACACTACGCTGACAGACACAGCAAACCTTCTTGCCACAGCTCGCATTGATGTGCCATCCTGGATAAGCTGCACTACCTGAGCCACTTGTGTGGGTTGTAGACTCCGTCTCATGCTACCACTAGAGTGAAAGCACCGCCAGCATTCAAAAGTGACCAAAACATCAGCCAGGAAGCATAGGAACTGAGAATTGGTCTGTGGTCACCACCTGCAGAACTACTCCTTTATTAGGGGTGTCTTGCTAATTGCCTATAATTTCCCCCTGTTGTCTATCCCATTTGCACAACAGCATGTGAAATTGATTGTCACTCAGTGTTGCTTCCTAAGTGGACAGTTTGATTTCACAGAATTGTGATTGACTTGGAGTTACATTGTGTTGTTTAAGTGTTCCCTTTATTTTTTTGAGCAGTGTATTAGATTCTGGTTATAATGGTCATCATGAGAGAATGTTTTTTCTTTCCTATACTGCAAGCTGTCAGCTTAGGCTACTTTCACACTTGTGTTTGGTGCGAATCCGTCATGGATCCGCACAGATAATACAACCACGTGCATCCGTTCAGAACGGATCCGTTTGTATGATCTTTAACATTGCCAAAACGGATCAGTCTTGAACACCATTGAACGTTAATGGGGGCGGATCCGTTTTCTATTGTGCCATATTGTGTCGGTGAAAACGGATCTGTCCCCATTGACTTACATTGTGTGTCATGGCGGATCCGTTTGCCTCTGCATTGTCAGGCGGACACGAAAATGCTGCAAGCAGCGTTTTGTTGTCTGCCTCCAGAGTGGAATGGAGACTGAAAGGAGGCAAACTGATGAATTCTGAGCGCATCCTTTTCCATTCAGAATGCATTAGGGCAAAACTGATTTGTTGTGGACCACTTGTGAGAGCCCTTAACGGATCTCAAACGGAAACGCCAATGTGAAAGCAGCCTTACCCACTGCACCCCTCTCCTCCTTCAACCTGGCTGAATTCACAGCCAGCTAAATGGGGGTGGGGGACTGCTATAGACCAGGGGTACTCAACTAGTTTTATTAAAGGTCCACATACCAGGGTCTGCAGTCAGGTGAAGGTCCGAGCTGAACGCCAACAGTAAAGATGCCATGCGATCATGTGATACATGCACGTGGGGCGCTCTGACGTTATAGTGGAGCGCCCCGGGTAAGTCCCAGAATTAGTAATGGCCACATTAGTGCCCCAGTAAGAATAATGTCCCCATTAGTGCCCCCAGTAAGAGTATTGCCCCCCTTCTCTGCTTTTGCAAAAAAAAAATAATAATTTGCATTCACCTGGCTGCGGTGAACATTCGCTGCTGACTGCAAGCTCAGGACCGGTGCTCTAACGTGATGACGTCTTGTAGGTCCTGTCCTGAGCTTCTAGTCAGCAGGGAGTGTTCTCCACAGCGTGAGCAAATGGAGGTGGAGGTACCGTAATTACGTAATATATATATTTTTTTACTAGCACAAATAGCGGTGGAGGTAAAGGCTGTACTAATGGGCGTTCCATGATGGAAGCGCTCATTAGTAAGGGTACTTTCACACTTGCAGCAGGATGGATCCGACAGGCTGCTCACCCTGTCAGATCCATCTTGCCACTACTTCGCCGTGCCGCTGCTCTGTGCCCATCGACTATAATGGGGATGGGGGCAGAGTTACGGCGCAGCACGGTGAGAGGCCGCCAGACTAAAAGTACTACATGTCCGACTTTTTCGTCTGGCGGCCCCCTCAATATAATAAACATTGGTGGCGCAGTGCGCCCCCCCCTCAAAATAATAAACATTGGTGGCGCAGTGCACCCCCCATCACAATAAACATTGGTGGCGCAGTGCGCCCCCCCTCAATATAATAAACATTGGTGGCGCAGTGCGCCCCCCCATCACCCCAGTATAATAAACATTGGTGGCGCAGTGTGCCCCCCCATCACCCCAGTATAATAAACATTGGTGGCGCAGTGCGCCCCCCCTCAAAATAATAAACATTGGTGGCGCAGTGTGCCCCCCAATATAATAAACATTGGTGGCGCAGTGCGCCCCCCCTCAAAATAATAAACATTGGTGGCGCAGTGTGCCCCCCCATCACAATAAACATTGGTGGCGCAGTGCGCCCCCCCTCAAAATAATAAACATTGGTGGCGCAGTGTGCCCCCCCATCACCCCAGTATAATAAACATTGGTGGCGCAGTGTGCCCCCCCATCACCCCAGTATAATAAACATTGGTGGCGCAGTGCGCCCCCCCTCAATATAATAAACATTGGTGGCGCAGTGTGCCCCCCAATATAATAAACATTGGTGGCGCAGTGTGCCCCCCAATATAATAAACATTGGTGGCGCAGTGTGCCCCCCAATATAATAAACATTGGTGGCGCAGTGCGCCCCCCAATATAATAAACATTGGTGGCGCAGTGCGCCCCCCCTCAAAGTATTAAACATTGGTGGCGCAGTGCGCCCCCCCATCACCCCAGTATAATAAACATTGGTGGCACAGTGCGCCCCCCCCAATATAATAAACATTGGTGGTTCAGTGGGCAGTGCCAATGAGGGTTAAAAAATAATTTACTCACCTCCTCCAGTTGATCGCGTAACTGCCGGTCTCCAGTTCTTACTTCTTTCTTCAGGACCTGTGGTGACATCACTGAGCTCATCACATGATCCATCACCATGGTAATGGGCCATGTGATGAGCTCAGTGACATCACCACAGGTCCTGAAGAAAGAAGTAAGAACTGGAGACCGGCAGTTACGCGATGAACTGGAGGAGGTGAGTTAATTTTCTTTTATTATTTTTAACCCTCATTGGCACTTCCCACTGAGCCACCAATGTTTATTATAATGGGGAAGGGGGGGCGCACTGCGCCACCAATGTTTCTTATACTAGGGGGGGGGGGGGGGGCGCACTGTGCCACCAACGTTTCTTATACAAATACAGGAGGCGGGTGCCGGAATCAAATAGCCGGCACCCGACCTTTGTGACAGGGGGCTGCGATCAGCTACAATTAACCCCTCAGGTACCGCACCTGAAGGGTTAACTCAACTGCAGCTGATCGCAGCTCCCTGTCACAGAGGTCGGGTGCCGGCTATTTGATTCCGGCACCCGCCTCCTGTATTTGTAATACAGGTCAGTTTTCTTCATTGGTGGCGCAGTGGCCACAGCCCCTCCCCTCCTCCTCCTGCCTCTTCTTATTGGCAGCGGCGGGGACAGCAGCAGCACAGGGGGGAGGGAGAGACTCCTCCTGCGCTGCTGAGAACTATCAGCTCCTGTGCCCCGCCGCTGTATTGAGCAGAGCTGCCAGAGTGTGCAGGAGGAGGAGCGCTACATGTGGAGGAAGCCCTGTCTCACTGCGCTGTGGGACAGGTGGAAGTGCGCCGGTAAGCTCCTCCTCCTGCACGGCACAGTGTGCAGGAGAGGAGCAGCGCTCTGAAGGATGGCCGGGGTCCGGACAACTGGCGGCCGCGGTCCGTATTTGGACCGCGGTCCGCCAGTTGAGTACCCCTGCTATAGACCTTCATATATCAGATTCTGTAGACCATAGAGCCATGGGCCTGGTCTCATTTTATAGCTGACAATTGCATGATTTTCCTAGTTTATGACGTAAAGTCATGATTTTATGAAAGACACGGAGGCGAGTATTGCTTAACCCTTCCTTTACTGTACCACACAGCAGCAAAGAAAAACAAGAATATAACCACCAATGGGCTGATAGCCCCTCCTCTTTAGTCCCATTATAAAGGGAACTCCCTCCCAATCATCTTCCTCTTTCTTTGTCTACTTGACACCCTCCTCAAGGAAACGGAACAACTCCAGCTGAGGAGAACTTGAACGGGCGATGAGCCAACTGGAAACGAACTGAACGATGATAACGACAGCGAAGCACTGTCAGAGTATGAAGGGGTCACCCTCTCCTACGATGTTCTTCAGGTTCATCCTATGAGAAGAAACAAAACAGGTGAATAGTAGAGAGAAAGCAATCAGGGCGTCTACATTAATAAAACTGTAGTAGATAACAGAGTGCAAGAATAAGTCAGTACGCATATCAAGCATATACACGAATGTAAAAGTCAACGAGGGGAGGGAAAAAAGGGTGGGTCAATACTCGCCTCAGTGTCTTTCATAAAATTATGACTTTACGTCATAAACTAGGAAAATCATGCAATTTTATCTCAAGACACGGAGGCTCCTATTGCTAGTTTAAAGCCGGTTGACAATAGAGGCAAACACGTGCATATCCGGTCTGAAATAAAATTCCCTAGATGTGGAAACTCGCGACCAGTCCGCTAGTTTCATGACATCTTCTAGGCGCGCCCCTGACATAGCCAGAACCGTGGCAGAAGCCCCACGAACGGAATGTGCCGTAAAGATAGAAGTGTCTATACCCGATAGGGATAGAATCCACTTCACCCACTGTGACAACGTAATAGTGGTAACCGGGGCATACGGTCTACGGAAGGAAATGAATAATTGAGAAGAGGATGGGGATTGGAGAGGCCGAGTTCTAGACTCGTACTCTTTCAAGCATGCTACTGGACAGAGCGCTAAGGATGACGGGAAACTAGGGTAGGAAACTGAACGGATATTAGTCTTAGTATGCCGAGAGATGTTAAAGGTCACCTCTTCTGGTGTGAATGACCGGGAGTCATGATCCAAAGCTTGGATATCCGAAACTCTCTTGCACGATATAAGACAAAAGAGGGTGACCAACTTGGCCGATAACTGGCGAAGTGACAAGACATCATTAGCCGGCCAAGCCGAAAGGAACGACAATACCGTGGAGACGTCCCAGGAGCTAGTAAAGCGAGGTTGAGTGAGGTGGCAGCCTCTAAGCAACCGGCATACCAGAGGATGGCGTCCTACAGGACAACCGTTGAAGCCTCTGTGCCCGGAAGAGATAGCCGACCTGAACACATTTATAGTGCGGTAGGCTTTGCCTTCCTCGTAGAGAGAGGAGAGGAACTGGATAACATTATTCACAGATGTAGTATTGGGATCCAGGTTCTGAAGGAGGCACCAATTAGCCCAAGACTGCCAGGCTGCCCGATAGGCTCTTCTGGTTCCAGGGGCCCACACGCTCTCCAAAAGAATTCTAGCTGTCTCCGAAACTTCTGGGGTTTGCCTGGAGTCCCGGATATTCTGCACGCCAGCAGACGCAAGGAGCCCTCTAAAAGCAAAGGGTGTGCCTGATTCAATGGTCCTAGCAGCAGAGTCGGCTGGTTGGGAAGTAAAAGGGGTTTGTCCACCAGTAGTTCCAGCAGTTGTGGGAACCAAGACTGGGTCCCCCAAAAAGGTAGTATTAGAACCAGTTCCGAAGTTTGGCGACGGACATTGGCCAAGACTCGAGGGATCAGGGAAAACGGTGGAAAGGCATCAAGTCGTCTGACCACTGTTTAAGAAATGCGTCCACTGCCCCTGCGGCCGGATCTGGTCTCCAACTGAAATATCTGGGAAGCTGTGCGTTCCAAAGAGGTCGATAGAGCGCGGCCCCCAGTGTGACGAGATGGTGGAGAATACCTCTACATCTAATCTCCAGTCGCTGGCATCTGAAATGTAGCGCGAGCTCCAATCGGCCAACGTGTTGTGGAGTCCGGGAAGATATTCCGCCACTACTGAGATGTTGTTGGTAAGGCAATAATCCCAGATTTCTTTTGCTAGGTGGGTCAACATGGCGGACCGGGTACCCCCCATGGAGTTGATGTAGCGAACAGCGGCGACATTGTCCATCTGGAGATGGATGCATGCCCTGGCTTTCCCACTGGTGATGCTGCGGATCGCAAAAGAACCAGCCAGAAGTTCCAGGGCGTTGATGTGTAGGCGGGATTCTATCACTGACCATGGGCCCCCGGTGGATATTCCCTCGCAGTGGGCTCCCCAGCCGTGGAGGCTGGCATCCGACTCTAGCACTATGTCCGGTTGAGGGCCGAAGACTGCTCTGCCGTTCCATGAGGAAAGGTTGCCGATCCACCATTCCAGTTCGTCTCGTGTCTCTGGATCCAAGGAGATCAGGTCCGCATATGACGCACCCGCTTGTAGGTGGGCGATCTTGAGTCGTTGGAGGGCGCGATAATGCAGAGGTGCCGGAAAGATAGCTTGGATAGACGACGACAAGAGACCTATCACTCACGCTAGATGTCGGAGAGAAACCTGAGATAAAGTCAGAGTGCGGCGCAGTTCCTTGCGAATCGTCCGAACCTTTGCTGAAGGGAGGCTGAGTGTCAATAAGGCAGAATCCACCATGAAACCGAGAAACTCCATGGTTTGGGAAGGGACCAGACAGGACTTCTCGTGGTTGATTATGAAGCCCAAGTTGGAGATGAGGTTCATAGACATCTGTAGATGGGTCCGGAGGGTAGCACAATCCCTGGCCATGATAAGAATGTCGTCTAGGTAAATTATAAGTCTCACTCCCCGGCTGCGGAGCCATGCTACCACCGGTCGCATGAGTTTGGTGAAACACCAGGGGGGCGGAAGACAGGCCGAACGGAAGGCACGTGAAGCGCCAAATGTTCCCTTGCCAGCGGAACTGGAGCAGGCCCCTGGAAGAAGGTGCAACCGGGACCGTCAGGTACGCATCTTTCAGGTCCAACTTCGCCATCCAGTCTGGCAGAAGCATGTCCCTTAGAAGGTGGATGCCCTCCATTTTGAAATGTCGATACTTGACGAAGGCATTCAGAGCCTTGAGGTTGATGACAGGACGATGTTGACCCCCTTTCAGTTCCACGGCTCCCTTTAGGTACAAGGCCTGTAATTCCGTGTCTATTAGAGACTGTGAAGTCTGAGACCGGATTATGGCATGTGGCAGGGGGGCGACTAGCAGGAGCCCCACGAGGTCTTTGTGAAACCCCCGAATCGTGGTTAGAACCCAAGGGTCGCTGGTAATGGAAGCCCATACATGAAAAAAATGTTGGAGTCTGCCCCCTACATGATTGTCTGAAGAAAGGAGATTAGGTGAACGACTTACCAAAAGGGCATCTGAGGTTCGGATTTCCTCTATAAAATCTGCCTCTGCCTGCGGCGCCGTAGGATGGGAAAAAAGACGGCTGGTGTCTTGGGTCCTGGCCAGAAGTTCGGTAGGATGGGAAGGAGCCTCGACCCGTGCCTCGGGTCTGAAAAGAGGAGCGGACGGACAGACGGCCCTTTGTACCGCCGGCCCTGGAGGAAACCCTACTGCTGAACACCATCTGCATGGATGTCTGCGCTTTATCCAGGGTGGTGAAGGTTCCGACAAACTTCCCGAGGTCTTTTATAAATGGGTCTCCGAAGAGAAACCCTTGGGCCTCTTTCCCTGACTCAGTTAGGGCCATATTAGTTAGCTTAGGCTCTATCTTCATTAAGATGGCCTTGCGTCGCTCAATATCCAGCGACGTGTTTGCATTTCCTGCCATGCAAATGGCTCTCTGGACCCAACCTCGGAGCTCCTCCGGGTCGACTTGCTGTCCTTCTGCTTTGGCAGACTCTGCTAGATCAAATATTTTTGCTAGTGGCCCCAAGATGTCTAGTACTTTATCTTGGCAGGCTCTTAGAGCCGAATCTAGGCCTCTCCGGGGGCTGAACCCAGATTTAGATAAAAATTGGATCATCTTAGGGTCCACAACAGGCGTTTCACACACCTTATTTGGAATAGCCGGACGTGGGCACTCGGCCTGTAATTTGTTCCGTGTCTCTTTACTAAGAGATCTACGGACCATGGTCTCCAAATAGCTGGCTACGTGAGGAGCCGGGAGCCATTCTGCGGACCTAGGGTGGTGGAGGGAGTCTGGATCAAATAACGGGTTGCCCGCAGGGTCCGTAAGGGGAACGGGCGGGTTCGAAGTCGATGCAGACTTGGTGGTAGTAGGCTGCGGTGAATAAGGGACTGATGTCTCTTGGACAGCTGCCATGTATATGCCCCCCTCCTCGGAATCGCGTGGAGATTCCATCAAAGCCTCCTCCTCGGACTCTCTAAAAGAGTCAGAATCGGACTCGGGTTGAGACCGGGCTGACTTCCATTGCCATGCACGTTCTGCCTGGCGGGGACAGGCTCGTTTGCGCGACGTCATGGGATGGTACCAGGCCATCATTGCTATTAATTCTGAAGGCATCTGGGGCTGGTAAGGCAGGTGGAATAGAGGCCAAACTAGAGGATGGGTTGGCAATAAGGACCTGGGAAATGGAGTGTTTCAGCACATATGACATAGAGCCCATGGCTGACATAATGGCATTTGATATTGTCTGCTGCAGGGCTAGGGCCTGCGTTTCAGATGCTACAGGTAAGGCTTCAGGCATGACTCCCTGCCTAGAAGGAGAACGTTTTTTTCCCCTCCTGATTAGGACTACCCCGAGCCGGAGTAGGGGTTCTACGGGATGACATAGATAATGTTTGAAAACCTGAACACAATAGATAATAGAGGTGGGGTTAGTCACCCACACCTAACGCTGAGAGCCGCCGGACGTGTGCACAGTACAGGGGCCACCCGCTGAATACACACAGCGGTTCGGCGATTCGGCAGAAGATGGCGTCCGAAATCTCACGAGACTTCGGACGCCAAAGCCGGCAATGCAAATGGCAACGCGAATTAGTAATAAGAAGATGGCGCTCGAGATCCCGCGATACTTCGCAAGATCTCGGGCGCGGCCGCACAGAAGAAGGTTCGCACTTAAGATGGCGTCCGAGATCCCGCGCTAATTCGCGAGATCTCGCCGCAGTAGAGCAGACGAGAACAGGAGGAAACCTGTGGTAATGGCGCCAAACGGAGGGACACAGCGCATCCTACAAGGTAGGGAAAAAAAGCCGGGCAGCGGTGGGACAGGGGAAAGAGTCCCACCCGACCAAATTGGCGCACTAGGGAACCTAAACAACCTGGAAGCAAATAAATATAAAAATATATATATTTACATTGGTTACATAAGGGGAAACAACTCGCTATAGGCAAAATATATATAAGAAAAACGAAAAGGGGAAATTTCCATAAATGAAAAACCACAAAAACCTGCAAAACAGGTCAGTGTGGAGTACTTAGCAGGGTGGCAGCAGCAAAGAAAAGAGGAAGATGATTGGGAGGTGGTTCCCTTTATAATGGGACTAAGGAGGAGGGGCTATCAGCCCATTGGTGGTTATATTCTTGTTTTTCTTTGCTGCTGTGTGGTACAGTAAAGGAAGGGTTAAGCAATAGGAGCCTCCGTGTCTTGAGATAAAATCACAGCATTCTCTCTTCTACATTAGGAGATATAGGGGGAGATTTATAAAACGGGTGTAAAGTAGAACTGGCTTAGTTGCCCATAGCAACCAATCAGATTTCATCTTTCATTCTACAAAGGAGCCGTGATAAATGAAGGGTGAACTCTGGTTGCTATGGGCAACTGAGCCAGTTTTACTTTACACCAGTTTGCTAAATCTCCCCCATAGTCTTTAGAAGTTGGGTCGGGAGTGAAAGAAGCTAAAAACTAGGAATCAACAGATATAGATTTTTTAGAGCCGATAGTGAACTTTCAGGCCGATAACTTATACATTTTTCTGTTACGGCGGTCACCACATAGATTTTTATATTTTAATAGTTTGGACTTTTCGGACGTGGCAATATGTGATATAAAATATATAAACAATAAATAAACATATGTAAAATTGGGAAAGGGGGTGATTTACACTTAATATTTTGGTATGTTTTTTTTTTTACTTTAAATTTAATAACTATTTCCCCCTTAGGGACTAGAACCTGGGATCTTTTAATCCCTTGTCCTATTCACCCTAAAGCCTCATGCACACGTCCGTGAAACACGGACCGTGTGATACCTGCCTGGATTTCTTCTGAGTGCAGGAGCGCACGGCGTCATTGGTTGCTATGAAACCGTGAACTTCCTGCTGCCGCCACAGTACAGTAATGCACGCCGCAGTACAGTAATGCAGGGCTTGACAAATTTCCTTGGAATCTAGGAGCCAGCTAAAGAAGTTAGGAGCCAGGCGGAGCTGCGTCATAAAGCCCCTAGTAGGTGCCCCCCCCCCAATAATGCTGTATACCATGTTACATATACCGCCGCTCCGTCCCCGGACCCTATTGACTATAATGGGGACGGGGTGGAGCTCCGGCGCAGCACGGCAGTTCGCGGTGAGAGGACGCCGGACTAAAAAGTTGGACATGCAGTACTTTTAGGCTACTTTCACACTAGCGTTCGGAGCGGGTCCGTCTGATGTTTCATCAGACGGATCCGCTCCTATAATGCAGACGTTTGTATCCGTTCAGAATGGATCCGTCTGCATTATAGCTTAGAAAAATTTCTAAGTCTGAAAGTAGCCTGAACGGATCCGTCCAGACTTTACATTGAAAGTCAATGGGGGCGGATCCGTTTGAAGATTGAGCCATATTGTGTCATCTTCAAGTGGATCCGTCCCCATTGACTTCCATTGTAAGTCTGGACGGATCCGCTTGCCTCCACACGGCCAGGCGGCCACCCGAACGCTGCAAGCAGCGTTCAGGTGTCCGCTCACTGAGCGGAGCGGAGGCTGAACGCTGGCAGACTGATGCATTCTCAGCGTATCCGCCTCCACTGAGAATGCATTAGGGCAGTACGGATGCGTTCGGGGCCGCTTGTGAGCCCCTTCAAACGGAGCTCACGAGCGGACACCCGAACGCTAGTGTGAAAGTAGCCTTACCATGCACTGCCGTGCTGCGCCAGAGCTCTGCCCCCATTATAGTCAATGGGGACAGAGCGGTGGTCCGGCGAAACAGCGGAAGGACTGATCCGACAGGGTGAACAGCCTGCCAGATCCATCCTGCCGCAAGTGTAAAAGTAGCCTTAGTTCTATAGCTACTGAATGAGACAGAAGAAGGGATGCCTTTAACATAGATCTCCTTGAGAAGCCAATTTGATCAGAAGGGTTAATTCAAACTGTAAGCTAAACTGTGTCCTGTCACTTATCTCATCTCTGCTCCTGTCCCTTAATCTTATCACTGCTGCAAAAGCATCAGTGACAGTCTCAGTGTAAACTGTTCTAGAGTCTGACTGACTGTTCTTTTAACTCAAAGAATCGAATGAGTCACTAACTGTAGGATCTTTAGATTCTGTGACTCATTCGATTCTTTAGACTCCCCCTGTACTTGTGTCAGTGACTCAGACTCAGAGCTGCTAGTGCTTGCCTTGCCTCTCAGCTCTGATTGGTTGGTGGGCGGGGAGGGGAGGGGCTGGCAGAAGCAGCTTCCACTCTAGGATCAGATTACACTCCTCCCGAGCCCCTCCCCTCCCTGCTGCCAGCGTCTCTGCTATTGTGTGCTGTGACGGAGCTGTTTCAAACGGTGCTGCCTCCGGACAGAACGGCAGCTCCGCACCCATCGCCCGGTCACCTTTGAAAACGGGCTGACAAATACCCAAGCGCCAGGACTAAATTCCTGGTCGCCATGGCGACCGGGATTTGTCGAGCCCTGCAGTAATGCACTGGTGAAAAGGACTTCACACTCTCCCTACTGCCCTATGCATAGTACATACAGCAGCAGGGAGATTACCATGGCAGCCAGGGCTTCAGTAGTGTCCTGGCTGCCATGGTAACCGATCGGAGCCCCAGGATTACACTGTTGGGGCTCCGATCAGAAGCTGCCACTGCACCACCAATGAAGAGGAGGGGAGTGGCTGACTAATACTGGGGAGGTTGGGGGGTGCACTGCACCACCAATGATTTTAATACTGGGGGGTGGTGGGGCGCACTTCGCCACCAATGTTTTTAATACTGCGGAGGGCGCACTGTGCCACCAATGTTAATTAACGTTCAATACAGGAGGCGGGTGTGTCGGCGGCAGAATCACACAGCCAGCACCCTGCCTCTGACAGGGAGCTGCGATCAGCGGCAGTAGTTAACCTTTCAGGTGCGGCGCCTGAGGGGTTAACTGCTGCTGATCGCAGCTTCCTGTCATATAGGCTGGGCACCGCCTCGTGTATTTGTATTAGACGTTAATTATCATTGGTGGAGCAGTGCGTCTACTCCACCTCCTCCTCCCATCTCTCCTCAATGGCAGCGCGGCACAGGGGGAGGGGGAGAGTGACTCCTTCTCCCCTGTGCTGCTGAAGGAACATGGCGTGCTGCTCATGTTCTGTGATAGCACGCTGGGCGCATTATCGGCAAGGTTAGATGCCGATAACTTTGAAAATCATGAATACCAGCCGATAATATCGGTAACTCCAATAATCGGTCGATCCCTCCTAAAAACCTTTTACTTTTTAGCTGCTATCACTGGTCTGATTTCTAAAGGCTATATATCCTGGTATAGAAGAGATAATGCAGTGTGTTTCTTGTCTTGTTTGAGGGGAATTTATCATGGAGGAAAATTTGAAGTTAGTTTTGCTTGGGTCTGCGTATGAGTACTCTATGCCACATTTATCAAAGGTCTCATGTTAGTTGATAAATTTGTCTTATCCTTAAACCTAAAAACACTTTTGTCTAGAGTAGCTATTCCAGTTTTCCTACTCCTGGAGTGAGGTTGCAAAAAAAAAAAAAAAAAAAAAAGATAAATCTGTAGCGAAACTCATCAACATAGCTAACCACACCCACATTACAAAACTGGAGTGGTGTGAAAATGCAGAGTCACAAAAGCCCTATGTTTGCGACTGACGCCAGAATTCGAGTGAAGGTATGATAAATCAGGGCCCAGATCCCTTCAACAGAGCATGAGATAAGTCTTTAGCCTGTTGCCCGGGCTGAACTGTTAAGCCCTTTTTCCAAAGCAGAGATCAGGCAAAACTAGAAGGCCTTTTTTCTTACACAGTCCGTGTTCGGTCAGCGATTTCCAGCCAAAACCAGGTGCAGATCTCTCCCTTATAACTCATCTCTGTGTAGCCTCCACTCCTGGTTTTGGCTTACAATCACTGACCAAATCACAGACGTGTGAATGAGGTCTTAGGGGGTTAATCTTTGGTCCCAGTAGTTGAACCCCCACTAATCTAGTAATTATCACCTATCCAGTAGATAAAAATCTATTTGCTAAAAACAACAATATATGTCGGTATAGGAACAAAGTCTTGCAGAATGATTTATTATGAAAAGGGTAAGATATACAATATTGTTTTATCAACATTGTTTAACTGTAGCAAAAATGTCATTCACCAAGACAAACAAGAACTGCAGTCTGTATGCATGGTAATCTCAACCAAAACCTCAAGTATCGAACTGGTAACAAAACATTGATATTTTCCAAAATGCTACTAAGCAACACTTCACAGTGTTCTTCTTGGCAGAATTCCTGCCAACAGTCTATATCTAAATAAGCAGAATGCTGTTTCTCAAACCCAGCAAGGGTGTTAATACTTTAGATCAGAAATAATTGCTGAAAAACCCTTGTTCCAACTTCCAGGTGGAGCCAACAGAATGCCAATGAGAGAGTGGGTATTCCATAACAAGTAGGCACTCGTAGTACCAAGACTTCAGCAGAAGATCCTCTGCTCATATTGAAGTATTTGGGAAATAAAGTAAATCTTCACTTTGTAGGCTTTTGATATTTACTAAATTAATTATACAGGTTGTAGAGCATACATAAAACTGTACAAGAAAGAACAGTGTAGGAAAACCTCAACAGTCCAGGTTATAACATGGAAACCATCTCCTCCAGCAAAATAAAAATTTTAACTTTGTATCTGTATTTCAACTCTAGCCAAGGCCTGAAAGTAGTCACTTAAGAATTCCATTTCACTTTTCCGGTTTATAAATTCTTTTATCTGTATTTCACAGTACAAACAATATGAAAGTTCTCCACTTATAGCTCTGAAAAAAAAATATGAAGAGCCGTAGCCTTGGTGCAGGAGACATTATTTCTTGACCTCTGCATTAAAGTCAGGTAAAATACAAAAATGAACGTAAACAGAGCATAGCCCTAGGCAAGGGCCAGAGCTCATCCCACAGTCACAAATCTGCTTCCTTTGTTCACATTCTGAGACAGTCTTTGTTCCTTCAGAATCTTGAACCGCTCATTCAGTGTGATTCCAGTCTAGTAAAAAAAAAATTAAAAAAATTATATATCACACAGAAAAACGTAGCTCATACAATGTGAGAAATAGAAATCAAGAATACTTAAGGGGTCGTCCAGGATTACAAAATCATGGCTGTTTTCTTACAAAAACACCAGCACCCTGTCCATAGTTGTTGTGGGTATCATAGCTCAGATCCACTGGAGTTAAAGTGGCTATTCACCCCCTATAATGTACCCCCTAATTCCCTGCACGGCTGCCGGTGCATCATCCCCCCTTCGCTTGGATCAAAACATCTGGCAATGGGGGTGGGCAGCCATATATAGCAGGCCGCGACGGGGGACGAGCTTTCCTAGTGTCACCCGCGATGCTAGGGAGGCTCGTCCCTGTTGCGGCCTGCTATAAATGGCTGCCCACCCCTGTTGCCGGATGTTCTGATCTGCGAGACAGGGAGATGCAGCGGCGGCCGTACAGGCATCAGGAGCGACGCGGTGCAGAATAAGTATAATCTATATGAGGGGCCCGGGCATTAGGAGAGACATTATAGGGGCTGGATAAACCCTTTAATAGGCAGAGCAGCTATCCTGCATAAAATCTGATGACAAGGGTGGTACTGTTCTTGGAAGAAAGAAGTCATGTTTTTCTAATCCTGGACAACCCCTTCAACCCCTTAAGGTCTTAGGGCGTACCGGTACGCCCTATTTCCCGAGTCCTTAAGGACTCGGGTCGTACCGGTACGTCCTAAGTTTAAATCGTGATTGCGGCGCCGTGGGGGTTAATCCGAACAGGATGTCCGCTGAAATCATTCAGCGGGCATCCTGTCACAACGCCTGGGGGGGGGTCATTTGATTGGTGAAATTGGTAAAAAATAGGGGGAAAAAAAGTATACATATTAGGTATCGCCGTGTCCGTATCGACCGACTCTATAAACATATCACATGACCTAACCCCTCAGATGAACACCGTAAAAAATAAAAACTGTGCTAAATAAAACATTTTTTTGTCACCTTACATCACAAAAAGTACAACAGCAAGCGATCAAAAAGGCGTTTTCCCACCAAAATAGTACCAATCTGTCACCTCATCCTGCAAAAAATGAGCCCCTACCTGAGACAATCGCCCAAAAAAACAAAAAAAAACAAACTATGGCTCAGAATATGGAGACACTAAAACATCATTTTTTTTGTTTGAAAACTTACATAAATAAATTAAAAGTATACATATTTGGTATCGCCGCATTCGTATCGACCGGCTCTATAAAAATATCACATGACCTAACCCCTCAGATGAACACCGTAAAAATTTTTAAATAAAAACTGTGCTAAATAAACCATTTTTTGTCACCTTACATCACAAAAAGTGTAATAGCAAGTAGGGATCGACCGATATAGATTTTTTAGGGCAGATACCGATAATTTGTGAATTTTCAGGCCGATAGCCGATAATTTATACCGATATTCTGGGAATTTTCATTAAAAAAAAAAAATTCCTACACAAATCTGCTGAAAATTAATGTTTATTGTTAACGTGTAGTTTTTTTTTTGTAAATCTTTATTTTTCATTTATACTTAATATATTATATTTTTTTACTAACTTTTAGCCCCCTTAGGGACTAGAACCCTTGTCCTATTCACCCTGATAGATCTCTGGGGGGGGCGCACTGCGCCACCAATGTTTTTAATACTGGGGTGGGGGGCGCACTGCGCCATCAATGATTAATACTGGGGGGCGCACTGCGCCACCAATGAAGAGAAATCTCTCATTCATATACAGGAGGCGGGAGCTGGCTGCAGAATCACATAGCCAGCTCCCGACCTCTATGAGCGGTAGCTGCGATCCGCGGCACCTGAGGGGTTAACTACCGCAGATCGCAGCTATTGCTCATAGAGGTCGGGAGCCGGCTATGCGATTCTGCAGCCAGCTCCCGCCTCCTGTATATGAATGAATGAGATATCTCTCTTCATTGGTGGCGCAGTGGCCATAACCCCTCCCCTTCTCTTGTCCTCCTTCCTCTCATTGGCGGCAGCGGCAGCAGCACAGGGGGAGGGAGACACTGCTTCCTTCTCCCCTGTGCTGCTGAGGGAACACTGAGAGCGCTGATAGCAGCGCGATCTGTTTTTTCAATACGTTATCGGAATATCGGCAAAATAGATGCAGATACCGATAACGTTCAAAATACTGAATATCGGCAGATAATATCGGTAAAACCGATAATCGGTCTATCCCCAATAGCAAGCGATCAAAAAGTCATACGCACCCCAAAATAGTGCCAATAAATCTCATCCCGCAAAAATCATACCCTACCCAAGGTAATCGCCCAAAAACTGAAAAAATTATGTCTCTCAGACTATGGAAACACTAAAACATGATTTTTTTGGCTTCAAAAATGAAATCATTGCATAAAACTTACATAAATAAATAAAAAGTATACATATTAGGTATCGCCGCGTCCGTATCGACCAGCTCTATAAAAATATCACATGACCTAACCCCTCAGATGAATGTTGTAAATAACAAAAAATAAAAACGGTGCCAAAACACCTTTTTGCCTCACAAAAAGTGTAATATAGAGAAACCAAAAATCATATGTACCCTAAACTAGTACCAACAATACTGCCACCCTATCCCATAGTTTCTAAAATGGGGCCACTTTTTTGGAGTTTCTACTCTAGGGGTGCATCAGGGGGGCTTCAAATGGGACATGGTGTCCAAAAAAACAGTCCAGCAAAATCTGCCTTCCAAAAACCGTATGGCATTCCTTTCCTTCTGCGCCCTGCCGTGTGCCCATACAGCTGTTTACGACCACATATGGGGTGTTTCTGTAAACTACAGAATCAGGGCCATAAATATTGAGTTTTGTTTGGCTGTTAACCCTTGCTTTGTTACTGGGAAAAATTGATTAAAATGGAAAATTTGCTAAAAAAATTTAAATTCTGAAATTTCATCTCCATTTGCCAATAACTCTTGTGGAACACCTAAAGGGTTAACGACGTTTGTAAAATCTGTTTTGAATACCTTAAGGGGTGTAGTTTCTTAGATGGGGTCACTGTTATGGAGTTTTTACTCTAAGGGTGCATCAGGGGGCTTCAAATGGGATATGGGTGTCAAAAAAAACAGTCCAGCAAAACATGCCTTCCAAAAACCGTATGGCATTCCTTTCCTTCTGCGCCCTGCAGTGTGCCCGTACAGCGGTTTACGACCATATATGGGGTGTTTCTGTAAACTACAGAATCAGGGCCATAAATATTAAGTTTGGTTTGGCTGTTAACCCTTGCTTTGTAACTGGAAAAAAATTATTAAAATGGAAAATCTGCCAAAAAAGTGAAATTTTGAAATTGTATCTCTATTTTCCATTAATTCTTGTGGAACACCTAAAGGGTTAACAAAGTTTGTAAAATCAGTTTTGAATACCTTGAGGGGTGTAGTTTATAGAATGGGGTCATTTTTGGGTGGTTTCTATTATGTAAGCCTCGCAAAGTTACTTCAGACCTGAACTGGTCCCTAAAAATTGGGTTTTCGAAGATTTGCTTCTAAACTTCTAAGCCTTGTAACATCCCCAAAAAATAAAATATCATTCCCAAAATGATCCAAACATGAAGTAGACATATGGGGAATGTAAAGTAATAACTATTTTGGAGGTATTACTATGTATTATAGAAGTAGAGAAATTGAAACTTGGAAATTTGCAATTATTTACAAATTTTTGGTAAATTTGGTATTTTTTTTATAAATAAAAATGAATTTTTTTTACTTCATTTTACCAGTGTCATGAAGTACAATATGTGACGGAAAAAAAATCTCAGAATGGCCTGGATAAATCAAAGCGTTTTAAAGTTATCAGCACTTAAAGTGACACTGGTCAGATTTGCAAAAAATGGCCTGGTCCTTAAAGTGAAATAGGGCTGAGTCCTTAAGGGGTTAAAAGAGCATATGTCAATGGATTTGTACCTAAGAAACTGGCTAACCTGTTACATGTGTGCTTGGCAGCTCAGGGCATCTGTTTTGGTCTCATGTTCACAGGACCAGGCGTTATGATGTTTTCAGTGCCTGGCCCTGCCAAATAAAGTGCAGAGGGCGCAGCAGTTGCAGAAAGAGCTGAGCCTCTAGGTGTAACAGCAATATCCCTGTTGCTCCTAGAGGCTCATTTGCAAACTTAATTTTTCTTACCAATGTGGGCTCATAAACATGGGACCAACACAGATGTCTTCAGTTGCCAAGAGCACATGCTACAAGCCAGCCAGTTACACAGATACAAATCTGCTGACCGATGCCCTTGAATGTAAAAATGCAAAAATCTGTTTCGTCTACAGATGTGGAGCTTAAAAAACAACAAAAAACAAAAACACCGTAAATAAACTAAATAGGTTACCTGTTTAGCAACACTGTTTATATCAAAGTCAAGTTGAACCCCCTTGGGAACCTTGGGTTCTGCACCTTCCTTTTTCAAAAAAAAGGGAAGCGGAGGTCTCGGCAACATTGTTCCCATACTGCTGTTGAAGGCAAACATGACAAGCATAAATTCTGTGACAAATTACAAAATATGAACAAAGGCCCAAAAAACAAAACTTAAAAAAAAAAAACAACTGCCACACATTTACTATGACTCATAGAACACTGTCTACTTACCTTGGTACAGCTGAGGGATTACCAAATGATACAGTCAGAAGACCACTTCTATTCATAGATGTCCTCCATCTAAAAATGTATAGAAGAAAATAGAACTAATTCTTCCACTGCTTTCTTGCAATGACAGTTCATCTACAGCAGAGGGAGACATACACCCATGAACCTAGTAATGTACTTGTACTACTAGACTGAAAAGGGACCAGGTCATGCCATAGGCAATTCTTTGTCAAGTCAAACACTTCAAACTATTTATACTTACGCACGATTTCTGTTCAGGTCTTCAATTTCCTGATCACTGTCCATTTGTGTCTGGACCTGAAATAGATGAAATAATAAGACTTGATACTCACCCCCTGAATTGTTTTAAGCATCTTACATTTACTACCAAGGTGGAGTTTCCCACCCAGGTGCCAAGAGCGGTTCTTTGGCAACTTGAATATACTTTCTAAGCTGTTGACTAGTAGCACACTATTATTGTTGCTGCCAGTCCTTGACTGCAAACAACAACTGCACCAAGGCCATGTGAATGATGAAGGTGAAATCACAAGCCTTGTTATGCCTTTTCAGAAGTGTAAACAGTTATATTTACTTATTTTAGTCATAATGGATATTCATTGCCTTTAAGTTGGTTGGCAATGTTGGTTTATATTCACGATTTTTAATGTAGGCCGAAGTAAGTCCATGGGAAGATTGCTGCATCGTTCAAGAGAGCTAATGTTATTGTAACAATAAATGATATATTTAGACAGTTAGAAGATACGCAACACCTGCAGAAGTGGAGGCTTATCTGAACATGAATTCCACAGTGTGAGAATTGTCTAGATCAGGCATGCTCAACCTGCAGCCCTCCAGCTGTTGTAAAACTACAACTCCCACGATGCCCTTCTGTAGGATGATAGTTGTAGGCTGTCAGGGAATGATGGGAGTTGTAGTTTTGCAACAGCTGGAGGGCCGCAGGTTGAGCATGTCTGGTCTAGGTGTTCCTTAACCACCTCAGCTCCCTTAGCTTAAACACCCTTAATGACCAGGCCACTTTTTACACTTCTGACCTACACTACTTTCACCGTTTATTGCTCGGTCATGCAACTTACCACCCAAATGAATTTTACCTCCTTTTCTTCTCACTAATAGAGCTTTCATTTGGTGGTATTTCATTGCTGCTGACATTTTTACTTTTTTTGTTATTAATCGAAATTTAACGTTTTTTTGTTGCAAAAAAATGACATTTTTCACTTTCAGTTGTAAAATTTTGCAAAAAAAAAACGACATCCATATATAAATTTTTCTCAAAATTTATTGTTCTACATGTCTGATAAAAAAAAAAATGTTTGGGTAAAAAAATAATGGTTTGGGTAAAAGTTATAGCGTTTACCAACTATGGTACAAAAATGTGAATTTCCGCTTTTTGAAGCAGCTCTGACTTTCTGAGCACCTGTCATGTTTCCTGAGGTTCTACAATGCCCAGACAGTGCAAACACCCCACAAATGACCCCATTTCGGAAAGTAGACACCCTAAGGTATTCGCTGATGGGCATAGTGAGTTCATAGAACTTTTTATTTTTTGTCACAAGTTAGCGGAAAATGATGATTTTTTTTTTTTTTTCTTACAGTCTCATATTCCACTAACTTGTGACAAAAAATAGAAACTTCCATGAACTCACTATGCCCATCACAAAATAAGTTGGGGTGTCTTCTTTCCAAAATGGGGTCACTTATGGGGTAGTTATACTGCCCTGGCATTTTAGGGGCCCAAATGCGTGCGAAGTAGTTTGAAATCAAAATCTGTAAAAAATGGCCGGTGAAATCCGAAAGGTGCTCTTTGGAATGTGGGCCCCATTGCCTACCTTGGCTGCAAAAAAGTGTCACACATGTGGTATTGCCGTACTAAGGAGAAGTTGGGCAATGTGTTTTGGGGTGTCATTTTACATATACCCATGCTGGGTGAGATAAATATCTTGGCAAAAGACAACTTTTCCCATTTTTTTTATACAAAGTTGGCATTTGACCAAGATATTTCTCTCACCCAGCATGGGTATATGTAAAATGACACCCCAAAACACATGGCCCAACTTCTCCCGAGTACGGCAATACCACATGTGTGACACTTTTTTGTAGCCTAGGTGGGCAAAGGGGCCCACATTCCAAAAAGCACCTTTTGGATTTCACCGGCCATTTTTTACAGATTTTGATTTCAAACTACTTTGCACGCATTTGGGCCCCTAAAATGCCAGGGCAGTATAACTACCCCACAAGTGACCCCATTTTGGAAAGAAGACACCCCAAGGTATTTCGTGATGGGCATAGTGAGTTCATGGAAGTTTCTATTTTTTGTCACAAGTTAGTGGAATATGAGACTTTGTAAGAAAAAAAAAAAAAAAAATTCATCATTTTCCGCTAACTTATGACAAAAAATAAAAAATTCTAGGAACTCGCCATGCCCCTCACGGAATACCTTGGGGTGTCTTCTTTCCAAAATGGGGTCACTTGTGGGGTAGTTATACTGCCCTGGCATTTTAGGGGCCCTAATGCGTGCAAAGTAGTTTGAAATCAAAATGTGTAAAAAATGACCTGTGAACTCCTAAAGGTGCTCTTTGTAATGTGGGCCCCTTTGCCCACCTAGGCTGCAAAAAAGTGTCACACATCTGGTATTGCCGTACTCAGGAGAAGTTGGGCAATGTGTTTTGGGGTGTCATTTTACATATACCCATGCTGGGTGAGATAAATATCTCGGCAAAAGACAACTTTTCCAATTTTTTTTATACAAAGTTGGCATTTGACTGAGATATTTTTCTCACCCAGCATAGGTATATGTAAAATGACACCCCAAAACACATTCCCCAACTTCTCCTGAGTACGGCAATACCACATGTGTGACACTTTTTTGCAGCCTAGATGCGCAAAGGGGCCCACATTTCTTTTAGGAGGGCATTTTTAGACATTTGGATCCCAGACTTCTTCTCACGCTTTAGGGCCCCTAAAATGCCAGGGCAGTATAAATACCCCATGTAACGAATCACCTGGCACCCCGACTGAGTACCTCCGTTTACGGATGCGCCTAGCGTTTTCCTGAGGCTTCCAAGCACTCTGGCAGACACCACAATCACCGAACCAGCATATAAATCCTCTCCCAAGCATATGAATGCTGTAGGCAGTTGAATAGGAACCATACGAATAGGTTTTCACTCCTAGCAGTCAAACTGGGACAGCATGCAATAAATCCTCCCCCAAGAATGAGACGACACTTCACCTTGAGGGTTAAAACAGGAACTCACTTTATTTGGACACAGCACACTACTTTAAACTCAACAGCCTCATTTACATACAATCCACGAACATAGTACTGCCCACAGGGTTTTGAAATACAACCAATCATATGTATCTACAGTATTTAAACATTCCCAGCAATTGTACACAAAATCCCCTTCCCTCTGCTTCTGTCTGTAACGCAATAAACAAAACACAATGAGCCTTGTCTGAGATGTAATTAACCAACACAATAAGCATTGTCTGAGACGAAATCCACAAAATACAATTACCGAACGTAATGGACTAACTTGAACCCTGGCATGCACATATACAATTTAACCGAACACATAATAACATACATACTATTTAAGACAGCCTGAATGCAATCTGCTACACAGTCTTAAAGGGGCATTGTTCCTAAAAGTCATAACATGTCCACGGATGGCCATTAAAGGGTCAGTAGCAGCAATATAAAATACCACATGCCCAAATATTGCATTCAAACGTACCAATTCACCAGGGGCCATAGTCAGCAGGTAGGAGGCGGGCAGCCAGGCCTCTCCAATGCCCAGTGGCGAGGCGGGTTCCGCCACACCCCACATGTGACCCCATTTTGGAAAGAAGACACCCCAAGGTATTCAATGAGGGGCATGGCGAGTTCATAGAAATTTTATTTTTTGCCACAAGTTAGCGGAAATTGATTTTTTTTTTGTTTTTTCTCACAAAGTCTCCCTTTCCGCTAACTTGGGACAAAAATTTCAATCTTTCATGGACTCAATATGCCCCTCAGCGAATACCTTGGGGTGTCTACTTTCCGAAATGGGGTCACATGTGGGGTATTTATATTGCCCTGGCATTTTAGGGGCCCTAAAGCGTGAGAAGAAGTCTGGAATATAAATGTCTAAAAATTTTTACGCATTTGGATTCCGTGAGGGGTATGGTGAGTTCATGTGAGATTTTATTTTTTGACACAAGTTAGTGGAATATGAGACTTTGTAAGAAAAAAATAAAATAAAAAATTACCGCTAACTTGGGCCAAAAAAGTGTCTGAATGGAGCCTTACAGGGGGGTGATCAATGACAGGAGGGTGATCAGGGAGTCTATATGGGGTGATCAGGGGTTAATAAGGGGTTAATAAGTGACAGGGGGGGGGGTGTAGTGTAGTGGTGTTTGGTGCTACTTATTACTGAGCTGCCTGTGTCCTCTGGTGGTCGATCCAAGCAAAAGGGACCACCAGAGGACCAGGTAGCAGGTATATTAGACGCCGTTATCAAAACAGCGTCTAATATATCTGTTAGGGGTTAAAAACATCGCATCTCCAGCCTGCCAGCGAACGCTCGCCGCTGGCAGGCTGGAGATCCACTCGCTTACCTTCCGATCCTGTGAACGCACGCGCCTGTGTGCACGCGTTCACAGGAAATCTCGCCTCTCGCGAGAGGACGCGTATATGCGTCCAGGAGGAATGAATAGACCGCCTCCAGGACGCGTCGCTGCGTTCGGCGGTCTGGAGGCGGTTAAAGTATATATTCGTGTATCCCTCAGCTCTGAGACAAGGATTCCATGGACGCAGCTGGTGCTAATTACATCTACAGTTTAGTATCCCCTAATAAAGCGGAAAGTCTGTGATATCCATGTACACTTATTATAATAAAAAAAAAATTATATAGCGCCACCATATTCCGCAGCGCTTTACAAATTCCTAGGGTTCATGTACAAAATCAACTTAACTGGCTAATATGCAACTGAAACACTAGGAGTCAGGGCCCTCCTCGCAAGAGCTTACAATTTATGAGGAATTGGGGGTGACACATAAGGTAGTTGATTGTGATAAGTAGGATTTGAGCCATTATTGAACTGACAGGAGCGGTGCCAGCCGATCTGCTTCGGGTTTGGGACTACTAGAGGATCGAGTTTAGGCCAGAGGAGTAGGTGGGGGAAAGGTTTAGTCTGGGAAAAGTCATTTTAGGTAGCTTGAAAAGCCTGCCTGAAAAGATGT
Organism: Bufo bufo; assembly: GCF_905171765.1. Classification (NCBI taxonomy): domain Eukaryota; kingdom Metazoa; phylum Chordata; class Amphibia; order Anura; family Bufonidae; genus Bufo; species Bufo bufo. The sequence goes on from NC_053392.1 coordinate 250,501,519, forward strand.
GTTTTTAAGGCACGTTTGAAGGTGAAGAAGTTGTGAATTGACCTAGTATTCCAGGCAGAGTATTCCAAAGAGTAGGGGCAGCTCGAGAAAAGTCTTGAAGACGGGAGTGAGAGGTACGAATTATGGAGGTTATTAATCTTAGGTTGCTAACAGAACGGAGAGCGCGAGTAGGGTGGTAGATGGAGATGAGTGAGGAGATATATGGAGGTGCAGCACTGAGGGTGAGAAGTTTGAACTGTATTCTGTGGTGGATGGGCAACCAGTGAAGTGACTGGCACTGGCACAGGCTAGTAGCATCAGTGTAGCGGTTGGATGGATAGATGAGCCTGGCTGCAGCATTTAGAACAGACTGAAGGGGGGAGAGTTTAGTGAGAGGGAGACCGAGTGATGCGTTGCAGTAGTCAAGAAGAGAATGAATCAAGGCAACAAGAGTTTTTGCTGTTTCCACCGTAAGAAAAGGGCGGATTCTGGCGATATTCTTGAGGTGCAGACGACAAGAGTGTAAGCGATTGAATATGGGGAACAAAGGAAAGATCAGAGTCAAATGTGGCCCCAAGACAGCGGGCATGTTGCACAGGAGTTATAATAGTGCTGCAGACCGAAATTGAAATATCAAGTTTAGGTGAGTTAGTAGATGGGGGAAAGACAAGAAGTTCAGTTTTTGAAAGGTTCAGTTTAAGATACAGAGAGGATATGATGTTAGAGACGGCTGCCAGACAATTACTGGTGTTTTGGAGTAAAGCAGGGGTGATGTCAGGGGATGAAGTGTATAGTTGGGTGTCGTCAGCATAGAGATGGTATCGAAAGCCAAATCTACTGATAGTCTGTCCGATGGGGCTGTATAGAGGGAGAAGAGTAGAGGGCCTAGTACTGAGCCCTGATGAACGCCGACATCAAGAGGAAGAGGAGAAGAAGAGCCAGCGAATGATACACTAAAGGAGCAGCCAGAGAGATAGGAAGAGAACCAAGAGAGAGCAGTGTCCTTAAGGCTGCGCTCACACGGGCGAGATTTCCGCGCGGGTGCAATGCGGTAGGTGAACGTATTGCACCCGCACTGAATCCGGACCCATTCATTTCTATGGGGCTGTTCAGATGAGCGGTGATTTTCACGCATTACTTGTGCGTTGCGTGAAAATCGCAGCATGCTCTATATTCTGCGTTTTTCACGCAACGCAGGCCCCATAGAAGTGAATGGGGTTGCGTGAAAAATCGCAAGCATCCGCAAGCAAGTGCGGATGCGGTGCAATTTTCACGCACGGTTGCTAGGAGACGATCGGGATGGAGACCAGATTATTATTATTTCCCCTTATAACATGGTTATAAGGGAAAATAATAGCATTCTGAATACAGAATGCATAGTAAAACAGCGCTGGAGGGGTTAAAAAAAATAAAAAATAATTTAACTCACCTTAGTCTACTTGATCGCGGCCCGGCATCTCCTTCTGTCTCCTTTACTGAACAGGACCTGTGGTGAGCATTCATTACAGGTCAAGGACCTTTGGTGACGTCACTCCGGTCATCACATGATCTTTTACCATGGTGATGGATCATGTGATGACCGGAGTGACGTCACCACAGGTCCTTGACCTATAATTAATGCTCACCACAGGTCCTGTTCAGCAAAGGAGACAGAAGGAGATGCCAGGCCGCGATCAAGTGGAGTAAGGCGAGTTAAATTATTATTTTTTTTAACCCCTCCAGCGCTAGTTTACTATGCATTCTGTATTCAGAATGCTATTATTTTCCCTTATAACTATGTTATAAGGGGAAATAATACAATCTACAGAACACCGATCCCAAGCCCGAACTTCTGTGAACCAAACATGCGCGATTTTTCTCATGCGCGTGCAAAACGCATTACAATGTTTTGCACTCGCGCGGAAAAATCGCGGGCGTTCCCGCAACGCACCCGCACATTTTCCCACAACGCCTGTGTGAACCCAGCCTAAGGCCAATTGAGTGGAGCATGGTGAGGAGGAGTTTATGGTCTACGGCAGGGATCGACAAATGCCAGACGACAGGTCGCCATGGCGATCAGGAATTTTGTCCTGGCGCCTGGGTATTTGCCCCTGCTTGAAAATAGGTCCAGCACACCAGCAGCCGGGTGCAGCCACCAATGTGACAGGCGGTGCACATGACTGGTTAAGCCGAGTGACATCACTCCCTCTCCCCGCTGGCTGTCAGTGTCAGCTGGCCGTGGAGTGACACACGACATGTACGTGGCTGCGCTCACCTGCCCGCTAGGCGCTATCCACCGCTCGCCTCATGTCTCGGGAGCGACGCAGGCGACTACGGCAGGGTTTCTGTGTTCCTGTACGAAGACTCTTCCAACGTTTCCCGGAGAGGAGCAGTCTCATCACCGTAAAGCCTTATGCACACGTCCGTGGAACACGGACCGTGTGATACCGGCCTGGATTTCTTCTGAGTGCAGGAGCGCACGGTGTCATTGGTTGCTATGACGCCGTGCGCTTCCTGCTGCCGCCGCAGTACGGTGATTTACCGGTATAGATCATACCAGTGCATTACCGTACTGCGGCGGCAGCAGGAAGCGCACGGCAGCAACCAATGACGCCGGTATCACACGGTCCGTGTTCCACGAGGCTTAACGCACTCACAGGACTCAGAGATCCCTCCTACAAACAGGACCGCAGCCCCACCTCCTCTCCATCACAGCACGCGATGTAGATCTGGCAAGAGCTGGAACCAAATCCCGGCCTAGACTCGTGTCCACAGCAGAGGAAGCACAAGGACGGCCCCGGAGACGCCAACAGCGACTCCATTATCCCCCAGACAGGACAAATAATCTGGGACAGCAGAAGGGCAGTGATCCCGCAGTGACGGCGGATACAGGCGCCAAACCCAGCGCTGCTTCAGTTTTATCTAGTCACAAAATACGTTTACAAGAGAAGAACTATGAGATGAATGATGAGCCCGGACCAAACATCCTGGGAAGGGATCTCAGTTCTGTCAGCTGCAGCACATGGATTATACAGTGACGTCACAACGCTGCGATTATACACACAGTGACGTCACAGTGCACTGATAATAAACAATGCCCATGTTGTTTGGTTCCAGACTTCTTTATATGTTCATTTAAGAGGTTATTTTTGTTGCTGAAAATAAGGCTTTATAGAAAGGTAAAAAAAACAGCTCGTAACTTTTTTAGCTGGCTCCTAGATTCCAAGTAAATTTGTCAAGCCCTAGTCTACGGTATCAAACGCTGCAGAGAGAGCCAGCAAAATCAGTAGCGAATAGTTACCATTTCTTTTTGCTGTTAGGAGATCGTTAGACACTTTAGTAAGGGCAGTTTCTGTCGAGTGAAGAGGGCGAAAGGCAGATTGTAGGGGGTCAAGAAGAGTTTGCAGAAAGATTGCTTATTAAACGAGAGTAGACAAGACGTTCAAGGAGTTTAGAGGTGAAGGGGAGGTTAGAAACAGGTTGGTAGGTAGCAGCACAGGTCGGGTCAAGAGATTGTTTCTTTAGTTTAGAGATTAGAGATTGATAGATAGAGATAGATAGAGATTAAAAATTGTAGTTAGGTGAATGACGACAGCCGGAGAGAGGGACTGGAGGAGGTGTGATGGAATAGGATCACTGCTACAGGTTGTGGGTCAAGAAGAAGAAAGAAGCCTGGAGACTTCTTCCTCCGTTATAGGGTCAAAAGAGGAGAGAGCATGTGGAGGATTGAAATTATTTGGGGACTGGGAGATTATTTTCTGCTGGATACTGCCAATCTTGTCTCTGAAGTAAGTGGCCATGCCATCAGCGCAGAGGTCAATGACATGTTCTGGAACTTTAGGGCTTAGGGTACTTTCACACTTGCGGCAGGACGGATCCGACATGCTGTTCACCATGTCGGATCCGTCCTGCGGCTGTTTCGCCGTGCCGCCGCTCCGTCCCCATTGACTATAATGGGGACGGTGGCGGAGCTCCGGCGCAGCACGGCGGTGCACGGCTTAAGGCCGCCGGACTAAAATTACTGCATGTCAGGTTTTTTAGTCCGGCGGCTTTCTCCGTGCACCGTCGTGCTGCGCCGGAGCTCCGCCACCGTCCCCATTATAGTCAATGGGGACGGAGCGGCGGCCCGGCGAAACAGCCGCAGGACGGATCCGACATGGTGAACAGCATGTCGGATCCGTCCTGCCGCAAGTGTGAAACTAGCCTTAGAAGGGAATGAAAACCTTAATTTTGTATAAGAAAATCAATAAGACATACGTATTGGTTATATTATTATGTCTTTTTAAGGACATTTATATATTCCTAGAATATGATCAAAACAGTTTAAAGAGGACCTTTCACTAGAATAAAAAATCTAAACTGAGCATACAGACATGGAGAGCGGCGCCCAGGGATCTCCCTGCACTTACTATTATCCCTGGGCGCCACTCCGTTCTCCCGGTATAGGCTCCGGTATCTTATTACGTTCAGCTCAACTGGGTGGAGCCTGCTGGCGTCTCCTAGCCTGAGAGGTTTTTTTTTCTCTCAGGCTATGAGCTGAGCGCTGCGATTGGCCAGCACTCCAGCCTGGGAGAAGGAGACACCGGCAGGCTCCACCCAGTTGAGCCGAACATATTAAGATACCGCAGGCTATACCGGGAGAACGGAGCGGCGCCCAGGGATAATAGTAAGTGCAGGGAGATCCATGGGCGCCGCTCTCCATGTCTGTATGCTTAGTTTAGATTTTTTATTCTAGTGAAAGGTCCTCTAAGTATGGACTTTGTTAATGAGTATCTGTAAAGATGTGGTATTTTACTAACAATCAATTGACCGTTGGTGTAGCATAGGAGGCACGGATATCTGTGTGAGAAAACCAGGATTATTCATATTATTATCGGTTTTCCAAGTCAACAATGTGAGAAACATTCAAATGGGGTCTAAAAATCTGTCTCTAATTGGTAAGAAGTGTCAAAATTAATCTGTTAGCTTTGATTTAAACTTCCAGATGTCAGGCGTGTGTAGTGAAGAGTAAGTCAGACTTGCATAGTTAACTCTTTAGGGTATGATGCCTGTGACTTATACAACAGTGCCACCTAGGTATGAGTAGGTAACACTACACCAATAGCAAAAGTGCATTCTGGGTCGTGTTATGACATAACGCTCCTTATCAATGTACACACCTATCGGACAATGATTGGAAAGTTCCAAACCAGGAAGGTGTGTTCATCTGATAAGTTTTTGGTTAATAAACCACATACAAGTGGTAAAAAAGGAAAAGGAAGGAGGGAAAAACAAAGAAAGGGAGATCCCTGGAAAAGATCTGGATTATCGAGAAAATTCTTGAGAGCAGACTTTCCCAAGACTCTGCACATCACTTGACCCTTGGGTAATGTATATTTTTGTTTTATGTAGTATTGGCATAAATTAATTGGCTTCATACTTTGTCAAACCCCGCTTATTGCAGACGTATAGTGTTAGTACCACATCAGTATCAGCGACATTCAGTGAAAATGCATATCACTGAATACAAGATCTGATATTGATAACAAGAGAGCTTCTCGTTTTGGGCAGAGCACGGGCTTGTATCTCATTTTCTTGGTTAAGTTTCTGTGCATAATCAATATATATATATATATATATATATTTATATTCTCTCATAATTTTAAGAAGCATTGCATTCTTGTACTGGTTGGATAATAGAGTGTGAGATGCTGGTCTCGGTGTTATTAATATCCTGTTGGCACCATCTAGTGGCAGATTTTGGGTACTACAGTTTTCCTGCATATCATTCAAATTTATATTGATTAATTTTTTATTGTATTTTAAATTATTGTATAATAAATAATTTATATTTTTGCATAGACGCTTGTACCCAGTTTTACTGATTACACAAAATAATTAGATTCTTGATGGAACTCTTGGAGGTGTTTATATATGTCCACCTCGGGGATCGATATCATTTGCATAATTTTTCTCTTGATCCATTAGTTTTTTTTAATATTAATATAAAAGCATTTGCTTTATATACCCGACAGCCTAGGAAGAGGCTGCAGCACTCCTCTTCAAATAGCTGATAGGCGTTGGGAGTCGGACCCCCACCTATCAGAACACCCGGAAAACCCCTTTAAGAGCTAATAAATGTGGAGACTGATGAACAGAATGGGTGACTTAAATCAGCAAGGGGTAACATGCATTGTAAATGTAGCCAGCTTGCAAGACAACAAGTCTCATGAACCACAGCAGATGGTGTTTTCCCTTACTGTATATGGGGTTGAATATATTGAGATTGCTTTCTAAGTACATTGTAAATGGAACATCATTGCAACAAAATAACCCTGCAAGAAACTTAGAAAAAAAACTTCTCTAAAGCAGCCACATGCAAGTATAACCCACAGACAAATCTAGTAACTTGGAGATATAGAACCTTTTCTGAGGACTTACATGTGGAGGAAATGTAGGAAACCAAGGACAGATTTTTTTTACCCAGCATTATTTCTTTCTATCAGAGGTGCTCTGCAGCCACTCATCTTACTGTATTACAATAAGAGGTAATGTTCATTCAAACGTGTGTGTATAATAGGGAAAGAACTGTGCATGTCAGGCTGCCCCCATACACATTACATTGTCAGCAGGTTTCATCAAAATCATGTAAGACCATTATAATTATGCTTAAATTTCAAAAAGTCTTTCAGATTCTCATTATTCCAAATGGAAATACCTTGAGGCCTCTCTGAAGGAAATATGTGGCTTGTCGAGTGTCTCTCTGCTGCCTCATTCTCAGTCCACTTCTAAAGGTGTTTGTGTAAGAATAATTGCTGAAATATTAAGGGTAAACAATTAAAAAGTTTTAAAGAACAACTTCATACAGATCAAGTTTTTTTTTTTTTTAACAAGCCATGTGTTCTCAATAGGGACAGAAGACAAAGCTAATGCCAGAAAACAAAAAGATCGGGCAAAAAGATGCAATTTACCACAACCTCCTCTATCTCATGACATCATTTATCAGGAGAGTGTTGGAAGCTCTCTGTACATATTGGACTGTCATCAGGTACCACTGACATTATACTAATGTGTATGGACGCCTAGAGAGTTATCCCTTACAGTGTTCCGCTTTATTCTACATTCAGCAGCAGTAAGTTAGTTACATGTCAATGGCTGAGGACATGGTAGAAAAGCCATACACAAGAAAGCAGTTAGCCAACTCCACCACAAAGCAGCACACTTGGTCATACATAGATGACCAATTATCATGGTATACCAGCCACATTGGTAGGCTACCCAGTTATGCAACGTTATCTCCTTTCCACAGGATAGGGAATAACTATTAGATCGGTGGGGGTCCTACCACTGTGACCACCATCGATCACGAGAATGGGAACCCCGTACTCCGCTGAGGTCGCCAAAATGAACAGAGCGGCAGGCTGAGCGTGAGCTTAGTCGCTCCATTCATTTCTATGGGAGTTCCGGAGATAGCCGAGTACAGCGCTTTGCGGTTCCCCTTTCTCATAATCAGTGAGGGATAGGGGATAACTTTACTTAACAGGAATACCCCTTTAAACTGGACTATAAGCCATCGGGTTCCTTCTTTGAAGACATCAGAGGCAAGATAAACCCATCTGGCTGTTGCTAACAAGAATGACTGGAGTCCAGGCAGTTTAGCTCACAGACCATTGCCTAGACTAGAATAGCCATGTACTGGTTTGCAGCCTGTAAATGTAAACAACATTTTCTCATTCACTGACAGCAAACATATCTTGAAAATGGTGAGAAACTGAAAAATACAAAGATGTAGAATTTTTTCCATAAACCAGAGAATCCCCTATAAAAAGATCTCATTTAGACAGCCATCATTTTAGCGTCTGCTTTATAGCCTTAAAGGAAATGTGTCACCTAAATTTTCATACGGCAGTTAAAACATGATAGTGATGCACATCATTTTGTTATAATCCGTTTTCATTTTCAACTGCATACTTATTTATTCCATTTCCTGAATATGATTATGGGGACGGCTATCTTGCCTGAGCTGTTCTTAACAGCATATAGAGAATTGCTTTACTGCAGCCAGAATGGACAGGAGGAGACCTCATTGACTTCTATGATAATGTTTTCTAGGCATGCCCTTTGACCTGTGCAGAGATTATTGTACAAGGAAAAACTAGATAAGCTTTGATAATCACCTATTAAGTAGGGTGGATCCTGTCTTATCTATACACAAAGCTGATATCATTACAGGCAGGATTAGAATCACAGATGAGCAGGTAACTGCAGTAAAGTGACCTATTAGGCGTAGTGGCCAGAGCAAAAACTGCAAGATTTTATGTTTTTTGTTTAAATACAGATATTGACATAGAAAATAAAAATGTCATCAAAACTTCTTTAGAAATTTGTTACACATAAAAACTGAATTTTTGTACTCACCGTAAAATCCTTTTCTCGTAGGATGCATTGGGGGACACAGCACCATGGGTATATGCCCGGCTACCACTAGGAGGCACTAGACATCAAAAAGGTTGGCTATACCCTCTCCACAGCACTAGGTTATTCAGTTTGTACCAAAAGCAGTAGGAGAGAGAAACAAAAGGCGAAGAACCAACATGTCCTAGACCGGGAAATGAAAAGAGAACAGCAACCCGGTGATAGGGAGAGAAGTAAAAACAGAGGGCGGGATCTGTGTCCCCCAATGCATCCTACGAGAAAAGGATTTTACGGAGAGTACAAAAATCCAGTTGTTTTCTCTTGAATGCATCGGGGGACACAGCACCATGGGACGTCCTAAAGCAATCCTCGAGTGTGGGATTGTAACCTAATGCAAGAAGAAAGATGCACAGGTGCAGAAGAACCATGTGACCCAACAGGACCAGGAGAGACCCTAGCATGAAAAGGTTCCAAAGAAAAAAAGGGAGACCGTAAAGATCCCAAGGACAGGTGCCTGGGAAACAAGGCCTGCAAGAAGGACCAAGGGAACACCCAGCTCCACCCAAGGTGGGAAAAAAATAAAAGCGCTAGAGGATAAGGCCAGATGTCCCGCGCGAGGATCAAGAGTTGACAAGGGTGCACTAGAGAGCCAGAGGAAGGATCTAGAAGAACCAGGGCTACCCCTGAGGAAACAGGAGAGTAGCATAGCAACGTCTGTTGGTAACGACCTAGCGCTCTGCATATATAAGGAATCTCCAGGAGGAGAAGCCCTAAGGCTGCATTCACACGGGCGAGATTTCCGCGCGGGTGCAATGCGGTAGGTGAACGCATTGCACCCGCACTGAATCCGGACCCATTCATTTCAATGGGGCTGTTCAGATGAGCGATGATTTTCACGCATCACTTGTCCGTTGCGTGAAAATCGCAGCAAGCTCTATAGTCTGCGTTTTTTCACGCAACGCAGGCCCCATAGAAGTGAATGGGGTTGCGTGAAAATCGCAAGCATCCGCAAGCAAGTGCGGATGCGGTGCGATTTTCACACATGGTTGCTAAGTGACAGTCTATTCACTCTATTATTTTCCCTTATAACATGGTTATAAGGGAAAATAATAGCATTCTGAATACAGAATGCATAGTAAACTAGCGCTGGAGGGGTTAAAAAAAACAAATTAACTCACCTTCTCATCTTGATCGCGTAGTTCCCGGTCTCTTCTGATGAGCTGTCGGCTAAAGGACCTTTGGTGACGTCAGATCACATGCTCCAATCACATGGTCCATCACCGCGGTGATGTACCATGTGATTGGAGCATGTGATCTGACGTCACCAAAAGGTCCTTTAGCCGACAGCTCATCATTAAAGAAGTAAAGAAGAGACCGGGAACTACGCGGAGGAGGTGAGTTAATTATTATTTTTTTTTAACCCTCAATTGATCACCTACTATGCATTCTGTATTCAGAATTCAATTATTTTCCCTTAGAACCATGTTATAAGGGAAAATAATACAATCTACAGAACACCGATCCCAAGCCCGAACTTCTGTTAAGAAGTCCAGGTTCGGGTCTGGGTACCACAGTCGGTTTTTTATCACGCGCGTGCAAAAAACATTGCACCCGCGCGATAAAAACTGAACATCAGAACGCAATCGCAATTGCATTCCTACTCGCGCGGGTTTGCCGCAACACACCGGGACGCATCCGGACACGCTCGTGTGAACCCAGCCTAAGAGGACAGACCCAACAAGACAAAATAGACTATGAGGGTGCCTGGCAGGAGATAAAATGCCTGGAAAAAGGACAGAAGCAGTCCTCAACCAAGACTAAAACTTTAAGTTGTCTCAGACCAAAACACGGCCTGTCCGTTGCCAACCACATGTAAGGCCAGGGCAGAGAGGAAACAAACAAGCACTGGAGGCTAAACGCTTGAGAGAAATCATAACAAAAACTCACAAGGGAAGGGAGCGAGCCTCCTTTCACAGCAAGGAAGGGGGGGGGGGGGAAGAGAGAGAAACACCCAAGAGAAGGTGGAAACCTCTCCCTGCCAGACAAAACAGCCAACCCCCGGAGGGGGGGGGGGGGGGTCTTAGGGAATGGTCAGGAGAAAAGACCTGCTTCCCATACAGAGGAGGCGAGGAACAAGCCTCTTAGAGACATAATATCGCTGTGAAATGTAAGACCAGGGAAATCCCTAGCTAAATAAAGTCACAGGGAAAAAAGGAACCAGTCGCAGGCCCTGGTAATACAAGAGGAGACCCACTGGTGTGAGAGATATTGGACTAGAAGGAGAGGACTCCAAACAGCCTAAGGAGGAACAGTTTTCCAAACGAGGGAAAGCTCAGTCCCAAAAGTGACCATACGATGTAAACTGCAAACCATAGCACTAAACAACTAGAATCTCAAGAAGGCAACAACCTTTGAGGACCCAGGAGGGAAAAAGGAGCAAACTGGGCCCAAAAAAGCAACTGTCATACAGAGCCTGTTTGGTCAAAAGCCATGGGTAGCTTTCCCAGAAGGGAGCTGCCAGCTAGATGGTCTAAGAAAGAGTTGGGTCAGGGACCCCAAGCAGGAATACCCGGACAGGGACTCAAGACGGGTCCAAAGGACCGGACCACCTAAGGACAACAATAGCCAGAAAAACAAGTAACAAATAACTTCGGCCATGGGTGACCAACCATCCCAAATGTAGTGACCAGCCAACTGTATAACGCTGTCCCAGAAAGAGCAAGTACAGCAGTAAAAGAATTGGCAAACATCCATATTCCAGAAGGATGCAGATATCAGCCCGGGAAGCCAGAGAGACTACACTAACATGTAGAAACCAGCTACTAGCAGAGCACAATGAAACCCCCAGGGAAGGGGAAAAAAACTGACAGGTGCAGACAATGGCCAGGTCCAAGGAACGGCCCTTCTGTCATGTATCACAACTAATCAGAAAACATATGGGAGTACCAAGAACACCCGGACCATGGAAGAGGTACGGGACCACGTCCGATACCAGAGCAAGCCGCGGAGAAGTCCACCCGCTGGCAGAAGTGTGGCACTCACTGGTTCTGTCACAGCCATAATAGAGAGGACGTCCAGCGAAGACTCATGTCATTGACCACCCAGAAGGATTCTGTATGGTCCAGCGATGACCAAAAACTGCAGTGGCGGCTGGTGCTCACAATGCAGCGTCCCTTTGCAGGAAAGAACATCCAGTGGAGATCCCTGTACTCTGCCAGGACTGTGCCATGTATCTCTGTGAAAAGAAGCAGAGGAGCAGTAACAACAAAGCGAGTACTCCATCATAAAATGGGGTAACGCGGCGGTGCAGCATGCAGTAGTGCTTTACAGGGTTGACAAAGAACAATCCTAGCATGCCAGCCAACAACCTGCCCACGGAGGGAGAGCAAACTTCTGGTACACAACAGGACTGGGAAGTCTTGTTAAATGGTACGTCAGGCAATGAAGTAAAAATCATTCCAAGTACAGAGGCAAAGAGAAGACTAGAGGGCCTGGTTCAGGAAGAACTGCACCTGGTATCGAATCTGAACAGGCCAGCCATATACTGAAACTAACAAAGCAACTCTACTCCGCCCAGGAAGGGGGGAGACGTATGGATACCAGGTATGCCATGATTGCCTATCACAGATCAGAGCCAGGGAAGGGAGAAATACGCCCAGTAATGTAGGTGCTGCATGGGCCGCAGATTGGACCAATAGGGCATAGCTCCTGGAGATACTGCAAATACTCCGCCTATAATAGGAGTAATGTGGCTGTATGGTGCTCATCATAACGAGAATGGAACACAGCTACGGCATTGGAATGCTACAGTATATGCAGTATATAGAGGCCGTACAGGTACTCTCCCTAATAAGGGAGAAATACGGCTGTGAAGGTCAGACTTAAAACCAGACAGGTGTAAAGGGTACAGCATCTGGAGATGGCACAGGAACTCCACGTCAGAGGGGAGCGATGCCTGCGTGGCACGCATTAAAACCAGAGAAGCGCAAGAAGATGGCCACAATACCTCGCCCGGTAAGGGAGAAATAGGGCTGCATGGTGCTCAATAGAACCAGAGAGGAGTAACTGCTACAGCAAATCTGGAGATGGTACAGGTACTCTACCTCTAAAGGGAGCAATGTGGCAGCTTGGTGCACACTACCCAGCATAAGATAATGGTACAGCCTCTGGAGATGGAGCACCAGACAGGTGTACTGACTACAGCATCTGAAGATGATACACATACTCTACCTATAAAAGGAGCAATATGGCTTCTTGGTGCACATAGAACAAGTGTAATGGCTACAGCCCCTGGAGATGGAGCACCATAGAACCAGACAAGTGCACTGACTACAGCATCTGAAGATGATACAGGTACTCTACCTATGAAGGGAGTAATGTAGCTGCCGGGATACGGCTGCATAGTGTACTGTAAAGGCTACAGGCACTCACTCTGGTGAACCAGGGCTCCCTCTGTATATATGGTTGCTTGTCGCACGCTAGCACCAGAATGGCTGATTTGGCTACAGTGCCTGGCAGGAACACTCTCCGATTAGGAGGGTGTAGAATATAGCCCCTGGTACGGAGAAATAGCTGCAGTGCTGGGTACATCATTTGGCAGTGGTACAAGTACCCCCCTGTTAAGGGGGAGGCGTACGTACCTGGGACACCATGTAGGTGTGCCGGCATGCTAACCACATGGCGGGTTGCTTACCTTGTGCAGCGCCATCCGAAAGTCCACTAGAGGAGATACCAACCCTGAAGAGGAGAGGTTCCTCAGCGGACATTTGTCTTTAACCACTCAGAGGGAATCTGTCTGGTGGAAGACCGCCTGATGCTCTGTTACCGAGAGAAAATCGGAGCAGAAGTGTCCCCCGAGGCAGCGGATGGAATGGCAGGGAAGGATTTGTCACCAGCCTCAGACCCCGAGGATAGATGTGACAACCCGAGGTCGTCTGTGGATGTGACAACCCGAGGTCGTCTGTGGGACCTAGTAGAGCGTGCCCCATCCGCGGAAGGGTTCCTGGGAGGGCAGAGGTGGCCGCAAGTTTGGGCAGGCAATCGGTGCATATTGATATAGATTTGGAGAGTCGGACAGGATTCCCTATGACATGGGACAGGGAAGAGGCCCAGTCAGGAGAGACCGACACAGAAGTGGATCAGGTGCGACATGACCGACACAGAATTAGGTCAGGGCGACACGAGAAGGCTGGGGGGGCTACCGGTCACAAACAGGGACAGGAAAACCGCGTAAGTGGTGTCTTATGACCACTGTACGGACGTCACCCCATGGGGGAAGATTTATATGCAACATAATACAGAACGGTCCGTTCCCCTCAGAGCAGTCCGACTGCCAGAGAAACACAATCACTGGAGGGGATTCAGGGAAGCAGACGGGGAGGCTGGGAAGGGAAGAAAAACGCCAGCCAGAGGCTGTCTTACCAGACCCCAGGTGCTGACTCCCAAAGAGGCGCTGCAAAGGGGACCAGGGAGGTTGCAGGAGAGATGATAACAAGATGGAGGCATCTTCTTCCAGGCAGAGGGAAGAGGCTCGGCCCCAACAGAAAAGCCCCCGCCTGGCCAGGATAGAAAGAGAGGGTAGTCCCTCCCAGAAGCTGGGAGGGGCCAATGAGGAAGCCCGGGAAACCAAGGAGGGGGCAGGACGAGCGTGGCCTAGCTGGCCCAGAAGGCAGGTGGGCGGGTATTATTGCGGCAAGTGGGCGGGGCTCATCATGGCCAACCGGGGGCCCCCCGGACAACAAAAAAATAAGGTGAGGAGGGAGGAAGAGGAGCGACGACCGGGGAGGGGAGAAACGAGGCAAAGGAAGCACCCGGGGCCCTTGGACAGGCCGGGAGAAAACGCGGCCTAGTCCCAGCGAAAGCCGGGGACTAAAGTAGCTGGAAGGGTCGGGGAGGGAGCCTGGAGGAAACTAACCTGGGGACCCAAGAGCCGTCAGACGTCTTTGGGCGCCGCAGGGTCACCCCATCGGCAGACTCAACAAGGGGACCGTGGGAATGCCGGCATGCCACTGCGGATGCAGTAATGGGGGACTGGGTGACCGGCAATGGTACCTGAATACGCACCCGCAGGGGGGGCAACTAAAGTGGAAATCCACGATGGAGCCCCATCCTGCAACAGGCAGAGACCTGCAGAAGAGATATAAAAAAAAAAAAAAAAAAAAAGAAGAAAAAAAATCAAACAATAAAAAAAGCAGCAAGACCTGCGGAAAAAGAGTAGGTCATGTCTGCCTCCTATGGACACTAGACTAAAACTAAATAACCTAGTGCTGTGGAGACGGTATAGCCCACCTGGGCAGAGCCAACCTTTTTGATGTCTAGTGCCTCCTAGTGGTAGCTGGGCATATACCCATGGTGCTGTGTCCCCCAATGCATTCAAGAGAAAATGTGATTTAAACAATGTGGCATTTTCTGATGCCACATTCTACAGTGGTACTCCACTGCCCAGTCTTTGGGCAGTGTGAGCGTTTTTGAATGAGAACACATTAGCTGGCGCTCGCTTGTGAGGGCCAGATTACAAAGGCCGATGCAAACTGAATGCAGGAGAAACGATTGAGACCACATTCTTTCTTCCTTCATTTTTTTCAATTCATTATCAGCAGCACATACCCGATTACACAGGGAAATCTGGTACCAATCATACATCTTACATCCTCATGAAAGATGCCCATCAACCGACAAAAAACACTTGCTCGTTCACCGGCTGCTGGATCATACAAGCCAGTTATCAGGAACGAGTGCTCCTATGAACGCTTTTTCCCGACAACTGGCCCAAAATCAGGCAGTGTATTAGGGGCTTAAAGTGTTTATCTAGCATTACATGTGACCTCCCAGAGTGGCCGACCCACAGAGGTAATCACACTTAGGCTACTTTTACACTTGTGGCAGAGTGACCTGGAAATCTGCATTTGTAGACTGATCCGGATGCGTCTTACAAATGCATTGCAAGAACGGATCAGTCTCTCTGGATGTCATCTGGAAAACGGATCCGTTATATATTTTTTCACATTTGTAGCGGTCTGCGCATGCGCAGGCCGGAAGGACGGTTCCGGCATTGCGGTATTTTTAATGCCAGATCCGGCACTAATACATTTCAATGTAAATTAATGCCGGATCCGGCATCTGATTCGGAATTTTGGACGGAGATAATACCACAGCATGCTGCGGTATTTCCTCCGTACAAAACGCTGTTCAGTGACTGAACTGAAGACATCCTGATGCATGGGATTTCTCTCCATTCAGAATGCATGGGGATAAAACTGATCAGTTCTTTTCCGGTATTGAGCCCCTAGGACGGAACTCAGTGCCGGAAAAGAAAAACGCTAGTGTGAAAGTACCCTTACCTGGTCTGCGCAGTGAGTTGCTCTCCTATCGTCTTGACAAATGGACACGTGACACAAGGGAAGCAGGTCACTGCTATAGACAGCGATTGGCTGCAGTGGTTACATGTAACCCTGTCGTCGGGAGGTTGATATCAGAGCACCAGGGAGATGAAGAGCCAGCTGGGGAGTGATAGAGACCAAACCCAGTGGCTGGGACCAGATAAGTATGATCACCACCATGGGTCGGCCACTATGTGAGGTCTGATATAAAGCTGGATAACCTGTTTAAATTGGAATCATCATAGATCCATATGGCATTTTGTGTGTATCCTAATGAAAAGTTAAGGTCTAAATTACCTATTAAACGGATATCTGTGCAATGCTGTTGTAGAGCTGCTTGCCAAATCCATGGGTCTTGAAAAGTTCATTTTTCTCCTGAAAGGCAGCCGCTGAGGTGCGGAATTCTACAAATGCAACAGAAAAGAAGAGAGATCCAACGGTCTACGATAATAGTAATTTAGATCCTTACAAAATTCTACCCAATACATTTCTGGCTATCACTATTCTGTACTGCACTACTTGCAGCTCTTCAGCAGTGATGCTGAAGACAGTATTTGTGAGGTTTTCTTTGAGCTCTTCCAGGGTATGTGGATTGTTAGTGTACACTTTCTATTTAAAAATTTCCCCACAGATAAAAATTGCATGTGCACAAGTCTGGGGAACGTGGTGGCCATAACCCCTTGCTCACAGTTCATGAACCCGTGCCAGCGAGTTCTGTGAGGTGCGGCATGTTGCCCCATCGTATTGGAAAAACCAGGGCATTTTTTCTTCTGCAGCATCACTTTTGAAGAGCTGCAAGCAGTATCAGCCAACATAATCCGACATGCCCAGAGATGCATATGTGCGAACGGGGACCACTTTCTGTATCTTTTGGGACTTGTGGGCAATTAATTATAAATAAATAAATAAAATAAAATAAAAAATCTTAGTAAATATATTGGAAATAGCTCATTAGTCCCACAACCATAAGAGGTGCACAATCTGATGAATTCACCCTTCAAATTGTATAACTGTGGTGGCCATAACCCCTTGCTCACAGTTCATGAACCCGTGCCAGCGAGTTCTGTGAGGTGCGGCATGTTGCCCCATCGTATTGGAAAAACCAGGGCATTTTTTCTTCTGCAGCATCACTTTTGAAGAGCTGCAAGCAGTATCAGCCAACATAATCCGACATGCCCAGAGATGCATATGTGCGAACGGGGACCACTTTCTGTATCTTTTGGGACTTGTGGGCAATTAATTATAAATAAATAAATTAAATAAAATAAAAAATCTTAGTAAATATATTGGAAATAGCTCATTAGTCCCACAACCATAAGAGGTGCACAATCTGATGAATTCACCCTTCAAATTGTATAACTGTCAATGTAGGATTGGCACACTCAAAACATGCGGAGCCCCACGGAGTTGAAACCCCTGAAGGATTTGAACCCCGAAATAACAGTGCACTGTTAAAAACCAGAGGATATCGAGGATTCAAACAAGACGCTCTATATTAACCTGCCTGCAACCAGCTGAAAGTCATCACTGGGGAATACTAAGCCGCTGACACAGCAAAGACCGGGACGCCGGCCTAAAGTCGGAAGCGACAATTACCCAGAAAAAACCAGCTGAATAAAAAGGCCAGGTAAGCCCACAAATGTGGGTTATGGTTACAAACTTACATTTATAACGAAACAACAATATAGCGTTCATATGTGAATATTGCAATCGGGACTTTGTGTGGAATAACTTCTTTGAGGATCCTCTTAAATAGAATTCTTGAGAAAAATACAAATATAAATGCATGCAGAAAATTCTTATGAAAAACTCCTATAACAACCTTGGAATGCATGGATTGCAGAAACTGTAGATATACAGAGATAGGAATATAGTGCCTGCATAGGAAATCACTGTATGCGCTTTTCTGCATGTAGAGTCTCTCAGTGCGTTTTTCTTGCATATGAATATAACCGGAGTTTGATGCAACCTCCTGGAATTCAAACAGTCCTTCTGAATATTTTGTGACTTGTATACATATGGACTGTAGTGACCTAGAGTGCGTTTTTTTTGCAAGACAACACCCTGTTGTTAGGATCTGCAGTTAAGCATCTATTGTGTGTTATTGCAGACCCATCCACTATTGAGAACATCCAGGATACTTTGTCTGCAATAAGTTGATTTGAATATTACAAAACTACTACCATTGTTTAATTTATTTTATGTATTTTATTGTATTTTATCATATTTTATCAAACGTAGTTATAATAAATTGTTTCAACTCCGTGGGGCTCCGCATGTTTTGAGTGTGCCAATCCTACATTGACAGTTATACAAAATAAAAAATCCACTTGGTCATTCATCTTGTCATGCTATCGCTGGTGGTGGGGTACTTTTTTTGTGGGCCACCCTGTATATCACTAAGTGTGTTTTTTTTCCCCTCTTAATCTACCGTATTTTTCGCAGTATAAGACCCCCCCCCCCCCCCCTTTATAGGGTGCATGCTGCTGTTTACACCGATACAGCGCGGTCAGAGGTGTATCAGCGAGGAGGGGCTGGGGGCGGCATCTAGTTTTGTAATGGCAGCGGGGCCCAGTGCAGTCATTGTATTCTATTGCACCGGGGCCCGCTCACTGTACTAATCATATCTAATTGCAGGCAATGTTTAACTATACAATATCCTCAATCCAGCAGCCTGTACTTACGTCTGTAGCAGGCAGGAGACTGGGCGGGCACTGGCAGCGTAACTCACTAGTCACGTGCCCACGCCGCCTGCTTCATTCAGAAAGTATGCGGGGGGGGTGTAGAATCTGTGGATGACACATAGCATAAGATGCAATTTATGTGTCACCCACAGGCGCCCCATAACAGTGTCACCCACAGGCACCCCATTAGTTCAAAGACCACCAAAAGCACACCTTTTGGTTCAAATTATTATTTTTTTTTAAATTTCCTCCTCAAAAACCTAGGTCCACATTGAAGAGGATGCACCTCGAAGGGAGGTACAAATACCAAAAGGTAACCAGAATTAGTCTGTATAGATGCATTTTCCTAAGGTCCATTTATAACACATCACATAAGTTGCACCTGAAAGGGAAATCGGTTTCTGTAGCATCAACGTAGCTAGTTATGGAGAAAGGAGGTCCATGGCATCTAGGTAAACATAACTTGAACAGACCTGCTTCGGCCATAAGTGGTAAATTTCTGTGACCCACTCTCTGATTGGTTGGTGTTGGGTAAGAAGAGAGAAACCAGAGGTGGCGGGTCTGTCATCCAGAAAAATCTAGGGCAAACAAATTTACTGCCCCTTTGATCCCTGATGGGATCAGGAAGGGAATTGGTTAAAACTGGTATAAAAACCATGACAATATGTCCATCTTAACCCCTTTCATATGACCAAACCAAGTCATTTGTGGTTGGTTAATATTTTAAGGGGGGACTAAAGCCTTTGCTAAAATCAGTGCTCTGTACTAGGGTTGGGCGATATACCGGTTTTCCGATATACCGCGATATAAAACAAAAAGGCGATATCGCTGTTTCCTAATACTGCGGTATATTTCGTGACGTCATAGCTTTAAAAACTGAGTCCGCGGCGACGTTGCCCTCCCCCATCATTATCTATATCTACCAGCGGCTCCTCCTGCTTGCTTTGAATGTGCTGTGACTGTCTCCGCCCACCGACGTCTAACATCGGAATCAGGTGACGCCCCCAGGCTGAGACTAGAGCAGCGCAGTACATACATACTACAGCAGCGAGTGGTAAAAGGTTTGTAATGCCACTCCAGTCCACTCTGCCTATTACCCCAGTTATATGTCTTGGCCCACAGCCCACTCAGTCCTTCATGCAGGTAGGTGACAAGTCACAGTCACACAAGTGGCCATAAGACATGGGGGGGCAGCTGCTGCCCCCCAGCCCCATACTCTAACTAAGTAATCGCTCCTTGTGGCCGCCCCCATACAGTGTAACGTCTCCTTGTGGCCGCCCCCATACAGTGTAACGTCTCCTTGTGGCCGCCCCCATACAGTGTAACGTCTCCTTGTGGCCGCCCCCATACAGTGTAACGTCTCCTTGTGGCCGCCCCCATACAGTGTAACGTCTCCTTGTGGCCGCCCCCATACAGTGTAACGTCTCCTTGTGGCCGCCCCCATACAGTGTAACGTCTCCTTGTGGCTGCCCCCATACAGTGTAACGTCTCCTTGTGGCTGCCCCCATACAGTGTAACGTCTCCTTGTGGCTGCCCCCATACAGTGTAACGTCTCCTTGTGGCTGCCCCCATACAGTGTAACGTCTCCTTGTGGCTGCCCCCATACAGTGTAACGTCTCCTTGTGGTTTTTTCTTTAAAACTGGTATTTATCGCGATATATATCGTTATCGCGATAAATTTTTTAATATCGTTATCGTCTGAATATTTTTGATATCGTCCAACCCTACTCTGTACCAGAGTGTGGATCCATAGAGAGCATATGGAATCCATCCTCAACACAGCTTAGGCTACTTTGACACTCGCGTTTGGTGCGGATCCATCATGGATCTGCACAGACGGATCCGTTCAGATAATACAACCGTCTGCATCCATTCAGAACGGATCCGTTTGTATTATCTTTAACAGAAAATCACAGAAATATTGTGGCAAATATGGGGGAACTGCTCAAACCCCAAACACTGTAGCATATTTTTCATTGGGGGAGCAGTCCCACCGCATGTGGACCGCAGTAAACGACCATCCCCAGCAAAAAATGCGTACAATGGAGGATGCCG
Organism: Bufo bufo; assembly: GCF_905171765.1. NCBI lineage: Eukaryota > Metazoa > Chordata > Amphibia > Anura > Bufonidae > Bufo > Bufo bufo. The sequence goes on from NC_053392.1 coordinate 250,521,989, forward strand.
GCGCGGTCCACATGCACCACAAAGGCATCCTACACAAAACGGAGCACAACTAATGCAATGTGAATAAAGCGAGACTAAGCCACACCCATATTAGACCGTGTGATAGAGGTTACCAGGTGCAAAAGAATGTTTAATGCCAGGTAAAGGCACATTCAATACATATAAAACAAAATCACAGAAATATCGTGGCAAATATGGGGGAACTGCTCAAACCCCAAACACTGTAGCGTGTTTCTCGCTTGTATGACTAGCTAGTATAGTCAGTAGCATATCCGTTTGGTGCATTTTTTTCTGTGATTTATATGATTATATTTTCGGTTCCACACGGATAATTACTATAATAATATTTATTAGCAATATACACTATTAAATAAACATACATAAAATTTCACACTATGAAACGATAAAATTAATATAAAATATTGGTACAGTACAGCCTATATAGATCTGCATAAATTATTTCTACAAATTTCCATAAGTTTTCTGTACTTTGATCAATGTTCAATACAATAATGTCCTTCCAGACTGGTTAATTACCCCAATCAATGTCCCAGTAGGAATAGTTGTGATATTGGGAATAGATTTTTAGGTACAGTCTTTTAAGTAGTCACTTGTATTGTTGCGACTTAATAGTCGTTGCGCATATGTTATCGCTGCAATGTCGCTGCCTGTTAATAGAAATAAGCCGGCAGCTATTTTACTCACAGTTTGAGATGATATCGGCTTTTATTACATCACTGGTGGCGTCCCACGTGTGATGAACTCTTTGCAGGCTGCGGTATGTAGAAATGATATAGCTTCGGAATCCTCGGTGATCATAGGCAGCCGTGCTATCTTGGAGGTCAGTCGATAATATACTCCTTCTGCGTTTTTCACAGGAGTGGACTTTGCCAAAAAAACGACTCTCCAAGGAAACGGATGTCCGGCTTGTCTTTACTTTTAAAGATAGGAGTTCACCGATCCCTCGCTTCTTTCTTTTCTCTCAGCGCTTTCAATCCTCCGGTACAAAGAACGATACCGGAGGATTGAAAGCGCTGGGAGAAAAGAAAGAAGCGAGGGATCGGTGAACTCCTATCTTTAAAAGTAAAGACAAGCTGGACATCCGTTTCCTTGGAGAGTCGTTTTTTTGGCAAAGTCCACTCCTGTGAAAAACGCAGAAGGAGTATATTATCGACTGACCTCCAAGATAGCACGGCTGCCTATGATCACCGAGGATCCCGAAGCTATATCATTTCTACATACCGCAGCCTGCAAAGAGTTCATCACACGTGGGACGCCACCAGTGATGTAATAAAAGCCGATATCATCTCAAACTGTGAGTAAAATAGCTGCCGGCTTATTTCTATTAACAGGCAGCGACATTGCAGCGATAACATATGCGCAACGACTATTAAGTCGCAACAATACAAGTGACTACTTAAAAGACTGTACCTAAAAATCTATTCCCAATATCACAACTATTCCTACTGGGACATTGATTGGGGTAATTAACCAGTCTGGAAGGACATTATTGTATTGAACATTGATCAAAGTACAGAAAACTTATGGAAATTTGTAGAAATAATTTATGCAGATCTATATAGGCTGTACTGTACCAATATTTTATATTTTATTAATTTTATCGTTTCATAGTGTGAAATTTTATGTATGTTTATTTAATAGTGTATATTGCTAATAAATATTATTATAGTAATTATCCGTGTGGAACCGAATATTGGTGTGCCCTACTATACCTCTCTTGATTCCAAAATTTTTAGAGGATTGGGTGAATCCTCTTTGTAGGAGCACCCATTTCCATTCTTGATTATTCAGATGAGCCCTCTCTAAATACTCACATGATTATATTTTCATCCGCACAATGCTCCTTTTTGTGTAGGATGCCTTTGTGGTGCATGTGGACCGCGCCGGCATCCTCCATTGTACGCATTTTTTGCTGGGGATGGTCGTTTGCTGCAGTCAACATGTGGAGGGACTGCTCCCGCAATGAAAAACACGCTACAGTGTTTGGGGTTTGAGCAGTTCCCCCATATTTGCCACGATATTTCTGTGATTTTGTTCTATATGTAGTGTATGTGCCTTTACCTGGCATTTAAACACTCCTTTGCACCTGGTAACCTCCATCACATGGTCTGATATGGGTGTGGCTTACAGTCTGGCTTTGTTCACATTGCACTAGCTGTCCTGCTAGGCGGTTGTGTGGAAGCGTGGCTGTGAGCTGGATTACATCACCTTCAGACCTTGTTCACACCATAGTTAGCGTAGTGGTGGGACCCCTTGCCATGCTGAGTGACCGTGACGTGGTGCATGATGGGCTCCGATATTTTCCTGACAGGAATATATTGGCAAAAGTCTCAGCTTTTAATATCTGCATTTATGACTAGCCAGTATAGTCAGTGTCATATCCGTTTGGTGCATTTTTTTCTGTGATTTATATTATCTTTAACAGAGCCAAGACGGATCTGTCTTGAACACCATTGAAAGTCAATGGGGGACGGATCCGTTTTCTATTGTGCAGGATTGTGTCAGTGAAAACTGATCCGTCCCCATTGACTTACACCGTTTGTCAGGACGGATCCATTTGGCTAAGTTTCGTCAGACAGACACCAAAACGATGCTTGCCTCCAGAGCGGAATGGAGACGGAATGGAGGCAAACTGATGCATTCTGAGCGGATCCTTTTCCATTCAGAATGCATTAAGGGCAAAACTGATCCGTTTTGGACCGCATGTGAGATCCTGAACGGATCTCAGAAACAGACACCAAAATGCCAGTGTGAAAGTTGACTAAGTCATCATTATTAAACCTCTTTAACAACACTCAGCCATGATAGCAAAAAGGGCAAGTGTAGCATGGAAGAGTATGATTTTTCACTGTGTGACATTAGACATCACACGTCCTATAGCCAGATAACCAGAACTTCTCTATGTTCTAGCACTGCAGAAGATAGGTGACAAGACGTAAGAACTGTGCATATACACAGTTCTTATAGGTATTCATTAACTATGGAAACTTTAAAAATTATTTTAAAAGCTTAGTGGAAATATGAAAACATAATAGAATATTTTACCCTCATGCGAATTGGACGATTCAAAGGGCTAACTCCGCTCCACGAGGACATCCTACGCAATGCTGTCTTACCACCATAGGGGCGCCTCTGCACAATGTTTCCAGCACCTTAAAAAAACAAAAAAAACAAACCACTAAATAACCAATGAATTCCTCTGAGCATTTCAAGGTTAACAGCACCGCAGTTCCACATACCAGTCTGCCATCGCGCACTCCACTTTCCCTTGTTGCTTCTAAACTGATTGAAAAAATGTGTTTGTGCTCCTCCATTGAACAACGCTTGGTTGTGCTGTTCTTGCTTATTTAACCTAATAATGTCATCTATAAAATAAAAAAAGAAAGAAAAGGTTAAAAGGGTAAGAATTAAAACGTGTCTACTAACATTAAGCGAAAAGCTGAATTTTGCAAAGACGAGGCGGACCCAGATGGAGATATCTGGATCCAGCATTGCCAGAAGCTACCTGACACCTGCCAGGCCCCATTCACTATAATGGGCTCGGCAGAGATATGGCCGCAACCTGGCAAACATGCTGAGATTCGGCCGGATGAAAATTGTTGCAAGTGCAAAGATCTGCGCTGTCCATGAAGATCAAGGTGTGAGCCGGGACGCTGATGTATGATCGAATGTGTGCAATGACGGTGATGGCGGTCCATGATGATCAGGATGTGTGCAATGACGGTGATGGCGGTCCATGAAGATCAGGATGTGTGCAGGGACAGTGATGGCGGTCCATGAAGATCAGGATGTGTGCAGCGACGGTGATGGCGGTCCATGAAGATCAGGATGTGTGCAATGACGGTGATGGCGGTCCATGATGATCAGGATGTGTGCAGGGACGGTGATGGCGGTCCATGATGATCAGGATGTGTGCAGGGACAGTGATGGCGGTCCATGATGATAAGGATGTGTGCAGGGACAGTGATGGCGGTCCATGATGATAAGGATGTGTGCAGGGACAGTGATGGCAGTCCATGATGATCAGGATGTGTGCAGGGACGGTGATGGCGGTCTATGATGATCAGGATGTGTGCAGGGACAGTGATGGCGGTCCATGATGATCAGGATGTGTGCAGGGACAGTGATGGCGGTCTATGATGATCAGGATGTGTGCAGGGACAGTGATGGCGGTCCATGATGATCAGGATGTGTGAGGGGTAGGGATGGCGGTCCATGATGATCAGGATGTGTGAGGGGTAGTGATGGCGTTCCATGATGATCAAGATGTGTGCAGGGACAGTGATGGCGGTCCATGATGATCAGGATGTGTGCAGGGACAGTGATGGCGGTCCATGATGATCAAGATGTGTGCAGGGACAGTGATGGCGGTCCATGATGATCAAGATGTGTGAGGGGTAGTGATGGCAGTCCATGATGATCAGGATGTGTGCAGGGACAGTGATGGCGGTCCATGAAGATCAGGGTGTGCAGGGACAGTGATGGCGGTCCATGATGATCAGGATGTGTGCAGGGACAGTGATGGCGGTCCATGAAGATCAGGGTGTGCAGGGACATTGATGGCAGTCCATGAAGATCAGGATGTGTGCAGGGACAGTGATGGCGGTCCATTAAGATCAGGATGTGTGCAGGGACAGTGATGGCAGTCCATGAAGATCAGGATGTGTGCAGGGACAGTGATGGCGGTCCATGATGATCAAGATGTGTGCAGGGACAGTGATGGCAGTCCATGATGATCAAGATGTGTGCAGGGACGGTGATGGCAGCTTCATTACATGCTGGAAATAAGCCACTTACTCAGAATATTTGGAGGAATTGTCAGAAGTGCCCTCATCTTGTATTTATTTTACTCAGCAGCAGTTCTTGTATATTACTGTATACAGCACTACTGTGTTGCCATGACATATACAATAACAATATTGTTTAAACGTTAAAAAAAAAAAAAAAAAAAAAAAAAAAAAAAAAGGTACTGAATCTTTTTTTCCTATCCCCCAAAAATAAATAAATGCAAGTTATGCCATACTGTGAACTTTGCATGTTATTAACAGAAAAAAATAAAATAGAGAAAAATTGATAACCGTCCTTATATGGAAAATAATTGAGAATATTTTGGGGGGCGAAATCGCCCAGCCGTAATTAAGGGATTGTCCTACCAGTCAGAGCTGAACCCAGACATACCTCCATTTTCACCCAGGCAGCCCCCCTACCCCTCTGACAGGAGCATCTGAGCAGTTCATGGAGGCATTTTTTGATGATCCGGTGACGTACCAGGCTCTACATGGGGCTGCCGGGAAGCCCGGTGACGTCACCGGCACTGATGGGCAGGCTTTAGCGCTGCCCTAGCCAGTAAAACAGCTAGGGCAGCGCTAAAGCACGCCCATCACAGCCGGTGACGTCACCGAACACACGGCCAGGCGGAAGCTCCCGCCCGGCAGTGTGAGATTGTAAATAAAAGAGCCCTTGCCCTGCGTGATCTAGCGCAGGGCAAAAGGAGCGCATCAGAGCATGAGATGCTCCGATGCTAACATCAGAGGGGCTGCCTGGGAGAAAATATGGGTATGTCCGGGTTCAGCTCTAAACCCGGACAACCCCTTTAAAGGGTTTGTCTCACTTCAGTAAATGGCATCATGTAGAGGTTAATACAAGGCACTTACTAATGCAGTGCTCCAGACAAAAAAAAAAATATCTAGTAGCCATTGGCTCCTGAACTGAAAAATTTAGGCGCCAAATGAAATTTTTAGTCGCCAAATCGAAACCGAATCAAAATTTTGGTATCGTGACAACGCTACGCCGATAAGATAAGCGTAAGGTTGTTTCGATGCCAAAATTTTGATTAGCTTTTGTCACCATAAAAAAGTATTGCGATACTCAATACCACGCCAAAAAAAAAAAAAAAAAAAAAAAAAAAAAACACAACAACACCAAAAAAAGCTGCGTGCATTGAGCATTTTATGAAACGTTCGGCCCATAATAGAACAGTCCCATCCTATTTTTTGGGGTGACAAGGTGACTAAAAATGGCGAATCGCATGGTTTTTATTTATTTCTTTCTGTTACGGCGCTCACCGAATAGGAGATATTTTTTAATAATTTAATAGTTTGAACTTTCGGACGCAGCGCTATGTAATATGTTTATTTATTTATTGTTTATATATTTTATATGTAAAATTGGGAAAGGGGGGGGATTTAAAGGGAACCTGTCACCATGATTTTGGCATAGAGCTGGGGACATGGGCTGCTAGATGGCCACTAGCACATCTGCAGTACCCAGGTCCCACAGCTCTCTGCGCTTTTATTGTGTTAAAAAACAGTTTTGAGTGATATGCAAATTACGTGATATGAGTCCTGTAGCCGGAGATGAGTCAAGCGTCAAGGAGCCCAGCACCGCCCCGCGTCCTCCGATTCTCCTCCTTGCCGGCTGACGTCACAGAGCTGGAGCGCCGAAATCTCTCGATGCGCGAGCTAGCGCATGCGTAGTTCGTTCCCTGTGCTGATGCCAGCACAGGGAATGAACATGATGCCGACACTGCGCATGCGCTAGCTCGCGCATCGCGAGATTTCGGCGCTCCAGCTCTGTGACGTCAGCCGGCAAGGAGGAGAATCGGAGGACGCGGGGCGGTGCTGGGCTCCTTGACGCTTGACTCATCTCCGGCTACAGGACTCATATCACGTAATTTGCATATCACTCAAAACTGTTTTTTAACACAATAAAAGCGCAGAGAGCTGTGGGACCTGGGTACTGCAGATGTGCTAGTGGCCATCTAGCAGCCCATGTCCTCAGCTCTATGCCAAAATCATGGTGACAGGTTCCCTTTAAACTTAATATTTTAGGGTACTTTCACACTAGCGTTTTTTCTTTTCCAGCACTGAGTTCCGTCACAGGGGCTCAATACCGGAAAATAACTGATCAGGTATATCCCCAAGCATTCTGAATAGAGAGTAATCCGTTCAGGATGCATCTAGTTCAGTCTTTTTTACTGATCAGGCAAAAGAGGAAACCGCAGCATGCTATAGTTTTATCTCCGGCGAAAAAAACCGAAGACTTGCCTGAAGGCCGGATCCAGCATTTTTCCCCATAGGAATGTATTAGTGCTGGATCCGTCCTTCCGGTCTGCGCATGCGCAAACTGGTAAAAATGTGTGAAAAGATACAAGATGGATCCGTCTGTCTGCATGACAAGCGGAGAGATGAATTCGTTCTTGCAATGCATTTGTGAGATGGATCCGCATCCGGATGCGTCTCACAAATGCTTTCAGTCACATCCAGATCGGCGGATCCGGCAGGCAGTTCGACGACGGAACTGCTTGCCGGATCACACTGCCGCAAGTGTGAAAGTAGCCTTAGTGTTTGTTTGTTTTTGTGTTTTTTACCTTACTATTAGCCCCCTTAGGGGCTAGAACCCTTATCCTATTCACCCTTAGGCCTCTTTCACACGGGCGAGATTTCTGCACGGGTGCAATACGTGAGGTGAACACATTGCACCCGCACTGAATCCGGACCGATTCATTTCTATGGGGCTGTGCACATGAGCGGTGATTTTCACGCATCACTTGTGCGTTGCGTGAAAATCGCAGCATGCTCTATGTTGTGCGTTTTTCACGCAACGCAGGCCCCATAGAAGTAAATGGGACTGCGTGAAAATCGCAAGCATCTGCAAGCAAGTGCGGATGCGGTGCGATTTTCACGCATGGTTGCTAGGATGAAAGTCTATTCACTGTATTATTTTCCCTTATAACATGGTTATAAGGGAAAATAATAGCATTCTTTAATACAGAATGCTTAGTACAAGGTCAATTGACGGTAAAAATAAATAAATTAACTCACCTCCTCCAATTGACCACGTAGCTGCCGGTCTCCTGTTCTTTCTTCAGGACCTGTCAAAGGACCTGTGGTGACATCACTGTGCTCATCACATGGTACATCACGTGATCCATCACCATGGTAATGGACCATGTGATGAGCTCAGTGATGTCACCACAGGTCCTTTGACAGGTCCTAAAGAAAGAACAGAGGCGAGTTAATTTTTTTTAACTTTTTAACCCTCATTAGCACTGCGCCACCAATGTTTATTATACTGGGGTGTTGGGGGGGGGGGGGGGTACCTGAGGGGTTGACTGCAGCTGATCGCAGCTCCCTGTCATAGAGGTCGGGTGCCGGCTATTTGATTCCTTCACCCGCCTCCTGTATTTGTATTAACAGGTCAGTTATCTTCATTGGTGGCGCAGTGGTCACAGCCCCTCCCCTCCTGTCTCTCTTCTTATTGGCGGCGGCGGCAGCACAGGGGGGAGGGAGACACTCCCTCTTCACTGCGCTGCTGAGAAGAACATCGGCGGCGGGGCAGAGAACTATCATCTCCTGTGCCCGCCGCTGTATTCAACTGCAGAGCTGCGGCGGCGGGTCTAGTCACAAATGGCGACAAGACTAAAAAGTCTTGTCGTCATTTGTGAATTTTAAGTCGCATTGGCAACCATTTTGGTCGCCATCTGGAGCCCTGCAATTTATTGTGATTGTCCATATTGCTTCCTTTACTGGCTTGATTCACTTTTCCAACATATTATACACTGCAATCCAGCGCTTTCACGCTATAGGAAAAAGAGCTGGCCTACGTGCAATCAAAACATATGTTGCTATCCAATCTAAATGACGCGCCGCCGTTCTGTTATCTTGTTTACCCTGCTAGCACGTACAGCAGGTGGCAGCAACCTCCAGCAAGTGTGCATGCTGGGAGTTGTAGTTCTACTACAGCTGGTGTGCTGGAGGTGGCTGATCGCTGGTGTCATGGCCCTGCAATGTCCATGGTGGAGATGACTTCTAATTCCTGGACAAGGCTGGATGTGGAGAAGCTCCTGGAGAAGAAAGGAAGGGCCCTTCAATCTGCCTGCACTGACACATGGGCATCCTGCGGGAAACCTGGGTGACAACCATTAACAGTCACAATTCAGGGTCTACTATTTACTAAGGGATGCTCCCGAAGCGGTGACCTGCCAGCCTCCCCTGACACACAGTTACCTCAGTGAAGACAAGTTCCTTACCGAGCGACATATCAATCTTGTCAACGTCGGTCATGTCGGATGTAGACGGCACCATGTCGGTCACCGTCAGTAGAATGCCTCCCGCAGAAGTCTATAGTCACCGGTGCAGTCGCTCAAAATCGGTACCAAAAGCTCGGTGACTAGGCCTAGCCGCCGCTTACTGAGGGACCTGCCTGCTACATCAATTGACGTCCAGCGTGACGCCGCGGCACGACGTAGCAGACATCTTTGGAGAGGCAGGTCCCTGACGTAACCCGGAGCGTTGTGCCCAGGGAGGAAGCGGCGGCGCTGCGTGCCTGCGCCATTGTGGTCACGTGGGCACGACACCAAGTGCTTGGGCTGGAATTCTCAGAAAGTCTTCAGGCTGTGGCCCCTCCTGTGTTTCAGCTAGATTCACTCCACATGTGTGTTCCCTTGGTATTGGCGGATTTATTGCCTATAAGACAAGTGCCTGCATGTCTGCTACTACATTCACTAGGATGACATGTTATTTAGAAGAATTATCAATTTCTTAAAGGGTTTCTGTCACCAGATTTAACCCTATTGAGCTAGCTGACATTAGCCATGTGCTAATGTCAGATAAAACTGACTAGCCTTATCCTACTTTTCTCCTTTTCTCTATGCCCCGTTACGCCAGAATCTAACTTTTATAATATGCTAATTAACCTCTAGGAGCAGGGGGGGGGGGGGGGGGGGGGGGGGGCGTTGTTCCTGCTCCTAGAGGCTCCGTTCTCCCACCTTTGTCGCCTCCCTCCCAGTCCTGATTGACAGCGCCCGGCAGCGCTCGCATCGGTCCGCCAGCCCTGTGCTCTGGTGAAATCTCGCGCCGTTCAGTATTTGGCGCAGGTGCGGTGAGAAAAAGACGCTCGCAGACTGCCAGCTTCCTCACCGCGCCTGCGCCGAATACTGAACGGCGCAAGATTTCACCAGAGCACAGGGCTGGCAGACAGATGCGAGCGCTGCCTGGCCCTGTCAATCAGGACTTGGAGGGAGGCGATAAAGGTGGGAGAACGGAGCCTCTAGGAGCAGGAACAACACCCCCCCCCCCCTGCTCCTAGAGGCTAATTAGCATATTATAAAAGTTATATTTCTGGAGTAACGGGGGCATAGAGAAAATAGGAATAGGCTAGTCAGGTTAAAGTCTGGTGACAGAATCCCTTTAAAGAAGTGTTAAAGATGTGTGAATTTGACTGTTAAAGATGTGTGAATTTTATTCTATATTCAGTATCTCTAGGACTGTAATGAGTTAAACTTTTTCTTCTCCAAGTGCCTCCCTCCCACCCTCTCTCTTTGTTTAAAGACGTAGAGAGAGGGGGGCAAAGAGCTGTGCTGTGAGAGGTGTCTGATTTCTCATCTTTCTGCAGGTGTCCCATGGAGTGTGGTGGAATGCTTAAACTAATCATATGACTTGATATATGTTGTTCACTGCCTATAGAGAAGCACCTCTTTGAAGTGTCACATATGACGTATGCAGTAGTAGCGTTAGACCGTCCACCATTAACAAATGGCGACCCTTAGATGTTTACATTAGCTTAACATTCCAAAGTGGTACCTACTGCGCAGATGTGAAGAGTGTTATCTCTGTTTCTCTTATCTCTTCTTAACTTTGACCAATGAAACAATGGTTTGTGTCTCAGTGAGGACTGCCCTCTTCTGAAGATATATATACGCTTACCTGATGTAATAAAAGTTAGAGATTGCTTTGACCAACTTCTGTGTCAGTGTTCAGTCTCTCAGCCATGTGTGGATATTAACCCCCTGGGGGGGGTACATTGATCTGGAACACCAGAGTGTATCTAAAATGCCCTAATTTAGGGCTGCTTTAACAAATGGCCCCCAACGTGGGGCCCCAAGGCGAAGGGAGCATCAACAGCCGACACACAAGAGGCCCCAGGACTTGACGAACGGCAGAGAGGAGATGGCCGGCTTTCATAGAACGGTAAGAATACTCTTACCTGCCTTTCTGTCATTTAGTTTGTCACTTCATGTTGGCTTAGTCTGCTGTGAGGTGGTACCCATGTAAGTATAGTAGTCGGCTGTAATGCTGAAAGCCTGGGGTCCATAGAACCATAGTCTGAAATCATAGATCACTCTGGTGTGTATATGTTTTGTGTGTGTCTGTGATTTATGTGAGGAGTGAGTTGAGCACAGACGGTAAAACCACAGACAAAGGGAGGGGACAGTAACCTCCTGGTTTGGAAGGGGGCGCTGTAGCGCCGAGGTGTGGGATAAAGGAACTCTGGCTGACCTGACCAGGAAGACAGTAGTTCCACATGACTCATTGATCTAAGGGAAGACTGCGGAGACTACCTGACCTGACCCTAGGACGACGGTAGTTCCGCATGACTCATTGATCAAAGGGAAGACTGTGGAGACTACCTGACCTGACCCCAGGAAGACGCAACAGAGCCCGCCTGACCCCTGGTTTTGGGGAAGACATGCGGGGAGTCCCAGCTGACTAGTCAGACGTGATAGTCAGATTTGAGCAAACCAGTGGGGAGGGTGAATCCTTTGTCTGCGGAGGAAAGGGTTAAAAGATGCTGATCACTCCTCTGTTTTGTGTGTGTGTCAGTTTGAAATACTGTTGTTAAGATGGGTCAGTCCCACTCACATGGAGAATTGAAAGTTAAAATGTGACAAAGAATGTTAGAGAAAGTGTGGCCCCGGACAGAAGGTCGCCCGGCTGGCAACAGGGATGAAAATCTGTAAGAAACTGTGAAGTTAGAGCTTACAGACTGAGGGCATCAGAACTCCGGTGATGTTGAAAGGGGAGTTTTAACGAGTGAGAAAACAGAGCAGTGTTAGGATGATAATTGATGGCATTAGCAAGAAAGAAAGTGCCCCAGTGTCTGCAATCAGAAAGGCGCTTGTGTTAAATGTTCAGAAATGAACTGGTTAATGGAACTGTGAAATAGAGAAATTCATTTCCCCCCCCACCTTCACACAGAAACATTCCTGAGATAAGAGGAGCAGGGAAAGGGGGGAGGGAATCATGGGGGCTGGGAATCATGCAGAGTAAGTGATGTTATATGTGTAATATATTATACAAGACAGAATTGTTCAATAACTTTCTTTCTTCTTTCCCAAGCAGTGTACTGTGGGAATCCAGCTTTTAACAAAATGACTGTATGATTATAACATGTATATTGTCTTACAGTGACAGACCATCAGCAATTCTGGGTGTGGTGTGGCTATCTGTTTCCAGGAAAGCTGTGTTTGTCTGTGCTGCAAGTTTTGGGAGGAAACAATGTGGGTTGGAAGACATAAATGATTCAGTGGAATGGGTGTGGCTTTGAGTTGTAATTGAGGCGAATATGTGTGAAGACTGATTATGAGCTGTTAATGAAAATGAGTACATGAAAATGTATATGAATGCGTATGGAGTACGGTATTTGTTTTTTAAATAATATGCGCATTGAGAATTTTATTTTATTTTTCTTGGAAGTTTTGGGGTTTTTATTGGTGCCAACAGCATTGATCAAGCTGTACATTTTTTTATATCGAAGTCAATAAAAAGTTTTTATGGGCCCTTGTGTGTTCATGTCTGTATTGTCAGATCTGTTTGTTTCAATGTTTGAAGTTATGTGTTACATGTTAAGTGTTGTGCTAAACATCAGAGCTCTGTTCTTATAGATAGCTGGCACATTACTGACGGACAAAAAGGAAGACCACAGTGTCCGACTGAAGGGGGTGGACTTAGATGACTCAGAGCGGAGGGAGGAGGATAGGGGTGGACGTTACAGACAACGACAGCCCTTGTGCCCATCCCCTAGTTACAAGACACTCCCATGGAAGATGAGAAGTCCTGTTTTGTTTTCCAGTCTACTAATTCCACGATAGGGAAAGTTGGATACTTCTGTATGCTAAAATGCAGAGTAACATCAAGCGGCATTGGGTGGTTCAGTGGTGCCAACCATAGGTAGTGTTCGTAAGGCATTGCTCCAGCCCTGATGTCAAACGCCTCATTGAAGTGAGGAAAAAGTAAGTCTGCCACCCTATGATGGGCCTGCAGAGTCTGTGGGACCCAGATCCCAGAAGAGAGAGTGTTGTGCTGTGTGTGGTACTCCTCGTCCACAGCACACGAGAGGATTGTATTGTATGTTGACCATGCCCGGATCACTGTCCGTCCCCACAGACACCCATGTTTTTTGTTATAAGGAGAACACAAAGACAGGTAAGGGGGGGGGGGGGAGTTAGATCAAGATTAGGAAACAGGAAATCCAGTATCGGCTCTACTTTTAAACATTTTAAGCAGATTCAGTCTGGCCTAATGATATCCCTCACTCTGGGTGATAAAAAAGTAGTCCCATTTTTGATTGATACTGGAGCAGCCAAGACAGTTGTGCACAGCAAACATGGCCTCCCCTGATTTACTCTCCAAGGACACCAGTCTTTGGGTAGAAGTGGATAGGAAAGTAGTATGCTCCTTTTTCAATAGAAACCATCCATATTATATTTGCCCCTAACTAAGATGCGCTTGCCCGTTTGCTGGTCAGTGGTAACGCCCCTTGTTGCCTCCTAGATGCAGATTTGCTTGCAAAAGTACATGCTGGTATCTCATATCAGGAGGACGGCACTGTGAAGCTTACAGGTGCCCTCAACGACCAGGAACTTTGTTTGTTGGCCATTAGTGATAAAATTCACTGGTCCATGTTTGTATCAGTACTCCCAGAAGCTGAGAAAATCAAAACCACTCACCATTGGATGGTACATGACCTACATGCCGTTAATGAGGCCACAGTTTCTAACACCCACATCGTGCCCAATACACACACCTTGTTGGCTCAGGTTCCCATTACCCCTACTCACTCTACTGTGATTGATTTGTCCTTTAGTCCCTACCGCCTCACAGATGAGGTGGTAGATGCTTTTTATGCCTAGAGCTGGCAATTTTGTGTTCCCCCACACTGGGCCTATCAGATTATTACATTTAGATTGTATTGTTATGAAGTGAGTGGCCATGACTCAGCTGTCCTCACCCAACTGCATGGCCAGCAATAACGCCCTGTAGCATATTATTCAGTCAGACTTGATCCCGTGGCCAGAGGTGCCCCTTTCTGCATCAGAGCTGTAGTAGTTGTACTAGCTATGCTTGATGAAAGCTCTGAGATAGTACTGAACCACAAAGTGATGGTGATATTACATCTATCCTGATGAACGTACAATCCAATGATTGTTTTGTTGCCCGTTATTTGAGAATGCAGTGTTCCATATTGTTGCCTGACAATGTTGCTCTCCAAAGGTGTAATACTTTGGACCCAGCCACCCTGTTGCCTCTGGACCAAGGGGGGAGGGAAGAGTTAGGGCACTGCACTTTAAACTTTTCTTCCAGATTCAAAGGAAGAGGCTCCTGACTGTTTGCAGATGATGTCACAAGAGGTAGTGGGATTTGGTAAATCAGCCATTAGGTAATCTAGATCATGTGCTCTTTATGGATGGATCGAGTATGGCCAGGATGGCAGGTACGACACAGGTTGGGCAGTGGTGATTAAATGTTAACTACCACACATGTCTGCTCAAGAAGTGGAGCTAAAAGACTCCTGAAGATGGCTTGCAGATATGCAGATGGAAAAACAGCTAACATTTACACTGATTCCAGGTGTGCTTTTGGGATAGCCCATGACTATGGGCCCATATGGAAAGCCAGAGACTCCTTGATCGCTTCAGGTAAACCCATCGAAAATGGGGAAGCAGTGAGGTCTCTGATGGAAGCCCTCTTGTCACTAACATGAGAGGTGATGATAGCAACGAAAGGCCACTGTAAACAGATGCAGAGGAGGCAAAGGGGAAAGCCACGGCAGATCAGGTGGCAAAAATGGCTGCCAAATTACCTAAGCAGACCCCTGTCTTAAGTGGCCACAGTTAAGGTCCCTGAAATAACTCCTCCTGTCTCCCGAAAGTTCTTAAGACCTTACAGAACCAGATGGGGAAGGAGGAAAGGGACTGGTGGATGGAAAAGGGGGGACTACAAATAAGAAGGGAAAACTTTACCTTCCCAGGTCCCTCTACTCCAAGATGGCACAGGCAACCCATGGAGTGATGCACCAAACAAAACTGCTATGTGTGATTTACTATGTAGCATATGGTACGCCCCAGGGTTCAGCACTGTAACAGTCAGACATACTCAAGGATAAATGGTTCTTTTCCAGAACAACGTGGGCAAGGTGGTTAAGGTACCCAAGAAACACGTCTTGCTTTTTGTATCTGTTTCAACGTTTACAGACTACCTTCAACTACACAAGGTGGGCATGTATGAGTATGTATTGATATGTGATGACTTGTTTTCAGGATGGCCAAAACCGTACCCAAAGAAGTAAAGAAGATTATGGCCGAAGTTGTGTGCAGGTATGGGGTACCTTAGATCATTGAAAGTGACACAGGTGTTAACTTCACAGGTGAAGTGATGCAGGAGATGATGAAGGTTTTGGGTGTAGGACAGGCCTTACATGCTTCGTACCATCCACAAAGCAGCAGTAGAGTAGGGAAAAGGAACTGAACGGGACACTAAGTTAAGATTCAAAAAGCCTTAGAGTGCCTGCTGGTAGCCCTCTTTTAGTAAGGTATACGCCTAACCGTGAGACAGGCCTTTGTCCCTATAAGGTTCTTTTTGTGTCAGCCCCTAGGATAGGATTTATTTCCCACAGCAGCTTCAGATGCAACATGGTTGTCTGGCAGATTATGTGATCAGTTTTGTACAAGCATTTGACTAAAGTACATTTTCGAGTTTTTGCTTCACTTCCAGGTTTTGATAAAGTACCAGGAACGCAATATAAGAAGACTCCTGTATTCCACTTGAATTTTGGTGCAAAGCTTTTATTTAGTGCGGTTCCAGTCAGAACGTTTTCGGCTGTGAAGCCTTCTTCAGTGCAACCGGATTGTGTCCGCAATAGGTCCAAGGGAAGCTTTGGATAGGGCAATTCCTCGGTGGTCAGCAGGAACGCTGCTGTCTGCATGGGCTCTGTGTCCCTTTCTGGCGTGCGGTCCGGGAGGCTGAGGCCTGTAATCCGGAATGCCAGGAACGCACCCACTTGTGTCTGAAGATTGAGTGGTAGGAAAAGACACGTTAGAAAAGTCCCAAAACCCTAGTTTGATGGTCCATTCCGAGTGTTGTTGACCACAAGCACAGTGAAGCTCAAAGAAAGCATAATTGGATTGATTTCAAGGAAGTGTTGAGACTGGTTTTCCCTTGTGTAACTGTTGATCATGACTCAAAAGAATATAGAAAAATTGTATGAAAACATCGATCCGGAAAATCAGAAGCATTGATGACCTCCAGTCCCCCATATAATGTCAACGCCAGTTAGGGAAAGATCATCTGACTTCCCCGTGCTCAAATCCAGTGTCACGGGAGGCTGTTCGCTAGGAATGACTTGTCGTGGAAGCTGGTGAAGAGGAGGCGGAGCATTGGGACAGATGGTTAGGTTTAGGGAGAGAATGAAATTCAAGGGGGGACTGTTAAAGATGTGTGAATTTGACTGTTAAAGATGTGTGAATTTTATTCTATATTCAGTATCTCTAGGACTGTAATGAGTTAAACTTTTTCTTCTCCAAGTGCCTCCCTCCCACCCCCTCTCTTTGTTTAAAGACGTAGAGAGAGGGGGGCAAAGAGCTGCTCTGTGAGAGGTGTCTGATTTCTCATCTTCTGCAGGTGTCCCATGGAGTGTGGTGAATGCTTAAACCAATCACATGACTTGATGATATATGTTGTTCACTGCCTATAGAGAAGCACCTCTTTGAAGTGTCACATATGACGTATGCAGTAGTAGCGTTAGACCGTCCACCATTAACAAATGGCGACCCTTAGATGTTTACATTAGCTTAACATTCCAAAGTGGTACCTACTGCGCAGATGTGAAGAGTGTTATCTCTGTTTTCTTATCTCTTCTTAACTTTCACCAATGAAACAATGTTTGTGTCTCAGTGAGGACCTGCCCTCTTCTGAAGATATATATACGCTTACCTGATGTAATAAAGTTAGAGATTGCTATGACCAACTTCTGTGTCAGTGTTCAGTCTCTCAGCCATGCGTGGATATTAACCCCCTGGGGGGGGGGGGTGGGGGACCATTGATCTGGAACAACCAGAGTGTATCTAAAATGCCCTAATTTAGGGCTGCTTTAACAGAAGCACTCCCCAAAAATGTATTCTCTTCCTGTTAGGAAGATCATGATGTAAACTATAGTGAAGGAGATCTTTGTGCGTTATAACCTCCCTTCAGAGTCTCTTCTGTGTCATGTGACCAACACTTTGACTCTCAAAGGGACACAGCATCTTATGTGTGGACAGGAAGTCGGTTTCTCTATGTATTCCTACGGGAGCCTCAATGTCAGTCTCATAGGAATGAATAGAGAAGTAACTGACTTGTGTCAGTTGGAGATCAGAGTGTTGGTCACATGACACAGCTGAGGATCAGAAATGAGATTTATAACTCACAAATACTTACCTGCCAAATTTTGGATGGTCAAAGAGGGACACATGGTTTATTCTGGGAAAGATCCACTTTTCTGTTTATGTACTTCAATTGTTTTTTTTTTTTTACACAAAATTATCTGAATATAAAAATCTCTAAAATCCAAATTGCATCAAATAATATGTAATGCAGACTTTAAAGAGGACCTTTCACCCCTCCCGACATGCCTGTTTTAATAGCTACATGCATTTCCCATGTAATAACAATTCTGGAACATCTATTCTTATGTCTCTATGTTGTTCCATTCCTTTATTATTGTTATAATCCAGAACTGTTATCACAAGGGGAATGCATGTAGCTATTAAAACAGGCATGTCAGGAGTGGTGAAAGGTCCTCTTTAATATATAGATAGAAGCAGGGAAACACATTCTGGATCAATATTGTAAATATAACAATGCAAATCTATCCCTCAGATACAAAATAGGGATTTTTTTTTTAACTTGGTTTTTATTGAACAATGGCATTAAAACAAGTTACAAAATAAAATGAAATTGGTGTACATGGTTACCTTACTTGAAGTGTTTATGCTATATTCGTACATTTCTTGACATGCTATTTATTGTGCATGATCGTATTTCACATAAACTATAGACATAGGAGATGATGGAAGGGGCTCATACACAAGAAGGTATTGATGATGTTACAGAGGTGTTTTTTTATTGATACGTCTTATTTAAGCTGAAGATAATGCATTATTCATGTATTGTGCTGAATATTGTGTAAGCGGAGATGAACACCACAGTCCCCATGACCTGTCGAACTTAGACTCACATCGCCTATGCTTGTATACAATATATTCCTATTAAATATGACATTTAACAATGTTTTCCACTGGTTAAACTGACGGACTTCTCTCTACCATCCAACTCAAGGCAATGGCTTGTCCTTGCCAAGAATAGTGATTCTCGGAGGAATACTCTGATATAATGGGAGTATACCGCATCACTTAATATACTGAATAGACATATCTTAGGGTGGGTGTCAATCAGTAGCCTGGTCAAATCTGCTAGGAATTGAGTGATTTCCGTCCAGAATGCTCTGATAATGGGGCAAGTCGACAGCAAATGCCAAAAGTCTGCACCATCCCTGCACAGCGATGGCATCTGGTGTGGGGTAATCTATCCATCTTATGCAGCCTGACCGGTGAGGAGGTAACTTTGATAGATACATAGGTGTATGAAACGATTATTAATCGCGGGGACACATACATAGGTGATACCAGCAATTCAGAAATGTCTTCTTTCGACAAGTCAGGGGACCACAGTCCCTCCATCTATCCAGCACCTTTAACTGTGTAGATTGTATTCTAGTAGTGATCAAAAGAGTGTATATAATAGATTTATACCTCTAGGACCCTGTGACCTCAAAACTCCATTAAAGGATATTTGGATATAGATACCGCGGTGCCAGGAAATTGGGCATTTAGCGCTATGTCTGACCTGCAAGTAGCGGTAGAAACCTGTACGGGTCCATATGACATTGCGTTTGAAAGTGACTAAATGGGTAACCACATTGTCTTGGTATACATCCTTAAGGCAGCATATGTTATGTGTTTTCCAATATTGGAGTCTAGAAAGGCAGACAAAATGGGAAACATAGGTTATCCAAAGCGGCAGGTCACTCATCACGTTTTTTAAGTCATGTATATTCTTTGCAGCCGACCATACCTGTATGGCAATTCTATGAATGGGGAGTAATGTTCTGTGGGAATAACTGCAGTTCTCTCCAACACTGGCCATAACGACCTTAGATTCAGGTATGTGGCTAGATGGGCCCTCTGAATTCAGCATCTGCTCGTATGACATGAGCCAGCTTTTCAGATAACGTAGTTGCCCCGCTAGGTAATAAAGGTAGAGATCAGGTAAAGACGTACCACCCTGAGATCTGGGACAACAAAGGGTGAAGATGGAGAGCTTATGTCTCTAGTAGAGCCCCATATAAAGGGTGATATCAAGGAGTTTAATTGTTGAAAAAAAATCTCTTGGGGATAGTGTAAGGAGAGTGTTCTAGTATGAAAAGTTGCAAGAAAAAGTATGTGTTGTGAACCCCTTTTGATTGATATGGATTTCTGCACAAATTGGTTATAAAATGTGAACTGATCTTCATCTAAGTCACACAATAGACAATCACAGACTGCTTAAACTAATTAAAAGACAGAATTAAATGTTACCATGTTTTTATTGAACACACCCATGTAAACATTCACAGTGCAGGTGGAAAAAGTATGTGAACCCTTGGATTTAATAACTGGTTGAACCTCCTTTGGCAGCAATAACTTCAACCAAACATTTCCTGTAGTTGCAGATCAGATGTGCACAACGGTCAGGAGTAATTCTTGACCATTCCTCTTTACAGAACTGTTTCAGTTCAGCAATATTCTTGGGATGTTTGGTGTGAATCGCTTTCTTGAGGTCATGCCACAGCATCTCAATCGGGTTGAGGTCAGGACTCTGACTAGGCCACTCCAGAAGGCGTATTTTCTTCTGTTTAAGCCATTCTGTTGTTGATTTACTTCTATGCTTTGGGTCGTTGTCCTGTTTGTTGTGCCTTTTCATAGGTAAATGCATTGATATCCAAATTATTCCAGTCAAGATGGATGTTCATTTCCTTTAAGAGCCATGCTCGACTATATTTACAATTTTGTATGTCTTGAGTAGGCCAAAGTAAGGTCGTACAAAGGTTTCTACTTTTTAGTGTTATTCTTCTCATGAATGTACCAGTCTGAGAAGAATCCTCCTTGTCTACTTATAAATTTATGATGGGAGATAAAGATAAGCTCTATGCAGCTGATGATAATTAGATATTTATTAATGAAGCAAAATTTATAATATTCATGTATTCATTAAATGAGCCTTAGTTAGTCCTTAGCATAAGACAATCAGTAGGACATATATATATATATATATATGTTTATATTATATTGTTATATGTTATGAAGATATGTATCCAGTATATTATATATATTTCTCATTAGGAGAATATTCGTCTCTAAAAGAGTGTCTGAATTAATCCCTATAGCTTTGAATTAAAGCTTCTAAGGTCAAATGTATAGAATATGTTTTATTCAGACTTACATAAGTTAACCCTTTATACTATGATGCAAATAGCTTATATAGCAGTGCCACCTAGGTATGAGTAGGTGACATTACAACAGTAACAAAAGTGCATTCTGGGTAAGGTTATGATGTCACATTTTTTATCAATGGTCACGCCCATCCGACAATGATTGGAAAGTTCCAAACTAGGAAGGTGTGTCTAACTGATAAGTTTGTGATCATAAACCACACACAAAAGGAGAAAAAAAGAGAGAAGAAGAGAAGTTGAGCTCTCTAGAGGGGTCTATCAAGATGAAAGCCATGGTGAGATGCGCTATGATGGAACACCCAGCTTTCCTAGGAGCAGAAGTGAGATTCCTACTAGGACTTGGTAAGAGACATAGAAAATGATATTTCATTTTATTAAGACTAATTTGATAGTGTGGGTGAAATTATACCATCTAGATTGGCGAATAAATAAATGATTAAATTAATTGATCATCTCCATATTGAGATGTAGTCTTAGGATATTGTGAGGCTTCATTCTACCTGCAGAAGAATCAAGACTCATAATCTAGCAAAGCATTAAATGATTGCAGTGAAAAAATGGTGGATCTTTTATTCCCCTCTGCAACGTTTCAACCGCTCAATGTTGTCTTTCTCAAGCATACAACATGGTGTCATACAAGGGTATATATACCCACAATACATAGCAACAAATCAAGTGACAATGATTCTATTAGAAATATTCGATGGATAAAAAAACTGTGTAAAATACAGCAAGCATCTCAATATTGTGAAAGTTACATCAGTAGTGATTTACATAATAAAATACATCATATACAGAGATGATAATCATAATACAAACATAGCAGCGCATTAATTTGTGAAAATAAGACACATCATTACAATGTGATATCACCTGCGTGTCTGTGTTGAAAGTGATCATAATCAATAAAGTTAAAAAGCTCACATGGCGGTGCATGGACCGAGGCGCCAAAGGTCCGCGTCCTCACAATCGGACCGCGCATGCCCGAAATCCCAACAACGTCATCCACACAGACACAGCCCAGCGACGTCACCACGGACATGTGAACAAACACATGACCAATGCGACGATCACGTGACCAGTCCAGGGGAGACGTCGGGCTCCGTCACGCCAGCGCGGCGAGGCAAGCGCCGCCCGGCCACCGACGTCAGCATTGCCGGCGTCGTTGCCCCAGCAACCGCAAGCCAAACACCGCAGGCAATGACGGGCCCAAGTTAGAGAAAAGGGCCGGTGCAACCAAAATAGAATGGGAGGGGGAGAGACACAGGGCACAATTTTATAAAGAAGAATCAAAGAGACAAACAAACGGGAAACAGACCCTTGTATGACACCATGTTGTATGCTTGAGAAAGACCGCATTGAGCGGTTGAAACTTTGCAGAGGGGAATAAAAGATCCACCATTTTTTCACTTTATGCCTGGAGTGCTGCCTCATCCTTTTGATGTTATACTTACCTATAGCCGTTTGAGCCTACGGCTGTGAGGATTACTTGCACCCACATCATTGGTCTTGTGCTGCTGTGACTTTTTTTTTTTTTATATATATATATATATATATATTATATATATATATAGAGACGGAAGAAGTCAGACTGCACTCCAAAATGATAGTGAAATAAATGATTTAATCACCCATAGTATGGCAAACTTGCAACGTTTCGGCTCACAAGAGCCTTCCTCAAGCCTGAGGAAGGCTCTTGTGAGCCGAAACGTCGCAAGTTTGCCATACTATGGGTGATTAAATCATTTATTTCACTATCATTTTGGAGTGCAGTCCGACTTCTTCCGTCTCTACAATATTAGGGTATAGCCGTTACCCCGTGCTGGACTTTGCACCCACACCTTGGCTGGTGCTCCCGCTGGATTCTCTCCTTTTTATATATATATATATATATATATATATATATATACACTCACCTAAAGAATTATTAGGAACACCATACTAATACGGTGTTGGACCCCCATTTGCCTTCAGAACTGCCTTAATTCTACGTGGCATTGATTCAACAAGGTGCTGATAGCATTCTTTAGAAATGTTGGCCCATATTGATAGGATAGCATCTTGCAGTTGATGGAGATTTGAGGGATGCACATCCAGGGCATAAAGCTCCCGTTCCACCACATCCCAAAGATGCTCTATTAGGTTGAGATCTGGTGACTGTGGGGGCCATTTTAGTACAGTGAACTCATTGTCATGTTCAATAAACCAATTTGAAATGATTCGAGCTTTGTGACATGGTGCATTATCCTGCTGGAAGTAGCCATCAGAGGATGGATACCTGTTCTCATTCTGTTTACGCCAAATTCGGACTCTACCATTTGAATGTCTCAACAGAAATCGAGACTTATCAGACCAGGCAACATTTTTCCAGTCTTCAACAGTCCCATTTTGGTGAGCTCGTGCAAATTGTAGCCTCTTTTTCCTATTATTAGTGGAGATGAGTGGTACCCGGTGGGGTCTTCTGCTATTGTAGCCCATCCGCCTCAAGGTTGTGCGTGTTGTGGCTTCACAAATGCTTTGCTGCATACCTCGGTTGTAACGAGTGGTTATTTCAGTCAACATTGCTCTTCTATCAGCTTGAATCAGTTGGCCCATTCTCCTCTGACCTCTAGCATCCACAAGGCATTTTTGCCCACAGGACTGCCGCATACTGGATGTTTTTCCCTTTTCACACCATTCTTTGTAAACCCTAGAAATGGTTGTGCGTGAAAATCCCAGTAACAGAGCAGATTGTGAAATACTCAGACCGGCCCGTCTGGCACCAACAACCATGCCACGCTCAAAATTGCTTAAATCACCTTTCTTTCCCATTCTGACATTCAGTTTGGAGTTCAGGAGATTGTCTTGACCAGGACCACCCCCCTAAATGCATTGAAGCAACTGCCATGTGATTGGTTGATTAGATAATTGCATTAATGAGAAATAGAACAGGTCTTCCTAATAATTCTTTAGGTGAGTGTATATATATTGATAGAACATTCTTCGCCAAGCTAAGTGATGGATTCCCACAGGAAAGACTTGTTTCAAGTCCTTCCCATTTAAGATCCTAGATCCCAGTTATTTGTCTTAATAGTCTTACCAAAGTCATATACAGTACAGACCAAAAGTTTGGACACACCTTCTCATTCAAAGAGTTTTCTTTATTTTCATGACTATGAAAATTGTAGATTCACACTGAAGGCATCAAAACTATTAATTAACACATGTGGAATTATATACGTAACAAACAAGTGTGAAACAACTGAAAATATGTAATATTCTAGGTTCTTCAAAGTAGCCACCTTTTGCTTTGATTACTGCTTTGCACACTCTTGGCATTCTCTTGATGAGCTTCAAGAGGTAGTCCCCTGAAATGGTTTTCACTTCACAGGTGTGCCCTGTCAGGTTTAATAAGTGGGATTTCTTGCCTTATAAATGGGGTTGGGACCATCAGTGGCGTTGAGGAAAAGTCAGGTGGATACACAGCTGATAGTCCTACTGAATAGACTGTTAGAATTTGTATTATGGCAAGAAAAAAGCAGCTAAGTAAACAAAAACGAGTGGCCATCATTACTTTAAGAAATGAAGGTCAGTCAGTCAGCCGAAAAATTGGGAATACTTTGAAACTAAGGGCTATTTGACCATGAAGGAGAGTGATGGGGTGCTGCGCCAGATGACCTGGCCTCCACAGTCACCGGACCTGAACCCAATTAAGATGGTTTGGGGTGAGCTGGACTGCAGAGTGAAGGCAAAAGGGCCAACAAGTGCTAAGCATGTCTGGGAACTCCTTCAAGACTGTTGGAAGACCATTTCAGGGGACTACCTCTTGAAGCTCATCAAGAGAATGCCAAGAGTGTGCAAATCAGTAATCAAAGCAAAAGGTGGCTACTTTGAACAACCTAGAATATGACATATTTTCAGTTGTTTCACACTTGTTTGTTATGTATATAATTCCACATGTGTTAATTCATAGTTTTGATGCCTTCATAGTCATGAAAATAAAGAAAACTCTTTGAATGAGAAGGTGTGTCCAAACTTTTGGTCTGTACTGTATGTGAAAATAGTCCAGGATGGGGTGGAAGGATACAGTTGTCTCTTCTAAGTTATATCCTTGAATGGATTTGCCCATCTTAAAGTCATGTGATGTGTAGTTGGTTAGGGGGGCAGAATGTATTTAGCATTCTATAATGATATCTCTTGATATCATGAGGTTTTCTCTGAACAGAAGTAATGTATATAATTTATGTTCATATTTTGATATCCTAACCTAATAATAGCTTGGTTATAATATGACAAGGCATTTCCACTCACATGTATTGTTAAGCTTGCAATGCTTTATATTAACGCTATATATATTCATTTGCATGTATCATTGTGTTTATTTACTTATATATGTTTATAACCTTGTAACCAATAAATCTGCATATTTTTATACCTGTGTATTATTGCATAATGCAGAACTACATGTTTATCATTAACGTCATCTCACGTCAAAAGAACTTATTTATCTGAGGAAATAGTCGGACTCAGATGTGAATTGTATCGATTAGTTTGTCTACAATTAACCAGGTCATGATTTTAAGAATTTATGACAAATTTTATAAATTTTTTTTTTATGGTTAATTATTTTTATGACCATAATTAATAATTCTTAATTGAATTATTACCCCCCGACATGTTGCAACACCCATCTTCTGTTGAGCTTCAGCTGGGGGACAGATGGCTTTAAGTTCTCCTGCAAAATGTCTTGATAAACTTGTGAATTCATTTTTCCTTTGATGATAGCAATCCGTCCAGGCCCTGACGCAGCAAAGCAGCCCCAAACCATGATGCCCCCACCACCATACTTCACAGTTGGGATGAGGTTTTGATGTTGGTGTGCTGTGCCTCTTTTTCTCCACACATAGTGTTGTGTGTTTCTTCCAAACAACTCAATTTTGGTTTCATCTGTCCACAGAATATTTTGCCAGTACTGCTGTGGAACATCCAGGTGCTCTTGTGCAAACTGTAAACATGCAGCAATAGTTTTTTTGGACACCAGTGGCTTCCTCTGTGGTATCCTCCCAGGAAATCCATTCTTGTTTAGTGTTTTACGTATCGTAGATTCGCTAACAGGGATCTTAGCATATGCCAGGGACTTTTGTAAGTCTTTAGCTGACACTCTAGGATTCTTCTTCACCTCATTGAGCAGTCTGCGCTGTGCTCTTGCAGTCATCTTTACAGGATAGCCACTCCTAGGGAGAGTAGCAGCAGTGCTGAACTTTCTCCATTTATAGACAATTTGTCTTACCGTGGACTGATGAACAGCAAGGCTTTTAGAGATACTTTTATAACCCTTTCCAGCTTTATGCAAGTCAACAATTCTTAATCGTAGGTCTTCTGAGAGCTCTTTTGTGCGAGGCATCATTCAGATCAGGCAATGCTTCTTGTGAAAAGCAAACCCAGAACTGGTGTGTGTTTTTTATAGGGCAGGGCAGCTGTAACCAACACCTCCAATCTCATCTCATTGATTGGACTCCAATTGGCTGACACCTCACTCCAATTAGCTCTTGGAGATGTCATTAGTCTAGGGGTTCACATACTTTTTCCACCTGCACTGTGAATGTTTACATGGTGTGTTCAATAAAAACATGGTAACAATTAATTCTTTGTGTGTTATTAGTTTAAAGGGCTTCAGTCAGCCCACTAAACCGTTTTTGTTTTTTTTGTTTACTAATAATCCCTATACTGCGATTTATGCATACATAAGTTAAATAATCATTTCTGTTCAGTAGAATTTGCTAAAAAGCAATTTTTAAAATATGCAAATTACCTTGCTACCAGCAAGTAGGGCGGCTACTTGCTGGTAGCAGCCGCATCCTCCGATCCTAATGACGCGCCCTCCGCATTGTGATTGACAGGGCCAGGGAACGGAATCGTTCTCTGCTGGCCCTGCCTGTTAGCATTTAAAATCTGGCGCCTGCGCCGCGGCCGTACCTATCTTCAATCTGCGCAGGCGCACTGAGAGGCGGCCGCTCTCTCCTCAATGCGCCTGCGCCGGGTGTAGATGTGACGTCATCGGCGCAGGCGCATTGAGGATGGAGCGGCCGAGCGAGTGGCCGTCTCTCAGTGCGCCTGCGCAGATTGAAGATAGGTACGGCCGCGGCGCAGGCGCCAGATTTTTAATGCTAACAGGCAGGGCCAGCAGAGAACGATTCCGTTCCCTGGCCCTGTCAATCACAATGCGGAGGGGGCGTCATTAGGGTCAGAGGATGCGGCTGCTACCAGCAAGTAGCCGCCCTACTTGCTGGTAGCAAGGTAATTTGCATATTTTAAAAATCGCTTTTTAGCAAATTCTACTGAACAGAAATGATTATTTAACTTATGACAGAAGCCCTTTAACCCCTTAAGGACACAGCCTTTTTACACCTTAGGACCAGGTCATTTTTTGCAAATCTGACCAGAGTCCCTTTAAGTGCTGATAACTTTAAAACGCTTTGACTTATCCAGGCCGTTCTGAGATTGTTTTTTCGTCACATATTGTACTTCATGACACTGGTAAAATGAAGTCAAAAAATTATTATTTTTTTGCACCAAAAAATACCTAATTTAACAAAAATTTGGAAAAATTTAGCAAATTTCAAAGTTTCAGTTTCTCTACTTCTGTAATACTTAGTAATACCCCCCAAAATTGTGATGACTTTACATTTATGTCTACTTCATGTTTGAATTGTTTTGGGAATGATTTTATTTTTTGGGGATGTTATAAGGCTTAGAAGTTTAGAAGCAAATCTTGAAATTTTTCAGAAATTTACAAAAACTAAATTTTTAGGGACCAGTTCAGGTCTGAAGTCACTTTGCGAGGCTTACATAATAGAAACACCCAAAAATTACCCCATCTAAGAAACTACACCCCTCAAGGTATTCAAAACTGATTTTACATACGTCGTTAACCCTTTAGGTGTTGCACAAGAGTTATTGGCAAATGGGGATGAAATTTGTGAATTTCATTTTTTTGTCTAATTTTCCATTTTAAACCATTTTTTCCACTAACAAAGCAAGGGTTAACAGCCAAACAAGACTGTATCTTTATTGCCCTGACTCTGCCGTTTACAGAAACACCCAATATGTGGCCGTAAACTACTGTACGGCCACACAGCGGGGCGTAGAGTGAAAGGTGCGCTGTTTGGTTTTTGGAGGGCTGATTTTTATGGACTGGTTTATTTACACCATGTCCCATTTGAAGCCCCCTGATGCACCCCTAGAGTAGAAACTCCCTAAAAGTGACCCCATCTAAGAAACTACACCCCTCAAGGTATTCAAAACTGATTTTACATACGTCGTTAACCCTTTAGGTGTTGCACAAGAGTTATTGGCAAATGGGGATGAAATTTGAGAATTTCATTTTTTTGTCTAATTTTCCATTTTAACCCATTTTTTCCACTAACAAAGCAAGGGTTAACAGCCAAACAAGACTGTATCTTTATTGCCCTGACTCTGCCGTTTACAGAAACACCCAATATGTGGCCGTAAACTACTGTACGGCCACACAGCGGGGCGTAGAGGGAAAGGTGCGCCATTTGGTTTTTGGAGGGCTGATTTTTATGGACTGGTTTATTTACACCATGTCCCATTTGAAGCCCCCTGATGCACCCCTAGAGTAGAAACTCCCTAAAAGTGACCCCATCTAAGAAACTACACCCCTCAAGGTATTCAAAACTGATTTTACATATGTCGTTAACCCTTTAGGTGTTGCACAAGAGTTATTGGCAAATGGGGATGAAATTTGAAAATTTCATTTTTTTGCCAAATTTGCCATTTTAACCCATTTTTTCCACTAACAAAGCAAGGGTTAACAGCCAAACAAGACTGTATCTTTATTGCCCTGACTCTGCCGTTTACAGAAACACCCAATATGTGGCCGTAAACTACTGTACTTATTTCATCTCCATTTGCCATTAACTGTTGAGAAACACCTAAAGGGTTAATAAAGTTTGTATAATCAGTTTTGAATACCTTGAGGGGTGTAGTTTCTTAGATGGGGTCACTTTTAGGGAGTTTTTACTCTAGGGGGGCATCAGGGGGGCTTCAAAAGGGACATGGTGTCAATAAAAAGGCCATCAAAATCGGCCTTCCAGAAACCATGTCGGTCCTTTCCTTTTGCGGCCTCCCTTTTACTGATACTGCAGTTTACGACCACAAATGTGGCATTTCTGTAAACTGCAGTATCAGGGTAATAAATATTAACTTTTGTTTGGTTGTTAACCCTTGTTTTGTTACCGTAAAAAACGGATTGAAATGGAAAAGTGCCAAAAATTGCGTTTTTGGCACCGTTTTTTTTATTTTTTTTAACCGTGTTAATCTGGGGGGTTAGGTCATGGGATTCTTACGGATGCGGCGATACCTAATAAGTCTACTTTTTTTTTACAATTATTTAGGTTTTTGACTATATTATCCTTTTGATACAAAAAATAAAATTTTTGGATCTCTAAAGTCTAGGTGTCATTTTTTTTTTTTTTTTTTTTCCCGAGGTGATCTTATGTGGGGGCTCATTTTTTTGCGGGACGAGGGACGGTTTTATTGGCACTTTTTTGGGGGCTATATGACTTTTGTATCGCTTGCTATTAAATAGTTAGTTATGTTTGGTGACTTAAAAATAATCGTTTTTTTGCACTTTTTTTTTTTTGGACCGTGTTAATCTGGGGGGTTGGATCATGGGGTATTTTTATCGAGGAGATTTCTTACGAATGCGGCGATACCTAATAAGTCTACTTTTTTTTACATTTTTTTAGGTTTTAGACTATATTATCCTTATTGATACAAAAAAAAATATTTTGTATCTCTAAAGTCTAGGTGTCATTTTTTTTATTTTTTTTATCTGATTATCTTATGTGGGGGCTCATTTTTTGCGGGGACGAGCGGACGGTTTTATTGGCACTATTTTGGGGGCTATATGACTTTATGATCGCTTGCTATTAACTTTTTGTTATGTAAGGTGACAAAAAAAAATCTTTTTTTGCACCTTTTTTTTTTTTTTCCTTGACCGTGTTAATCTGGGGGGGTTAGGCCATGGGGTATTTTTTTAGAGGAGATTATTACCAACGCGGCAATACCTAATATGTCTACTTTTAATAAATTATTTTTGTTTTTTGGGTGTCTCAAGTCTGAGAACCAGTTTTTTTTTTTCCGATGTCAGTTCTAAATTGGGATATAAATGTAGTACCTCCATGGGAAGTGTGATACTCCCTGAAGCAACCAATAATGCAGAGGCCCGGATGATCGGGGCACGTGTCACATTGAGTAGTGGTGTCCTTGCGTATCCCCCTCCTGTGACACACTCTGCACCTTTTTTGGGTTCGTCCATTCTTTCCAGTATGGGGGACCACACCTGGAAAGTGTTGGCCAGGGACGATCCGGGCACCTACAGTTCCACGAGGTACTCCGGCCTGCTCTTTCCCGGTCCGAAAAGATCAGGGCCATGAGGACTGCCTCATAGAACTGGAGGAATGTCCCTGTGCTGCCAGCGCTTCGGGATAGTACAAAAGAGTTGTACATGGCAACCTGCACCAAGTAGACCGCAACTTTTTTGTACCATGTCCTGGTTTTGCGCTTGGCGTTATATGGCTTGAGGACTTGATCCGAGAGATCAACTCCTCCCATATACCGATTGTAGGGCCGACTATACAATCGGGCTTGAGGACGTTGCCGCGGTACCTCGCACAGGGACAGGGGTGATGCCGTTACCATGAATTGTGGACTGCATAAGGACATCCCTCTCTGTCCTTATACCTGACCAGCAACAGGTTTCCAGTGGTAAGGGCACGGGTCTCACCCCTGGGGATAGGTACCTGGAGGGGAGGGGGCAGGGAGGCCGCGATTGATATTTCCGCACGGTCCCACAAGCGAACGTGGATCTGGCGGCAAGGGACTGGAAACAAGGGGATACTGGTATAAAAGTTATCCACGTACAGGTGGTAACCCTTATCCAGCAGTGGGTACATAAGGTCCCACACAAGTTTCCCGTAACACCCAGAGTGGGGGACATTCTGGTGGTTGATCCGGGAATCTCGCCCCTCGTATATACGAAATTTGTAAGTGTACCCTGAGGTACTCTCACAAATTGTGTATAGCTTTACGCCATACCTCGCCCGCTTGGAGGGCACATACTGGCGGAAAATGAGTCTCCCCTTGAACGCAATGAGAGACTCATCAACTGCGACCTCCCTTCCAGGTACTTAGGCCTCCTTGAATTTGGCCCCAAAAGTGATCGATGACCGGCCGTTTCTTATACAGACGGTCATGGGCAGGATCACCTCGGGGTGGACATGCTGCATTATCGGAATAATGCAGACATTTCCGGATGGCCTCAAACCGGGAGCGTGTCATGGCTGTACTGTAAAGTGGGGTCTGGTATAGGACGTCCCCACTCTAGTACAGCCTGACACTGGGTTTCTTGACCAGGCCCCATATGCAGCACGAGTGGCCCCCTAATGTCCTCATTTCGGCTGCACTGACCGGCGTCCAGCCACCGGGCCTGGCCAAAAGGGAGCCCGGGTGTTGAGCGACGAACTGTTGGGCGTACAGATTCGTCTGCTCCACCATCAGATTTACCAGTGGGTCACTGAAAAAAATGACAAAAAAAGTCATATTCAGTGTAGCCCACTGTGGAAATCTGGATTCCTGATTTGGCCTACAAAATCAGGAATCACAGGCTCGTATCGCTCTGGGCTACACCAGACAAGTTCTCCGGCAGGGGCTCTGGTGGATTTAAACTGGTGGGCCGGGAAACCAGTACGAGCCCCAGAGCTGCTCGTACCAGGCTGGGCCACAGGGTCCCTAACATGGCGGTCCCCTTGCTCCGGCCTGGCGGCGTCTCCGCCGCCTTGGGGGGCTCATTCATCATCGCTAGATGATGAGGAGGACGCGGATGACAACAGGAATGTGTGGTCATCCTCATCCTCACTGGGACTCTCGGAGTCAGAGGCAAGCTGGGCGTATGCCTCCTCGGCCGAGAACGTCCGGCGGGCCATAGGGGAGTGTGTGTCTGCGTGTATATGTGCGTGTGTGTAACTCTTTATTTTGTGTGCTTGTGTGTGGGGGCACGGGTGTTCACGAACTCACCCTAAAACTAACAGAAAAAAACACAAAAACAACTAACTAAAAAAAGGGCAAAAATGTGAAAAAAAAAATTCAAAACCGCTGATCAACCGTCCCGAAGTTGATCAGCGGTGAGGTGTGCGATGCGCTATCAGTGGCCGGACACTAAGTGCCGGCCACAGTCAGCGTACACCAAAAAAGAAAAAAAAAAAAGAAAAAAATGCACCCAAAAATGGTGGGGGGGGGGGGCAGGAAGTGGCAGCACCCCTGGGGGGTCTAGGGTCACACAGCTGTGCTGTGGACCCCAGGACACCCTAACTTAGGGTGATGCAATAAAAGTTCACAAACTAACTTTCCCTTTTTTTTCCCTGCCTAAACCAAACTTTCCTGTGCTGTCCCTATGTACCTGATGGGGGAGCGCTGGGGCACAGATCGGGTCCATGGGGGCACAGATCGGGTCCTGGGGGCACAGATCGGATCCTGGGGGTGCTGGCTGACACACGTGCAGGCAGCTCCTCTCTCCTCCGGCTCCGGAACACAAAAGGAGGAGGAGAGGAGCGCCTGCCTCTTTTTGAATTTGCCGCCGGACCGCCCACAGACCAATCAGAAAGCGATCCTGAGTGGTGATGTCACCATCACCACTCAGGATCGCTGGGATGGTGATTGGTGGAGTGAAATCACACAACCATCACCATCCTGTTCGGGTTATCGGGTCTTCAGAGACCCGAATATCCCGGAAACGCAGAAAACCGCAGGTCTGAATTGACCTGCGGTTTTCTGCGATCGCCGACATGGGGGGGGGGGGTCACAGGACCCCCCGACGCATTTGCCCCAGGTGCCTGCTCGATGATTTGAGCAGGCACCGGGTTCCGATCACCGCCGGCCCGAGCGGCAGTGATCGGAACCATTCATGACTTACCGGTACGTCATGTGTCCTTAAGTACCAGGACATCATGACGTACGGTACGTCATGTGTCCTTAAGAGGTTAAGCAGACTGTGATTGTCTATTGTTGTGACTTAGATTAAGATTAAGTCACATTTTATGACCAATTTGTGCAGAAATCCATATAATTCCAAAGGTTCATATACTTTTTCTTGCAACTGTATAAGCTTTTAGGGAGAACCATCATTTTAAATCAGGTTTATGCACCCTGCAATCTGATAGAGGAAGTGATCCCCATACTCGAAACTTATCTTTACAATAGTTTAGAAGCGGGTGTATATTCACGGAGTTAAAGGTATCAGAATCTTTGGAGATGACAATACCTAGGTATTTGAATTGGTGAACTGTGGGTAGTTCATGGATAGTTCCTTGCCAGTCTATAATATATAGTGGAAAGAGTGAGAATTTCGACCAGTTGATGCACAAGCCTGAATATTGCCCAAAATCATTGATAAGCGTCATGACTCGAGGTAGTGTTTCTTCACATTGGACATAAATAATATCATATCATCTGCATACAACCCAACTGTCTATCTCCTATGCCTATGCCCTGATATATGCTGTCTTGCCGCAAGTTAGTGCAAGAGGCTCGATGGCTAGGGCAAACAACAAGGGGGATAATGGGCATCCCTGTTGAGTTCTTCTCCCCAGAGTGAAATAAGGGAAGGAGACACCATTAACGGGACACATTGGATCTGGGATTCCTATATAGGATGGAAACCCATTTGATAACGGCCGGCCCAAAACCAAATCGCTGGAGTGTACACAATAAGTATGGCCATTCAACGGAGTCAAATGTCTTAGCTGCGTCGAGGGACACCATAGCCCACCGCTGTTCTTGTCTAACTCCTACCTGAGTAAGTACTTGTACTCGTCTGATATTTTCAGTCGTGGATTTCCCCGGCATAAACCCGGATGATCCGCGTGGATAATACTGCAATGCATTTATTCAACCTGACTGCCTAAAATCGTAGCAAGAATTTTATAGTCAAGGTTTAACAAAGAAATTGGCCGATACAGAGCCAACATTCCAATGGATTCTTTGAGGAGATCTAATATTTAGCAGATGCTTCTAATGGAATACCGTCCGGGCCCGGAGATTTACCATTAGCAGAGAGGACAACGCCGAGGCGATTCCTCCTTAGTGATGGGGGAGTCCATTATAGCCGAGTCAGTTAGGGAAAGTTGAGGAATGTAATTTGGAAAGGTAGGATCTACTGTATTTCCTCAGGAGTAGGCGTGAACTTGGGATTGGTTCAAGTCATGATAGAATTACCTGAAAGCGGTGGACTATCGTTGTCGGCCTCAAGCAGCGAGGGCACCATCTACTGACTGAATTTGCAAAACTGCTGGAGACCTCTGGTTTTGATGCACCAAGTGTGGCAGTAATTTACTGGACTGGTTACCTAATTCAAAGTAAGTTTATTTTGTAAAGAACAATTGCATTGTGCTTTCTCCTTCAATAGAGTAAGGCAGGGATGCCCAAGCTGCAGCCCTCCAGCTGTTGTTAAACTACAACTCCCATCATGCTCAGCTGTAGGGCTGATAGCTGTAGGCTGTCCGGGCATGATGGGGAGTGTAGTTTTGCAACAGCTGGAGGGCCACAGGTTGGGCATCCCTGGAGTAAGGTATTGGAGACCCTTTAATAACCAATCCTGTCTATTGGATCAGTGGGGTCAGCTACATAAGCTGCCTCTAGTCTGGTACATTCCTCTACCAATTCCATCTCTTGACAGGCTGAAGCTCGTTTAACATATGTTATGGATGACTTCAGGCAACCCCCTAAGGTAGGCTTTCAGGGTTTCCCATAGTACTGATGGATTTCAAAGCACTTATGATTAGTTAAAAACATGGATAGCTGATCAGGTATCCGGTCATTCAGTGTTAGAAGTGTCAGCCAAAATGGATATATTATCATGGAGACAGTTGGTCGATCCATTGAAAGTAGATATGGTTAATTGTATGGGTGAGTGGTCAGATATTCCTCGTACCCATAATTTACATAGTATAACATAGTAACATAGTACATAAGGCCGAAAAAAGACATTTGTCCATCCAGTTCGGCCCTGTTATCCAGCAAGTTGATCCAGAGGAAGGCAAAAACCCTGTGAGGTAGAAGCCAATTTTCTCCACTTTAGGGGAATAAAAAATTTCCTTCCGACTCCAATTCATGCAATCAGAATACTCCCTGGATCAACGACCCCTCTCTAGTAGCTATAGCCTGTAATATTATTACACTCCAGAAAACACATCCAGGCCCCTCTTGAATTCATTTATTGTACTCACCATCACCACCTCCTCAGGCAGAGAGTTCCATAGTCTCACTGCTCTTACCGCAAAGAATCCTCTTCTAGGTTTGTGTACAAACCTTCTTTCCTCCAAACGCAGAGGATGTCCCTCGTCACAGTCCTGGGGATAAATAGATGATGGGATAGATCTCTGTACTGACCCCTGATATATTTATACATATTAATTAGATCTCCCCTCAGTCGTCTTTTTTCTAAAGTGAATAACCCTAATTTTAATAATCTTTCAGGGTACTGTAGTTGCCCTATTCCAGTTATTACTTTAGTTGCCCTCCTCTGAACCCTCTCCAGCTCTGCTATGTCTGCCTTGTTTACAGGGGACCCAGAACTGTACACAGTACTCCATGTGTGGTCTGACTAGCGATTTGTAAAGTGGTAGGACTATGTTCTATCACGGGAATCTATGCCCCTTCTGATGCAACCCATTATCTTGTTGGCCTTGGCAGCAGCTGCCTGACACTGGTTTTTGCTGCTTAGTTTGCTGTTTATTAAAATTCCTAGATCCTTTTCCATGTCAGTGTTACCGAGTGTTTTACCATTTAGTATGTACGGGTGACTTGCATTTTTCCTTCCCATGTGCATAACTTTACATTTATCAGTGGTTAAACCTCATCTGCCACTTATCTGCCCAAGCCTCCAATCTATCCAGATCCCTCTGTAGTAGTATACTGTCCTCTTCAGTGTAAATTACTTACACAGTTTAGTGTCATCTGCGAAAATTGATACTTTACTATGCAAGCCTTCTACAAGATCATTAATAAATATATTGAAGAGAATAGGGCCCAATACTGACCCCTGAGGTACCCCACAAGTGACAGTGACCCAATCTGAGTGTGTACCGTTAATAACCACCCCATGTTTTCTATCACTCAGCCAGTTACTTACCCACTTACAGATGTTTTCTCCCAGTCCGAGCATTCTCATTTTATATACTAACCTTTCATGCGGTACAGTGTCAAATGCTTTGGAGAAGTCCAGATATACGACATCCATTGATTCGCCGCTGTCAAGTCTAGAACTTACCTCCTCATAGAAACTGATTAATTACATCTGAAACTTTTGCCGTACAGCAGAGGGTTTGCCCAAAACATAGTCTATGTGCGAGAGAGATTGATGACTAGAGGAATGATAAGAGTAGGTAGGGTTCCTGAGTCTCCATATGTCTACCCATCCCACCTCCTGTAGTAGGTTAGCTAGCGGAGG
This sequence comes from Bufo bufo, assembly GCF_905171765.1. Taxonomy (NCBI): domain Eukaryota; kingdom Metazoa; phylum Chordata; class Amphibia; order Anura; family Bufonidae; genus Bufo; species Bufo bufo. The sequence goes on from NC_053392.1 coordinate 250,558,104, forward strand.
TGGGGGTATGGAGATGGGTTCTGCATTGTTTGTTGGGTTAAGTTTATCTATTGAAGGGTCTAAAAGCATATTATAATCACCAATGCATATAATCAAGGCTCGTGGAAAGGCAGCAGCGAACGCCACAGCTTGAGTCACCACAGCCATGGTTGCAGGAGGGGGACATAAATACCCATTATGACATACAATGTACAGTTGATGAATGCCGCTACAAAATATATCTACCCTCCGGGTCAATAACCAGGCTATCTACCTCCCACCTCACTGATTTATGATCATGAGAGAAACTCTCCTAGAGTAGGACATATGACATGCATGATGTGCCCACTGTACCCATGGCTTTTTCAACTATTAGTATAATCAGGAATGAGATGAGTTTCCTGAAGGCACAGGATGGGAGGATTGAAGTTTCTGATCCTTGTAAAAACCATTGCTCTTTTTCTCAGACTTCCCAATCCTCTAACATTCCAGTATGCCTGAATGGATGGAACATAGTAATATCAGGTAGGAATGGTGGCACGTGCCAAAATAGATTATACCCTTTGGGGGAGCAACTAAATATGTGTCTATAAGTGCCATGTCTCAGTAGTAAACAGCAATGATATTCAATTGAAACACCTAGCGGTACCATATCACCCGTATCACACCTATCGGTGGATGACAGTATAGCAGCAATACAATCAAACCAAGAAAAAAAAATGAGAAAGGAAAAAGAAAATAAGTGTGTAAACTATAAGTGAAAAATGCTCTGTTTGTGCAATAATTGTGGCTGTCATGACAGGGAGTGCTGGTGACTGTTGTCGTCACTTGCACTAATGTTGCCACGTGAAAAAAGGCAAAAGTGCAAACATGTATCTCACTTTTAGCTAAATTGAGTATATCTCACACATCAAGGAGGTAGCGAGGAGTGAAAGTCCCAAATCTACAAGGCAGTGGACTCCAGAATGTTGGCTCAAATCACAGGCCTGGTAAGGTCTTCCCTTGCCGTCGATCCAGGCACTTGCTTCAGTAGGTGTGTTGAGAATCTGGTCGTTTCCCATCAACTATTCGCAGTCTGGCAGGATACGCCATCGGGTTATGGTGTGTTTAGCTCTCTGTGTCGTCTCTTGACCACTGTGAAGGTTGCTCTCCGTTTCTGTAGCTCAGCCAAGAAATCCGGAACAGCAAAATGGAAGTGTTCTCAAATCTGATTTCTTGTTTTCTTCTGGCTTGTTGTAGGATGTAGTCTCGATCAGTGGAGTTAAGTAAGCGGGCAAGCATAGGACGAGGAGGAGCTTTTGCAAGTCATGCTTGGTGTTGCAATAGAGATGCATTTTTTCAGGGCTTTAAAGGGGTTTCTCAGGTTTTTTCCCCACTGCATCCTGCAATATTTGTGCAAAATTCCATACTGAGCTGCAGCCAGCTGACTGGAGGCAAGCTTAAATAAAAAAAAATAAAAAAGCTGATGATCCCTTTAACCTGTTCTGTCATATCTGTACTAGTATATCACTGATTGCTAGTACTTAAAGGGGTTATTCAATACTAAAATAGTGGCACAGACCTGCCCGACCCAGGGTGGGGTTTGATGCTTTCCTGATCTCTGCCGCTAGATCCAGTCTCTTGGGCCCACGGGGCGGCAGTTCCACTCCCACATGTGCTGATGACATCTGTCAATGGGGGCACACGTGACCGCTGCAGCCAATCACAGACCAAAACTTGCTCCCCATTGCAGCCTGTGATTGGCTATAGTGGTCACGCATGCCCCTATTGACAGATGTTGTAGTGCATGTGGAAGTGGAACTGCCGGCCCGGGGGCCCAAGAGATCGGTTCAGTGGTGGGTATCAGGTAAGCATCACCCCCAACCTGGGGATCAGGCAGGTCTGGGCCACTGTTTTAAAATTGGATAACCACTTTAACCTTCTGTGCTGTAATAGTATGTCACGCTTGTCACTGCCGAGATCAGAGATTCCATCTCCAGCAGTTTAACCCCACAGATGCTCACTCTGTCCACCAATCAGAATCCAACAAATGCAGTTGTGGGGTGGCGAGTACTTGCCGTGGCACCTTGGCACCTGGGGGCCTTTTGAAGGGTCCCTGCCTGCCATGTTCTGGCCTCCAGCAGGATGTATTCGCCTGCCTGTAGAATGACTGTGCACTGTAATACAAGAGTATAGTACAAGCAATCAAAAGAGGGGTTCAAGTTTAATTTTTCAATTTAACATAGTAACATAGTACATAAGGCCGAAAAAAGACATTTGTCCATCCAGTTTGGCCTGTTATCCTGCAAGTTGATCCAGAGGCAGGCAAAAAACCCTGTGAGGTAGAAGCCAATTTTCTCCACTTTAGGGGAATAAAAAATTCCTTCCCGACTCCAATCATGCAATCAGAATAACTCCCTGGATCAACGACCCCTCTCTAGTAGCTATAGCCTGTAATATTATTATGCTCCAGAAATACATCCAGGCCCCTCTTGAATTCCTTTATTGTTCTCACCATCACCACCTCCTCAGGCAGAGAGTTCCATAGTCTCACTGCTCTTACCGTAAAGAATCCTCTTCTATGTTTGTGTACAAACCTTCTTTCCTCCAGACGCAGACGATGTCCCCTCGTCACAGTCACAGTCCTGGGGATAAATAGCTGATGGGATAGATCTCTGTACTGACCCCTGATATATTTATACATATTAATTAGATCTCCCCTCAGTCGTCTTTTTTCTAAAGTGAATAACCCTAATTTTGATAATCTTTCAGGGTACTGTAGTTGCCCCATTCCAGTTATTACTTTAGTTGCCCTCCTCTGAACCCTCTCCAGCTCTGCTATGTCTGCCTTGTTTACAGGAGCCCAGAACTGTACACAGTACTCCATGTGTGGTCTGACTAGCGATTTGTAAAGTGGTAGGACTATGTTCCTATCACGGGAATCTATGCCCCTTCTGATGCAACCCATTATCTTGTTGGCCTTGGCAGCAGCTGCCTGACACTGGTTTTTACTGCTTAGTTTGCGGTTTATTAAAATTCCTAGATCCTTTTCCATGTCAGTGTTACCGAGTGTTTTACCATTTAGTATGTACGGGTGACTTGCATTTTTCCTTCCCATGTGCATAACTTTACATTTATCAGTGTTAAACCTCATCTGCCACTTATCTGCCCAAGCCTCCAATCTATCCAGATCCCTCTGTGGTAGTATACTGTCCTCATCAGTGTAAATTACTTTACACAGTTAAGTGTCATCTGCGAAAATTGATACTTTACTATGCAAGCCTTCTACAAGATCATTAATAAATATATGGTGAAACATATAATTTGGTGAAACATAACAAAAACCATATATATGGGGTATCTTCATAATTATACTGTTCCGTGGAAATGGGAACAGTCTGTGAAAGGCCCTTTTCTGTACCAGTATAAGGGTGCTTACACAATGTGGATTATGTGTGGATTTTCTTGCGGAAAAACCACAGCATAAGGCCTCATGCACACGACCGTTGTTTTGGTCTGCATCCAAGCCACCGTTTTTGCGGCTCGGATGCGGACCCATTCACTTCAATGGGGCCGCAAAAGATGCAGACAGCACTCCGTGTGCTGTCCGCATCAGTTGCACCGTTCCGAGGCCCCGCAAAAAAAATATAGCATGTCCTATTCTTGTCTGTTTTGCGGACAAGAATAGGCATTTCTACAATGGGCCGCCCGTTCCGCAAATTGCGGAAGGCACACGGGCAGCTTCCGTTTTTTGCGGATCCGTGATTTGCGGACCGCAAAAAACGGCACGGTCGTGTGCATGTAGCCTAACACAGTACTGGCAAAGTGTATGAGAGTAGACAAATATAATGTAAATTTTTTCTTAGGTGTGGAAAATGACCTGCTGTGCGGATTTTGAAATCTACAGTATGTGAAATGTGTTTTTCTTGTGCAGATTTCACCCTTTTCAATGGAAGGGTGAGATCTGCCGCAAAAATGCATAAAATCTGTACCAAATAATCTCATAAAAAACGCACCAAAACCACAATAAATGGTGCATATTTAATTTTTTTTTTGTGCGTTTTGTTTTTCCTTTTTTTTCCCCCGGAAGTTTTCTGTGTGTTTTTTGGCACTTTTTTTTTTAACCAGTGGGTGTTTACTTCAATATAAAATTACACTTGCAGCCTGAGGTTTTTAGTGCAGATTTATACCACAAAACATGCAGAAAACGGCGTGGACACATATAGAGCTGTTTTTTTTGTGCTTCCCATTCATTTGAATGGGAGATTCAGCATGAATTCCACCCCAAGAAAGGGCATGCTGCTTCTTTTTTCCACAAAATGTAATGGGAGGCTGTTCATAGCACTAGGACCACCACTAGAACAACTACCCCTGTGCTCTCTGTACTCCTCTTTCCCCTCATCATCGGTCTGACGTTATCACTTGGCGTCTGCACAGTGTGTCTGATGAGCTTGGAAAGCCGCGTTCATCAGATCCACTGCAGAGGCACCGAGTCACTGAGCCAGATTGGAGCTTGGGCAATGGATCTTCTGCTGCTTCTGAGACTCAGGAAGCAGCATCTGATTCACTACGCAAGAGCTGATTCACAGAGCTTCAGCACTGCAGCGAGAACACAGGGCTGGACAAGATGTCCAGTCCTGTCACTCAAAGGTGGGTTGGGGGGTTAGTGCAGAGAACACAGGGGCTGTTGCTCTAGATGTCCAGATAGCGCTATGGACAGCCCCCTGGTACTCCAACTAGGTAATTTACATAAATATAAAAATTAATATATCTGAACCATTATTAGCTCTTTATAGAATAGAAAGATGTCGATTTACTCAGCATGAGCAACCCTACCAGACAATATGTCTTGTTTAATAGGGTTGATCACGCTGACAGAAGCTCTTTATATTTCCCGTCAATGAGTGTACACAATAGATGTAAGAATGATAACACCAATTAGAAAAATAAAACATGCTGGACTGATGAATATTAAAAATATCATCATCTTTATTAATTCATAATTAACCCTTACCCTGCCAAGGATGTAGTCATAAGTCCTGGCATGGTGGCAGTTCAGTAGCCAAGGACATATCATGTACATCCTCTCTGCTGATGGCAGGATCTCAGGCTGTGTAACAGGTCTCAGTGAAAGCTGCATATACCTGCAGCTTTCATTCCCAACCCGATTTCTAAGTGCGCTGAATTCAGTCTTATTTTAATATTTAGATTGTTAGCTTTAAAACAAGACCTGGGATGAATATTCTAGCAGATATCAGTGGGTGAAGTGCTGTCAGGCTGCAGATGGAAAGACATAGCTTGTTTCTACCTGTTAAACTGTGCATGTCTCTAGAGGAAGACAATCCCCCTATCAATCCCTCTTCCCCCATCAATCAAAGAGCATACTTGCCACATATGGGGTCTATTTTTTTCAAGAGAAGATGAGCGCTTGCTCAGTTAATCAACCCTCTGCACCTAATAGGGCTGCAGTTATCGACTATTTTTGTAATCGAGTACTCTATTGATTAATCCAACGATTAATCGAGCACTCTAATAACAAAAAACTAATTAAAAGAACGTTTTTCTTTATAAAAAACTCATCAGACCCCACGTGCCATCTTCTGCATCCCCCATGCTTTCAGCTCCCCCCCCAGGGCCATCAGCTTCCCCACAGTGCCACCAGCTGCCCCCTAGTGCCACCAGCTGCCACCCCAATGCCATCATCTGCCACCCCAGTGCCATCAGTTCCCCCTCAGTGCCATCAGCTTCTCCCCAGTGCCATCAGCTTCCCCCCCCAGTGCCATCAGATGCCCCCTCAGTGCCACCACCTGCCCCCCAGTGCCACCAGCTGCCACCCCAGTCCCATAAGCTGCCCCCTCAGTGCCATCAGCTGCCTCCCAGTCCCATAAGCTGCCCCCCAGTGCCAGCAGCTGCCCTCCCGTGCCACCAGCTGCACCCCAGTGCCATAAGCTGCTCCCTCAGTGCCATCAACTTCCCCCTCAATGCCATCAGCTTCCCCCCAGTGCCACCAGCTACTCCCCAGTGCCACCAGCTGCCCCCTAGTGCCACCAGCTGTGACTCCAGTGCCATCAGCTGCCCCCTCAGTGCCATCAACTTCCCCCCAGTGCCATCAGCTTCCCCCAGTGCCATCAGCTGCCCCCAGTGCCACCAGCTGCCCCCCAGTGCCACCAGCTGCCACCCCAGTGCCATCAGCTGCCACCCCAGTGCCATCAGCTTCCCCCCCAGTGCCATCAGCTGCCCCCAGTGCCATCAGCTGCCCCCTCAGTGCCATCAGCTGCCACCCAGTGCCATGAGCTGCCACCCACTGCCATCACCTCCCCCCCCAGTGCCATCTGCTACCCCCTCAGTGACACCAGCTGCCCCCTCAGTGCCACTAGCTGCCATTCAGTGCCATCAGGCTTCCCCCAGTGCCATCAGCTCCCCCAGTGCCACCAGCCGCCCCCAGTGCCGCCAGCTGCCCCCCAGTGTCATCAGCTGCCACCCAGTGCCATCAGCTTCCCCCCAGTGCCACCAGCTGCTCCCCAGTGCCACCAGCTGTCCCCTAGTGCCACCAGCTGCCACCCCAGTGCCATCAGCTGCCACCTTAGTGCCATCAGGCTCCCCCCAGTGCAACCAGCTGCACCCCAGAGCCACCAGCTTGCCCCCCAGTGCTACCAGATTGCCCCCCTAGTGCAACCAGAAGCCCCCCAGTGCCACAAACTTGCCCCCCCTGTGCAACAATCATCCCCTCTTAGCCATGTCCCCAGCGCCAGTACTTACCTTTCCTGTAGGGGCGCCGCTCCACAGCTCCTCCATCTTCTTCTCTGCACGCTGCACTGCTGTCCTGACGTCACACAGCATCGGGTCATAGTGTGCGCTTACGTGCACTAAGACCTGACGATGTGTCAGGATACAGTGCAGTGCAGTACGGGCCGGCGGGTGACCATGGAGCGGTGAGTAATAGCAAGCGCTTCACTCCCGCTCCATGGTCACATGACACAAACGAATCCTCGATGCAAAAAATTTGCATCAAGGATTTTTTTGGTGTCGAATTACTCGATTCAATCGAGTAATCGTTTCAGCCCTAGCACCTAATTAGGCTGTCTATTGACGCATTGTTTAGCAGCATCCAGATCATGGTGCCAAATAAGAATCACCAAACATAAAACAAACATCATAAATAGTGATGAGCGAACTTCAGTTTTGTAAGTTCGTGTTAGGGTATGTGCTGATTCCGTTACCATGGACCAGAACGCAATTCCATGATGGAATGCATAATGGAAGCTGGACGGATCCGTTATGATGGCCATAGACTTCTATTATGATGGAATGCATTCTGTTATGGAATTGCGTTATGGTCCGTGGTAACGGAATCCATAACACAATTCAGTATGTACCTGAACTCAAATTTACAAATCTGAAGTTTGCTAATCACTAATCATGAAATTTACAATTTACACTGCCTCTACCCGATCTGGATGGAAAATTATAGGCTACATAATTCCCAGTACTTGCATGCAAAAATTGTGTTTGGTGCATTTCTGCAGTTTTTGCATTTTAGTAACATGTATCATTGAATGTAAATATCTGGCATGTATGAACTCCTCCCAACAAGTTTTTTGCTGAATATATATTATCATAAGGACTCTAGCATGCATTTTAGTTGCAAATTTGGATTCTTTCCCCCACTTTTTGCTAATAATCATTGTTTGCTGCAAAGTTTCATGAAGGTGGTATTGTATATTAATTATTATATTTTTACTTTTTAAATAATTTTTATTACTTATTGGTATGTCCAGTTCTCGACCTTGTACTTTTACTGTTTTGTATACTTATTGGATATATTTATACATTATTCAATTATACGATTTAATAAAATAATGATTGAACCGTAAATAATTTTTATTGAAGATACCAATTAAATCAGATATACATTATAAGTCAGAACAACAGAAACATCAATAGCTCGTAATGCAGACATACAGTATTCGGTATCCAATTTATGACTTACAGAGGAATTTATGTTCCGTATCATTCCGTATTGTAAAGAAAGGGTAGGTAAAAAAGGGCAGTGGAGGGTCAATTACAAATTCCACTATGGATCTATAGGTAGATCAGGTCACAGTCTGACGGCAAACAATCATAAGTGAGTTCGAGTCAACTGAAGGAAAAATTTCTGTATTTTCTCCATGAGTCCCAAATGGATGTTGAAGGGTGTCACGACCTTGGTCATGGTCGTGACTCCTTGACCCGCATGCAGTTGCCCGCTGTCTGCTCTTGTTGTTCAACCACTGGTAAATGCTGTTACTATGTTGCCTCACGTGTGGTTGCCGCTGGCAACATAATAGTATTGGCAGTATAGCGGCCTGAGCTGTTGCTCGGCAGCTTGCTGTCAAGTGCATGCGGTTGCACCTGGCAACGTGTGTTTATATGTGTGCACTTTCCCTGTCTGGTGTGCACGGGGTTTATTGTGTGTGTATTCCCCTTTTAGTGGCTTCACTATCCTGTTTGGTGATGGAAGGGTTAACTCCTTTCCTAGTGTGTGTGTGGGTGTGGCTGCTTGGCCTATTTAGCTTCTGCTGGAAGCCAGAAGTCTGAGGGGTACTCGAGGCATGTTGCTGAAGTCATCCTCCTAGTAGCCTTATGCCATCTCTCCAGTGAGGGCCACCCTTGTGGTCATAAGTTTATGTTACATGATGTTATTTTATGTTTATGTGGTGTTTGTTATTATTGAACCTATGGATCTGGGTTCCTGTGTGTTTATGTGTGTGTGCTGTGTCCTTTTATGTTGGGTGTGGACATCAGCAGTTGAGCACGGGATCCAGTCAGTGTGTCTGTGGCAGGTAGGGGTGGAAGTCTTTCACTCTCCTGCCATATCCATAGGCTGTTGATGTTTCTCTTCCTTTGCAGCTTGGCCAGTTTAGACTCCTGTCCGTCTGTATTCAGGAGGAACAGGTTGTCTTACCCAGCTCCTAGCTCAGGGATCTGTCCAGGGCTAGTAGGGAAGCGAGGTTCCTGAGTATGAGCCCTCCAACCATCAGGGTCGGCTCATACAGCTAGGAGTCAGGGTCAGATTAGGGATGCGCTAGGAGGTGACCTGCTCCCTAATTCTGTTGTCCTGGTCAAGCAGCTTCCACTTATGTTAACATCACACGGATTAGAGTTACCCCCACTCTAATCCGTGACAAAGGGTTTTTCCTATCAGAGACAATGGGGGCATATCGCGGTGTGCTCCCATTCACTACTACGGGAAGAGCGCTTAGTGGTGACCAGACCTGGGGAATTCTGGGGTCCTCCAGCCACCACCCTCCCGCTCCATTCTCTGTGTAGGTGCAGGTTCCAGAGGTGGGACTGTCACTTATCAGACAATGGGGGCATATCCTAGCGATATACCCCCATTGTCTCAGATGGGAAAACCCCTTTAACCACCTCAGCCCCCCTAGCTTAAACACCCTTAATGACCAGGCCACTTTTTACACTTCTGACCTACACTATTTTAACGGTTTATTGCTCGGTCATGCAACTTACCACCCAAATGAATTTTACCTCCTTTTCTTCTCACTAATAGAGCTTTCATTTGGTGGTATTTCATTGCTGCTTACATTTTTACTTTTTTTGTTATTAATCAAAATTTTACGATTTCTTTGCAAAAAAAAAAGACATTTTTCACTTTCAGTTGTAAAATTTTGCAAAAAAAACGACATCCATATATAAATTTCCCTCTAAATTTATTGTTCTACATGTCTTTGATAAAAAAAAATGTTTGGGTAAAAAAAAAAATGGTTTGGGTAAAAGTTATAGCGTTTACAAACTATGGTACAAAAATGTGAATTTCCGCTTTTTGAAGCAGCTCTGACTTTCTGAGCACCTGTCATGTTTCCTGAGGTTCTACAATGCCCAGACAGTAGAAAAACCCCACAAATGACCCCATTTCGGAAAGTAGACACCCTAAGGTATTTGCTGATGGGCATAGTGAGTTCATAGAACTTTTTATTTTTTGTCACAAGTTAGCGGAAAATGATGATTTTTTTTTTTTTCTTACAAAGTCTCATATTCCACTAACTTGTGACAAAAAATAAAAACTTCCATGAACTCACTATGCCCATCACGAAATACCTTGGGGTGTCTTCTTTCCAAAATGGGGTCACTTATGGGGTAGTTATACTGCCCTGGCATTTTAGGGGCCCAAATGCGTGCAAAGTAGTTTGAAATCAAAATCTGTAAAAAATGGCCGGTGAAATCCGAAAGGTGCTCTTTGGAATATGGGCCCCTTTGCCCACCTAGGCTGCAAAAAAGTGTCACACATCTGGTATCCCCGTACTCAGGAGAAGTTGGGCAATGTTTTTTGGGGTGTCATTTTACATATACGCATGCTGGGTGAGAGAAATATCTTGGCAAAAGACAACTTTTCCCATTTTTTTATACAAAGTTGGCATTTGACCAAGATATTTATCTCACCCAGCATGGGTATATGTAAAATGACACCCCAAAACACATTGCCCAACTTCTCCTGAGTACGGCGATACCACATGTGTGACACTTTTTTGCAGCCTAGGTGGGCAAAGGGGCCCACATTCCAAAGAGCACCTTTAGGATTTCACAGGTCATTTTTTACACATTTTGATTTCAAACTACTTACCACACATTAGGGCCCCTAGAATGCCAGGGCAGTATAACTACCCCACAAGTGACCCCATTTTGGAAAGAAGACACCCCAAGGTATTCCGTGAGGGGCATGGCGAGTTCCTAGAATTTTGTATTTTTTGTCACAAGTTAGCGGAAAATGATGATTTTTTTTTTTTCTTACAAAGTCTCATATTCCACTAACTTGTGACAAAAAATAAAAACTTCCATGAACTCACTATGCCCATCACGAAATACCTGGGGGTGTCTTCTTTCCAAAATGGGGTCACTTGTGGGGTAGTTATACTGCCCTGACATTTTAGGGGCCCGAATGCGTGAGAAGTAGTTTGAAATCAAAATCTGTAAAAAATGGCCGGTGATATCCGAAAGGTGCTCTTTGGAATGTGGGCCCCTTTGCTCACCTAGGCTGTAAAAAAGTGTCACACATCTGGTATTGCCGTACTCAGGAGAAGTTGGGCAATGTGTTTTGGGGTGTCATTTTACATATACCCATGCTGGGTGAGATAAATATCTCGGTCAAATGCCAACTTTGTATAAAAAAAATGGGAAAAGTTGTCTTTTGCCAAGATATTTCTCTCACCCAGCATGGGTATATGTAAACAGACACCCCAAGACACATTGCCCAACTTCTCCTGAGTACGGGGATACCAGATGTGTGACACTTTTTTGCAGCCTAGGTGGGCAAAGGGGCCCACATTCCAAAGAGCACCTTTCGGATTTCACCGGCCATTTTTTACAGATTTTGATTTCAAACCACTTCTCACGCATTCGGCCCCTAAAATGCCAGGGCAGTATAACTACCCCACAAGTGACCCCATTTTGGAAAGAAGACACCCCAAGGTATTTTGTGATGGGCATAGTGAGTTCATGGAAGTTTTTATTTTTTGTCACAAGTTAGTGGAATATGAGACTTTGTAAGAAAAAAAAAAAAATCATCATTTTCCGCTAACTTGTGACAAAAAATAAAAAATTCTAGGGACTCGCCATGCCCCTCACGGAATACCTTGGGGTGTCTTCTTTCCAAAATGGGGTCACTTGTGGGGTAGTTATACTGCCCTGGCATTCTAGGGGCCCTAATGTGTGGTAAGTAGGTAAATGACCTGTGAAATCCGAAAGGTGCTCTTTGGAATGTGGGCCCCTTTGCCCACCTAGGCTGCAAAAAAGTGTCACACATGTGGTATCGCCGTATTCCGGAGAAGTTGGGCAATGTGTTTTTGGGTGTCTTTTTACATATACTCATGCTGGGTGAGAGAAATATCTCGGCAAAAGACAACTTTTCCCATTTTTTATACAAAGTTGGCATTTGACCAAGATATTTATCTCACCCAGCATAAGTATATGTAAAATGACACCCCAAAACACATTGCCCAACTTCTCCTGAGTACGGCGATACCAGATGTGTGACACTTTTTTGCAGCCTAGATGCGCAAAGGGGCCCACATTCCTTTTATGAGGGCATTTTTAGACATTTGGATCCCAGACTTCTTCTCACGCTTTAGGGCCCCTAAAAAGCCAGGGCAGTATAAATACCCCACATGTGACCCCATTTTGGAAAGAAGACACCCCAAGGTATTCAATGAGGGGCATGGCGAGTACATAGAATTTATTTTTTTTTGGCACAAGTTAGCGGAAATTGATTTATTTTTTTTTTTTCTCACAAAGTCTCCCTTTCCGCTAACTTGGGACAAAAATTTCAATCTTTCATGGACTCAATATGCCCCTCAGCGAATACCTTGGGGTGTCATGTGGGGTATTTATACTGCCCTGGCATTCTAGGGGCCCTAAAGCGTGAGAAGAAGTCTGGAATATAAATGTCTAAAAAATTTTACGCATTTGGATTCCGTGAGGGGTATGGTGAGTTCATGTGAGATTTTATTTTTTGACACAAGTTAGTGGAATATGTGACTTTGTAAGAAAAAAAAAATAATTTCCGCTAACTTGGGCCAAAAAAATGTCTGAATGGAGCCTTACAGGGGGGTGATCAATGACAGGGGGGTGATCAGGGAGTCTATATGGGGTGATCACCCCCCTGTCATTGATCACCCCCCTATAAGGCTCCATTCAGATGTCCGTATGTGTTTTGCGGATCCGATCCATGTATCCGTGGATCTGTAAAAAACATACGGACATCTGAATGCAGCCTTACAGGGGGGTGATCAATGACAGGGGGGTGATCAATGACAGGGGGGTGATCAGGGAGTCTATATGGGGTGATCACCCCCCTGTCATTGATCACCCCCCTGTAAGGCTCCATTCAGACGTCCGTATGTGTTTTGCGGATCCGATCCATGTATCAGTGGATCTGTAAAAATCATACGGACGTCTGAATGAAGCCTTACAAGGGGGTGATCAATGACAGGGGGGTGATCAATGACAGGGGGGTGATCAGGGAGTCTATATGGGGTGATCACCCCCCTGTCATTGATCACCCCCCTATAAGGCTCCATTCAGATGTCCGTATGTGTTTTGCGGATCCGATCCATGTATGCGTGGATCCGTAAAAAAACATACGGACATCTGAATGCAGCCTTACAGGGGGGTGATCAATGACAAGGGGGTGATCAGGGAGTCTATATGGGGTGATTACCCCCCTGTCATTGATCACCCCCCTGTAAGGCTCCATTCAGACGTCCGTATGTGTTTTGTGGATCCGATCCATGTATCAGTGGATCCGTAAAAATCATACGGACGTCTGAATGGAGCCTTACAAGGGGGTGATCAATGACAGGGGGGGGATCAATGACAAGGGGGTGATCAGGGAGTCTATATGGTGTGATCACCCCCCTGTCATTGATCACCCCCCTATAAGGCTCCATTCAGACGTCTGTATGTGTTTTGCGGATCCGATCCATGTATCAGTGGATCCGTAAAAATCATACGGACGTCTGAATGGAGCCTTACAAGGGTGGTGATCAATGACAGGGGGGTGATCAGGGAGTCTATATGGGGTGATCACCCCCCTGTAATGCTCCATTCAGACGCCTGTATGTGTTTTGCGGATCCGATCCATGTATCCGTGGATCCGTAAAAAACATACGGACATCTGAATGCAGCCTTACAGTGGGTGATCAATGACAGGGGGGTGATCAGGGAGTCTATATGGGGTGATCACCCCCGTCATTGATCACCCCCCTGTAAGGCTCCATTCAGACGTCCGTATGTGTTTTGCGGATCCGATCCATGTATCAGTGGATCCGTAAAAATCATACGGACGTCTGAATGGAGCCTTACAGGGGGGTGATCAATGACAGGGGGGTGATCAATGACAGGGGGGTGATCAGGGAGTCTATATGGGGTGATCAGGGGTGATCAGGGGTTAATAAGGGGTTAATAAGTGACAGGGGGAGGGTGTAGTGTAGTGTGGTGCTTGGTGCTACTTATTACTGAGCTAGCTGTGTCCTCTGGTGGTCGATCCAAACAAAAGGGGCCACCAGAGGACCAGGTAGCAGGTATATTAGACGCTGTTATCAAAACAGCGTCTAATATACCTGTTAGGGGTTAAAAAAAATCGCATCTCCAGCCTGCCAGCGAATGATCGCCGCTGGCAGGCTGGAGATCCACTCGCTTACCTTCTGATCCTGTGAACGCGTGCTCCTGTGTGCACGCGTTCACAGGAAATCTCGCGTCTCGCGAGATGACGCATATATGCGTGACTGTGCGCAGGGCTGCCGCCTCTGGAACGCGATCCTGCGTTAGGCGGTCCGGAGGCGGTTAAACAATTATAGCACACTTTCTGTAAATCCAATAAACTTCATTTCACTTCTCAAATATCTCTGTGTGTGTCTCCTATATGATATATTTAACTGACATTTTTTATCGCAACAACCAACGATTTATACAGGAAAATCATGACGATTAACAAGGTTGCCCAAACTTTTGCATCCCACTGTATGTGTATTGTTTTGTGCACAGTAGCCGTCTTAGGAAGAAATACCAGTAACTAAGATGGATGCTGGGCAGGGAGATTCCCTCAGTTAAAATGGCCACCGTGCCGGAAGTTACAGGAGTTAAGATGGCTGCCAGACTGGACTCTGGATTAGTTAATATGGCCACCAGAGCGGAAGTTGAGACGTAGGGAGTGCCATCTTGTGTGATAACAGGATACAAAAAGGTGGGCCTAGGGCGTGGTTTTGGCACTGACATACTTAACAGGTCCACCCCTCTGGAGACTGACAGGGCTGGTAATATGATGGGTGATGTGTCTGCTGGAGAGCAGCAGGGTCCTCCCCCCTATTTGGGGCTGTGTTGGCAGCATGTAAAAGTAATCACTTGTCTGCTCATCATTGTTTTTTATAATATCCAGAATAGAATGTTCTAAATCAAGGCCGAACATCCTGTGTTCACTAATAATTTCACTCCTTTTTTAGCCTAAAGCCAGAGGACACCCCTCCCTGTGTCTCTGTGCTGATTTCTTTCATTCTCGACTTAACTCTTACTTCGTAGAACTGATTTCGCTCACTGTAAACTTGGCTGCGTGACATTCCTCTACTAGTCAGTTTTCTAGTTGGCAACACAACACAAGGTCAGATTCCCGGTCCACATAGACATAACATAACAACATAACAAATGTTGAACAGACATAGAAACAGACAGACATATAGAACCCTTTCTCATACTTTTACACACAAAAGTCTTTAACATATTAACAAATAACATACACACACGCTCAGCACCTTACATACATTGCCTTTTGATTATATCCAATATATCTTAGTATTGCAGTGTTCTCGCTATCACACATTCCAATATTGGGACGTCACTCTCACCCACAGTATTGGGGTGCCCCTCCCCCCCCGCTGTCTCCCTCTGTTCTCGATCTCAGCAAACAGAGTTCCTATGGATTCTGCCACAGTAATTCTTGCCTTTACATTTAACCCAAAAACCTTACACTTCCTGAAGTTAGAGGACACATTCACCAGGCAACAGAGACACGGTACCTCCCATAGTGTGGGTCACACAGACAGACAAGACACAATGCTTCTCATGCTTACTTCCAAGCACTCAATTTTCCATGTAAATCACATTCTGTAATCTTTATAACATATACACAATGTGTCTTTCTGAGTCTTTCCCAGACTAGCTTCCTCCCTATTAAGATTCCCATACTTCATCCCTGCACCTTCTTCAACACTGTGTCCCATGGATTTATTCACTTACAACCAAGACAGAAGCAGGCCCCTCCTCCTTCACACTCCCAAGCAGAGCTCACCTCTATGCAGTATATACACTCTGGCTCCCACGTGGCTCTGGCTCCGGACTAATCCACCTGCTGCCTCCTAAGGGGAGATCACTTAAGATGCCCCAGTCCAGGTCCTGCAGATCTGCCGCCTCCTAAGGAGAGATCTCGTAAGATGCCCCAGTCCAGGTCCTGCAGAAATTTACCGTAGTCCCCCTGGGCTACTCCTGCTGCCACCTCCTAAGGGGAGATCTGTAAATATGCCCCAGTCCAGGTCCAGCAGAAATAAACTGTAGCCCCCCCCCCCCCCCCCCCCCCCGGCCAGGGGAAATCTCTTGCTCTGCTTAACCATTAAAGGGTTTCTATCACTTGGTATGACATAATTAGCTGTCAGACACTAGCGATCTGCTAGTGTCTGCTCTGGCCAACCATCCTACTATAATCACTTGTGGGGCAGCGGTTTTGCTAAAAAACTAACTTTTATAAATATGCTAATGAGCCTCTAGGTGCTATGTGGGCGTCATTAGCACCTAGAGGCTCCGTCTACCTTCATACACAGCCGCCGCCCAGCGCGTCCCTCCAGCCCGCCCATGTCCTCCTCCGTGTGACGCAGCGGACGAGTTCTCGCGCATGCGCCGTGCGCGGCTGTATTCGGCGCATTTGAGATCTCAGCTCGGAGCGGTCAGACATTCAATGCGCATGCGCCGAATACAGCCGCGCATGCGCATTGAATGTCTGACCGCTCCGAGCTGAGATCTCAAATGCGCCGAATACAGCCGCGCACGGCGCATGCGCGAGAACTCGTCCGCTGCTTCACACGGAGGAGGACATGGGCGGACTGGAGGGACGCGCTGGGCGGCGGCTGTGTATGAAGGTAGACGGAGCCTCTAGGTGCTAATGACGCCCACATAGCACCTAGAGGCTCATTAGCATATTTATAAAAGTTAGTTTTTTAGCAAAACCGCTGCCCCACAAGTGATTATAGTAGGATGGTTGGCCAGAGCAGACACTAGCAGATCGCTAGTGTCTGACAGCTAATTATGTCATACCAAGTGATAGAAACCCTTTAACTGTGAAGGTGCCTGACACAAATCACACAGACAAAACACAAAACACAACCACAGAAGAGCAAACCCAAACTTTCCTTCTAGGATTCTATGAACTCAGGGTTTTACATCAACTGAAGTTGCTACTATGTACGTAACATCAACAGCAGAACATATTACCACAGCACAGTGGAGTACAGCACAAGAGGCAGATGAGATGACCAGAATTTTCTCACCTTGTCTCTGAGGCTGCAGTCCTCGACCTCAAGTGTGGTCCACCGTACTCTGGGAACCCCAAACTTCAGCTAGCGATGTTGCTTCTCCTGAGCCCCAAGTTGGACGCCAACTGTTAAAAATGCCCTTAAATCAGGGCTGATCACATTTGCTCTATTGCTCCAAATTAATACACTGCGTGCAGAATTATTAGGCAAATGAGTATTTTGACCACATCATCCTCTTTATGCATGTTGTCTTACTCCAAGCTGTATAGGCTCGAAAGCCTACTACCAATTAAGCATATTAGGTGATGTGCATCTCTGTAATGAGAAGGGGTGTGGTCTAATGACATCAACACCCTATATCAGGTGTGCATAATTATTAGGCAACTTCCTTTCCTTTGGCAAAATGGGTCAAAAGAAGGACTTGACAGGCTCAGAAAAGTCAAAAATAGTGAGATATCTTGCAGAGGGATGCAGCACTCTTAAAATTGCAAAGCTTCTGAAGCGTGATCATCAAACAATCAAGCGTTTCATTCAAAATAGTCAACAGGGTCGCAAGAAGCGTGTGGAAAAACCAAGGCGCAAAATAACTGCCCATGAACTGAGAAAAGTCAAGCGTGCAGCTGCCAAGATGCCACTTGCCACCAGTTTGGCCATATTTCAGAGCTGCAACATCACTGGAGTGCCCAAAAGCACAAGGTGTGCAATACTCAGAGACATGGCCAAGGTAAGAAAGGCTGAAAGACGACCACCACTGAACAAGACACACAAGCTGAAACGTCAAGACTGGGCCAAGAAATATCTCAAGACTGATTTTTCTAAGGTTTTATGGACTGATGAAATGAGAGTGAGTCTTGATGGGCCAGATGGATGGGCCCGTGGCTGGATTGGTAAAGGGCAGAGAGCTCCAGTCCGACTCAGACGCCAGCAAGGTGGAGGTGGAGTACTGGTTTGGGCTGGTATCATCAAAGATGAGCTTGTGGGGCCTTTTCGGGTTGAGGATGGAGTCAAGCTCAACTCCCAGTCCTACTGCCAGTTTCTGGAAGACACCTTCTTCAAGCAGTGGTACAGGAAGAAGTCTGCATCCTTCAAGAAAAACATGATTTTCATGCAGGACAATGCTCCATCACACGCGTCCAAGTACTCCACAGCG
Organism: Bufo bufo; assembly: GCF_905171765.1. Lineage (NCBI taxonomy): Eukaryota > Metazoa > Chordata > Amphibia > Anura > Bufonidae > Bufo > Bufo bufo. The sequence goes on from NC_053392.1 coordinate 250,576,278, forward strand.
TGGCTGGCAAGAAAGGGTATAAAAGAAGAAAATCTAATGACATGGCCTCCTTGTTCACCTGATCTGAACCCCATTGAGAACCTGTGGTCCATCATCAAATGTGAGATTTACAAGGAGGGAAAACAGTACACCTCTCTGAACAGTGTCTGGGAGGCTGTGGTTGCTGCTGCACGCAATGTTGATGGTGAACAGATCAAAACACTGACAGAATCCATGGATGGCAGGCTTTTGAGTGTCCTTGCAAAGAAAGGTGGCTATATTGGTCACTGATTTGTTTTTGTTTTGTTTTTGAATGTCAGAAATGTATATTTGTGAATGTTGAGATGTTATATTGGTTTCACTGGTAAAAATAAATAATTGAAATGGGTATATATTTGTTTTTTGTTAAGTTGCCTAATAATTATGCACAGTAATAGTCACCTGCACACACAGATATCCCCCTAAAATAGCTAAAACTAAAAACAAACTAAAAACTGCTTCCAAAAATATTAAGCTTTGATATTAATGAGTTTTTTGGGTTCATTGAGAACATGGTTGTTGTTCAATAATAAAATTAATCCTCAAAAATACAACTTGCCTAATAATTCTGCACTCCCTGTAGTAACTCAAGGGTTTTACATGCACGGAAGAAAATAACTGTGACACACACTGGGGTCAAAGCAAATTCTTGTTTATTATAGGAAGTACAGCAGTTTATATAGACATCAGAGAGGCATTCCCCCTGAGGCTCGTGGCATTGTTACATTGGCTGAAATATGAAAATAAGAAAAGAGATAACACTAGGCATCTGCACAGTGTGCATCGTTTTACTAACCCTGGTATGTGAACTATGTAAATATCTAACTATAGGGGCCATCTTGTAATGGAGTCTTCACTAACAGCAGAAAAGCATATATGACGTAGTAAGGAGGCATGTCATCTTCGGTAGGATGAAACCTTTGTGCTTTGGAGAGGATAAGGTGTTGTCTGAGAGCTGCAGTATGGGGGAGCTTTCTTAGCTGATTCAAAAAATGATGGCCACATCTCTATTAACATTAACCTCCACAGTGGCCCGCACTCTTTAAAGTGACCCTCCACAGCGATCTACCCAACACGCACGCAAAAAACCCTGACAACGCTCAATCAATACCAAAAATGTCTCCAATCATTTCAGTCAGATCCTGCCAAAGTAGTTGTATTTTAGGTCAGCGCCACCACATGTAGATAATATCTGCTTTAGGATTTTCACATCTTGGACACAGAGCTACGAAACCAGTTGAAATTTTTTGAAACCAGGTAGGAGTCACAAATAAACGATGCAAAATCATAAACTGAGTAACTCGATGGGCTGGATTCCTCAAACACTTGCTCAATTGCCAATACCTCCACCATTGTTCCTCAGCTCCCTACTTCTTAACATTGACCTTCACAGCAGCCCGCCCCGTTACAGATACTTCCACTGAGGCTCGTCCCCTTAAAAATAACATCCACAGCACCTCGCCCCCTTAACAGTGACCTCCAAAGTAAGCCGCCCCCTTAACAGTGACCTCCACAGGTGCCCGCCACCTTTACCGTGACACCCAAAGAACCCTGCCCCCTTAACTATGCCCTCCACAGGGCCCTGCCCCCTTTACGCTGGCCTATACAGTGACCCACCCCTAAAAAGTGACTCCACAGTGGCCTGCCCCTTTAACAGTCACCCACAATGCTTCTCCCTCTTAAAAGTAACCTCTACACAGCCCCGCCCCCTTAATAGTGACCTGCACAGTGTCCCACCCCCTTAAGTAACCTTCACAGAGCCCGCCTCTTAACAGTGACCTCAGCAGTGCCCCCCCCTTAAAATTAAGCTCCACCACCCTGTCCCCTTAATATAAGACTTCCACAGCACCCTGCCTCCTTAAAATGTGACCTCCACAGTACCCCACCCCCTTAACAAAGACTTCCACAGTTGCCCGCACCCTTTACAGTGACACTCTACAGCGATCTACCCCTTATCATTGACCTCCACAGCATTCTACTCCCTTAACAGTAACCTCCACAGCAGCCTGCACCTTTAACATTGACCCCCCACAGTGTCCTGTATAGTGGCCTGCCCCCTTAACATTGACCTACACAGGGCCCATACACTTTAACAGTGACTCCTCCACTGTGCCACACCCCCTTTATATAAGACCTCTACAGCATCCTTTCCCCTTAAAATGTGACATCCATAGCACCTTGCCCCCTTAACAGTGACCTCTAACACTCAAGAGTTGTTATGGAAACCTGGTGTAACTGTGTATGTCCAGACTAAAGGACCTGTGAGCTTCTATTGGATAAAAAGGGGCATGTGAATGGCTGCTAGAATGTGAGTGAAGCTGCAAGCTCATATTGGCTAGTACATTTTTTGGGAATATCTTAGGAACAGTCTAAAACCTTCCTGGACACCTGATGTATCTGTGTGTCAAATTTGGTACAGATCGGTCCAGTCGTGCATAAAGAACAGACAGACAGACGACAGAAGTAAATTTATATATATATATATATATATATATATACTAGCTGAAGGACCCGGCTTCGCACGGGCATATTTCATCTATTTCATTTAATGTTTGTGTGTGTCGTTAAAAGAAATCGACAGTATCCACTATAACAGTTACATCTACAGTACCCTGCCCCTTTAACACCGACCTCCACAGCGGCCTGCCCCTTAACAGTAACATTCACAGCGCACTCCCCTTCAACAGTGACCTCCACAGTGGCCGCCCCTTTATTAGTGACCTCCACAGTACCCAGTCTCGTTAACAGTGATTTCCACAATAACTCGCACCCTTAACAGTGACCTCCACAGAGCTCCGTTCCCTTAAATTGGGACCTCCACAACACGCCGCCCCCTTAACACTGACCTCCATAGCGGACCATCCCCTTAACTGTGACCTCCACAGCAGCCTTCCCCTAGGGTGGCCAGAGGTCCGGTTTTTGGCCAGACAGTTCGGCTTTCAAACTCCCAGTCCTCCATCTGGTGCAGGGCCTGGATGGACACAGGGATGTCCTTTTGAACGTCTCACTCTCAGACAGCAGCATTGTGCTGTCTGAGCGTGAGCTGCAGGGAGAAAGTCACCCTCCCTCCCACCCCTGCAGCTGACAGAAGTAGATTTTTACCTTCATTTTTTCAATCCTCGTCGGCTGCGGAGTGGGAGGGGGCGTGAGCTAATCAAGTAGGGGGCGTGACTTAGTGGGACCTGGGGGCAGGGTTTTTAAGTCCATCTTTTGAGGGTGGCCTGAATGGTCACCTTACCTGCCCCCTTAACTGTGACCTCCACAGCACTCTGCTCCCTTAACAGTGTCACCCATAGCTCCCTGCCCCTTTAAAACTGACCTACAGCAGTGCAGAAAAATGGCTGGGTTGTTATGGAAACCTGGTGTAAAACTGTGTGTATCTAGAGACTAAGCACCTGCGAGCTTCTATTAGCTGACCAGGCTTCTATTGGCTAATGCATTTTTGGGAATATCTCAGGAACGGTACAGTACGTGCTAGAGTGCTGAGACCTGTTCTAAAACCTTCTTGGACATCTGATGTACCTGTGTGCCAAATTTTGTGATTGTAAATACAACGGAGCGGATTCCTTTAGCGGACATACACACATACATACACTCAGCTTTATATATTAGAAGATATAGAAAGTTTATATCGCAGCCCAAGTGCTTTATTCACATCCATATGGGCCAATACTTCTCTGTAATGTCCTCCATGATCCTAGGGCTACTTCTGAGTGAGTAAATGGTTAGAAAGGAGATTCTCTTCTTCTTGTTTGTGTCTGCAGTGGATGGGATCTAGTCTCCAGCCACCAGGTCGGGAAGAACTGCATAATAGAAAATCTAGCATACAGAGGAAAAAACTGCAAAAAAAAATGGCAGATACAAGTGATATACGGTACTTTCCAGAAATAGTGTTATTTCTCATGTACACACAATGTACTATTGCTTAATGCAAATCACAGAGCGGACAGAGCTGTGTAGTTCTGGCGCCAACTTTCAGAAACAAAGCTACTGTAGAATCAACTGATCAACACGTGTCCAGGCTTTGGACCCCCCGATCTGATATTGCTGACTTATCCTGTGGATAGTCCATCAATATTAAAATCCTAGAGTCCCCCTTTAATGAGTCAGAGATGCAGAAGGAAAAACTACACAATATTAACCCCTTAGTGACCACTAATACGCCTTTTTACTGACGTAAACAAACGGGGTTTTAGCTAAACAACTGGCTTTAACACTTAGGCTACTGGAGGTTTTTTTGTTTTTGCGTTTTCATTTTTCTTCCCTATTTTCCTTGAGCCATAACTTTGTTATATTTCTGGTTACATAGCTGTATGAGGGCTTATTTTTTGAGGGACAGGATGTACTTTCTAATGCCACCATTATTATGGCATAAAATGTAGTGGGAAGCAGTAAAAAAATTCCAAATGGGGTGGAATTGGAAAAAGAAGCAATTCCTCCAAGGTTTTATGGGTTTTGTTCCCATGGCGTTTTGTTTATGGCAAAACTGACCCATGCGCTTTATTCTCTGGGTCAGTATGATTACAACGATACCCCATATGTATAGGTCCTTTATGTCTAAATAGTGTAAAAATAAATTTTAACTTTGATACATATTTTTTTTTTACATCACCATATTCTGACCCCAATAACTTTTTTATACTTATGTCTACTAAGCTGTTTAGGGGCTCATTTTTTGCGGAACAATCTGTAGTTTTTATTGATACCATTTTGGAGTGTGCGTGACTTTTTGATCACATTTTATTACATTTTGACCCTTTTTTCCGTTACACCATTCGCTGTATTGGAATTTTTTCCCCCTATTTTAATAGTATGGGCATTTTCGGTCGCAGTGATACCCATGATGTTTATATTTATTGTTATTTAGATATTAATTTTTTTATTATACGGAAAGTGGGGTGATTTAAACTTTTTAATTTTTTTATTTTTTATATATTTAACATTTATTTTTATTTTTTTACATTTTTGTGATGATTTTTTAGCTCATATATGAACTTGTAAATTATGTTTTTTAATTTTTAATTTTGTTCTATCAGGGATTTTTAAAATGGCATTTAAACTCAATGTTGCTTATTTCTTATCCTGGCCTGCCATCGGGTGGCCAAAATAAGAATTGCAGCATGAACACTTTCAGCCTCGTCAGTAAGGCTGAAAGTGTTCAGCACAACTACCGATGCCCTAATTCGCCACACGGGGCATCGGTAGGAAGCGCTTCTGGGTTTTTGAGCATTTAGATGCTGTGATCTCACGTGGTCATGGCATCTAAAGCATTTAATTACCATGATTAGCATTATTGACAGTCACGGTAATTAGCCGCAGGTCTCTGCTGTTTGAAACAGCAGAAACTTGCTAGCCATGGCGCCCGCTGCACGTGCCAGTGGGCGCCATGTTCGCACATCGCTCCAGCGCTGTACATGAAGCTAATGCGGCAGCTGGTAGCAAAGGGGTTAGTCAATCATTACATGTACCCAAAATGGTGCATTAAAAACTATAACTTGTCCTGCAAACAATAAGACCTCATACAAGTACATTGATGAAAAAACTAAAAAGTTATAGCTCTTGGAATGCGATTTTTAAAAAATGTGTGTGGTCACTAAGGGGTTAAGAAGGTCCTTTTAATGTTACGGCTGAATGGTGTGTATTTACAGCTTTTGGGGGAAACTACTGATTGGATAGAATGTGCTATCTATGGCATGAGAACATGGATAGAATGTGCTATCTATGACATTAGAATAAAAAAAATGCCACAAGAAAACTAATCTAACGGGGGACAGCACAGATTTCATATGGATTAGGTCTTAATGGAGGTCCAAAAATTCCATCCATGTTAACTTCAGTTACTCCTTGGGGAAGATGAAAGCTTAAACTCTTCAGTTGGGTGGTAAGAAATATAAAGAGCTCCATCCTGGCTAATTGTTCTCCCAAACAAACACGATGGCCTGTAAACAGATGGGATGAATATGATTAATAAAAAGCTAAAATCAACTTCAACAACTTTAATCTAATCACCAGTAACCTTGCTATGGTTAATATGTAAAACAAAACTGTAAAGCTATTGCGAATCAGAAAAAGGAGACAGCAGATAACAGATTTAGGGGACATTTATCAAATCAGATATGTCGGCTTTGTGGTCTAAAAAAGTCGCAACAGATGCCAAATGCAACATTTGGTTAAATTTGTGACATTTGGTGATCACAGTGGTCTATGTTTAACAGCTAAAAATGAGACTAGACCTGGATTATGGGCTCATTTACTATGTACGACTTTTGTAAAAGTTACAAAAAAGTTGCCGTCTACGCCAGACTACCCCCAGGTGTATTTTTACACCTAAAGGTGTAAATCACATTACACTCACACCAGATATACTATTAAGGTGCACCATTTCATAAATTTGGTGTAGGTACACAAAGTGAAGCCAGACTACTGCAAAAATGTCTTCCTTAGGACTCATGTACAGTGAAAATGCACACAATAAGGGGACTGCCATATAGGCTTCTTCGGGCCCTTTATGTATCAAGAAGCAGTACTTATAGGGGGTTGTACCTCTGTACGTACGCGGTTTGCATGCCATTGCCTTTTTTATTATGAAATCAAAAGCTTATATAGGTACTCTAAAGTCCTACTAGCTGTGCATGAGGCCTAAAAACATTAAAACGCTAAAAACACATTAAATTATATAAAAGTAACTAACATTTAGGTAAACTTGTGATAAAGAGAGCCCTGGGTAAAAGTGATCAATATGGTGAGTGCAACCTGTTTAAACCCATATTAACTAGTGATAAGCAGCCGGGGTCATATTCGAATTTGCAATATTTCGCGAATATTTTGTAAAAAATTTGTTGGATATTCACGAATTTGAATATTCGTTATATTCTAAAAAAAAATTACTCGAAAAATCGGCAAGGTAATGATCGCGTTATATGCAAAAATGCGAATTTTCGTAATACAAGTTTTTATCGCAAATTTTTCAAACATGATTCCTCCCTGCTTCTTGCTTGTGGGCCAATGAGTCATTGGCCCACAAGCAACTTAAGAAGGGAGGAATCGTTAATTTCTAACGATAATTTTTTTCCCTTAGTCCTAACACCAGCACAGATGGGGTTAACTGCCCCCCGTGGACTGGTAGGACCGGCGGAATTTTGAATGAGCCCAAAGAATAACCAATGAAAGAACTCCAGCTCCCCTAAAGGGAGGGGTTCGCCCCCCAGCCCACCGTGTCTATAGCAAGAAAGTACTTAGGGCAGGAAAATTTGTGTGTGGCTGTTAGGACTAAGGGAAAACAAATTATCGTTAGAAATTAACGATTCCCTTACGTCCTACCAGCAACACAGATGGGGAGATAGCAAGAAGAATCCCCTAGGGAGGGTCCTCATGCCTGGCAGAAGTAAGAACTGTCTGCCCAAAGGCCGAAAACTCTGCTACCTTAGCAACTAATCTATAATGAGAGATGAAGGTTGATTCAGAGCTCCAGGAAGCCGCCTTACAGATCAACTCTAGGGGGAGAAGACTTCTCTCCGTGACAGAGGTAGCTACGGCCCTAGTAGAATGGGCCCTCATAAACTCCGGAGGATCTAAGGATTGGGAGGTGAAAGCTTCCCTAATGGCTTCCTTGACCCAGCGACTAATAGTAGTTTTAGACGCCTTACGGCCTTTAGACTTACCGGCAAACAGGATGAAGAGGTTCTCATCTATCCTGCATAGTAAAACAGTCTCCAATTCCCAGAGAGGGAGAGAAAACTCGCCAGTCCACCTGTCCAAAGGACAGAAAAAAACACGGTGGGCTGGGGGGCGAACCCCTCCCTTTAGGGGAGCTGAAGTTCTTTCATTGGTTATTCTTTGGGCTCATTAAAAATTCCGCCGGTCCTACCAGTCCACGGGGGCAGTTAACCCCATCTGTGCTGCTGGTAGGACGTAAGGGAGCAATTTAGCTAATATAGTGCTATAATCTTTTTTTTTTAATAGTTGTCATTTTTTTTCCAACTTCAGATGAGAAAAAAATGACAACTATTAGACAAAGATTATAGCACTATATTAGCTAAATTGCTCTATATTTGATTTTTGTTTTTTTATATATTCGCTATATTGCTATATATTCTTGTTTTAGAATATTATGAATATTCGAAAAACGAATATATTCGATATATTGCTATATATTTGTTTTTTAGAATATTCAGCATTTTTCCCATCTAAAGTCATGATTCCTCCCTGCTTAAGTTGCTTTTGGGCCAATGACTCATTGGCCCACAAGCAAGAAGCAGGGAGGAATTATGTTTTTACTCGGCAATTGAAAATTCGCATTACGAAAATTCGCAATCAACACTACTCCTAAAGTCAAAGATACTGCAGCCTTCTCATTGGCCCACAAGCTAGAAGCAGGGAGGGATCATGTGTACTGATTTAAAAAAAATCTCGAATATTCGAAATTACGAATATATATCGCTATATTCTAAATATTCGCAAGTTCTCAAAGTGCCTATATTCGCAAATAAAATTAGCAATTTGAATATTCGTGATCAACACTAATATTAACCAACAATTAGAACATAATCAGTTCTAGCTTGCATCATTGTATCATGCAGAGTAGTCTTCTTATTTTGGAAACTATGTCCCATAGACTTCTAATTATAAGACAGTATTATGTTACCTATAGAAAATGGTAGGAATGCTTCATTGCCCTGAAAATTGCCATCTTCATCCAAAAAGTTTGATGGATTAAACGTTTCTGGGAATTTCCACTGTTTGGGATCCATGTGAACAGAGTCCAGGTTAGCTATAATTATAGTTCCCTAAGGGAATGGGAATCATTGCACATGTTAAAGACGTAGACAAATATAGACAAATATTGTATTGTTCTATAAAGGGGTTGTTCCAGGTACAGAGCTGAACCCGGACATATCTCTATTTTCACCCCTCCGGCCCCTCTGACATAAGCATCGCAGTATTTCATGCTCCTATGCTCCCACCCTTGTCCTGCTCATGTCAGTGGGGCTGAGTGGGTGAAAGTTGGGATATGTCCAGGTTCAGCTCTGAACTCAATCTCTTTAAGTTTAACATAAACATCAATTACCTCTAAAGTCTCTGTTTCCTCTTTTGTCGGTTTGCTAAACACTTTAACATTTTTTTATGTAAGTGCTACATTTCTTCCTATAGGAGTCACTCATCACCCATGTTTCCCAGAGTGTCACTAAATAACTTTATAACTGTATGTATATTGCATGACATTACAAGTACCAACCCAGTTAAGTTCTTTCAAGCTGCAAACATTGCTGTGAACTACAAACTACTAATATCTGTGGTACCACAAGAACCAGTAGGCCTGAAGTGGAATGAACGGACCACCACAAAACTTACAGCAACCCTACAGAGACAAAACATTGAACACCAGGAGGATTGTGAACTATACAGCAACGGCGGCAGTGCTGGGCATGCACTATAGCGATATCGGAACACAGCGAACAATACGCAGACCATCAGATCTACCGCAGTCATGTGCTGCTATTCCTGTCTGGTTATGTGACCAAGGTCCAGTAAATACTAAAACATTATTAACACACTGCTGGGTTGTTTCTTACTGTCTATCTGTTGCTATCTGTTTGCGGTCAGTGAATTGCAGATCTGCAAAACACGGATGCTGCCTGTGTGCGTTCTGCAATTTGCGGAACGGAAGGGGTGGCCCGTTATAGAAATGCCTGTTCTTGTCCGCGGACAAGAATAGGACCTGCTCTATATTTTTTGTGGGGCCGCGGAATGGAACTACGGATGCGGACAGCACACGGGGTGCTGTCCGCATCTTTTGTGGCCCCATTGAAATGAATAGGTCCGTACCTGTTCCACAAAATTGGGGAACAGATGCGGACCCATTCATACGGTCATGTCAATAAGCCCTTATGCTCTGAATCCTTGACAAATCTTCTGCCACTTGTAGTTAAAAATGCCAAATCTTTATTTCAAGCGCGTAAAAAATGTGGCTTGAGGGCATGAGGAAGGATAATATGTTTCATCCGAAACGCTTAGCTTTTTAATGTTATTTTGCATTGCATGATGATGTTTTTATGCACTTGAAATAAAGATTTGGGGACACATTTATTAAGACTGGTGTTTTAGACGCTGGTCTTAATAAAGACCCATATTTCGCGCCGGCCTCTCCATAACTTCGGCGCATCCAGCACCAGTTCCAAAAGTAAGACAGCTTTCTAGCTGTCTTACATTTAGACCATTTTCTACACCTAAAACAGGAATAGATAATGGTAAATGAGAGGGGTCCACTGGCCCGCATCCCATGCCGGACAGAAAAACGCTGCTTGAAGCATTTTTCTGTCCGCAATGGGGACACAACCAAATGGAACGGAATTCATTCCGGTGTACTCCATTTCGTTCAGTTCAGTTTTGACAATGAATGAGGTAAAAACGGCCATATAGCCATTGCCTGGAGTGTTTTGACTTTTTATTTCTTTATTATTTAGCTCTATGGCTAAAGCAATGTCATATCATATTTTTGGAAGTCTGAGCCACTGCTTAAACGTGATCGCGCCAACGCAATCAAATGTTCGCAAACCGCAAGTTTGCAGCGGGCCCCATTCAATTTAATAGCAGGCGAACCTGAAAAACCTTCAGCTCATATTTGCAGCCACCAAATACTTACTAGAAGTGCACAAATATTCCCACAACATGGACACTGACATACTAGAGGCAGTGCCATCTTAAGAGCATTATAGGCCCCCGGGCAATACAGTGCACTGGGGCCCTGTCTACACAATCACGCACTAGAATAAAAATGCAAATTATCAATAAGGCGATATTTATTGGTACTTTCAACAAAATCACGCCACTCCAACATTAATACCCACCAGCACCAGCAGTACCCACACCAGCATTACCCACCAGCACCAGAGTGTGTGTACATTTATATATATATCTATATTTATTTCGTTTTTTTAGTTGTATGATTAAAGTGGATGTAAACCCCCAAGTATGCAGTATAGCACCCTATAGTATACAGCACCACACAGTATGCAGTATAGCACCCTATAGTATACAGCACCACACAGTATGCAGTATAGCACCCTATAGTATACAGCACCACACAGTATGCAGTATAGCACCCTATAGTATACAGCACCACACAGTATGCAGTATAGCACCCTATAGTATACAGCACCACACAGTATGCAGTATAGCACCCTATAGTATACAGCACCACACAGTATGCAGTATAGCACCCTATAGTATACAGCACCACACAGTATGCAGTATAGCACCCTATAGTATACAGCACCACACAGTATGCAGTATAGCACCCTATAGTATACAGCACCACACAGTATGCAGTATAGCACCCTATAGTATACAGCACCACACAGTATGCAGTATAGCACCCTATAGTATACAGCACCACACAGTATGCAGTTTAGCACCCCACACTATACAGTACCCCACAGTATATAGTAGAGCAGTATAGACCCCCACACTATACAGCACCTCACTGTATACAGCACCCCAAACTATACACGATACAGCCCCCCACACTATACAGTACAGCACTCTACACTATACCGCACCCACAGTATACAGCCCCCCACACTATACAGTACAGCAGTATAGCACTCCCCCCACTATACAGCCCCCCCCCCACACTATACAGGCCCCCCACACTATACAGGCCCCCCACACTATACAGGCCCCCCACACTATACAGCCCACCACACAGTATACAGGCCACCCCCCCCCCCACACACAGTATACAGCCCACCACACAATATACAGCCCATTACACAATATATAGCCCACCACACAATATACAGCCCACCACACAGTATACAGGCCCCCACACAGTATACAGCCCCCCACACAGTACACAGCACCCCACTATACAGTAGTTTACAGTATATTAAAATAACAACCCCATGTCACCTTTTTCTGATGTAATCTTTACACAGAAAAGCTCCACAGTTAACTTCTGCAACACTCCTGATAGGACCTGTGATGACTTCATAGTCATGTGACCAGTAATTGCTAGGTTACTGGTCACATGGTAATGATGTCATTAAGGTCCTAGATCAAAACTCATTAAGGTCCTAGAATTAAGATCATTAACACAGTACGATCATGATGCCTGTGTAGCCGACAGCCTGACACCCGGGGCAGTAGCTAGCAGGGCTCAAGAGGCAGCTGCCTTGGGCCCCCCCAGGAGCAACTGGGCCCAGGGCAGCTGCCCCTTTTGCCCCTTGGTAAAGACGGCCCTGGCGGCAACGCTGCTAAATGACGGTTGGGAAGTTGGCTGGTGGGTTCACTGGGCAGGCGGGCCCCCAGGCAAGTGGGGCCCCCGGGCAACTGCCCAGCGTGCCCATTCGAAAAGACGGCCCTGACTAGAGGGGGATCAATGACAAACATTCCAACAAAAAATATGTATCTTAATCAGGGGACGTTTGTACGCGTCTTAAAGGGAAATTCTCTGAATTGAAAATATTTATTTTAGGCCACGGGAGTATGGGCCTTAAAAATTAGGCATTCACCTGACATAAAATAAATTCTGATTATGTGGCTCGAAGTACATTATGCGGTCAATGGATAAAATTTTACTGTAGGCCACTGGACTACAGGCCCCAAACATTAGGCATTAACCGGATCGAAAAGATCAAGTGATTATGTGGCCGGAGGTATATTACACGGTCAATTGATATCAATTTTACTGCAGGCCAGTACAAATATAGGGTCAAATACATATGTTTAAAAGAACTAAAAATATAAAATTGGATTAAAAACATGGCTAACGATATCCCCCCTCTTGAAAAAACCCTAATGATAATAGTTGAAATTCGATAACACGTGGTCGTCACTGGTGTTGAATTCCTCAGAGGCCCCAACAATTATTCATTCACAGTACAGAAAAGAACAACTAAGTATGTGGCTGAAGGTAGATTACACGGTCATTGGATATCAATTTTACAGCAGGCCAGTGGACTACAGGCCCCAAAAATTATGCATTCAGCGGACAGAAAAGAACAAGTGATTATGTGGCTGGAGGTAGATTACACGGTCATTGGATATCAATTTTACAGCAGGCCAGTGGACTACAGGCCCCAAAAACTATGCATTCAGCGGACAGAAAAGAACAAGTGATTATGTGGCTGGAGGTAGATTACACGGTCAGGTCATTGGATATCAATTTTACAGCAGGCCAGTGGACTACAGGCCCCCAAAATTATGCATTCACCATACAGAAAAGAACAAGTAAATATGTGGCTGGAGGTAGATTACATGGTCATTGGATATCAATTTTACAGCAGGCCAGTGGACTACAGGCCCCAAAAATTATGCATTCAGCAGAAAGAAAAGAGCAAGTAAGTATGTGGCTGGAGGTAGATTACATGGTCATTGGATATCAATTTTACAGCAGCCAGTGGACTACAGGCCCCACAAATTATTCATTCACCATACATTAGGCATTCACCAGACAGAAAAGATCAAGTGATTATGTGGCCGGAGGTATATTACACGGTCAATGAATATCAATTTTACTGCAGGCCAGTACAAATACAGGTCAAATGTAAATTTAAAAGAAATAAAAATATAAAATTGGATTAAAAACATGGCTAACGAAATCCCCCCTCTTTAAAAAACTCCTAATGATAATAGTTGAAATTCGATAACACGTGGTCGTCACTGGTGTTGAATTCCTCAGAGGCCCCAACAATTATTCATTCACTGTACAGAAAAGAACAACTAAGTATGTGGCTGGAGGTAGATTACATGGTCATTGGATATCAATTTTACAGCAGGCCAGTGGACTACAGGCCCCAAAAATTTTGCATTCAGCAGAAAGAAAAGAGCAAGTAAGTATGTGGCTGGAGGTAGATTACATGGTCATTGGATATCAATTTTACAGCAGCCAGTGGACTACAGGCCCCACAAATTATTCATTCACCATACAGAAAAGAACAAGTAAATATGTGGCTGGAGGTAGATTACATGGTCATTGGATATCAATTTTACAGCAGGCCAGTGGACTACAGGCCCCAAAAATTATGCATTCAGCGGACAGAAAAGAACAAGTGATTATGTGGCTGGAGGTAGATTACACGGTCATTGGATATCAATTTTACAGCAGGCCAGTGGACTACAGGCCCCAAAAACTATGCATTCAGCGGACAGAAAAGAACAAGTGATTATGTGGCTGGAGGTAGATTACACGGTCATTGGATATCAATTTTACAGCAGGCCAGTGGACTACAGGCCCCAAAAATTATGCATTCAGCAGAAAGAAAAGAGCAAGTAAGTATGTGGCTGGAGGTAGATTACATGGTCATTGGATATCAATTTTACAGCATCCAGTGGACTACAGGCCCCACAAATTATTCATTCACCATACAGAAAAGAACAAGTAAGTATGTGGCTGGAGGTAGATTACACGGTCATTGGATATCAATTTTACTGCAGGCCAGTACAAATACAGGTCAAATACATATGTTTAAAAAAACAAAAAATATAAAATTGGATTAAAATCATGGCTAACGAAATCCCTCCTCTTGAAAAAAACCCTAATGATAATAGTTGAAACACGTGGTCGTCACAGGTGTTAAATTCCTCAGAGGCCCAAAACATTAGGCATTCAACGGATAGAAAAGGTCTTTTATGCCTCATTATTTACATAAGACAGGGACCAATATTATTTCTTGGTGTTGTAGGATATGTATGGTCTGGCATGAGGAAATTCAATTAAACGTGGTCGTCACAGGTGTTGAATTCCTCCGCGATCCATGCCTCATTCTTTTTTAGAAATGTGAGGTAGTCCACACTGTCGTGAGCTAGGCGAGTGCGCTTATCGGCCACAATCCCCCCTGCTGTGCTGAACGTCCTTTCGGACAGGACACTGGACGAGGGCCAAGCCAACAGTTCCATGGCAAATTGTTCCAGCTCTGGCCACAGGTCAAGCCTGCACACCCAGTAGTCCAGGGGTTCCTTGCTTCTCAGAGCGTCCACATCGGCTGTTAACCCGATGTAGTCGGACACCTGTTGGTCTAGGCGTTCCCCGAGGCTGGGTCCGGAGGGCGGCTGTCGATGGATTGGCTGCAAGAATGATCTCATTCCCGAAAGTGACCAACCATTCTTAAAACCACCCTCTTCTTGCATGCGCTGTTAGATTGGTACCCGCAACAGTTTCTCTGTGGGTCAAAATTCCTCTGCCAGCACCCGCAAAAGCAGAATGCAGCATTTCTCGAAGCAATGTCTGAAAGTGCTGCATTCTGACAGCCCTCTGTGACGCTGGTAACATGTCCGCCAATTTATTTTTGTACCAGGGGTCTAAGTACGTTGCCACCCAGTACTGGTCCTTGCCCTTTATGCTTTTTATACGGGGGTCCCTCTTCGAACACTGGAGCATGAAGGCCCCAATTTTCACTAAACTGGAAGTGGTGAAGTGGCCTGGCTCCTGCTCATCGTCCAGGATAATGTCTTCCTCGGTCTCCTCCCCCCAGCCACGGACAACACCAGGGATTCCAGAAAAGTTTAAAGCATGCTCTTCTTGCTCCTCCTCCTCTTCCGCCCGACGCCATCCTCCTCTGACTCCTCTTCAGACTCCTGTTGTCTTGTCTCAGATGGAGTAGCCCCCCCTGGGAATTCATCCAGCATTGCGACTTGACTTGATGGCGCCCTGGCTGCGACTGACTAGTTTGGTGATCTTATCAAATGGCCGCAGAAGTCTGCAAAAAAACCAAGCTCCCAGAACCTGTCCTGCCGCAGAGTTCATACAGGCAGTCGTTAACTGCACGTTTCTGCTGGAGCAGCCTATCAAGCATATACAAGGTGGAGTTCGATCGCGTCGGGCAGTCACAAATCAGACGTCTGAAGGGCAAATGGTGTCGTCGCTGAATGTCAGCAAGGCGAGCCATGGCCGTGTAAGATCTTCTAAAATGGCCAGAGATTTTCCTGGCCTGCCGCAAGACGTCCTGGACCCCGGGGTATTTTGCAACGAATCGCTGCACGACTAAGTTCAGGACGTGTGCCATGCATGGCACAAGTGTCATTTTGCCCTGTTTCAGCGCGCTCAGCAGATTGGAACCGTTGTTGCACACCACTTTACCAACTGTCAAATTGAGCGGGGTTAGCCACTGCTGAAAGGAGTGCAGGACCTGTGTGGCTCTTGGCTTCCAGGCACAGCAGCCGCAGCACAGCATGGCAACGTCTCACCTGGCATAGGTTCTGAGGAGCTTGAGGGGCGCAGCGGAAGAGGAGGTAGCAGTGGAAAAGGAAGAGTCAGCCGAAGAGGAGACGGAGGATGGAGTAGGAGGAGGAGAAGAAGAGGTATGCCTGCATGCAATCCGTGGCGGTAACACCAAATCCACACAGGTGCCGTGGGTTGCATGGTTGACGGCCGTCAGAAGGTTCACCCAGTGGGCAGTAAAAATTATGTACCTTCCTTGCCGGTGTTTGCTAGACCACGTGTCTGTGGTCAGATGTATCTTGGCACCAACACTGTGCCAGAGATACATTCACTTTCCACTGAACGTGGCCATATAGCTCCAGAATGCCCTTCTGGGAGAAATATTTCCTTCCGGGGACCTTCCATTGCGATGTGCCAATGGCCACAAATTTTCTAAAGGCCTCTGAGTCCACCAGTTTATATGGCAGTAGTTGCCGGGCTAGCAGTTCCGACAAGCTGGCAGTCAGCTGTTGGGCAAGAGGGTTTTCCGGCATCATCATCTTTTTACGCTCGAACATTTGGGCCACGGAAGCCTGTCTTTTGCCAGATGAACACGATGACAGCACGGTGGAAGGTGGAGTGGAGGACAAATGGGAGGAGAGAGGAGAAGGAGAAGAGGCAGGACGTGGAGCGCCGGTAGTGTGGCTTTGTGGGTTCTGACAGTGTTGCTCCCACTGGGCTCGGTGATGGGAGGCCAGGTGCCTTCTTAAAGCGGTCGTCCCTAGGTGAGTGTTGGGTTTACCGCAACTTATGTGTTGACAGCACAGGCTGCAGATGGCAGCACTGTTGTCAGCAGTGGACACGTTAAAAAAAGCCCACACTGCGGAGCCATGTGTCAGCGTCCTGGGAGCGCCAGATGTGACTGTGCATGGTGGATGGCTCGTTCCAGATCATTAGCAGTCTGCTTTTTGCCTCCTGTGCACTACAAGTTCTGAATGCTTCTCCTCCTTCTCTTCCCTATCTGCTGCTCCGTCTCTCCCTCTGAACTACCCTCCTTTTCCTCTCTTGTGGGCACCCACATGACGTCCATCGACACATCATCATCGTCACCTTCATCACCACTGACATTAGAGATCTCAGAGTAGGCAGCAACAGCGGGGACCACCCTCCTTGGGCTGATCTGGGTACTGTTGTCAGACTGCTGGGTAGCGACCGTTTATATCGCCTCCTCATGATCCGATGCCAAGAATGGCAGCGTATCGGTAAGGTCTTGGAATGGATGGGAAAATAATTCTGATTTGAGCGGAAGGGATATGGTTGTGGTGGTGGTGTCTTTGGGGGTGCACACAGAAGAGAGTGAGGAGGGTGCAGATAGAGAGGATGAGGAGGGTACAGAAACGGAAGGCTGAGTAAGCCACTCAACCAACTCTGGTGCGTCCTTTGACGTAATCGCACGCACCTTCTCCAACTTTCCACTTAGGCTCCGGCCTGGTGCACCTGCCCGACCCCTACCACTCCTGCAGAATGGCCTGCCTCTTCCTCTGCCTGTCATTTTCAAAATGACCCTGTGACAAAAGTCCCTATAGAAGAAGGTATATCACACCCCTGTCTCAGTTTTGTGGGGGGGCAACTGGTAAGTCACACTAGTACAAATTATTTGTTCCAATAGCGTTTGGCACTCTGTGTGGCTGTAGTATCGCAGCAGAACTGCACACAACTGCTGCACAATACAGTTGCACTATAATATACTTTCTATGTTAGAAAGTATATTATAGCAGGGGCGTAGCTATAGGGGGTGCAGAGGTAGCAGTCGCTACCGGGCCTAGGAGCCTGAGGGGGCCCAAAGACCCTTGTGATGCATAAGATGACAACAGTATTATAGAAAGTGCATGCTGGTCAAGTTACACCTCTGGCTTTAGGGAAGGGGTTAGGTCAAAAATTTGGCATGGGGGGGGGGGGTGCCATTTAAATTTTTGCCTCAGGGAGCATGAAGACCATGTGCTTTCCTGTCCCTGGCCACAAAGCATTGAGGGAAGGGGGGCCCAAGCTGAACTCTTGCACCAGGGCCCATGAGTCTTTAGCTACGCCCCTGATTATAAGTATATTAATCCCTTCAGTATATCACACCTTTCGATAGCACACCTATACCAGTCCTTAAAAGGACTTTTGTGGCCCTATTAGCTAGCGATTTGTGTCCCAACAGTCTGTTCCTGCTCCACACAGCAACCTCTCCCTACACTGGCAAAACACTGAATGTAAAATGGTGGCAAGATCAGGTTTATTTATAAGGTAGGGGGTATGTCCATGTGCTGAAATGTCTCAATTGGCTGTCCTGTACCACCTGGTGCATGTATCATGGGTCAAAGTTCTTCACAATGTAAAAGAATATGGCGCTGCCGGGCGAACCGCAAGGCAATCTCTACTTACAATATTATTTTTTTTTACCACTGCTGAAATAGGCATATACAATACTGGATTTACTAATAAGAGGCTGTATGCACAGTTTGTCTGATGTCTTAGGCTCCACCCTTAAATAATGCCATATGTACACATGTCTGGCCGGAAAATGTTTGCCCGTTCTTAATTTACATATGACCACATATTGTTCAGTGTATTAGTATATATATTGCCCCTTTAGTGGTTGTCTTTCCCCCATAGTCACCTATAGGCACAGGCCAACTGTGCCCATAGGTAAATTCACGCCTAGGTATTAGATAATCAAAAAAATAGCTATCCCTGCAGTCGACAGGCAGTAAGGAGTTTAAGTCTAATTAACCTCTTTGTTGCCCTTTCACTTTTTTCACCATTATTACAATGTCCATGTAATTACCTTTTTGATTAAATAACCATGAAATTCAATATCTTCTGTACATTGCCTAGGTAGGCCCATAGGAGCCACAGTAGAAAATCTCTGTATTTCATGGATTACAGCATTGGTGTACGGCAAACTCAATCGGTCTTCATATTGTAGATTTTCAGTGCTTTGTACAAATGCATCGAGTTCTTTCTGGACTTTTACTATAAAACAAAATGGTAGAATTTGAGCTATCAAAATAACTAATTCCATTTGTCAGTACACTCTTAAATATTCTATATACAGTACTTTAATCCAAAAAGGTAACTTTTTACAAATTTCTCTCATCATTCTTGTGGTTCTTTAAAAAAAAAATCTTTAATATTAACATCAAATATTAACCTCTTGTCAACCTGCCTTTTAAGGGCCAGTTCACACCCCAAGTTTTTTGGCGCTGACTTTGGAGTTTCCACCTCAAAATCAAATCCCAAAAATGCCTCAAAATAACCTTCCATTCATTTCAATGAGAAGCAGCAGTTCCATGTGGAAAAAAGAAGCAACATGCCCTATCTTAGGGCATACTTTGTGCTGAATCTCTCATTGAAATGAATGGGAAGCATCAAAAACAGCTCTGTACATGTCCATGCATTTTTGTGCGTTTTCTATGAGGTTTTTGGGGCGGATCCACTCCAAAAACTACAAGCTGAAAATGCAGTTTTCTATTGAAGTAAACACTCATTAGTTGAAAATAAAAGTAAAAACGCATACAAAACTGTTGCATCTTGTAGGTGTAGTTTCAACATGTGTTATGTGAATATACAGTGAGCCCCAGTGGAGCCGGTGCAAAGGATGGAAATGGAAGTGTCCCTGATAAAGTGTTGTGTCATACTGTACTCCCTCAGACTTTTGCTTCCTGGGGATCAGTGCAGTGGAAATGCAATACTGAAGATTGAGGCCAGAACCAAGCTTCTTTCACACGTCAGTGTTTTGGTCAGTGATTTCCATCAGTAATTGTGAGCCAACACCAGGACTGGAGTATTCACAGACATAGGGGGTCATTTATTAAGCTGAAATACGACTATAATAGGTGTATTTAAGGCGCAGATTGCGACTTCTCCTCAATAACGCCAGGTCTACAAAAGTGGATGGGGAAGGGGACGGGCCAGCAGGCCCACCTCATTTACCTTTTTCGACACTTGTATCAGGCATATAAAAAGGTCTAAATATAAGACAGCTAGGAAGCTCTCTTACATTTAGAACTGGTGGAGGATCTGCCGAACTTATAAAGAGGCCAGTGCCTCTTCATAACTCCGGCGGATCCAACTCCAGATTAGAGGTTTATTAAGACCGGCATCTAAAACGCCAGTCTTAATAAATGATCCCCATAAGGTATAGGGTAAAGATCTGCACCTGTTCTGTGTTTAGAGCCGCACCTGGTTTTGGCTCAAAATCAGTGATGGAAAATATTGACCGAACACTGACGTGTGAATGAGTCAATGAACATATACACTCACCTAAAGAATTATTAGGAACACCTGTTCTATTTCTCATTAATGCGATTATCTAGTCAACCAATCACATGGCAGTTGCTTCAATGCATGTAGGGTTGTGGTCCTGGTCAAGACAATCTCCTGAACTCCAAACTAAATGTCATAATGGGAAAGAAAGGTGATTTAAGCAATTTTGAGCATGGCATGGTTGTTTGTGCCAAACGGGCCTGTCTGAGTATTTCACAATCTGCTCAGTTACTGGGATTTTCACGCACAACCATTTCTAGGGTTTACAAAGAATGGTGTGAAAAGGGAAAAACATCCAGTATGCGGCAGTCCTGTGGGCGAAAATGCCTTGGTGATGCTAGAGGTCAGAGGAGAATGGGCCGACTGATTCAAGCTGATAGAAGAGCAACGTTGACTGAAATAACCACTCGTTACAACCGAGGGATACAGCAAAGCATTTGTGAAGCCACAACACGCACAACCTTGAGGCGGATGGGCTACAACAGCAGAAGACCCCACCGGGTACCACTCATCTTCACTACAAATAGGAAAAAGAGGCTACAATTTGCACGAGCTCACCAAAATTGGACTGTTGAAGACTGGAAAAATGGTTTCTTGAACATGACAATGAGTTCACTGTACTAAAATGGCCCCCACAGTCACCAGATCTCAACCCAATAGAGCATCTTTGGGATGTGGTGGAACAGGAGCTTTGTGCCCTGGATGTGCATCCCTCAAATCTCCATCAACTGCAAGATGCTATCCTATCAATATGGGCCAACATTTCTAAAGAATGCTATCAGCACCTTGTTGAATCAATGCCACGTAGAATTAAGGCAGTTCTGAAGGCAAAAGGGGGTCCAACACCGTATTAGTATGGTGTTCCTAATAATTCTTTAGGTCAGTGTAAATGTCTCTTTTACTAGGTGAAACATAAAACTTCAAATAAATTAATCAGCAGCAATTTCCAAGTGCAATTTTCTCTCTGGCAATACTAAGCATATGGAGGCAGGTTGGATGACTGCAGTTTAGCACTATGCTGTACTGACCAGGAGCAGGTGGTAGCAGTCGCTAACGGTCCCAAGAGCCTGAGGGGGCCAAAGACCCTTGTGCCGCATAAGAAAACACCAGTATTATAGAAAGTGCATGCTGGTCAAGTTACAACTCTGGCTGGAGGGAAGGGGTTAGGTCAAGAATTTGGCATGGGAGGGAGTACCGTTTTTGTCTCATGCAGCACGAAGGCTATGTGCTTCCCTGGCCACAAAGCACTGAGTGAAGGGGGGCACAAGATGAAGTCTTGTGCAGCGGGTGCCTCCCCATAGGGCCCTCTATAATGCGACCCACGTGTAGGAATGCCGAGTGGTATAGTGCGGCCTAAAATGTCCCTTTATGTGTGTCACGGTGCTCCTACCTAGATATGGCTGGACCCCAGGCTTTGGCTCCGAAGCAATAAATAGGAGGAATAATTGAGGGATTTGAAAGAAATAACTTGAGTCCATACCTTGTATAAAGTTGAACAGCAGCTTTACTTGAATAAACGTTCATCAAAATGGTTTACAGGCTTTGTCTTAGTCCCAGAAGGCTTTAGCATTAAACTGGCAGGCTTGCTCAATGACTCTGCTTGCTTTCTATCTTTCTCTGCTTTACTGAGAGGCTTGCTTAATATTCTGTTTCTTCTGTATGCTGCACTTCTCTTTATTCTCTGACTCTAAGGTATACCAGGGATAGGGCTGTTGCGGGTATCGAAATTTTGTCCCGTATCGATACTGTCGATGCTGTCAGTGCGCTCATGTTCCCTCAGCAGCACAGGGGAGAAGGAAGCAGTCTCTCCCTCCCCCTGTGCCGCGCTGCCAATAAAGAGGGAGGGACGGGCGCACTGCGCCACCAATGATAGGAGGACCTTTCATGGGTCTGGACTTTGTTAAGTTAGTAGGCTACATAGAGCGGCGCCCAGGGATCTCCCTGCACTTACTATTATTCATGGGCACCGCTCCGTTCGCCCACTGTTCCCCCATTACCGTCTCCTGCTTCGTATGCTTATTAATACTATCGGAGCAATGGGGAGGAGACATCAGCTTCTCACCTGGGCGTTCCTTCTCCCTGCTGTAGTGCTGTCCAATCGCAGCGCAGAACGTCACAGCCAGGGAAAAGGAACGCCCAGGAGAGAAGCTGATGTCTCCTCCCCATTGCTCCGATAGTAGTAATTAGGGTAATTATGGGTGTCTTAGCCATGGTCCCTCACTTTACAGTACTGTCTGTAGATACTAGATATAGCTGTTCACTCTGCTGTCTGTCTTCTCAAGGATTCACTTGAGGTAGAATAACCTCTGGGGAATTTTTTCCAGGAGCAGGAGCTCTAACTTGAGCTTCCTTTCTTCTCTGTTTCTGGACAGAAGCTCCTTCCCCTGGCACGAAGCAGGACCAGCCCACTCCCACACAGATGGGAGAAGCAGGGTGGTAAGCCTTGTTCCTTGTTAACCCTTGACATCCATAGCCTGCTAGAACATCCGGCCAGATAACAATAAAACAAGGCATAACACTACATAACATAATATGTTTTTTTCTTGGACTTTTGTTTCTGTTTATTTTTCTGTTTTTCTGGTACATAACGCTTTCAAGGGCATCTGTGTTCTCCATCATCCTACACTACTATGACTCATAATTTTCACCATGTGTTGGATTTTATGCACTATTGTAATTATTGCTTCTTTGAATTTCTTGTCACATAGTTTGATAAAGGCCGTTCTGGCCGAAACGTCACGTTGTTACGACGCCGCATTTCCAAAATAAACAAGCCTTGACGCACAGTGCTGGAGTATTCTCTTTATTACTACATAATACACTGCTCAAAAAAATAAAGGGAACACAAAAATAACACATCCTAGATCTGAGTTAATTAAATATTCTTCTGAAATACTTTGTTCTTTACAAAGTTGAATGTGCTGACAACAAAATCACACAAAAAAAAAAAATGGAAATCAAATTTTTCAACCCATGGAGGTCTGGATTTGGAGTCACACTCAAAATTAAAATGGAAAAACACACTACAGGGTGATCCAACTTTGATGTAATGTCCTTAAAACAAGTCAAAATGAGGCTCAGTAGTGTGTGTGGCCTCCCTGTGCCTGTATGACCTCCCTACAATGCCTGTGCATGCTCCTGATGAGGTGGCGGACGGTCTCCTGAGGGATCTCCTCCCAGACCTGGACTAAAGGATCTGCCAACTCCTGGACAGTCTGTGGTGCAACGTGACGTTGGTGGATAGAGCGAGACATGATGTCCCAGATGTGCTCAATTGGATTCAGGTCTGGGGAAAGGGCGGGCCAGTCCATAGCATCAATGCCTTCGTCTTGCAGGAACTGCTGACACACTCCAGCCACATGAGGTCTAGCATTGTCTTGCATTAGGAGGAACCCAAGGCCAACCGCACCAGCATATGGTCTTACAAGGGGTCTGAGGATCTCATCTCGGTACCTAATGGCAGTCAGGCTGCCTCTGGCGAGCACATGGAGGGCTGTGCGGCCCTCCAAAGAAATGCCACCCCACACCATTACTGACCCAATGCCAAACCGGTCATGCTGGAGGATGTTGCAGGCAGCAGAACGTTCTCCACGGCGTCTCCAGACTCAGTGACGTCTGTCACATGTGCTCAGTGTGAACCTGCTTTCATCTGTAAAGAGCACAGGGCGCCAGTGGCGAATTTGCCAATCTTGGTGTTCTCTGGCAAATGCCAAACGTCCCGCACGGTGTTGGGCTGTAAGCACAACCCCCACCTGTGGACGTCGGGCCCTCATATCACCCTCATGGAGTCTGTTTCTGACCATTTGAGCAGACACATGCACATTTGTGGTCTGCTGGAGGTCATTTTGCAGGGCTCTGGCAGTGCTCCTCCTGTTCCTCCTTGCACAAAGGCGGAGGTAGCGGTCCTGCTGCTGGGTTGTTGCCCTCCTACGGCCTCCTCCACGTCTCCTGATGTACTGGCCTGTCTCCTGGTAGCGCCTCCATGCTCTGGACACTACGCTGACAGACACAGCAAACCTTCTTGCCACAGCTCGCATTGATGTGCCATCCTGGATAAGCTGCACTACCTGAGCCACTTGTGTGGGTTGTAGACTCCGTCTCATGCTACCACTAGAGTGAAAGCCCCGCCAGCATTCAAAAGTGACCAAAACATCAGCCAGGAAGCATAGGAACTGAGAAGTGTCTGTGTTCACCACATGCAGAACCACTCCTTTATTGGGGGTGTCTTGCTAATTGCCTATAATTTCCACCTGTTGTCTATCCCATTTGCACAACAGCATGTGAAATTGATTGTCACTCAGTGTTGCTTCCTAAGTGGACAGTTTGATTTCACAGAAGTGTGATTGACTTGGAGTTACATTGTGTTGTTTAAGTTTTCCCTTTATTTTTTTGAGCAGTGTATAAGAGAGAAAACTATGTTCAATTGTGGTCCCCCCAGGTGCATTCAGCTGTCAACGTGCAAAGTAATTAGGGTCCATTCACACGTCCGCATGAATGGGTCCGTATCTGCAGCCACGGACAAGAATAGGCATTTCTATCATAGTGCCGGCCATGTGCAGTCCGCAAAATGCGGAACGCACATGGCCGGATCTGCAATTTGTGGAACACAAAACACTTGCGGATGTGTGAATGGACCCTAATTGTCAGTTTGTGAGATCACAGTGACAGTACAGTGATGGCAGCTATATCATGCACCGCTTACCACAGCTCACAGTGTCTCCATGCCAGCGATCACTGTGATTGGTCAGTCTTTGCAGACTGACCAATCACAGCCCAGCTGATGCCTGAGCCCCAGAGATCACTAGTTACCAGCTCAATTTTTTCTTTTCTGACAGATCAGAGAGTTCTGTGTCTGCTCCCATATTTTTCATGGTTTTTATTTATCTTCCTTATTAGTTGGCGACCTGGCACAACAAACAATATCGGAATGCCTTGTGTATTTAGTGCAGAAGAGGCATAAGCCGCTTTATGTTCAGATACCGAAAGTGCAAATGAGAATGAATTCCATTTTTTGTCATCCTCTTGCACTGAGAATAAAGGACAATATCTGCATGGAGTTTGTATGTTCTTCCTGTGTTAGCGTGGGTTTCCGCCGGGTACTCTGATTTCCTCCCACTCCAAAGACATACTGATAGGGAACTTAAATTGTGAGCCCTATTGGGGACAGTGTGATGCTAATGTCTGTAAAGCACTGCGGACTATAGTAGCGCTATATAAATCCGTAAAATAAAGAAATACACTATGGAAAGTGATATATGCCAGTTTTCTGCGCTGCAAATCACGCCAGGTCTAAAAAAACGGAGTGGGGAAAGAAGGGTGGGTGTCACTACCAGAGCTTTGAGAAGTTCTCACAGCTCTGTTTCTCCACCCCTGTGATGATGTCACTACCAGAGCTTGGAGGAGTTCTCACTGCTCTGTTTCTCCGCCCCTGGGATGAGGTCATTACTTTCTGTTTCCTTCCTTCCAGCTGTTCCTCCTATGTTTGATTTCTCTGTCTTTAAATCACCCCTCCTCCTTTTGTAGAGTGTGGATTATATTTCTCATTTGAGTTGTAGCTCTTGCTTGAGTATCTTCACTTGTATGCTATCTTTTCACTGGACCTTTGTTCTGCTGCAGCAAGTACTCCGGATATTGCCACCTGTCTTTGGATCCGTCTTCTCTGCTGCCGCAGCACCTTCAGCTAAGTGTGCAGACATTGTAGTGAATCTGTTTGTTTTCTGACCGGATCCGAGGCGACCATGGTTCCCTCCATATACTGAGCAGGGCACCGGTGGCCGTGCCCCTTCCACTATTGTAGGGGTTACAGTGGTCATCAGTCTTAGGTACGCGGGCATGCCTCCTTCCACCATTAGGATCCGGGTATGTGCTTAGCAGCATAGGGAAAGCTTTGAGGGTCTGACAGGGGTCACCCCTTATCCTCCCTAGTTTGGGTCCGGTCAGTGGCTCTATTTTCCTTGTATGCTCTAGTTGCTCACTTACAGCCGTGACATTATAATCCACCAAAACCGTCTCTTTTGACATGGATCCGCTTTCTGGCCTGGTTGACCGCATGCAGGGTCTTTCTTTGGAGGTAGCGGATCTCCGTCAATCTATGACTCAGCTTCAAGCATTGGGCTCAGCTCCGGCCCATGGAGTCTGTTGCGAGCCAAAGGTCTCACTTCCGGAAACATTCTCCGGGGGCAGTGAGAATTTTGTTCGCTTCAGAGAGGCATGCAAACTCCATTTTTCTTGTGTCCCCATTCCTCTGGTAATGAAGAGCAGAGGGTGAGGATTGCCATCTCCCTGCTCAGGGGTAATGCTCAGACTTGGGCATTTTCGCTGCCATCAGGGGATCCCTCCCTTCGATCCGTGGAAAGATTTTTTGTGGCCCTGGGGCAGATATATGATGGCCCGGATCGTGT
The DNA here is from genome assembly GCF_905171765.1 of Bufo bufo. Taxonomy (NCBI): domain Eukaryota; kingdom Metazoa; phylum Chordata; class Amphibia; order Anura; family Bufonidae; genus Bufo; species Bufo bufo. Next base: position 250,603,146 of record NC_053392.1, read on the forward strand.
TGCGCTGGCCGAATCTAACTTACGTTTTTTATGCCAGAACAAACTGTCTGCGGAGTTTTATTGTTCTGAATTTCGGAGATGGGCAGCTGATTCAGGTTGGAATGATGCTGCACTCCGGAGTCAGTTCTGTCATGGTCTCTCAGAGAGATTGAAAGATGCGTTTGCTTTCCATGAGAGACCAACGTCCTTAGAGTCTGCCATGTCATTGGCGGTACGCCTTGACAGGCGTCTAAGAGAAAGAAACGAGACCTCTCTGTCCAGCCAGTGTCAGTCTAGGGGCAGTGGTGTGGACTCATTCAGTGTGCAAGGGCCTCATCCTGTCTTGGTCCCCTCTGAGGAGGAGCCCATGCAGCTAGGTCGACTTGCCCCTGATAAAAGAGGATTTAGTCCTCAGAGTATGGTGTGTTTTTGTTGTGGGGGCATAGGTCATTTGGCAAATGTTTGTCCGTCTAGGAGATTCTTGAACTGTACTAAGAGCGATAATAGGAGAAAAACCTCAAAAGGTAAATCATCAAACTCTGCTTCATCTGCTACTTTGGGCAAAGTTGATGTAGGAATTGATGCTTTTCCTCTGACCTGCAGTTCCCGTTTTCTCCTGTCTGCCAGGGTGGCGCTAGAGAGCAAAGTCATTTCTTGTGAGATTTTTGTCGATAGTGGAGCGGCCGTCAATCTTATTGACACTCAATTTGTAGCCATGCATGGTTTTCAGGTTTGTACATTAGAAAAGGATATACCTGTTTTTGCTATTGACTCTGCTCCATTCTCACAGAGATCTCTGAAGGGCATTGTTCACAATATCCGGTTGGCTGTGGGTGACACTCATGTGGAGGATATATCTTGTCTCCTCTAGTTTTGTGGTTACCCTGGCTCACTAGACATAACCCCACTATTGATTGGCAAGGAAGGAAAATAAATGAGTGGAGTGACTTTTGTAGAGAGAATTGTCTCACAGCGACTTTTGCAGAGGTGTCTACTAAAACTGTGCCATCATTTCTCTCTGATTTCTCGGACGTGTTTTCCGAGAGCGGTGTTCAGGAGCTACCTCCTCACCGGGAGTTTGACTGTCCCATTAACCTCATTCCCGGCGCCAAGCTGCCAAAAGCACGCCTCTACAATCTCTCACAACCGGAAAGAATCGCAATGCGAACCTATATCTCCGAGAGTCTCGATAAGGGGCATATTCGTCCCTCAAAATCACCTGTTGCCGCGGGTTTTTTTTTTGTTAAAAAAAAAGATGGCTCTCTGAGACCTTGCCTAGATTTTAGGGAGCTGAACCGTATCACGATTCGCGATCCCTATCCCCTTCCTCTGATCCCGGACCTCTTCAACCAAATTGTTGGGGCCAAGGTTTTTTCCAAATTGGATTTGAGAGGCGCGTACAACCTGGTCAGGGTCAGAGAGGGGGATGAATGGAAAACGGCCTTTAATACTCCTAACGGGCATTTTGAGAATCTCGTTATGCCTTTCGGCCTGATGAATGCTCCGGCCGTCTTTCAGCATTTTGTTAATAGTATTTTTTACCATTTAATGGGGAAATTTGTATTGGTGTATCTTGATGATATTTTGATTTTTTCCCCTGATGTTCAGACCCATCAGGATCATCTTTTTCAGGTTCTGCAGATTCTGCGGGAAAATAAATTGTACGCCAAGCTGGAGAAATGTCTTTTTATGGTATCAGAGATTCAATTTCTGGGTTTTCTCCTCTCTGCTTCTGGTTTTCGCATGGATCCGGAGAAGGTCCGTGCTGTACTTGAGTGGGAGCTTCCTGAGAATCAGAAGGCATTGATGCGCTTTCTGGGTTTTGCGAACTATTACAGAAAGTTCATTTTGAATTATTCCTCTGTTGTCAAACCCCTTACTGACATGACAAAAAAGGGGGCGGATTTTTCCTCTTGGTCGGAGGAGGCGCTTGCAGCTTTTTCTAAGATTAAAGAGAGTTTTGCGTCTGCTCCCGTCTTGGTGCATCCCGATGTTTCCTTACCTTTTATTGTTGAGGTGGATGCTTCCGAGGTGGGTGTGGGTGCGGTTTTGTCCCAGGGCCCTTCTCCTGCCAAATGGCGACCCTGTGCCTTTTTCTCTAAAAAAAACTCTCCCCGGCAGAGAGAAACTATGATGTGGGAGATAGGGAGTTGTTGGCCATCAAGTTGGCTTTCGAGGAATGGCGCCATTGGTTGGAGGGGGCCAGGCACCCTATCACCGTTTTTACCGACCATAAGAAACTGGCATACTTGGAGTCGGCCAGGCGTATGAATCCGAGACAGGCCAGATGGTCTCTGTTCTTCTCCAGATTCAATTTTGTCGTTACATTCCGCCCTGGGATCAAAAATATGAAGGCTGATGCTCTCTCTCTCGCTGTTTTCCGGGAGGAGGAAACTCAGAGGACCCGGGTCCCATTTTGGCGGAGGGGGTAGTTGTTTCTGCTGTATATTCCGATTTGGAGGCCGAGGTCCAGGCTGCCCAGACTGAGGCACCTGCCCGTTGTCCTTCTGGGAAGTTGTTTGTGCCTCCTGAGCTACATCACAAACTCTTCAAGGAGCATCATGATACTGTTCTTGCTGGTCACCCCGGGAGTAGAGCCACGGTAGATCTCATTGCTCGGAGATTTTGGTGGCCGGCTCTTCGTAATTCGGTGGAGGGTTTTGTGGCTGCTTGTGAGACGTGCGCTCGCGCTAAGGTCCCTCGTTCACGGCCTTCAGGTTCCCTTCTCCCGTTACCCATACCTTCCCGTCCTTGGACACACCTGTCCATGGACTTTATCACGGATCTTCCTCGTTCCTCAGGGAAGTCGGTGATCCTGGTGGTGGTGGACCGTTTTAGCAAGATGGCTCATTTCGTACCTTTCCCTGGTTTACCCAATGCTAAAACGTTGGCGCAAGCTTTTGTCGACCATATTGTTAAATTGCACGGCATTCCCTCTGATATTGTTTCCGATAGAGGCACGCAGTTTGTGTCCAGGTTCTGGAAGGCTTTCTGTTCTCGCCTGGGGGTTCGGCTGTCCTTCTCTTCTGCTTTTCACCCGCAGTCGAATGGTCAGACTGAGCGCCTCAATCAGAATCTGGAGACATATTTGCGCTGTTTTGTGGCAGAGAACCAGGAGGATTGGTGTTCATTTCTCCCTCTTGCTGAGTTTGCTCTGAACAACCGTTGTCAGGAATCTTCTGATAAGTCACCATTCTTTGGTGCATATGGGTTCCATCCGCAGTTTGGGACATTCTCGGGAGGGGCTCTTTCTGGTTTACCTGAGGAGGAGAGATTTTCCTCGTCTTTGTCTACCATTTGGCAAAAGATTCAGAGTAATCTTAGAAAGATGAGTGAGAAGTATAAGCGTGTGGCTGATAAGAGACGTGTGCCTGGTCCGGACCTGAATGTGGGTGATCTGGTGTGGTTGTCTACAAGAAATATTAAACTGAAGGTTCCCTCCTGGAAATTGGGTCCCAAGTTTATTGGGCCTTATAAAATCTTGTCAGTCATCAATCCTGTTGCCTTCCGTCTTGATCTTCCACGGGTTTGGAAGATACATAATGTATTTCACAGATCTCTCTTAAAACCATATGTCCAGCCCACGGTACCCTCCTCTTTGCCTCCTCCTCCGATTTTGGTTGATAGCAATCTGGAGTTTGAGGTTTCCAGAATTGTGGACTCTCGCATTGTCCGCGGTTCTCTTCAGTACCTCGTTCATTGGAAGGGTTATGGTCCTGAGGAGAGGATGTGGGTTCCGGTGTCGGACATTAAAGCCACTCGCCTCATCAGGGCATTTCATAGGGCTCATCCTGATATGGTGGGTCCTGGGTGTCCGGAGTCCACCCGTAGAGGGGGGGGGGGGGGGTACTGTCACTACCAGAGTTTTGAGACGTTCTCACAGCTCTGTTTCTACACCCCTGTGATGATGTCACTACTAGAGCTTGGAGGAGTCCTCCCAGCTGTTCCTCCTGCGTTTGATTTCCCTGCCTTTAAATCACCCCTCCTCCTTTCTAGGCTGTGGATTATAGTTCTCATTTGAGTTGTAGCTCTTGCTTGAGTATCTTCACTTGTTAGCTATCAGTTCACTGGACCTGTGTTCTGCTGCAGCAAGCACTCCGGATATTGCCACCTGTCCTGGGATCCGTCTTCTCTGCGGCTGCAGCACCTTCAGCTAAGTGTGCAGACATTGTTGTGTACCTGGTTATTTTCTGACTGGATCTGAGGTGGCCACGGTTCCCTCCATATACTGAGCAGGGCACCGGTGGCCGTGCCCCTTCCGCTATTGTAGGGGTTACAGTGGTCATTAGTCTTAGGTACGTGGGCATGCCTCGTTCCGCCATTTGGATCCGGGCATGTGCTTTAGCAGCATAGGGAGAGCTTTGAGGGTCTGACAGGGGTCACCCTTTATCCTCCCTAGTTTGGGTCCGGTCAGTAGCTTTATTAACTGTGTATGCTCTTGTTGCTCACATACAGCCGTGACAGCAGAGAGTGAAGAGAGTTCAGATAGAGAGGATGAGGAGGGTGCAGGAGCCACTCAACCAAGCCTGGTGCGTCCTTTGATGTAATCGCACGCACCTTCTGCAACATCCCACTTAGGCTCCGGCCTGGTGCACCTGTCCGACCCCTACCACCCCTGCGGAATGGCCTGCCTCTTCCTCTGCCTGTTATTTTCAAAATGACCCTGTGACAAAAGTCTCTATAGAAGAGCAGTATTTGTGGAAGAAGGTACTGTATATCACACCCCTGCTTCATTCACTTTTTTTGGGGGGGGGCAACTGATATATCACATTAGTAGAAATAATTTGTTCCAAAGGCGTTTGTTACTATCTGTAGCTGAGGTAACGCAGCTAAACCACAAACAAATGCTGCACTACCCAAATTCACTATATACAGTCGTGGCCAAAAGTTTTGAGAATGACACAAATATAAGTTTTCACAAAGTTTTCTGCTAAACTGCTTTTAGATCTTTGTTTCAGTTGTTTCTGTGATGTAGTGAAATATAATTACACACACTTCATACATTTTAAAGAATTTTATCGACAATTACATGACATTTATGCAAAGAGTCAGTATTTGCAGTGTTGGCCCTTCTTTTTCAGGACCTCTGCAATTCGACTGGGCATGCTCTCAATCAACTTCTAGGCCAATTCCTGACTGATAGCAACCCATTCTTTCATAATCACTTCTTGGAGTTTGTCAGAATTAGTGGGTTTTTGTTTGTCCACCCGCCTCTTGAGGATTGACCACAAGTTCTCAATGGGATTAAGATCTGGGGAGTTTCCAGGCCATGGACCCAAAATGTCAATGTTTTGGTCCCTGAGCCACTTAGTTATCACTTTTGCCTTATGGCACGGTGCTCCATCGTGCTGGAAAATGCATTGTTCTTCACCAAACTGTTGTTGGATTGTTGGAAGAAGTTGCTGTTGGAGGGTGTTTTGTTACCATTCTTTATTCATGGCTGTGTTTTTGGGCAAAATTGTGAGTGAGCCCACTCCCTTGGATGAGAAGCAACCCCACAAATGAATGGACTCAGGATGCTTTACTGTTGGCATGACACAGGACTGATGGTAGCGCTCACCTTTTCTTCTCCGGACAAGCCTTTTTCCAGATGCCCCAAACAATCGGAAAGAGGCTTCATCGGAGAATATGACTTTGCCCCAGTCCTCAGCAGTCCATTCACCATACTTTCTGCAGAAGATCAATTTGTCCCTGATTTTTTTTTTGGAGAGAAGTGGCTTCTTTGCTGCCCTTCATGACACCAGGCCATCTTCCAAAAGTCTTTGCCTCACTGTGCGTGCAGATGCGCTCACACCTGCCTGCTGCCATTCCTGAGCAAGCTCTGCACTGGTGGCACTCCGATCCCGCAGCTGAATCCTCTTTAGGAGACGATCCTGGCGCTTGCTGGACTTTCTTGGACGCCCTGAAGCCTTCTTAACAAGAATTGAACCTCTTTACATGAAGTTCTTGATGATCCTATAAATTGTTGATTGAGGTGCAATCTTAGTAGCCACAATATCCTTGCCTGTGAAGCCATTTTTATGCAACGCAATGATGGCTACACGCATTTCTTTGCAGGTCACCATGGTTAACAATGGAAGAACAATGATTTCAAGCATCACCCTCCTGTTAACATGTCAAGTCTGCCATTTTAACCCAATCAGCCTGACATAATGATCTCCAGCCTTGTGCTCGTCCACATTCTCACCTGAGTTAACAAGACGATTACTGAAATGATCTCAGCAGGTCCTTTAATGACAGCAATGAAATGCAGTGGAAAGGGTTTTTTGAGATTAAATAAATTTTCATGGCAAAGAAGGACTATCCAATTCATCTGATCACTCTAAATAACATTCTGGAGTATATGCAAATTGCTATTATAAAAACTTAAGCAGCAACTTTTCCAATTTCCAATATTTATCTAATTCTCAAAACTTTTGGCCACGACTGTACACTACCACAATGGATTTGAAATGAAGCAAACAAGATGTGCTTTAACTGCAGACTGTCAGCTTTAATTTGAAGGTTTTTACATCCAAATCAGGTGAACGGTGTAGGAATTTCAACAGTTTGCATATGTGCCTCCCACTTGTTACGGGACCAAAAGTAATGGGACATAATAATAATCATAAATCAAACTTTCACTTTTTAACACCTTAAAGGGGTATTCCCATTTCATTAATTGCTGTTAGTCAGTTTCCCCAAGTGTCCTTGAATAATCTTCTAAATAACTTCTATTTCCTAACTTGCACCGTTCTCCTGAAAAATGCCTTCATCTGCGCCTGTGTTGTCTACCTGTATCCCCTGGTTACGGCCACATACTTGCGGGGCTTGTATGTGCCGCGCCTGCGCACAATGTCCTATCTTCTCCCCAGCCGGCCGCTCGAGAACGCGCACGCATGCCTCCCCAGCTTGTAAAACAGCAGTGTCCTGCTTGCTGGAAATAGTGCTGGGGAGAGAAACGGTCTGCCTGCAGATGCTAGAGGAGGAAGGAGGGCCCTGGAAGACGACAGTGGCAGAGGTTAGTGATTGATATGATGCCCTATTAGTCCCGGGCCGACTCCTTCTGGGCGCCGGAGCACACGGCGTCCTCGGTTGCTATGACGCCGTGCGCTCCCTCCTGCCGCCGGAATACAGTGATACACTCTTAGATCATAGCAGTGTATTACTGTTTTCCGGCAGCAGGAGGGAGCGCACGGCGTCATAGCAACCGAGGACGCCGTGCTCTCTGGTGCCCAGAAGGAGTCCATGCGGCAATCCACAGATGCCCCCCCCCCCCCCCATAAGTAGCAGAAAATGAGGAAGCCGCGGCACTCAAATGGATCAAGTAACAGTTTCTTTTATTTCACCTCTTGTGGCAACGTTTCGACCGAATGGTCTTTATCAAGCACAATACAACAGTGGTACAATGAACATATAAATACCTCCCCTTGGCCTCACATTGGCCTCAGTTCAGACATACCCTTTTAACCCTCTATGCACATTATATCATTTCAAACATATAATACAAGACACAAGTCCTCATTAGTTCAGTTGTTAAGATGTTAAGGTCTTTGCCTACCGTGCCTCCATGCTGTTTGACCCCCCCCCCCCCCATAAGTGCCATCCACAGATGCCCCCAGCCCATAAGTGCCATCCACAGATGCCCCCAGCCCATAAGTGCCATCCACAGATGCCCCCAGCCCATAAGTGCCATCCACAGATGCCCCCCCATAAGTGCCATCCACAGATGCTCCCCCCCATAAGTGCCATCCACAGATGCTCCCCCCCATAAGAGCCATCCACAGATGCTCCCCCCCATAAGAGCCATCCACAGATGCTCCCCCCCATAAGAGCCATCCACAAATGCCCCCCCCATAAGTGCCATTCACAGATGCCCCCCCCATAAGTGCCATTCACAGATGCCCCCCCATAAGTGCCATTCACAGATGCCCCCCTCCATAAGTGCCATCCACAGATGCCCCCCCATAAGTGCCATCCACAGATGCTCCCCCCCATAATAGCCATCCACAAATGGGCCTCCCCCCATAAGTGCCATTCACAGATTCCCCCCCCCCCATAAGTGCCATCCACAGATGCCCCCCCCCCCCCCATAAGCTGGGTAATAGGTCAGTGATAATATCTGAGACTGGGAAAGCTGGGTAATAAGTCAGTGATAATATCTGAGACCGGGAAAGCTGGGTAATAAGTCAGTGATAATATCAGACACCGGGAAAGCTGGGTAATAAGTCAGTGATAATATCAGACACCGGGAAAGCTGGGTAATAAGTCAGTGATAATATCAGACACCGGGAAAGCTGGGTAATAAGTCAGTGATAATATCTGATACCGGGAAAGCTGGGTAATAAGTCAGTGATAATATCTGATACCGGGAAAGCTGGGTAATAAGTCAGTGATAATATCTGATACTGGGAAAGCTGGGTAATAAGTCAGTGATAATATCAGACACCGGGAAAGCTGGGTAATAAGTCAGTGATAATATCTGAGACCGGGAAAGCTGGGTAATAAGTCAGGGATAATATCAGACACCGGGAAAGCTGGGTAATAAGTCAGTGATAATATCCGAGACCGGGAAAGCTGGGTAATAAGTCAGTGATAATATCTGAGACCGGGAAAGCTGGGTAATAAGTCAGTGATAATATCTGAGACCGGGAAAGCTGGGTAATAAGTCAGTGATAATATCTGAGACCGGGAAAGCTGGGTAATAAGTCAGTGATAATATCTGAGACCGGGAAAGCTGGGTAATAAGTCAGTGATAATATCAGACACCGGGAAAGCTGGATAATAAGTCAGTGATAATATCAGACACCGGGAAAGCTTGGTAATAAGTCAGTGATAATATCAGACACCGGGAAAGCTGGGTAATAAGTCAGTGATAATATCAGACACCGGGAAAGCTGGGTAATAAGTCAGTGATAATATCTGAGACCGGGAAAGCTGGGTAATAAGTCAGTGATAATATCTGAGACCGGGAAAGCTGGGTAATAAGTCAGTGATAATATCTGAGACCGGGAAAGCTGGGTAATAAGTCAGTGATAATATCTGAGACCGGGAAAGCTGGGTAATAAGTCAGTGATAATATCAGACACCTGGAAAGCTGGATAATAAATCAGTGATAATATCAGACACCGGGAAAGCTGGGTAATAAGTCAGTGATAATATCAGACACCGGGAAAGCTGGGTAATAAGTCAGTGATAATATCAGACACCGGGAAAGCTGGGTAATAAGTCAGTGAATATATCTATCTATATCTAGCACAGATCATATGGCTACTAGCTAACATGCATTTGGGCTGTAGTGATTTATTGTTTTTGCTGCACAGAATGGGCTACTTTCACACTTGCGGCAGGACGGATGCTGTTTACCATGTCGGATCCATCCTGCGGCTATTTCGCCGTGCTGCCGCTCCGTCCCCATTGACTATAATGGGGACCGGGGCGGAGCTCCGGCGCAGCACGGCGGTGCACGCCGAAAGCCGCCGGACTAAAAAGCCTGACATGCAGTAATTTTAGTCCGGCGGCTTTTCGCCGTGCACCGCCGTGCTACGCCGGAGCTACGCCCCCATCCCCATTATAGTCAATGGGGATGGAGCGGCGGCACGGCGAAATAGCCGCAGGACGGATCCGACATGGTGAACAGCATCCGTCCTGCCGCAAGTGTGAAAGTAGCCTAACACAGGTTTTATGTGTAAAAGTGTATTAGAATGCATGACAGCCACAAGTTACTACTACATTAGTTCACTAGCATTGGTCAGTGGTCACTGAGTGATTCCCCAGCAGGGTGATGGGCTTTACATACTCTGCAGGCTCTGACTGATGACTCATCCACATGAACGAGCACGCAAGGACTGAGCTCTCAGGGTGAGTCATGAGGAGGCGTGGCCGGCCTTCACTCAACTGCCTGAGCCAAACCAGGAAGTTATCAGGACATTTACTGCTGGTAAGATTGAAAAGGCAAGATGGGAATACCCCTTTAACCTCTTCAAGACACAGGGCGTACAGGTACGCCCTGATGTCCTGGAACTTAAGGACACAGGGCGTACCTGTACGCCCTGTGTATTTCTGATTACCGCCGCGCGGACGGCGGTGATCGGTAGCCGGTGCCTGCTCAAATCATTGGCAACCATGTCGGCGATCACCGCAAACCGCAGGACAATTTAGACCTGCAGTTTGCGGCTTTTACCTATTGCGGTGGCGGCGGTGCCATCGGGTCCCCATGGGGCTGTAGGGGGGACCCGATGGCATGGAAGGCAGTGCGATGCCGAAGGAAGGCATCGCGCTGCCTTCCGGTGACGAGCCTGTGACATCCAGGCCCCTGGATCTCACAGGCCGGACGCTGTATGAGTAATACACACAGTATTACTCATACAGCCAATACATTCCAATACAGAAGTATTGGAATGCAATGTAAAGGGATCAGACCCCCAAAAGTTCAAGTCCCAAAATGGGACAAAAAATAAAGTGAAAAAATAAAGTTTTCCCCCAAAAAAATTAAAAGTTTCAAGTAAAAATAAACAAAAACGTCATTTTCCCCAAATAAAGTAAAAAAAAATTGGTAAAAAAATAGGGGGGGAAAAAAAGTATACATATTAGGTATCGCCGCGTATCGACTGGCTCTATTGACCGGCTCTATAAACATATCACATGACCTAACCCCTCAGATGAACACCGTAAAAAATAAAAACTGTGCTAAATAAACCATTTTTTTGTCACCTTACATCACAAAAAGTACAACAGCAAGCGATCAAAAAGGCGTTTAAAACATTTGAAAAAAGCTGTTATTGTGTAAAACTTACATAAATAAAAAAAAGTGTACATATTAGGTATCGCCGCGTCCGTATCGACCGGCTCTATAAAAATATCACATGACCTAACCCCTCAGATGAACACCGTAAAAAATAAAAAATAAAAACTGTGCTAAATAAACCATTTTTTGTCACCTTACATCACAAAAAGTGTAATAGCAAGCGATCAAACAGTCATATGCACCCCAAAATAGTGCCAATCAAACCGTCATCTCATCCCGCAAAAAATGAGACCCTACCTAAGATAATCGCCCAAAAACTGAAAAAACTATGGCTCCCAGAATATAGAGACAGACTTTAGAAAGGTCACGGCACTCTCAAACTTCAATCCAAAAAATTTGTGTTTAATCACACTGAAAATAACAGCATCGTTTCGACATACAAGTCTTTCTCAAGCTATACAAAAATTACAAGTGAATCCCAAAACATATATAGGGGTGTACATCAATACAAATTTATTGGGGGGTTGTACCCCAGAAAGGTCAAGCCCTCCCCCTGCAGATACAGCCAATTGTGAGCTACAATAACTATATTCAATTAATAGGAAAACGGGCGAGCACTTATACACTTGGCAACCAGATTGACATATGCAGAAAATATTTATTAAATCCCCATAAAATACAAGTAATAAAATTTATAAGAACAATGTAGCAATAATATACAACATTACTGTCTCATATATTGTGGTAGATATGATCGATACTATATTCAATAAGAATATATTCAATAGAAATATTCGATAAATTGAATGGTAGAAAATTCAATGTTGAAATATTCGATAGAATATTCGATACCACTCAATAGTGTCGATAAATTCAATAATATATATCACACCAAAAAACTTCAAGTATATGCTGTTATTTGGGAAGAGGAGGTATTATCTTCTAGCACTCTATCCCAATTTGGGAAGCTGAATGTCACTGAAAATGTTGTAGGTGTATTCACTGGGAGCGCAATATGTTCATAAAGTGTCCACAGGAATCCTGATAATGTGAAAAGTCTCTTATAGCATATCCTTTTAAGGTCGATATGAGCTTTGAATTGAAGAAAACTTTAAATCGATATTTGGCTTACCGTTACTAGCGTCTGCTGTCTCCCTATTGCTTCAATGGAGCTTTAAATATTTGCCGGCTTATTCAGTCGCTCCATACAGCAAGCTGGTTTAAATTTCGCGTGAGTTCCAAAGATCGCGGGAGTTGCCACTCTGTTCCACAATTTCCTTTGGTGCAGCTTTCGACGATAAGAATAGTTAATCCTTTACTGTAGAAATTTTCTTCTGTATGGCCATAAAGTATTATCGGAGGCTTTTTAATGCAGGTACATCACTTGTTTCACCATACGCGTTACGGGTAGATTCACTCTCCATTCCTCAGTGGTCAAGTCAGTATAAAACTGAGTCTGCATATATAGCACCTACCAGTAGCCATTTGGCTCCAGGAGAAGTATATAGTGGGCTCAGCATGCATGTTGGTACTTGCATCCCTGGATCCGATGAAAGCTGTAATGGCACCAGACAGGGTTAAAAGCACAGTGTGCTTGGCGTGCATGCTGCACCTGCATTCCCTGGACTTTGTGTGGCTGTCATGGCCCACAAACAGGTAGGAACTAGTGTTAGGGACCACTCCATAGAGGCGACCTTGACGTGGTGAGTGGCTTATTACGCTTTGGCCAAAATGTACACCAATGCCTCATACAGCATAGAGGCAGGGCAGAATGCTGGTTGCAGAGTGCCATTGCATTTGTGTCTTTTTCTTTATATATTTATTTATTTTAATCGTCTGATCTGAGGTGTGATTGGATGCTGGGGATGTCTAAAAGGGCTTATCTGAGACTAATTGAGGGCGGGGAAGGTCTGATGGGGGTCTGATCTGAGGATGGGGTGGTATGATTTGAGGCTGGGGGGTCTAATGGGGTCTGATCTGATGCTGGGGGGTCTGATCTGAGGTTGGGGTGTCTGATGGGGGTCTGATCTGAGGCTGGGGGGTCTGATGGGGGCTGATCTGAGGCTAGGGAAGGTCTGATGGGAGTCTGATCTGAGGCTGATGTAGGCTGGGGGGTCTGATAGGAGGTTGATGGAGGTGGGGAGGGCCGATCTGAGGCTGAGAAAGGGACAAAGCTGGGATGAGCTTCGGCTGCCATTAATGCCAAATAAAGAACTAACTACATAACATTTTGAACTTCAAAATTAGACTGCTATGTTTAGCCAAAATGGCACCTGTACTATATGTAATATATTTAGTGCAGGCGCCATTTTGTGCTGCAAAAATACAGCGCTCTAGATAATTTTTTTTAACTGAGTCAGTTATATGTCTGACCAAACATAGCCTTAACATTTTTAAGTTGAGAATTTTATATAGCCCGCGAACGATGTTACAAATATCCAAATGGCCCTCAGCAGCAAAAAGGTTCCCCACCCCTGACCTAGTGAGTAGTGGACAGTGTTGGACTGTATTTTACTCTGATATGATATATCGCACAATGAGTGTTTTATGAACGATTTTTTAATTGTTTTATGTACTGTATTTTTCGCTTTATAAGATACACTTTTTTTCACTCCAAAAGTGGGTGGCAAATGGACGTGCGTCTTATAAAGCAGATACTAGTGAGAGCTTCAATTATGGAAGCGCTCACTAGTATTCATTAGGTGCCAGGAGAGGGGAGTGAAGCACTGAGAGAGCACTTTCTGTACTCACCCTCCCTGGTCTCCCATCATGGGGCCGTGGGCGCACAGCGCCAGCCAAATAACACAGGGGAGCGCGACTTCTAAAGAGACCACCGGACACGAAGTGGAGCCACTGCGCAGGAGAGGTAAGGGAAGTTTTTTTTATTTAAAGGTCTGATCTGAGGTCTGATGGGGGTCTAGTATAGGAATCTGAAATGGAGGGCTGATATGAGGTCCGAAAAAAGGTCTGATGAGGTTCTGATGAAGGTCTGATATGAAGGTCTTATGTAATGTCCTGATATGGGGGTTTCATGTTTTGTCCTGATATGCGGGTCTGATGTAATGTCCTGATATTAGGGCCTAATGTGATATCCTGTTATGGGGGTATGATGTAATGCCTTGGGGGTCGGATCTGAGGATTTGATATGGGGGTCTGATATGAGGTCTGATGATTTTTTTCCTTTTTTCCTCCTTTAAAACCTCTGGTGCGTCTTATCAACAGGTGCGTCTTATAAAGCGAAAAATGCAGTAATTGTTTTATGTATTTGTATTAATCATTGACAGCAAGAGCCCTGCTGATGTATATTGTATATTTTTATTATTATTAAATTATCTAGATTTTCACTACCTTATATTATACCAGATTATTTCAGGTGGGGGAATCCCTGTAATTATTTTGTATTTATTCATTTTAATATATAAGCGTGTTTATCTAGTTCACCTGCCGCGCCATTCATACTTAATCTGCTCTGTTATACATAGACTTACTGTGGATCAGACTCAGCGTCAACAAGCGGTCTAATATGTAAGTGTATTTATCTTGTTCACCTGCTGCACCATTCATACTTAATCGGTTCTGTTATACATAGACTTACTGTGCATTAGACTCAGTGTCACCTGGCGGTCTAATATATATAGGCACGTTTATTTAGTTCACCTGCTGCACCATAGTTACATTACTGATTTAGTTACTGTACACTATGGCCAAAAGACAATTGCCTGGGCCTTCAAAAGGAATGGGCAGTGGCAAAAATGTTGCTGTAGCCGACACAAGTAGCAGCAGAAGATGGGTTGGTCATAGCAAAAACCGCAGCAACATGCCAGAGCTGCCACTGTTATGCTCTGGTCGTGTTTTGATTAACAATCCAGATGTACTGGAATGGTTGACTCTCTCTTCAACAAGGGTGGACTGGGAACTTAAAGGGGTTGTCCAAGTTATATTTATTGATGACCTATCCTCAGGATAGGTCATCAATAGCAGATCGGCAAAGGGTCCGACACCTGGCACCCCCGCCAATCAGCTGTTTGAAGAGAAGGCGCCCACCGTGCCAGTGCTGCCTCCTCCTCACTGTTTACCTTCTAGCCATTGCATCTTCAGCGGTGAGCAGGTGTAATTACACCCAAGCCGTCCCATTCATTTCAATGGTACGGATCGCTCCTATACAGCCGATCTGATAGATAGGTCATCAATAAATATAACTTAGACAACCCCTTTAAAGTGGCCCTGGAAAAAATACTAAAAGTGACCCCGTTTTGTAGTCGGGTCCAAATTGATGGAATGCAGGGCCAACACAAGTAGGTGGATCCAGCAACACCATATTGTGGCACATTATACCACCTCAACAGAGCTAAATACCACAGTCCATGACAAAATACTGCCACCAGCACCACAAAATAAATCCCCCAAAACTTCCACTGGCCGACTGTGAGGAGGGCTCAGGTGGCTCCCTGGACATCGGCCAACCGGGAAATTTCCCTGTATGGTCTATGGCTCTTCAACATCATCTCAGGCAGGGTCGGGCTGGGATGGGGGGAAAGGAAGGGAAGCAATTGCGGGGCAAAAGGGGCAGCTTCCCCGGGCACAGTTACTCCTGGGGGACCCAAGGCAGCTGCCTCTTGAGCCCCGCTGGCCACTCGTAAATTAGCACCAGAGGACCAAGATGCGGTAAAGGGTTTGTACTCACTGCTTCCGGGTCCTCGGCTGTCGGCTGTGCAGGGCTGCACACAGGCGTAAGGTGCTCTGTGATGTCACGCTGTGCACAGCCTTTACAGCACAGCCAACAGTAGGAGGATGCAGATCGCGTTGAAGGAGAGTAGCGGTGGTGTCCAGGAGCAGGAAGGGTAAGTGTTTTTATTTTATATTTATGAGGCTGATGGACACTTCTGGAGGCTGATGGAGAGGTTGCTGGGGGCTGAGAAGCTACTGGGGGCTGATGGAGAGGCTACTGGGGGCAGATGAGAGGCACTGGGGGCTGATGAGAGGCACTGGGGGCTGATGGAGAGGCTGCTGGGGGCTGAGAAGCTACTGGGGGCTGATGGAGAGGCTGCTGGAGGCTGATGAGAGGCACTGGGTCAGATGAGAGGCACTGGGGGATGATGAGAGGCATTGGGGGCTGATGGAGAGGCTGCTGGGGGCTGAGAAGCTACTGGGGGCTGATGGAGAGGCTGCTGGGGGGCTTATGAGAGGCACTGGGGCTGATGAGAGGCACTGGGGGCTGATGAGAGGCACTGGGGGTTGATGAGATGCACTGGGGGTTGATGAGAGGCACTGGGGGCTGATGAGAGGCACTGGGGGCTGATGGAGAGGCTGCTGGAGGCTGAGAAGCTACTGGGGGCTGATATGAGGCTACTGGGGGATTATGAGAGGCATGGGGCTCTTATCTGAGGTCTGATTGGGGGTCATTCATATTTGGGTCTGATCTGAGGTCTTATTAACATTGGGGATCTTATTGGGGCTGTTAACTGAGGTCTGATTGGTGGTCTAAACCCGAGGTATAATGAAAAATATATTTTTCTTATTGTCCCCCTCTAAAACCTTGTTGGAGAAGGGGAGAGATAGAGAAGAGGGAGGGAGGGGTGGATGGAGGGGTTAGTAGTACAGTACTATCTGCACATTGTAAAAAAAAAAGTAATATGCAAAATACTATATATTTGTGTCAGAAGTTGTGCTTTTTTAATTTTTTGAATAATGATACAATCATTTTATTTGATATTTTTGTGCTGATTCATTTTTTTCTCTATATTAAGGGACACTATAGTCACCAGAACCACAACAGCTAAACGTAGTAGTTCTGGTGTCTAAAGCATGTCTCTGCAAGCCTTTTAATGTAAACACTGCCTTTTGAAAATATGACAATGAGTTACATAAATCCATCAAACATTTACTAATGTAGTGATTTAACTTTGTCCCCCTGGATCCCGCCTTCTCACACTCTAGCATGCAATTACGCCCTCCACCACAACACAATGAGATGCTTTGAATCAATGCATTCCTATGAGGATTGTTTAGCGTGAATGCCAATGTTGCACGATGTGGACTAGGAAGCACCTCTAGTGGCCGTCTGATGAGTGACCACTAGAGGTGTTCCTTTTTTAACGCAGGGCAAAAGGGGCAGATGCCCTGGGCCCAGTTGCTCCTGGGGGACCCAAGGCAGCTGCCTCTTTAGCCCCGCTGGCCACTTGTGAATTAGGACCGGAGGACCAGGAAGCGGTGAAGGCTTTGTACTCACCGCTTCCTGGTCCTCGGCTGTCAGCTGTGCAGGGCTGGAGGGATGGAGGGGTTAGTAGTACAGTACTATCTGCACATTGTAAAAATAAAAAGTCATCTGCAAAATACTATGTATTTGTGTCAGAAGTTGTGCATTTTAAATTTTTAGAATAATGATACATTTTGGTGTTCAATAAATTTTACAGTTGGTTTCATATTGATAAATATGGAGAGTAAAAAAACATTTAAAGAGAAAGGTGGTGCTCAGAAAATACGAGAAAAACAGTCCAAAGAACTTGAGTTAGCAGGAAGAGATCCTAAGCAAATGAAACTTTTTTTTTCGGTGGTATGTTAAACGTTCGAAAGTTAAGGCTGGTTCTTACATTTTATGTCACAGAAATGTATATTCACTCTTTGATAAATATATCTACCGTATATACTTGTCTATAAGTTGATCTTGTCTATGTAGTTTTTTGACCAACAACTGTGAAATGTGCTATTACTCGTGGATAAGTCGAGGGTAAAACTTGGGGCTATGAAATCCTGTGATTTTATTATTTTGTCAGATTTTACCTAGGCAAAGATCCTGGAACAATCAAACAGTTATGGTACCTACTTCTCTGCATCTCAGTGCACACGCCCAGCTCCAAAGCTATTAGATGACCATGCCTTAATGCGGCAGGTACATTCGGTTAGCGTTATCTTGCCAGCTAGTGGTCCTGCTTGTGGCTCACTACAGCCACCGCTGCAGCAGTGACGTGGAAAGGGTACCGATAGGTGGCAGTCATCAGCAATAGCTGCATTGTATTCTAAATCAGCCTGCTGTTGTCCGTGTGTGTACCCAGTATCTGGGTCAACGTACAGCTAAGTACACTAGCACTACCGGTAACTCAATATTGTCCACATTGAATGTGAACAAAATTCTATCTAAACTAGCATGGACGAGTGGATCTGCGTTTTAAAATGAAGTTCACGACTAAAATTTCTCGAGTATATACAGTAGTCTGTTTGCATGTGCATGATGAAGTTTTACGTTTATTAAGATTCATGATGGATTATCAAGGAGTGTGCTTACTTGACTTTCCATAGTGATCAGTTTAACTTTTTTAAGATATATATTTACTTATTTGAAATCTCATAAAATCTTACATGTAAGGTAAGTATGAATTGTATATCCTTTGTTTGCATGATTTTTTTATTTATTGTTACCATGCATGGAGATCCTGGAGTTTCTTGGTTATATCTAAAACTTTTTTGGGGAGATTAAAATAGGTTGACAAAAAAATGTTGTTTTAGGCTGGTGGTATACATCCAAGAATTCCTGTTGATGAGGTTTCTGCCGGCCCAAGTGCTCCTTCAAGCATCCCAATTGTGTCTGTCGAAGATGAGGTGAGCCCACAAGCAGAAGAGCAGGTGATTGAGGAGGAGCTGGTGTCAGAATGCAGAGAGCAAGCGCAGATGAATGACCCAGATGTTTTTGAAGACCTTCCTGAATTAGAAGGTATCACACCTGAAGACATGTCAGAAAGTGTTATAAGTGATCCATCAGAAATATTATTTTTTGTCTTCCTCCTGCATGTTCCATAGCAGAAAAAAATTTATTTTGTTGAAAAACAGCCTTTTCAGTCAACCAGGACTGAATGTGCAGATCTTCCTTTTCAAGAAGCAGACTTTTATTACCGCAAAAAGTCCAATGGGGATCGTATTAAGCGTTAATGGCTGAGTTGTAAAATAAAGGATCGAAAGTTAGAAGCATTTTTTGTTTTGCAGCATATGCATTGCCTTTTCTAATTCCTCTTCCTCGTTCACTAGTGGTTGTTCTAATTTTCGACATTGCTATCAGGCAGCAAATAAGCACGAATCTTCAAAAAGTCATTGTGATGCTGTTAGTGCTTATTTTACCATGAAAACAAATAGAAGCATTGACACTAATAAATCATGCTCAAGTCTCCAGAAGAAAGAAGGACATACTACAAAGTACTGAGGCATTAAACCGTATATTTAATATTGTAAAACTCCTCGGAAAACAGGGATTGCCATTTCATGCCCATGGCACTAATGAATCGCTGTACAGTACAATTTAAATAACATTGAAATAAACCATGGGAACTTTCTGGAAATTGTCCTACTTCTATCACAGTATGATATTCCTCTTAAAAATCACCTTGATAAATGTGTTCAGGACAGTGAAAAAAGAAAACAGTGATTGAAAGACAGAAAAACATCAGTAAAACATTCAACTGGACGTGGATCTCTTGTGACATTTTTGTCCAATAATACAATAAAGAAAGTATTTGCAGCAATAGTTGGAAGCATGAAAAACTTCATTGTGCCTGAAATCGGAGAGAAACGATTCAGTATACAGGTTGACTCCACACAAGATGTTGGAATTGTCGATCAAGCAACAGTAGTTGCGAGATATGTGCAAGATGATGCCATTAAAGAATGGCTTGTGGCGATTCTCTCTGTTAAAATGCAACAGGAAAAGGATTTCACGAACTTCTAATGTCCTGTTTGGATGTACTTGGATAAGATTTCGAAAAAATTGCCAGGGAATCATTTGATGGTGCAGCAAATAAGAGGAGTGCGTATGTGGGACTACGTGCACAGATTGCGAAGGTAATGCCAGATGCGGTTTATATTTGGTGCTATAGTCATATCCTTAACCTGTGTGTCTCAGATTGCTGTCAAGTATTGGAAGCAAAAAAAAATTGGGGTCTCCTAAATCGCTTGGCAACCTTTATTGAAGACTCCCACAAAGGAATGAATATCTGAAAAGACCAACTTGATATAAGACATGTACAGGAAAAACTTTTTAAGTTACAAAAAATTGGAGAGACAAGATGGTGGGCAAAAGCAAAGGCCCTTAACTAGATTTTTGGTGAAAAACATTCTATTTATTTAGACACCCTTGAAGTTTTATATGTAATTTCCCAGAGTAACTTGTTTGAATCGAAAACCACTTCTGAGGCCTCATCCCTTTTTCATAATCTTTGTCAGTTTACGATTATCCTTAACAGCAAACATATTTTTACAGGTTTTTTATGTTATAGGGCCAGTGTCAAAATATCTACAAACCAGTGGCCTTGACTTCAAGGTAGCATGGCAAATGGTCAAACGTGCAGTTGAGCAACTGAAAAAAATTAATTTTAACAATCTTAAACAAAAGTCTGAACGCTTTGCAATAAAAACAAATGAGTTAATGGGTATAAGTGATGTTCTCAACTCCTTGGAAGTCGAGACTATACTTCCAGTTCGAAGAGTGGCACAAAAAAAACGCTTGGCTGGAGAATCTTCACATGATGAACGACCTGAAGATTAAATACAATGTTTTCGAGCTAGTGTGTACAGACCAATTCTGGACCAAATCATACAAAGCATGACAGAGATTTTCAGAAAATAAGCAATTGGTCAGGGATTCCCACTACTTGGATCCTCGCACTTTTCAGAAAATTAGGACAGATCCCAAAGTTCTAGATGGAGGGGCACTAGAGAGAATTTCTAAGTTAGCCAAAGTAAATGAATGTTCTCTCAAAACTGAATTAGTAAGTTTTGCTAACTTATTTCCAAATCTTATAGGATGTCTTTCTGAAGATGAGACACAGAAAGTGGAAATAATTCTTGATGATGAGGAGATGGAGGAGATTAATGACTGGATTCCACCTACTGAAAAACTAGGTGAGGTACAAAAGGAATCAAAGTGTGGTTCTTGCAAGCATTGCTTTCTTTGCTGTCACAGGTTGTTGTTCAAATACAACCTTTATTCTGCAGCTTTTACACAAGTGTCATGTGAGAGCATTCAGCAAGCTAAAACTCATCAAGACCCGACTGCGAGCCACAATGGGACAAGAACTGCTTGATGCTCTAATGCTCATGTCAGTGGAGAGAGATCTTCTGGAACAGGTCCAGTTTCCAGATGTATTGGAAATTATTTGTAAAAGTTGTTCCTTGATGAGGTCTTTGCTAACCATTTGGTCAAATATTTAGTTTAAAAGTTTTATACATATATTTCTTTCTCTGGATTCTGTATTTTTTGAAAAAGTGTATTGTGTCCATACATTGTTCATTTGTTAAAACTGTAGATTTTATTTTTGTTAAACATCATTTTTTTTTGCTATTACAATTAAATTATGTTAAACCACATTGTATCATATTTGTCTTGCTTCATAACATCAATATCCGTTATAAAACAAGGAAAAGGTGGGTGTGGATGGTGAGCTGATTCGGTGGTGCAATGGGCCCCTTGGCTGGATTTGCCCCCCAGGACTAAGGCTGCCAGCCCTCCCCTGATCTCAGGTGACAAAAAATACACACAGCCAGGAATCGGTGAGTTTCTCTGACACTACACTTAGTTGGCATGGCCCAGAAACAACCTCGGTGCCCTCAACTATCCTGCAACTGCCTCTTTCTTTTGCTGCTCCTTCTGCTCAGGAAGTAATGCATGCTGCTGGCTCTGCTCTGCTTTTCAGAGAGGACAAGCTTAATTAGGACAGTCAGCAGCTACAGGCAAGCACAGACAGAGGAGAGATCTACTGCGTCCTCCCTTAGGTGTGCAACTAGCAATGATGATGACAGTTGGGTGGGAGCACGTGTTGTGAGCGGTCAGGGACTTGACCATGAGACCGATGAGGGTGACATAAGTGACAAACATTAGTGGATGATGATGTAGCCGATCGCAAGTGGGAGCTGGGTGAAAAGAGGACATCATCATTGCAGGGGAGGGTGGCAGCAGGCCCGTGAGACAGTAGCACTGTGGCAGTGTGCCAATGAGCCAGCAGGGTGGAAGCAGTGGGAGATCTGGAGCCAAACACACTAGACCGTCTGATACTCTGGAGCCTTCCTTTCAGAAAACAACAGGCAGCGGCAGGAAGTCAGCAAGGAGTGGTGGGGGTAAAATGCCATACTCGGCAGTGTGGGAATTTTTTAGTCGCAGAAGAACGTTGGCGTGGCGGTATGCAGGATATGTGAGCAGAAGGTTAAGTGTAGTCAGAGTGCTAATGTTGGCACCATGGCCCTGCGTTTTTGGGTTTTAATTTTTCTTCCTTATCTTCCTTGAGCCGTAACATTTTTATATTTCCGTTCACATAGCTGTATAAGGGCTTATTTTTTGCAGGACAAGTTTGTCTTTATTAATTATGGCGCAAAAAAATTGCAAATTCCTCCACCGTTTTACGGGTTTTGTTCCTACTGCGTTTTGTTTGTGGCAAAACTGACCCATGCCCTTGATTTTCTGGGTCAGTACGATTACAACTATAAACCCATATGTATAGGTTTTGTATGTCTACATCACCATATTCTGACCTCCATAACTTTTTTTATACTTACAGTGCGTTGCAAAAGTATTCACCCCCTAGACTTTTTTTATATTTTGTTACATTACAGCCTTAAGTTCAATGTTTTTTTAATCTGAATTTTATGTGATGGATCAGAACACAATAGTGTAAGTTGGTGAAGTGAAATAAGAAAAATATATAAATAAAACTATTGTTTAGAAATAGAAAACTAAAAACTGGCATGTGCGTATGTCATGAAGACCATAAAAAGCTCTGGTGCAACCAATTACCTTCAGAAGTCACATAATTAGTGAAATGATGTCCACCTGTGTGCAATCTAAGTGCCACATGATCTGTCATTACATATACACACCTTTTTTGAAAGGCCCCAGAGACTGCAACACCTAAGCAAGGCATCACTAACCAAACACTGCCATGAAGACCAAGGAACTCTCCAAACAAGTAAGGGACAATGTTGTTGAGAAGTACAAGTCAGGGTTAGGTTATAAAAAAATATCCAAATCTTTGATGATCCGCAGGAGCACCATCAAATCTATCATAATCAAATGGAAAGATCATGGCGCAAGAACAAACCTGCCAAGAGACAGCTGCCCACCAAAACTCACAGACCGGGCAAGGAGGGCATTAATCAGAGAGGCATCACAGAGACCTATGGTAACCCTAGAGGAGCTGCAGAGTTCCACAGCAGAGACTGGAGTATCTGTACATAGGACGACAATAAGGTGTACGCTCCATAGAGTTGGGCTTTATGTCAGAGTGGCCAGAAGAAAGCCATTACTTTCAGCTAAAAACAAAAAAGCACGTTGTGAGTTTGCGAAAAGGCATGTGGGAGACTCCCAAAATGCATGGAGGAAGGTTCTCTGGTCTGATGAGACTAAAATTGAACTTTTCAGCCATCAAAGAAAACGCTATGTCTGGAGCAAACCCAACACATCACATCCCCCAAAGAACACAATTTCAGCAGCCGGGGCTGGGAAACTGGTCAGAGTTGAGGGAAAGATGGATGGTGCTAAATACAGGGATATTCTTCAGCAAAACCTGTACCACTCTGTGCGTGATTTTAGGCTAGGATGGAGGTTCACCTTCCAGCAGGACAATCACCCCAAACACACTGCTAAAGCAATACTTGAGTGGTTTAAGGGGAAACATGTAAATGTGCTGGAATGCCCTAGTCAAAGCCCAGATCTCAATCCAATATAAAATCTGTGGTCAGACTTAAAGATTGCTGTTCACAAGCTCAAGCCGTCCAACTTGAAGGAGCTGGAGCAGTTTTGCAAGGAAGAATGGGCAAAAATCCCAGTGGTAAGATGTGGCAAGCTCATAGAGACTTATCCAAAGCGACTTGGAGCTGTGATTGCCGCAAAAGGTGGCTCTACAAAGTATTGACTTTAGGGGGTTGAATAGTTATGCACATTGACTTTTTCTGTTATTTTGTTTTATTTGTGGTTTGCTTCACAATAAAAATAAAAATAAATAAAACAATCTTCAAAGTTGTGGGGATGTTCTGTAAATTACGTGATGTAATTTAATTCCAGGTTGTGAGGCACCAAAATACGAAAAAAGTCAAGGGGGGTGAATACTTTTGCAAGGCACTGTATGTCTACTGAGATGAATTTTTTGCGGGGCAATCTGTAGTTTATTGATACCATTTTGGAGTATGTGTGACTTTTTGATCACATTTTATAACTTTTGTTGGGCAAGAGAAGCAATGAAAAAAATTGCAAATTGGCCATTTTGACCATTTTTCCGTTAAACAATTCGCCGTATTTGAATTTTTTAAAAATATTTTAATAGTACCGGCATTTTCGGTCACTGTAATAACCATGATGTTTATATTTATTGCTATTTAGATTTTTTTTTTTTTATTATACGGAAAGGGGGTGATTTAAACTTTTATATATATTTTTTAAATGCATTCCACTGGCCGAAGGAGCTCTCCTCAAAAAGAAGTTGCCAGGGTTAACACTCCAGTGGAACACAATTGCGTTACACAAGATATTAAATAACTACAAAACTACAAGATATTAAATAATTCTGTGTATGAAATTCAGGTGCAACTTTTCAGGGATGGAACATAGATGATAAAAAAAATTCCACCAGACTGTAGATCATAATATTGTAATATTAAAACTACGATATGAGGGGAAAGGTATGAAAAATAATTAAGAAACTTACAAATATATGGATAATATGCCCTGTAAGGGGAATTTATTAGCACAGTGTCACCTCTGATATTGACACTGATATGATAAACTTCAATGAAAATGAAAGAATCAATTCTGATCCGATTTTACTCAGTTATTGGCTTGTTGGATGGGGGAAAATTCTTGTGTATATCTAATGTGCTATCAACAGAGGCGGTTGGTGGGGGAAAAATAACGTCAAAGACATCTACTGAAAGAGAGTTGCTCATTTAGACCCTCTGGGTATACTGTTCTCAGTCTGTATTCAGATTGAGGATTAGCCTTATGATGTCTTGTGGTCACTACATATCTTTTTTTCATTTTTAGATAATTTTTCTATGTCCCCTGAGGAATCAGTTAAATACTGGGGAACTTTGGGACGTTTCGAGATACTTATCTATGGGATCAGATTCATCTTTAAAAAGGGTTTTGATCAGGTTCAGAAAGGGTTTAGCCACTGAGAGGTGGGGTCACCCCTTTCAGGGCGGGTGCTCTGCCTGTAGGCAGGGAGAGATGTAGGGATTTGATAGGAACAGCATGAATGGTGGTCCCACATTCCCGGAACAGTTACATCAAGGTAGATTGGTCATCTAACCATGAGTAAACACACCCGCTCCTTCATATCCTGATCATACCTTAGTCCGTTTTTTCTGCATATCTGTAATGTAATTAATAAAAAGGTATATTTTAATAGGGAAGGATTATATTTAGTTTTTTTCCAAAATAAGAATTGCAGCATGAATGCTATCAGCCTCATCAGCGAGGCTGATAGCATTCAGAACAACTACCGACAGCCCAATTGGCCGCAGGGGATGTCGGTAGGAAACCCGGAAGTGCGAGTTTTTGCGCATTTAGATGCCGTGATCTCACTTGATCACAGCATCGAAAGCCTTTAATTACCGCAATCGGCATTATTGTCGGTCATGGTAATTACCCGCAGGTCTCTGGTTTTTGAAACAGCAGAGACCTGATTGCCATGACGCCCACTGCATGTGCAAGCGTGCGCCATGTTCGCACATCGCTCCAGCGCCGTAGCGAAAGGGTTAAGAGAACTGATGGCTTGTGCCCACCCAAGGTGGAGAGTCCCAATCCTACATTACTTCCCTAAAAAAGCTGTACCAGCCCTGCACACGTATGTTTAGCAGAAGGTGGGTCAGTCCTTGAGCCTGTCAGCATCTGATACAATTCATGCCAGCACTGAAGTGTGGAGCTATAACTGTGGTCACGGACCAATATATGTTCTTTACCACCCACTGGGTAAATGTGGTTCTGCCCCAGGTACACCAACAGCTTGGCCAGGTGATGACAATGCCGCCTCTGCATTGTAATCGTGGGATTTCTGCACCAATGTCCTCCTCTGCCTCCTCAACTTCCACCATGTCCTTAGCCTCCACTGTAGGCACAGTTCAGAGTGGTCCTTCAGCATACCACCTATGGTATTCAAAGCACAACGTTGTTACGAGGTTCTACACCCGGTCAGCCTGGACGAACCCAGTGACACCAGGGAAAAACAGTTCCACATCATTAACCACGAAATAGAATCCTGGCTGTCCCCTTGCCAACTGGAGATAGGAACCAAGGTTACCAATAATGGGAAGAACATTCTGTCTGCTCTGCGTCAGGGAGGGCTGACCCATGCACCCTGCATGGCGCACATCTTCATTCAGGTTGTCACCCAGTTCCTGAAGCCTTCCAACTGCAAGAAGTCTTGAAAATATTAAGGAAACTTCAGCCACTCTTACCATGCAAAACACGCCCTCCTTGACCTGCAAAGGCAGAATGGTGTTCCCCTACATCGCCTCATATGCAACGTTTCCACACGTTGGAACTCCACCCTGAGACATATCCACACGTTGGACTGACTGTATGAGCAGAGGAAACCCGTGACCAACTTCTTGATGATGCAGACGGACAGGACTACTCCCCAGAATAACTTTGACATTAGACATTATAAGCTCATGCGTGACACCTGATGTTTGCTCAGGCCCTTTGAGGAGGCCACTTTATTTGTCAGTCACCAGGACTGTGGGTGCACTGAATGTTTTATTGAGTATTGATTGGGTTGAAGAACCCTTCTAGTTGCACCGCAGCCTCAGATTGGTGTGCTGTTTCAATGTACATACACTACAGAATGAATGATGTCATTCCTTCCTTCACGTCCTGGGGTGAATGATGATAAAGCTGACTGGCAAGGGGACAAAAGATGTGGTGCCTACATCTCACGGCCACCTTAGCCCTGTGTAGTCTCAACTGGCTTAGAAGGAGGATGAGGGCAAGGAGGAAGACATAAACACCCAGAAATTATATACACAACTAGGTGGTTTATCTGCCCAAGTGAGAGGAGGGGAGCAGGAGGAGCATGAGGGCAACGATAAAGACGACCCAGATGACCCAGACAGACTGTGGCAGTATGCAGTGTAGATGGAGGCAAGTAGTCCCTTCGACTCCCTTGCACTAATGGCCAGATACATGCTGAGTTGATTGCATAGTGACAGCTGCATTATCACCATTCGGCAGATGGATGACTACTGGCTCTCCACAATGTTAGACCCATGCTACCGGTCTAAAATGAGGGCATTTGTTTACACCTTCTTTGAGGGATGAAAAACTCAACTTCTATTGAGACATCCTTTTGTAGTTGGTTGGTCACTGCCTATGTGCTCCATTGTCCATCCTCACTGAGGTCTAATCGGGGGGATGGGGGACCCTCTGAGCTCACACTCCACTGCTATGACTGCTGGAGAAGGTGGGGGGGGGGGTAGGAGAAAAACCAGTTCCATCAGCAGCAACATAAGCCTTGAGTTTCTGATGAGCGGTTTTCTTCACCCGCCTACTAAAGAAACCACCCAGCAGCAGCAGGACATGGAGCAGAACCTGAATCCACAGGCATACTTTGACTGAACTCTGTCACCCCAGATCCAAGATCCCTAACATGACTGGGAAGCCAAACTTTAATTGTGCCTGCAACTGACCGAGTTTGCCCTAAGCAAGCTTTAGTGCCCGGCCAGTAGTGTGGCATCAGAGCAGGTGTTTAGTTGCGCGGGGGGCATAGTTACTCCAAAGAGAACTCGCCTTTCAACACAAAAATGTTGAGAGATTAACCTTTATAAAGATGAATCGAACGTGGATCAGCCAGGATTTCCACACACTGGTGCCCGATGCATCAGACTAGATCATTCTAGCAGTAATGTTCTGACTGTAGTGTGCTGCCACGCCAGAACATTGTGAAAAATGGTTCACTACTTCTGGGCATGTGCTTCAGCCACTATTCTGATGCTGCCATCGTCCTACACACCTGCTGCCTCTGCTGCCATCTTCTCCTACGGCCACCACCATCTTATGCTGTTACTACCACTGCTGTTGTCCTCCTCCCCACTCTGTTCCAGGCCACTATTGTGACTCTTCATCATGTTGCCACCCTCACCAGTCATTTATGGGGCCACTAGTGTCCCTGTTTGGCTGTGTGGACATCACAGTTTATTTTTCTGTTCTTCTGATCAGTCAGAAGAAAAGACATCTAAAAAAAAGGATCCTGTCATTTAATCGTCCTTAAGGCCTCTATCACTCAGTCAGTATTTTGCATCAGGATTTGATCATGATTTGGAAGCCAAAAGCAGGATTAGGTCCAAAACACAGAAGACATGCAAATATTTCCATCACATTTTATCTCTATTTTGTACCCACTCTTGTTTTTGCTTTACAAATATTGATCAAATGCTGACCGTGTGAAGGAGGATGCTCAAAATACAGGATCCGCTTTATTTTGGCTGTTCTTCTGACGGATCAGAAGAAGATAAAAATAAACTCTTGTTGCTAACACCCTCCTCACTCTGTCATGGGCCATTGCACGGTTCAATCGGTGCCGATAAATTAGATTTGATGCCAACATTGAAATGTAAGGCTGAGTTCACAATTCAGTTATTTGGTCAGTTATTTCCATCAGCTTTTGTGGGCCAAATTCAGAAGCCAAGCCTACTCTCAGTTTAGGTATCAGGAATAGATCTACACCTGTTCTGTGGTTTTAACCCGCACCTGCTTTTTGCTGACAATAAATGATGAGAATAACTGACCGAATAACTGGTGTGGAATGAGCCTAACAGTGACGCACAGTCATTCTACAGCTAACAGAAGGGATTCAAAAGCTTGTGTTTGCACTGCCACAACATGGATTAAAAGAAACTTTTTTTTTCTCCACTACTTTAATGACAGTGCCTCCATGTCTTTATTTTGTTCCACTAAAGAGTCATTTGGATACAGCTCCTGCAGGGGCACGCAACATTTTTATTCTTTACTGAAGGCTGCTGTATGCTTTTCTTTTGGTTTAACAGAAGGGATTAACTAGGAAAGTTGGCGGCCTGCACGATGATGCGAGCACGTCCATATATGTGACCTGCATGTCATTCTGATGGACACTAACTGTTCTTCTGCCAGAAAGGATCAGCTAGGCATGTTGGTACAGTGCACACTGATGTACACCGAGATACACTCTCCTGCAAGTTTAACTGCAGACCGTGATACCTGATTTAACGTGCTTTGTGACAAAATAATTCATAACAAACCGAAATTTGGGAAAGCAACCGAATATAATTTTTTTAAACTAATTTCTAGCTCTGAGGTAACTTCTAAACAAATTAGCCTGAATAAAGGATTCCCTAGGTATCTAATTTAGGCAAAAAAAAACTAAAAAACTCTTATTAGCTTATTAGTATGACTACTAAAGTAATCAGTTGATCAGTTGATCGCATCAGATGGTGCACAGATAGTTAAAGCTGGTTAAACATTCAGTGGCAATAAACAAAAGTTATCATTTGAGTTGCCCTTTGCATTATGTAAAGAAGTCTAAGACCTTTTGTTCAATTAAGCTTCCTTATTTTGCCAACTCACTTAGTATGTCACTGGAATAAACATCATTTCTCAAATACCTTTATCTTGAGACTGTCTAAAAACTGTAAGAAAAGAACTCACCTTGTATATCTTGGTGGACCGCCATATACAGTAATCCCCACTGTAGTGCAGATGTGGTAGTTTCAGTACCAGCCAGCTGGAAATCCAACAATAATTGAATCATGTTATCCTCATTAATTGTGGAAGAAGGATCATCCTGAGCCTGTAAGATAAGATGTAGATCATAGAACAGACCTTTATTTTTATAGATAAAAATGGCCCATTTGGCAAGGATATGCTAGTAGTAGAGTTTAATTATAATTTCAAAGTAGTACAAAATAAATCCAGCCATACCTGAAGATAAAAGTTGGCCAAACACAGAAATAGTCAAGCTGTCTGCAGTGGCAGTGGCTGTTTTATGTCAGCAAGTGGGGCTCAGATTTTCTGAGAAAGGGCCATAAATGTTTGTGACAGAAATAACCATTTAAGGCGGTCAAACTAAAACGCCTTTTTGTGACAGGTTTTTTGTCTTTTTTTTTTTTTTTAGCCAAAGTTAAAAGTGAATTAGCATAAAAGGATAAATATATGTTGTTCCTTTATATATTTCCCTTGTCCTGCCCTGTTGGTCTCTGTACATTTTTTCCCTTGAGCTGTGTTGCTGATAATATATGAAGGTATAATTACATACATGCATATATATACACACATGATGTAATTAATGTTTCACAGATATGTGTTCCCCTTGAATTTCCTTATTTTCAAAGCCTCAACAACTTTCAATAATTTTTTTTATTGAATTGTAGCATATTTCTTATTCTTTGCTGTAAATTGAAGGAGTTCCTGCGTGGGCCAGCCGTACAATCATACACACACATATATACAGTACCCACACACATACATATATATATATACACATACATCCATATATACAATATTTTGATATGATGCTGTGGATAGAAGCACATGAAAAAGGATTACATAATGATTGTAGCACCTGTGTTGGAATGAAATAGTAACAATATTTTTACCTGGGGTTTAAAAAACAGTGCCTTCTTGTGCAGACAGCACATTTTTCTCAGCGTGCATGGGAGAAAAAGGCGCACTAGATAAAGGGTTAGGAGGAGGTGACTTGGATTGACAGCCTGGGGAAGCAGCCGTATGCTGGATGGAGGAGTGTGAGCGCTATGTTTGAGCGGGGAGAATTCAGAGCGCTCCAGAGGAAGGTATCAGATCGCTGATGCCTGGTTATAACAGGAGAGTTTGTTGTGATGTTGGATTACTGATGTAAGGTTGTATTGGAGCATGAAATGGAGTAGTGATATTGCGGTGAAGGGGAGAAGAGTGATAAATTGATGGGCTGTTGATATATAGATGCATTGGGGAGGATAGTGAATTACTGTAACTACAGTATATGGACAGATAGTGACTATTGCTGTGAATAGCGGATAGTGATGAAATAGGGTGGCTGATGTAGATACATGATGAGAAATTGATTAAATTAAAGTATCAGGTCGCTGATACTTGATGTGGAGGGGGGGGGAGGTATATGGCATTATTGAATTAATGGTTGGTTTGTAGCAATGAAATGATATGGTAAAATGCAAGGGCTTTAAAAGTGGGTAATAGTATGGCTGCACACTCTTGGCATTCTCTTGATGAGCTTCAAGAGGTAGTCCCCTGAAATGGTCTTCCAACAGTCTTGAAGGAGTTCCCAGAGATGCTTAGCACTTGTTGGCCCTTTTGCCTTCACTCTGCGGTCCAGCTCACCCCAAACCATCTCGATTGGGTTCAGGTCCGGTGACTGTGGAGGCCAGGTCATCTGGCGCAGCACCCCATCACTCTCCTTCATGGTCAAATAGCCCTTACTTTCAAAGTTTTCCCAATTTTTCGGCTGACTGACTGACCTTCATTTCTTAAAGTAATGATGGCCACTCGTTTTTCTTTACTTAGCTGCTTTTTTCTTGCCATAATACAAATTCTAACAGTCTATTCAGTAGGACTATGAGCTGTGTATCCACCTGACTTCTCCTCAACGCAACGGATGGTCCCAACATCATTTATAAGGCAAGAAATCCCAATTATTAAACCTGACAGGGCACACCTGTAAAGTGAAAACCATTTCAGGGGACTACCTCTTGAAGCTCATCAAGAGAATGCCAAGAGTGTGCAAAGCAGTAATCAAAGCAAAAGGTGGCTACTTTGAAGAACCTAGAATATGACATATTTTCATTTTTTTCACACTTGTTTGTTATGTATATAATTCCACATGTGTTAATTCATAGTTTTGATGCCTTCAGTGTAAATCTACAATTTTCATAGTCATGAAAATAAAGAAAACTCTTTGAATGAGAAGGTGTGTCCAAACTTTTGGTCTGTACTGTATATATTCCTCACTATAAACAACTACCACTATCATGCTAATAATCAATTACCATTTTTCTAAATATACATATTTTTATATATATTTAATATTTTTTAATATAATAATATTGACTGAGTGAATGATAATGGAGAGATATATGATGTGGAGTGATGTGTTAGAATGGTGAAGAACGTGTTTTAATATAGAGGAACAGAAGGAGCTATACATGATATGGCAGTATCTGACACAATTAGAGAAATTTATACTATATATATATATATATATATATATATATATGTATATATATATATAGATATATACACTCACCTAAAGAATTATTAGGAACACCATACTAATAAAGTGTTGGACCCCCTTTTGCCTTCAGAACTGCCTTAATTCTATGTGGCATTGATTCAACAAGGTGCTGATAGCATTCTTTAGAAATGTTGGCCCATATTGATAGGATAGCATCTTGCAGTTGACAGAGATTTGAGGGATGCACATCCAGGGCACGAAGCTCCCCTTCCACCACATCCCAAAGATGCTCTATTGGGTTGTTATCTGGTGACTGTGGGGGCCATTTTAGTACAGTGAACTCATTGTCATGTTCAAGAAACCAATTTGAAATGATTCGAGTTTTGTGACATGGTGCATTATCCTGCTGGAAGTAGCCATCAGAGGATGGGTACATGTTCTCATTCTGTTTACGCCAAATTCGGACTCTACCATTTGAATGTCTCAACAGAAATCGAGACTCATCAGACCAGGCAACATTTTTCCAGTCTTCAACAGTCCAATTTTGGTGAGCTCGTGCAAATTGTAGCCTCTTTTTCCTATTTGTAGTAGAGATGAGTGGTACCCGGTGGGGTCTTCTGCTGTTGTAGCCCATCCGCCTCAAGGTTGTGCGTGTTGTGGCTTCACAAATGCTTTGCTGCATACCTCGGTTGTAACGAGTGGTTATTTCAGTCAACGTTGCTCTTCTATCAGCTTGAATCAGTCGGCCCATTCTCCTCTGACCTCTAGCATCCACAAGGCATTTTTGCCCACAGGACTGCCGCATACTGGATGTTTTTCCCTTTTCACACCATTCTTTGTAAACCCTAGAAATGGTTGTGTGTGAAAATCCCAGTAACTGAGCAGATTGTGAAATATTCAGACCGGCCCGTCTGGCACCAACAACCATGCCACGCTTAAAATTGCTTAAATCACCTTTCTTTCCCATTCTGACATTCAGTTTGGAGTTCAGGAGATTGTCTTGACCAGGACCACACCCCTAAATGCATTGAAGCAACTGCCATGTGATTGGTTGACTAGATAATCGCATTAATGAGAAATAGAACAGGTGTTCCTAATAATTCTTTAGGTGAGTGTATATATATATATATACAGTGGGATGCGAAAGTTTGGGCAACCTTGTTAATCGTCATGATTTTCCTTTTTGAATCGTTGGTTGTTACGATAAAAAATATCAGTTAAATATATCATATAGGAGACCATTGGACCATTCCTCTTTACAAAACATCTTTAGTTCATTCAGGTTTGATGGCTTCTGAGCATGGACAGCTGTTTTTAAGTCACACCACAGATTTTCAATTATATTCAGGTCTGGGGACTGAGATGGCCATTCCAGAACGTTGTACTTGTTCCTTTGCATAAATGCCTTAGTGGATTTTGAGCAGTGTTTAGGGTCGTTGTCTTGTTGAAAGATCCAGCCCCGGCGCAGCTTCAGCTTTGTCACTGATTCCTGGACATTGGTCTCCAGAATCTGCTGATACTGAGTGGAATCCATGTGTCCCTCAACTTTAACAAGATTCCCCCCTGCACTGGCCACACAGCCCC
This sequence comes from Bufo bufo, assembly GCF_905171765.1. Classification (NCBI taxonomy): domain Eukaryota; kingdom Metazoa; phylum Chordata; class Amphibia; order Anura; family Bufonidae; genus Bufo; species Bufo bufo. The sequence continues at coordinate 250,636,620 of NC_053392.1, forward strand.
ACAGCATGATGGAATCACCACCATAGTTTACTGTAGGTAGCAGGTGTTTTTCTTGGAATGCTGTGATCTTTTTCCTCCATGCATAACGCCCCTTGTTATGGCCAAATAACTCAATTTTAGTTTCATCAGTCCACAGCACCTTATTCTAAAATGAAGCTGGCTTGTCCAAATGTGCTTTAGCCCACCTCAAGCGGCACTTTTTGTGCTGTGGGCGGAGAAAAGGCTTCCTCTGCATCACTCTCGCATACAGCATCTCCTTGTGTAAAGTGCGCCGAATGGTTGAACGATGCACAGTAACTCCATCTGCAGCAAGATGATGTTGTAGGTCTTTGGTGCTGGTCTGTGGGTTGACTCTGACTGTTCTCACCATTCGTCGCTTCTGTCTATCCGAGATTTTTCTTGGTCTGCCACTTCGAGCCTTAACTTGAACTGAGCCTGTGGTCTTCCATTTCCTCAATATGTTCCTAACTGTGGAAACAGACAGCTGAAATCTCTGAGACAGCTTTCTGTATCCTTCCCCTAAACCATGATGGTGAACAATCTTTGTCTTCAGGTCATTTGAGAGTTGTTTTGAGACCCCCATGTTGCTACTCTTCAGAGAAAATTAAAAGAGGAGGGAAACTTACAATTGACCCCCTTAAATACTCTTTCTCATAATGGGATTCACCTGTGTATGTAGGTCAGGGGTCACTGAGCTTACCAAGCCAATTTGAGTTCCAATAATTAGTTCTAAAGGTTTTGGAATCAAAAAAATGACAACAGTGCCCAAATTTATGCACCTGCCTAATTTTGTTTAAACAATTATAGCACACTTTCTGTAAATCCAATAAACTTCATTTCACTTCTCAAATATCACTGTTTGAGTCTCCTATATGATATATTTAACTGACATTTTTTATCGTAACAACCAACGATTTATACAGGAAAATCATGGACGATTAACAAGGTTGCCCAAACTTTCGCATCCCACTGTATATATATATATTATTGCTGGTAGATGATTACAATGGTAGAGGGTATGAGGAAATATATTTCAATATGGAAAAACAGAAGGGACGATACCATGATATGGCAGTACCTGACACGATTAGATAAATTAATGGGTACAAAAGAAGACATGATTACTGCTAAATAGTTAGCTTGGAAAAGGATATGAAAATATACTGTATATCACACACATTGTAGAGGACATGTGGACAAAAATGGCAGGAGTATAAGATTTTTTTTTAAATTTATTTATCCATTAGTATTTTTTTTTAATTTAGAGTGATGCAGCACATCTAAACAGGAACATTTCACCCAGAATAAGTTATAATTCATGTACTTATGACAATACTTTGTTATATTGCTCTACCTAATCACTGACAATTCTCCATATAATCATGCATTAAGATTAACAGTGGAATTATGCCTGAGTTTTACTCTGTATTTTTGGAAGTATAAATACATTTTTATTCAATTTTTATTTATTTGTTATTTGATATCTATTTTGTACCAAAAAACAATTAGCAGAGCGAGAGAATTCAGGGGGGGGGGGGGGGGGGGGGGGCCTGCTGAATTTTGGAGGTGAGAAAGGGTTGTAGGTGTATTCGGTTCTTAATGTGCTAATTAACAAGCCTATTGTTTTCTGCTCCCCTTCCACCACATACTGTACACACACATGGTAGAATTAACAAGCCTATTGTTTTCTGCTCCCCTTCCACCACATACTGTACACACACATGGTAGAATTAACAAGCCTATTGTTTTCTGCTCCCCTTTCCCCACACACACACACACACACACACACACACATGGTAGAGGATACCTCTACCTCTCTCCACTGGGTTCTCAGCACTGCAGAGAGGTGAAATTAACCAATGCTCAGTGAATTTTTGGAAGTCCCTGCACCTGATCACATGCCAGCAGGCATAAATTTAGAGTGATACATCCAAACAGGAAAATCATTGTCAGCGTGGCTCCCTGTGACTTCCCCATCTGAAGCTACAGTAATAGAAATACGGAACTGAGGATGCCTTATTGTATTTAGGTTAATATATAACTTTTATTAGGTCATATAAAATAAATGAGACAGTATGGTGTATAAATCTACACTATTAGAAGATAGGGGGCGCTATGGGTCTATATCAGCAAGTGAGGCCGGGCTGCCTGGTATATTGGAGGAGGGTAGTACCCTGGGGAGGAGCCTATTAGTCAGGACCCTGACTCACCCTGTATACTCACCCTACTTGGCCTAGTCTAATGGGTGTGAAGACCTCAATGGCTGTAGTCGGGGCACTCGTCCTGAGAAGGACGACCCCCAGCCTCAGGAACCTCGGGCCTGTGCTGTAAACCCTATTCTCTTACCTCCCTAGAAGTTGTTGATGGTACCTTTATCCTACGCGTTTCACCGGGTGTAGACTCGGCTCGTCAGGGATATTGGTGGACAGAGCACCGGATGCAGTGGCTGTGCGTCTGTAAGCTACAGTACACTCATTTTGTGATAATGTTGGTTATCACATAACATAATAGGTAATGCATTGGTTATGTTATGTCCCCTTCCCCCACATACACACACATTGTAGAGGACATGTGGACAGAAATGGCTGGAGTTTACTGAAGAATATCTTTAACTCTTTCAGGGTTTATAGGGGGGGGGGGATTTATTTATTTATTTATGTATCTATCCAGCGATCCTCTATTTTCTGCCCACTTCTCATGTTCCTGCTGATCTTTATGTAGGTAACATGTTGCTTAATAAATAAATAATTAAATTATTAATATATTATATTAATATAATAATATAAATATTAATATATTAATATACCCTGTCTACATGCACAGGAAGCTTTGGTGCTTTGTTATTCCTTGTGTAGGGCTTTTCTTCTCTATATGCTAGTAAGACTTCGGTTATTGAGTATCAGTAATATGTCTTCACAGCATATAATAGTGGCCTGAGGGAAAATTACTGAGAAATTGCACAGTGATGGATGATGTTTAATATGGAGGAACAGAAGGAGCTATACATGATATGGCAATATCTGACACAATTAGAGAAATTAATATATATATATATATATATACACACACATGATTGCTGGTAAATGGTAGAGGGTATGAGGAAATATATTTCAATATGGAAAAACAGATGGGACGATACCATGATATGGCAGTACCTGACACGATTAGATAAATTAATGGGTACAAAAGAAGACATGATTACTGCTAAATAGTTAGATTGGAAAAGGATATGAAAATATACTGTATATCACACACATTGTAGAAGACGTGTACAAAAATGGCAGGAGTATACTGAAGAATATCTTTAACTCTTTCCAGGGCCGATCCTAGCGTCACAGGCGCCTGGGTGCAGAAATATTTCTGGCGCCCCCACATGGGCGTGGTTATCTTACTAACTCCTCCCCTTTACAATGTTTCTATGGCAACAACTTCAGCCCCCAACTTCAGCCCCACCAATTTGCTTTGACAATAGCTTAGTCAACGGCTTTGACAAGTCAAAATAAATGTTTTATTTATTGACAAATCTGTGTCAAGTGCATGTAAATCAAATAGTGCAAATAGTACAAATAGTGTACTTGGACTATAAATATGAACTGAACAATATAACATTTTTGAACAGAAAATGAGGTAGCAGAAAATCTATAATAACAGATGCAAAATATGCAAGATAGATTGATTCTGTACTTTTTACATTTTCAATAAATACAATAACTAAAGTGCAAATAACAGATTCATGCATACAATCAAGTGCAAATATCAATTAAATAAAGTTAAATAAACTTAAAGTGGCTTGCTTCCCGGCCTCCTTCTTAGCAACCAGCTATATACAGTGTGTTTAAAGAGGAAAAAAAACACAAAATGCATAAAAACTGCATGCAAAAAGGAGGGTTTAAAAACACAAAAAGCACTGCAAAACATGCCTGAAAAAACGCATCAAGGCAGCACAGCAGGTATTCAATGAGGGGCATGGCGAGTTCATAGAAATTTTTTTTTTTTGGCACAAGTTAGCGGAAATTGATATTTTTAATTTTTTTCTCACAAAGTCTCCCGTTCCGCTAACTTGGGACAAAAATTTCAATCTTTCATTGACTCAATATGCCCCTCACGGAATACCTGGGGGTGTCTTCTTTCCGAAATGGGGTCACATGTGGGGTATTTATACTGCCCTGGCATTCTAGGGGCCCTAAAGCGTGAGAAGAAGTCTGGAATATAAATGTCTAAAAAATTTTACGCATTTGGTTTCCGTGAGGGGTATGGTGAGTTCATGTGAGATTTTATTTTTTGACACAAGTTAGTGGAATATGAGACTTTGTAAGAAAAAAAAAAAAAAATTCCGCTAACTTGGGCCAAAAAAATGTCTGAATGGAGCCTTACAGGGGGGTGATCAATGACAGGGGGGTGATCAATGACAGGGGGGTGATCAATGACAGGGGGGGTGATCAATGACAGGGGGTTGATCAATGACAGGGGGGTGATCAGGGAGTCTATATGGGGTGATCACCACAGTCATTGATCATGCCCCTGTAAGGCTTCATTCAGACGTCCGGATGCGTTTTGCGGATCGGATCCATCTATCAGTGGATCCGTAAAAATCATGCGGACATCTGAATGGAGCTTTACAGGGGGGTGATCAATGACAGGGGGGTAATCAATGACAGGGGGTGATCAGGGAGTCTATATGGGGTGATCAGGGGTGATCAGGGGTGATCAGGGGCTAATAAGGGGTTAATAAGTGACGGGGGGGGGGTGTAGTGTAGTGTAGTGGTGCTTGGTGCTACTTTACTGAGCTACCTGTGTCCTCTGGTGGTCGATCCAAACAAAGGGGACCACCAGAGGACCAGGTAGCAGGTATATTAGACGCTGTTATCAAAACAGCGTCTAATATACCTGTTAGGGGTTAAAAAAAACACATCTCCAGCCTGCCAGCGAACGATCGCCGCTGGCAGGCTGGAGATCATCATCAACTCTCTTACCTTCCGTTCCTGTGAGCGCGCGCGCCTGTGTGCGCGCGTTCACAGGAAATCTCGGCCATCGCGAGATGACGCATATATGAGTGACTCTGCGCAGGGCTGCCACCTCCGGAACGCGATCCTGCGTTAGGCGGTCCGGAGGTGGTTAAAAAAAAAAAAAAGTCAAAAAAAAAAAAAAAGTCAAAAAAAAAAAAAGTCTCCGCGGCTCGCTCGGCGCCTTTCGGGTGACAGCGCTGGGGTGCGGGGCACCCACTGCACCCCGTGTAGGATCGGCCCTGACTCTTTCAGGGTTTATAGGGGAAAAAAGGTTTTATTTATCTATCTATCTGGATTTTTTAAATTTTCAGTGATACAGCACATCCAAACAGGAACATTTTACCCAGAATAAGTTAGAATTCATGTACTTATGACTAGGGATGAGCGAACCCGAACTGTATAGTAAAAGTCTGGGTTCGGGTTCGGTGTTCGGCGCTTTCTTGGCGCTTTTTGAAAGGCTGCAAAGCAGCCAATTAGCAAGCATCATACGACTTGCCCCAAGAGGCCATCACAGCCATGCCTACTATTGGCATGGCTGTGATTGGCCAGTGCAGCATGTGACCCAGTCCCTATATAAGCTTGGGTCACGTAGCGCTGCACATCACTCTGCTGATACAAGTGTAGGGAGAGGTTGCTGCTGCGACGTTAGGGCGAGATTAGGCAGATTAACTCCTCCAAAAGACTTAATTCAGTGATCGATCTCCAGCTGTGGATCATTGAAATGCTGCTATTCAATTGCTCAGGTGTTTTTAGGGTGCCCAGAGCGTTTTTCAGTCACTTTTTTCTGGGGTGATCGGCGGCCATTTTGCGGCTTGCTTGTGCGCCAGCACAAGCTACCACCAAGTGCATTTAACCATCAATAGTGTGGTTATTTTTTGTTATATCCTACATCAGGGTCAAGCTTTCATCAAGTGCATTTAACCATCAATAGTGTGGTTATTTTTTGCTATATCCTACATCAGGGTCAAGCTTTCATCAAGTGCATTTAACCATCAATAGTGTGGTTATTTTTTGGCCATATACTACATCAGGGGCAAGTTGAGCCTGTCACAAAGTGCATTTAACCATCAATAGTGTGGTTATTTTTTGCTATATCCTACATCAGGGTCAAGCTTTCATCAAGTGCATTTAACCATCAATAGAGTGGTTATTTTTTGGCCATATACTACATCAGGGGCAAGTTGAGCCTGTCACCCAGCGCCTAAAAAATAGGCCTCACATTTATATTAATCCAAATCTGTCATTACTGCTTTAGCTGGTCAAGTTATTTAGTGTCCGTCAAAGCACAGTTTTTGTTCTGGGTTGAAAAACAATTCCCAAATTTGCAATTCTCAAAATTAGTGGTTTCTGCTGTATCAGGCCTACTATAAATCTATCCCTAAAAGGGTATATTAGATTCAAGGTGCTGATAGGGTAATTCTCAAGAACTTCACACACACGCTACAGTGCAGATCCAAGTCTAATTCTGTGATTAAACGTATACCTGTCACCCAGCGCCTAAAAAATAGGCCTCACATTTATATTCATCCAAATCTGTACTGTTTTAGCTGGTCAAGTTATTTTTAGTGTCCGTCAAAGTACAGTTTTTGTTCTGGGTTGAAAAACAATTCCCAAATTTGCAATTCTAAAAATTTGTGGTTTCTGCTGTATCAGGCCTACTTTAAATCTATCCCTAAAAGGGTATATTAGATTCAAGGTGCTGATAGGGTAATTCTCAAGAACTTCACACACATGCTACAGTGCAGATACAAGTCTAATTCTGTGATTAAACGTATACCTGTCACCCAGCGCCTAAAAAATAGGCCTCACATTTATATTCATCCAAATCTGTACTGTTTTAGCTGGTCAAGTTATTTTTAGTGTCCGTCAAAGCACAGTTTTTGTTCTGGGTTGAAAAACAATTCCCAAATTTGCAATTCTCAAAATTAGTGGTTTCTGCTGTATCAGGCCTACTTTAAATCTATCCCTAAAAGGGTATATTAGATTCAAGGTGCTGATAGGGTAATTCTCAAGAACTTCACACACACGCTGCAGTGCAGATCCAAGTCTAATTCTGTGATTAAACGTATACCTGTCACCCAGCGCCTAAAAAATAGGCCTCACATTTATATTCATCCAAATCTGTACTGTTTTAGCTGGTCAAGTTATTTTTAGTGTCCGTCAAAGCACAGTTTTTGTTCTGGGTTGAAAAACAATTCCCAAATTTGCAATTCTCAAAATTAGTGGTTTCTGCTGTATCAGGCCTACTTTAAATCTATCCCTAAAAGGGTATATTAGATTCAAGGTGCTGATAGGGTAATTCTCAAGAACTTCACACACACGCTGCAGTGCAGATCCAAGTCTAATTCTGTGATTAAACGTATACCTGTCACCCAGCGCCTAAAAAATAGGCCTCACATTTATATTCATCCAAATCTGTACTGTTTTAGCTGGTCAAGTTATTTTTAGTGTCCGTCAAAGCACAGTTTTTGTTCTGGGTTGAAAAACAATTCCCAATTTTGCAATTCTCAAAATTAGTGGTTTCTGCTGTATCAGGCCTACTTTAAATCTATCCCTAAAAGGGTATATTAGATTCAAGGTGCTGATAGGGTAATTCTCAAAAACTTAACACACACGCTACAGTGCAGATCCAAGTCTAATTCTGTGATTAAACGTATACCTGTCACCCAGCGCCTAAATAATAGGCCTCAAATTTATATTCAGCTAAATCTGTCATTACTGGTGTGCCTGTATTAGTGTAATACGGTACCTAAATGGATAGCCAGATAGTGTTAGGTGTCTGTAAAAAAAGGCCTGAATTTTAATTCAATACATTGGCCCGAATAATATTTTTCTTATTGTGGTGAACGGTAACAATGAGGAAAACATCTAGTAAGGGACGCGGACGCGGACATGGTGGTGTTAGTGGACCCTCTGGTGGTGCTGCGAGAGGACGTGGCCGTTCTGCCACAGCCACACGTCCTAGTGTACCAACTACCTCAGGTCCCAGTAGCCGCCAGAATTTACAGCCATATTTGGTGGGGCCCAATGCCATCCTAAGGATGGCAAGGCCTGAGCAGGTACAGGCATTAGTCAATTGGGTGGCCGACAGTGCATCCAGCACGTTCACATTATCTCCCACCCAGTCTTCTGCAGAAAGCGCACAGATGGCGCATGAAAACCAAGCCCATCAGTCTGTCACATCACCCCCATGCATATCAGGGAAACTGTCTGAGCCTCAAGTTATGCAGCAGTCTCTTATGCTGTTTGAAGACTCTGCTGGCAGGGTTTCCCAAGGGCATCCACCTAGCCCTTCCCCAGGGATGGAAGAGATAGAATGCACTAACGCACAACCACTTATGTTTCCTGATGATGAGGACATGGGAATACCACCTCAGCACGTCTCTGATGATGACGAAACACAGGTGCCAACTGCTGCGTCTTTCTGCAGTGTGCAGACTGAACAGGAGGTCAGGGATCAAGACTGGGTGGAAGACGATTCAGGGGACGATGAGGTCCTAGACCCCACATGGAATGAAGGTCGTGCCACTGACTTTCACAGTTCAGAGCAAGAGGCAGTGGTGAGACCGAGCCAACAGCGTAGCAAAAGACAAAGAGGGAGCAGTGGGCAAAAGCAGAACACCCGCCGCGAAGAGACTCCGCCTGCTACTGACCGCCGCCATCTGGGACCGAGCACCCCAAAGGCAGCTTCAAGGAGTTCCCTGGCATGGCACTTCTTCAAACAATGTGCTGACGACAAGACCCGAGTGGTTTGCACGCTGTGCCATCAGAGCCTGAAGCGAGGCATTAACGTTCTGAACCTTAGCACAACCTGCATGACCAGGCACCTGCATGCAAAGCATGAACTGCAGTGGAGTAAACACCTTAAAAACAAGGAAGTCACTCAGGCTCCCCCTGCTACCTCTTCTGCTGCTGCCGCCTCGGCCTCTTCTGCTGCTGCCGCCGCCTCGGCCTCTTCCTCCGCCTCTGGAGGAACGTTGGCACCTGCCGCCCAGCAAACATGGGATGTACCACCAACACCACCACCTGCGTCACCAAGCATCTCAACCATGTCACACGGCAGCGTTCAGCTCTCCATCTCACAAACATTTGAGAGAAAGCGTAAATTCCCACCTAGCCACCCTCGATCCCTGGCCCTGAATGCCAGCATTTCTAAACTACTGGCCTATGAAATGCTGTCATTTAGGCTGGTGGACACAGACAGCTTCAAACAGCTCATGACGCTTGCTGTCCCACAGTATGTTGTTCCCAGCCGGCACTACTTCTCCAAGAGAGCCGTGCCTTCCCTGCACAACCAAGTATCCGATAAAATCAAGTGTGCACTGCGCAACGCCATCTGTGGCAAGGTCCACCTAACCACAGATACGTGGACCAGTAAGCACGGCCAGGGACGCTATATCTCCCTGACTGCACACTGGGTAAATGTATTGGCGACTGGGCCCCAGGCGGAGAGCTGTTTGGTGCACGTCCTTCCGCCGCCAAGGATCGCAGGGCAACATTCTTTGCCTCCTGTCTCCTCCTCCTCCTACTCAGCTTCCTCCTCCTCTTCTTCCACCTGCTCATCCAGTCAGCCACACACCTTCACCACCAACTTCAGCACAGCCCGGGGTAAACGTCAGCAGGCCGTTCTGAAACTCATATGTTTGGGGGACAGGCCCCACACCGCACAGGAGTTGTGGCGGGGTATAGAACAACAGACCGACGAGTGGTTGCTGCCGGTGAGCCTCAAGCCCGGCCTGGTGGTGTGCGATAATGGGCGAAATCTCGTTGCAGCTCTGGGACTAGCCGGTTTGACGCACATCGCTTGCCTGGCGCATGTGCTGAATTTGGTGGTGCAGAAGTTCATTCACAACTACAGTACTCCGACATGTCAGAGCTGCTGCATAAAGTGCGGGCCGTCTGTTCGCGCTTCCGGCGTTCACATCCTGCCGCTGCTCGCCTGTCTGCGCTACAGCGTAACTTCGGCCTTCCCGCTCACCGCCTCATATGCGACGTGCCCACCAGGTGGAACTCCACCTTGCACATGCTGGACAGACTGTGCGAGCAGCAGCAGGCCATAGTGGAGTTTCAGCTGCAGCACGCACGGGTCAGTCGCACTGCGGATCAGCCCCACTTCACCACCAGTGACTGGGCCTCCATGCGAGACCTGTGTGCCCTGTTGCGCTGTTTCGAGTACTCCACCAACATGGCCAGTGGCGATGACGCCGTTATCAGCGTTACAATACCACTTCTATGTCTCCTTGAGAAAACACTTAGGGCGATGATGGAAGAGGAGGTGGCCCAGGAGGAGGAGGAGGAGGAAGAGGGGTCATTTTTAGCACTTTCAGGCCAGTCTCTTCAAAGTGACTCAGAGGGAGGTTTTTTGCAACAGCAGAGGCCAGGTACAAATGTGGCCAGACAGGGCCCACTACTGGAGGACGAGGAGGACGAGGATGAGGAGGAGGTGGAGGAGGATGAGGATGAAGCAGGTTCACAGCGGGCTGGCACCCAACGCAGCTCGGGCCCATCACTGGTGCGTGGCTGGGGGGAAACACAGGACGATGACGATACGCCTCCCACAGAGGACAGCTTGTCCTTACCTCTGGGCAGCCTGGCACACATGAGCGACTACATGCTGCAGTGCCTGCGCAACGACAGCAGAGTTGCACACATTTTAACGTGTGCGGACAACTGGGTTGCCACCCTGCTGGATCCACGGTACAAAGACAATGTGCCCACCTTACTTCATGCACTGGAGCGTGATAGTAAGATGCACGAGTACAAGCGCACATTGGTAGACGCGCTACTGAGAGCATTCCCAAATGTCACAGGGGAACAAGTGGAAGCCCAAGGCGAAGGTAGAGGAGGAGCAAGAGGTCGCAAACGCAGCTGTGTCACGGCCAGCTCCTCTGAGGGCAGGGTTAGCATGGCAGAGATGTGGAAAAGTTTTGTCACCACGCCACAGCTAACTGCACCACCACCTGATACGGAACGTGTTAGCAGGAGGCAACATTTCAATAACATGGTGGAACAGTACCTGTGCACACCCCTCCACGTACTGACTGATGGTTCGGCCCCATTCAACTTCTGGGTCTCCAAATTGTCCACGTGGCCAGAGCTAGCCTTTTATGCCTTGGAGGTGCTGGCCTGCCCGGCGGCCAGCGTTTTGTCTGAACGTGTATTCAGCACGGCAGGCGGCGTCATTACAGACAAACGCAGCCGCCTGTCTACAGCCAATGTGGACAAGCTGACGTTCATAAAAATGAACCAGGCATGGATCCCACAGGACCTGTCCATCCCTTGTGCAGATTAGACATTAACTACCTCCCCTTAACAATATATTATTGTACTCCAGGGCACTTCCTCATTCAATCCTATTTTTTTTTTCATTTTACCATTATATTGCGGGGCAACCCAAAGTTGAATGAACCTCTCCTCTGTCTGGGTGCCGGGGCCTAAAAATATCTGACAGTGGCCTGTTCCAGTGGTGGGTGACATGAAGCCTGATTCTCTGCTATGATATGAAGACTGATTCTCTGCTGACATGAAGCCTGAATCTCTGTTATGGGACCTCTCTCCTCTGCCTGGGTGCCTGGGCCTAAATATGTGACAATGGACTGTTCCAGTGGTGGGTGACGTGAAGCCTGATTCTCTGCTATGACATGAAGACTGATTCTCTGCTGACATGAAGCCTGAATCTCTGTTATGGGACCTCTCTCCTCTGTCTGGGTGCCGGGGCCTAAAAATATCTGACAGTGGCCTGTTCCAGTGGTGGGTGACGTGAAGCCTGATTCTCTGCTATGACATGAAGACTGATTCTCTGCTGACATGAAGCCTGAATCTCTGTTATGGGACCTCTCTCCTCTGTCTGGGTGCCGGGGCCTAAATGTGTGACAGTGGCCTGTTCCAGTGGTGGGTGACGTGAAGCCTGATTCTCTGCTATGACATGCAGACTAATTCTCTGCTGACATGAAGCCAGATTCTCTGTTATGGGACCTCTCTCCTCTGCCTGGGTGCCTGGGCCTAAATATATGACAATGGACTGTTACAGTGGTGGGTGACGTGAAGCCTGATTCTCTGCTATGACATGCAGACTGATTCTCTGCTGACATGAAGCCAGATTCTCTGTTACGGGACCTCTCTCCTCTGCCTGGGTGCCTGGGCCTAAATATCTGACAATGGACTGTTCCAGTGTTGGATGACGTGAAGCCTGATTCTCTGCTATGATATGAAGACTGATTCTCTGCTGACATGAAGCCAGATTCTCTGTTACGGGACCTCTCTCCTCTGCCTGGGTGCCTGGGTCTAAATATCTGACAATGGACTGTTCCAGTGTTGGGTGACGTGAAGCCTGATTCTCTGCTATGACATGAAGACTGATTCTCTGCTGACATGAAGCCAGATTCTCTGTTATGGGACCTCTCTCCTCTGCCTGGGTGCCTGGGCCTAAATATATGACAATGGACTGTTACAGTGGTGGGTGACGTGAAGCCTGATTCTCTGCTATGACATGCAGACTGATTCTCTGCTGACATGAAGCCAGATTCTCTGTTACGGGACCTCTCTCCTCTGCCTGGGTGCCTGGGCCTAAATATCTGACAATGGACTGTTCCAGTGTTGGATGACGTGAAGCCTGATTCTCTGCTATGATATGAAGACTGATTCTCTGCTGACATGAAGCCAGATTCTCTGTTACCGGACCTCTCTCCTCTGCCTGGGTGCCTGGGTCTAAATATCTGACAATGGACTGTTCCAGTGTTGGGTGACGTGAAGCCTGATTCTCTGCTATGACATGAAGACTGATTCTCTGCTGACATGAAGCCAGATTCTCTGTTACGGGACCTCTCTCCTCTGCCTGGGTGCCTGGGCCTAAATATATGACAATGGACTGTTACAGTGGTGGGTGACTTGAAGCCTGATTCTCTGCTATGACATGCAGACTGATTCTCTGCTGACATGATGCCAGATTCTCTGTTACGGGACCTCTCTCCTCTGCCTGGGTGCCTGGGCCTAAATATCTGACAATGGACTGTTCCAGTGTTGGGTGACGTGAAGCCTGATTCTCTGCTATGACATGAAGACTGATTCTCTGCTGACATGAAGCCAGATTCTCTGTTACGGGACCTCTCTCCTCTGCCTGGGTGCCTGGGCCTAAATATCTGACAATGGACTGTTACAGTGTTGGGTGACGTGAAGCCTGATTCTCTGCTATGGCATGAAGACTGATTCTCTGCTGACATGAAGCCAGATTCTCTGTTACGGGACCTCTCTCCTCTGCCTGGGTGCCTGGGCCTAAATATCTGACAATGGACTGTTACAGTGTTGGGTGACGTGAAGCCTGATTCTCTGCTATGGCATGAAGACTGATTCTCTGCTGACGTGAAGCCTGATTCTCTGCTATGGGACCTCTCTCCAATTGATATTGGTTAATTTTTATTTATTTTATTTTCATTTTAATTCATTTCCCTATCCACATTTGTTTGCAGGGGATTTAACTACATTTTGCTGCCTTTTGCAGCCCTCTAGCCCTTTCCTGGGCTGTTTTACAGCCTTTTTAGTGCCGAAAAGTTCGGGTCCCCATTGACTTCAATGGGGTTCGGGTTCGGGACGAAGTTCGGGTCGGGTTCGGATCCCGAACATTTCCGGGAAATTCGGCCGAACTTCTCGAACCCGAACATCCAGGTGTTCGCTCAACTCTATGCATATTGTTAATGCAAGATCTGACATTATTTGAAAAGAGGACTAAACCCTTGGAAAGTTATTTTCCTTAGTCTGATTGCCTAGCTGAATATTTTATCATATTAATATCATATATTTTTGATTGGTCATAGGAAAACAGAGTCAAGGGATAACAGTTATTTTCCTGTAAATCCGTGTTTTATTGTTATAGCCTGTTTGATAACAGAAGATCCTAAGTTTCTCTTGGTATATGAGTCCATTTGTTAAAAGTATGACACTGGTTGTCATAAATCATTAAATCATACTGTGCTGATCAGATAGGGGTGTGTTAACACCACCGTGTAGTACATTTTGGATGTTATGTTGTAACTTCATCATTTGTTTTGCAGTTGTATTGTGTAAGATCCTCACCTGCTTTGCACTCCAGGGGAACCAAGAGGGGTCCTCGTGGAGTTGCGGGACAGGTTATGCGTGTCTCTGATGCACCAGCGCTGACCCCTTTGCGAGCCAGTGCGGGGATGCGTTCGCGTGGACATCGGAGGGGAGGGCCGTCGGAGTCCCGGGGACAGAGTGGCCAGGCGAGTGACAAGACGCCGCGGCCAGGGTTGTCTCCGGTGTCTCCTGCGACTTCCGTTTCCGCATCTGGGTCCACGCGCATGCATACTCGCGCTGAGTCAATCATGCGTCCGTGCGTACGCACGAGGGCAGGTTCGCAAAGGGATACACGGTCGCGAGTACGCGCTTCTTATGCGCTTCGTCGACCAGTGGCGCATAATATACTGACTCACAAGAGCAAAGTGGATTAGGGAGCCAGCCATGGGTTAATCAACTTGTGATTGCCTTAGGCCATGTACTTTGTTCACCTATGGTAGTGGACACTTGGCACCCTGGGATTGGTCAGCAGGCATTTAAAAGGAGGTCTCTCAGGGTGATCAGTGCCCACTGTTATTTCCCCTCAACCAGGTATAGGTCACAACTGCTAGTGACTGAAGACTGCCAGGAACTTTGTCCTTGGCAGTCGAGTCACTCCAGATCTTGGGTCCGCTGCAAAGTGCACAGCATCATTCAGCACTGGTTGGGACTATTCCTGGAATCTCCTTGCCTGGTTTTTGTTATTATTCCTTGTTACCAGCAAGTGTCCTGGACGTTTATGTTTCTGGTGAATAAACACCTTTTTGCTTTCATCACTGGTCTGTTTGTTGGTGCCTTGCATTACAGAACAGTGGGCCCAACTAACAGTTGCCATGGACAAGATCCAGCAGCAGCTGAGTGAATTAACGGGAGCCGTTAACCTGCTGTTCCAACGACGCCCAAATATACCAGCAGCCGCTGCAGCGCAAATCCAAGAGCAACTGACAACTGTGATGGAGGAAGTTCAGCAGCTGATCCAGGGAGCCTCAGCACTACCCGTCACTATCGCAAGGCATCAAACAGAACCTAAGATCCCTCTGCCTGACCCCTTCACAGGAGAGCGACAGGAGTTCTTAAACTTCAGGGACTCCTGTTTCCTTTATTTCCAGTTGCGTCCGATGGCTTCTGGCACTCTCAGGCAGAGAATTGGGATTGTAATGTCACTGCTACGTGGAGACCCCCAACGTTGGGCATTTAATTTGCCTCAAGACCATACAGCTTTTTCGTCAGTGGACGCCTTCTTCGAGGCTATGGCTGTGATTTACGATGACCCGGATCGTACTCGCACCGCAGAGACCAATCTTGAGCATATTCAACAAGGCCGCCGCCCAGCTGAAGAATACACTGCAGAATTCAGGCGATGGGCAGCTTTCACCACCTGGGGTGACGCAGCCCTACGCCATCGCTTTCATTTGGGACTTTCGGATGCGGTCCGGGATCTTCTTTTGGCCTTGCCTACCCCCTTCTCGTTGGAAATGGCTATCTCTCAGGCAATCGATGCCGACAGGCGAATCCGTGAGAGGCGAGTGGAACGGTCGTCTCGGTTTTCATCCTCTTGACCACATCCAGGGCCTCTTAAATTGGCCGAAGAGCCAATGGAGGTTGGATCCTCCCATCTCACACAGGCAGAACGAGCTCGTCGCCAACAGAAAGGCCTGTGCCTATTTTGCGGAAAGTCTGGACACCTCGTTAAAACCTGTCCCCTCCTGCCGGCGGGAAACGAATGAACCTAGGGGGCATAGAGGAGAACCCCCTAGGTGCTATTATCCCTCCTCCAAGCCGGGTGGTGGTATCCATATCCTTACGGTGGCAAGACAAGGTCCATGAGTTTTCAGCACTAATCGATTCTGGGGCCGCTGGGAATTTTGTGGACTCAACCTTGGTTCGTCGACTTGGCATCCCGTTGATCCAGCCGAAAACCACCATGTCAGTGACAGCGATTGATGGTTCCCCTCTTCAAGATGGTCGTGCAGTGTGGATGACTCCGGGAATACAGGTAACGGTGGGGGCTGATCATCGGGAGACCTTAAGCCTTTTTGTTCTTGACATGCCATCCACTCCCGTGATTTTGGGTCTCCCTTGGTTAAGGCTCCATAATCCAGTAGTGGACTGGCGCTCGGGTCTTATTTGTCAGTGGAGTACGGAATGCCTTACTAAGTGCATTCGTCCCGACCTGTCACTAGCCTCCATGGAAGTATTAAGTACTTTACCACAGCAGTATCATAATTTCCGAGATGTGTTCAGTCCTCAGGGGGCTGATGTGTTACCTCCCCACAGGTCATATGATTGTCCTATAGACCTGTTGCCAGGTACCATGCCACCACGAGGGCATCTTTATAATCTCACTGGGCCTGAGGTTCAGGCTCAGCGGGAGTATATTAAAGAGAACCTTGAGAAGAATTTCATTCGTCCATCCACTTCCCCTGCTGGAGCTGGATTCTTCTTTGTGGAGAAGAAGGATGGAGGCTTAAGACCTTGCATCGATTATCGTGCCCTTAATCGGATTACGGTGAAGAATCGGTATCCACTGCCTCTGATTGATGATCTGTTTTCTCAGGTGGCAGGGGCCCGAGTCTTCACCAAACTCGATTTAAGGGGTGCTTATAATTTAGTTCGCATTAGAGAGGGTGACGAATGGAAGACCGCATTTAATACCAGAGACGGGCATTACGAGTATCTCGTGATGCCTTTCGGTCTCTGTAATGCTCCCGCGGTCTTCCAGGAGTTCATCAACGATGTTCTCAGAGATTTCTTGGATAGATGTGTTGTTGTCTATCTAGATGACATACTAATCTACTCTTCGGATCTGGTCTCTCATCGGAGACACGTGTGTCAGGTTTTCCAGAAGCTGAGGGAGAACCGCCTCTATGCCAAACTTGCTCGCCAGGTGCATGCGGATGAGTTGGTGGCAGCCTTTCACCGGGATAATCCGGGGAAAGCTTGCTTGGAGTCTTCAGAGCCGCCTCCTCGAGGGGGGGGGTAATGTAAGATCCTCACCTGCTTTGCACTCCAGGGGAACCAAGAGGGGTCCTCGTGGAGTTGCGGGACAGGTTATGCGTGTCTCTGATGCACCAGCGCTGACCCCTTTGCGAGCCAGTGCGGGGATGCGTTCGCGTGGACATCGGAGGGGAGGACCGTCGGAGTCCCGGGGACAGAGTGGCCAGGCGAGTGACAAGACGCCGCGGCCAGGGTTGTCTCCGGTGTCTCCTGCGACTTCCGTTTCCGCATCTGGGTCCACGCGCTCGCATACTCGCGCTGAGTCAATCATGCGTCCGTGCGTACGCACGACGGCAGGTTCGCAAAGGGATACATGGTCGCGAGTACGCGCTTCTTATGCGCTTCGTCGACCAGTGGCGCATAATATACTGACTCACAAGAGCAAAGTGGATTAGGGAGCCAGCCATGGGTTAATTAACTTGTGATTGCCTTAGGCCATGTACTCAGGTGCAGGGCAATTTGTTCACCTATGGTAGTGGACACTTGGCACCCTGGGATTGGTCAGCAGGCATTTAAAAGGAGGTCTCTCAGGGTGATCAGTGCCCACTGTTATTTTCCCTCAACCAGGTATAGGTCACAACTGCTAGTGACTGAAGACTGCCAGGAACTTTGTCCTTTGCAGCGGACCCAAGATCTGGAGTGACTCGACTGCCAAGTGCACAGCATCATTCAGCACTGGTTGGGACTATTCCTGGAATCTCCTTGCCTGGTTTTTGTTATTATTCCTTGTTACCAGCAAGTGTCCTGGACGTTTATGTTTCTGGTGAATAAACACCTTTTTGCTTTCATTACTGGTCTGTTTGTTGGTGCCTTGCATTACATATTGTTTTCATATTCTTTGTTTTTATAATAAACGATTATATATTTTGCATATACAATTGTCCCTTTGTTTCACTGCTTGCACAAATCAAATTAGGATACTTGATAAAAAGAACTTAGAGGCGTTTTTTTATGTCCGCCTGAAGGATAATAAAATTTTTATATATTTTTTATCCTCTCTTTTATATGAAGATTCTTTTTCATATAGAAGATATATGACAAGACAAGCGCAGTCGCCTGTCCACACCCAATGTGGACAAGCTCACGTTCATTAAAATGAACCAGGCATGGATCCACAGGACTTGTCCGTACCTTGTGCTGAGTAGACAAGTATACCGGCCACACCCAGCCATTGTTATACTCCAGCGCACTTTCTCTTTGCATTTTCTTTTCTATTTCCCAATGTTTTGGGGTCTTTCAAAATTTATAAAAAAATAAAATAAAAATGTGTTGGCTACCTCCTCCTCCTCCACGTCCACCGCCTCCTCAACCTCCTACTCCACTTTGACCTCCGCCTCCTAGTTCCGGATTATTATTTTTTATTTTTTTCTATTCTATGTTATTTTAAGTCATTTCACTATCCACATTTGTTTGCAGGGCAATTGTCCTGCTCTTGCCCCATTTTGCTTCCTTTTGCAGCCGTCTAGCCCTTACTATGTCTATTTTACAGGCATTTTAATGCCCCAAAGTTCGGGTCCCCAATGACTTCAATGGGGTTCGGGGTCAAGTTCAGGTCCAGTTCGAGTCCCGAACCCGAACTTTGAGGCCAAAGTTCGGCCGAACCCGAACTTCCAGGTGTTCGCTCATCCCTAGTAATGACTTTAAAAAAGCAACTGTGCTTCAATTATAAGAGAGGTGACTGAAACTATGCACTCCTCAGTTCCTTAGAACAGCCAATATATTTATTGAATTGATCACTGACAGCTATTATAGCTCTGTCTTGGGATATGGCTGTATACAGCATACCAATGTCTCATGTAATCCAACAATGTTCTTCCTTCTATACTATATTGTTCATTATTTGAATAAAACGGTGCACCCTTCTCTACCTACTAGAGGCTTAAAGTGTTTATCTAGGCATTTTCATAAACGTACTGAGAGCGATCCAGTTCCAGATAGCGCTCAAGAGAGATGGGAAAATGTATGTGTGTCTTTGGAAGGGCATAAAAAGTAGGATACTGGATATTCCACATTCATCTAGTCCTTCAGTTTTTTTAAGATTCCCAGGGATACATTTTCCTCCATTAGACTCAAATGAGTAATAATAATATATTATAAATATATTGGCAGGAGTCCAATTTATGTAATACACAAGGTTTTGACCATATTATGATTATCATGCAATGAACATAATACAGCCATCTTCCCTTTGGTTAATTATGATTCTTAATGCAGCTATTGTCAAGTAAAGTTTTTAAATCACTGCTATTTTGCCCTAAAGCTCACCCCTCCAAGCTGTAAATGTACTCATTGGAGCAGGAAAAAGTTAAATGTACTTTCAATAAAAGATGTATTTACAGTGGTTGCTATGACCAAGTCCATTCTTTATTTGGTAGTCTTGATGCATGAAGTCCACAGTTTCTATTACCTACCTTTGAGATATATTCCAGATAATAATCCACAACATCTTGAGGTTCAGATGAAGGGTTCTGTTGATGTTGCTTTATTTCTTGCCTTATATATTGTTTCATAAAGTGCAGAGCTTTGTACACAGTCTGTTGAGGACCTGGGAGATGATGCAGGAGCCAGGGAAAAATATCATAAACCTGAATGGCAACAGAAAGAGACACATTTTTTTGTTATTAAGCCTTAAAAATGCTTATTTTAATTTCAAATATTTCATTTGTTGTTCAAATATCCAAAGTCGCTGAACTTATTTTTAAAGGGGTTCTTTGGGCCTGTACCTAAAAAGTCTCTTTCCGCAAACCCTTGGAGAAAAGACACTTTGAGAACTACTTATCCTTCTGTTGCCAATTCTGAGATCCTGGCTAGAATCTTCTACTAACATTGTGAACGAATGTGCTCCTCTTTCTTTATTTTAAGCTACATGTACATTATGCAGATGAACAAAAAAAGACAGGCACATCCAGTCACAATGTCAGAGGAACAGCCCACAGGCAGTCGGGCGATCACGTGATCCCCGCCGGAATCGCAGAATCGGCTCTGTGGGTGATATAAATAATATTACTTACCAAAATTGAATAATAGCACCCATCAGTGACCAAATTATACCATAATGCATTTACTATATCATACTGTCATATTGTATGTAAAAGGGGTTGTTAAAGGGGTTGGCCACTATATAGGTACTTTCCACTATATAGTGGGAGGTAGGGTAAAAAAGAGTTTCCTAATATACTTTATTAAAAAAATCTGAATGGTAATGTTTTTATAATTGAGCCCCGCCCCCTCAGCCTTGCTCTGCGTGCAGCCAGTTCTGCCCCTGCCACTGGCACGCTCCCTGCTTCGACTCTGTCTCTACTACCGACTTATTCTTGTCAGAGTTCGGAGAGGGAAGAAAAGTAAGAGCGTGTCGGGGATCACAGCGCATGTGCAGTTAGAATAAAGCCATGGACGAGCTTTCTCTAAAGCTCCTCCATGTCGCGTGCAGCCATGGACGAACTGGCTGCACGCAGAGCGGGGCTGAGGGGGCGGGGCTCATTATAAAAACATTACCATTCAAATTTTTTTATAAAGTATATTAGGAAACTCTTTTTTACACTACCTCCCACTATATAGTGGAAAGTACTTATATAGTGGCCAACCCCTTTAAGGAACAAGAAAAAAAACAATGTGGATAAATAGAACTGTAAAGAAAGCAATACATGACAAAAATAAAGCATTTAAATCACTAAAACAGGAGGGTAGTGAGGAAGCACTGAAAAACTATAAGTAAAAAAAATTTATATGTAAAAAAACAAATAAAAGCAGCCAAACTAGAGACCGAGAGATTGCCAAAGAGAGCAAAATTAACCCTAAAATGTTCTTCAGTTATATAAATGGTAAAAAGTATAAATCTGAAGGTGTTGGCCCTCTACAGAGTAATGAGGGGGGAGTTGCAGAGAGCGATGAGGAGAAAGGAAAGCTATTAAATATTTTTTTCTCCACTGTATTCAGTGAGGAAAATAAACTGTCAGATGAAATGCAGAATGTAAAAGTAAATTCCCCATTAAAAGTGCCCTGTCTGACCCAGGAAGAAGTGTAACATCCCAGAGTATGTCACTAAACTCTGTCACCCAGCTTCATTATGTTAAGATGTGAATGTGTTAATATCCTATGTGATCTGAGATTGTATTTATCTGTATTTTATATATTTGCTGTAATTTCCATGTCCACCAGCAGGTGGCAGCAGTATGTAGCAGATAGTCTGTAGTGAAATCAAGCCAGTTAGTATACCTAGACTGGAATAGACCATTCCAGGCTAGCTTCCCCTATCTGAGGAGGAGTGGAATGTTCCCACTCTTACTTCAGAGGGAGGACAGAAGGTTCTAGGCAGTGTACCAGCCACCCCCTGTTGGGGCAGGCTACGTGAATAGGAGCTCCCAGAAACAGGGATCCCAACAAAGGATTCAGGCCTAACCTGAGGCCTAAGGCAACCTTCCCAGCCTGAGTTCCTTACCTCAGCTGGAGGACAAAGAAAGCAGCAATTGCAGAACTTCTAGATCTCCAGGACGAAACCACCATTTCCTGCGAGCAGTCCTGTAAGTACAGATTCCAGAACAAGGAGAAGATAAGTACCTCCATAGCTAGTCAGGCCCAAACCAAGCAGAACCCAAGACAGAGCAGAAGACAGATACCTGCCAGATCTATAGGCGTATGTTCAGATGCAGGATATATAGATATTATTCCTGCCACATATTGCCAACACCTGCTGGGACCCTAGACTATTGCTGTATAATTGTATGGATCTAAAGCTGCATAAGATAACCTCAAGTAAAGACAAGTTGGACCCTATCTTCTGTGTGGAATTCCATCCTTCCTACACTACTCCTATTTACAGCACTCAATTTGTTGCATGTGAGCCAGGATACAGGAGTCCAGCCGTACTAAGGTAGGAGACACCGTTGACACAATACAGAGATAATATCCCCCTCTGGCATTCCTAACCTAGTACATGAGCTATACCATCTTAAAGGGCCCTTTTACAGTACCTGCGCTAGCTGCAACTGGCGTCACGAACTTAGTTACACCTAAATCTGACCCACTGCATAGCATGCCCACTGACCCAGTGTCCTGCTCATTGCATTCAAGTGGCGTCACGAACAGGATACGGATTGTATTGTGTGTTCATCCCTAACTAACAGAATCGCATCTAATTGTGCGCAAAAACGGACTTTAAAAAAATCGCATGTTTCACAGTATAACAATCAGGGCTGAAGATTGCACCAAAACCGCTTAAAAAGTGAATTGCTTACTTGCATTGCTGTGTCAGAGAAAGCGCTGCACGTGCGCTGCAGCGCATCAAAGTGTTAATTCGGCATTCTGAAGATTCGCCATATTCGTCCCAAAATGGCGTGGCGTCTTCATGCTGAAAGACAAAGAAATCAAGAAACGCCCTCCCAGGAGCGCGAAAAAGAGAAATACGCCCCCCCCCCAGAAGCGGGAAAATATGTCTGCACCCCCTCAGGAGCGGCGCGAAGATAGCGAATACGCCCCCTCAGGAGCGGGAAAAATTAAGCCTGCCCACCTTGAACTTTCTATTGTGCACCAAGGTGATAAAGTCTCCACCCCTTGGGCTGCACCCTCAAAACCTACTATTCGCCAGGAGAAGGAGGAAAACAAGATGGCTTATCCAAGACCAAGGTGGAATGCCATGTCCATCGCTGGGGAGGAAGTGTACCCAGAACAGCCTATGGAGATCCGGGTCTCTCAACTTGTACAGAGACGCGGACACTCAGCTCTTGCTGCCCGCCAGGAGGCCGTAGATACCCCTGCGCTGCAGATCCCTGCTGCATCCAGCTTACCAGAGCTACCAGAGATGTCTGAGGAAAGTGAAGAAGTCCCGGTGCCTGACAGCGGCGTCCCCGACGTGGTAATTGAGTACCAAGAGGCTGTGGATCCCTCCGCTGTGTATAGCGCAACGGCAGAAGTTGAAGAACCTGTCCGGATGGATGTCGACGTTGTTCCCGCTCCCGCAGAGGACGTCGCTGACGTCACTCCACCAGCCAAGAAGGAGGCCATGACCCAGATGGCGCCTGAATCCGGAGAGGACCAGCGGAGGACACTGGAACCGGCCACGTCATCAGGTAGGAGCTACCCCGCTCCCTGAGGCCCAGGCCCGGTCCATGTCCGCTCCACCGCCAAGTCCAGAGACCCCGTCACCGCCAATCAACCTGAGGCCTACCAAGCCACAGCCACCTACTGGTGCGGTGGAGGCGGCCAGGGATTCCACTCCACCGCCCAGCTACAGTCAGCTCAGCAGCCTCAATCCAGAGGTACCCCATGAAATCACCGTATTCGCCCAGACGGCTTGGGAGTACAAGTCAGCCGTAGAGGAATGGGTGAAAGAAGTTCTTGACCACCCCCAGTCCGGAGATCCCGTCCTGACCAGACGTACAGGAACCGTCCTATGGTTCTCTGTGGAACGCGGCGTAGGTTTCCTCCAGGATAACCACTCAGGAACTGAGGTATTCGTAGGCCGCAGGTCCGTAAAGCGCCACTACTTGCCCCAGGAGAGGCACAATTTATACATTGGGGACCAGGTAGAATATACCCCCATGCGGTCCATCCAAGGACTATTTGCGGCTGGAGTAACCCTGCTCCAGAAACCTCTCTCCCCTGCCATCACCCCAGAGACCTGGCAGGAAGATCCAGGCTCTGCGGCAAAGACAAGATGTCTACAGGAGACCCCAGACGGCCGGCTGGTATTCAAAGAAAAAGAGCAACCAGCCCCTGCACCTTTAATTCCAGATCTGTCATCTCCACCAACCCTGAGGGTAGGACAAATGAATAACTCAGTGTTAACCTTTAACCCTAAAGTGCAGACATGTTTTATACCCCCCTATGTGCTCCCATGGAAGCAGCCCCAGACAGCTGCTCCAGCACTCCCTGAGCCACTGAAGCCAGAAATTCTTCACCTTCCTGCACCGGCTAGGGATCCCGGTCTGCAGCAAGCCACAGCCACATTCTCCAGGCTGACTGTCCAGCCTATACCTACAGTCACCGTTAGAGGTCGCTGACGTACCACAGTAAACACCACTCTTAGCCACCAGCAGAGGCAAGATGTTCCTCTCATGAGGTTCAGCAGCTCCAGCAGTGACGAGGAGATAGACACCTACCTGTAGGGTGTCCCCATAGGAAGAAAACAACCACCAGTGACATTGTTCTGGGAGCCACGCCATGGACTGATAACCTGACGGGTGAGGACCTGTTTGCCATTGTTTGTGTGCTATTTTAACCGTTTGTGTTTCAGGTTGCAGTGTTGTCCTCATCCAGATGGTCATGCTAGTTAGGACTCCCCCCATCAGCACTTAACCCCCTCAACTCCAAGTTGAATGTTTTATCCCCTTTCTCAGGTTACCAGATAGCTTGCTGCTATTTTATGACATTTTAACCCTTTGGATTACAATTGACTCTTTTGCCCTGTGGATTGCAAAGGAACTTTTTATCAGATTCCAGAGGATTCTACTTTAAGCACTTCCAGGAATACGGACTCAAGTTATTGTTGAGCCTATCCCTTGCACTTATAAGATTGCACTATTTTATAAAATGTTTTATTGCAACATAAAAGCTTGCACTTTATAACTTATGTCATTGTAACCAGATTACAAATGTTATGTAATGTTCAAGTATCCTGCCCATTGTGTGTATTATCTCTCCAGGTGCCACAATGTGATTTTATGTACTGTCTACCATGATTGCACTTACCATTGCACTTAACAAAAATTGTAGCAACTTACCTAAAGTGTGCCTTTTTACAGCTCTTGTTCTCTCCCCCCTCATACAGACTGTCATCATATGGACGTTGTACACCAATGGCCTACACCCGGTGAAGTATACCCATAGGTACCCAGGGTAGGACCAAAAAGGAAGTCCTGACAGGTCTAGTTACACAGGTACCCCTGCTGCTTCGGGAATCGTTAGAAGCCCTAGGCTGCTCCTTCCCGCTTGTTAAATGTTCCGGATTGTTCCCATCCGGAGGTGTCTCATTTCCAGGAGCGCACGGGATTAAAGACCCTCCTCCTGTGACATTGCCAGAAGACACGGAGACGACGCATACCTCCCCTTCTGAGCCTTTTGCCTAAGGTATGGTACCTCAAGCCTTAGAGCCACTACTTAGCTTCCTCTTAGATGTCATAGTGATCGTGCTATAAGCCAAATTTATTCAGGCTATGATGCAGGGAAGGGACAACAGGATAAAGCCACCCTTCTATTTGCGGGCTTTGCATTACATAATGGTGGGATTACGGAGTAAAGACACCCCCATGCTTTCTTTGATGTTTGAAGGATCCAGAACATACAAAGTCAGTCAGCGATGCATGCTTTGTGCAGTATTATAGGTTCACTGGTTATACCAAGATAAGGAAACTGTGTGTTGGACACCGTATGCTAGCGGGCAGGAACCTCGAGGAAACCGTTCAATGTTTTGTCTTTGTATGTCTTATATGTAAATTCATGCAGCACGTTGTATTAATTGGGTACCCAGAGCTTATTCCTTTACCGCCTATCTTGCGCCGAGGACGGTTTCACTTAAAGTAAGCGGGTATGTAACATCCCAGAGTATGTCACTAAACTCTGTCACCCAGCTTCATTATATTAGGATGTGAATGTGTTAATATCCTATGTGATCTGAGATTGTATTTATCTGTATTTTATATATTTGCTGTAATTTCCATGTCCACCAGCAGGTGGCAGCGGTATGTAGCAGATAGTCTGTAGTGAAATCAAGCCAGTTAGTATACCTAGACTGGAATAGACCATTCCAGGCTAGCTTCCCCCATCTGAGGAGGAGTGGAATGTTCCCACTCTTACTTCAGAGGGAGGACAGAAGGTTCTAGGCAGTGTACCAGCCACCCCCTGTTGGGGCAGGCTGCGTGAATAGGAGCTCCCAGAAACAGGGATCCCAACAAAGGATTCAGGCCTAACCTGAGGCCTAAAGCAACCTTGCCAGCCTGAGTTCCTTACCTCAGCTGGAGGACAAAGAAAGCAGCAATTGCAGAACTTCTAGATCTCCAGGACGAAACCACCATTCCCTGCGAGCAGTCCTGTAAGTACAGATTCCAGAACAAGGAGAAGATAAGTACCTCCATAGCTAGTCAGGCCCAAACCAAGCAGAACCCAAGACAGAGCAGAAGACAGATACCTGCCAGATCTATAGGCGTATGTTCAGATGCAGGATATATAGATATTATTCCTGCCACATATTGCCAACACCTGCTGGGACCCTAGACTATTGCTGTATAATTGTATGGATCTAAAGCTGCATAAGATAACCTCAAGTAAAGACAAGTTGGACCCTATCTTCTGTGTGGAATTCCATCCTTCCTACACTACTCCTATTTACAGCACTCAATTTGTTGCATGTGAGCCAGGATACAGGAGTCCAGCCGTACTAAGGTAGGAGACACCGTTGACACAATACAGAGATAATATCCCCCTCTGGCATTCCTAACCTAGTACATGAGCTATACCATCTTAAAGGGCCCTTTTACAGTACCTGCGCAAGCTGCAACTGGCGTCACGAACTTAGTTACACCTAAATCTGACCCACTGCATAGCATGCCCACTGACCCAGTGTCCTGCTCATTGCAGAAGTACAGCGGCGTCTTTAAAAGATTAAAATAGACAAATAGCCAGGACCAGATGGCATACACCCCGTATCCTAAGAGAATTAAGTAATGTTATAGCCATAGCCTTATTTCTGATATTTAAGGACTCTATACTGACAGGAAGTGTTCCACAGGATTGGCGCATATCAAATGTGGTGCCAATATTAAAAAAGGGTCCAAAAACAGAGCCCGGAAACTATAGGCCAGTAAGTTTAACATCTTTTGTGGGTAAATTGTTTGAAAGTTTTCTAAGAGATGCTATCTTGGAGTACCTCAATGAAAATAAGCAAATAACACCATATCAGCATGGCTTCATGGGGGAACGGTCATGTCAAACTAATTTAATCAGATTCTATGAGGAGGTAAGTTTTAGACTTGACAGCAGCGAATCAATGGATGTCGTATATCTGGACTTCTCCAGAGCATTTGACACTGTACCACATGAAAGGTTAGTATATAAAATGAGAATGCTTGGACTGTGAGAAAATGTCTGTATGTGGGTAAGTAACTGGCTCAGTGATAGAAAACAGAGGGTGGTTATTAATGGTACACATTCAGATTGGGTCACTGTCACTAGTGGAGTACCTCAGGGGTCAGTATTGGGCCCTATTTTCCTCAATATATTTATTAATGAGTTTGTAGAAGGCTTGCATAGTAAAATAAAAAATGTTGCCAATGAGATAATGTGTTGCATCAAAAGGGGCATAGATGCCCGTGATGAGAACATAGTCCTACCACTTTACAAATCACTAGTTAGACCACACATGGAGTACTGTGTACAGTTCTGGGCTCCTGTGAACAAGGCAGACATAGCAGTGCTGGAGAGGGTTCAGAGGAGGGCAACTAAAGTAATAACTGGAATAGGAGGACGACAGTACCCTGAAAGATTATCAAAATTAGAGTTATTCACTTTAGAAAAAGACGACTGAGGGGAGATCTAATAACTATGTATAAATATATCAGGGGTCAGTACAGAGATCTCTCCCATCATCTATTTATCCCCAGGACTGTGACTGTGACAAGGGGACATCCTCTGCATCTGGAGGAAAGAAGTTTTGTACAGAAACATAGAAGAGGATTCTTTACGGTAAAAGCAGTGAGACTATGGAACTCTCTGCCTGAGGAGGTGGTGATGGTGAGTTCACTAAAAGAGTTCAAGAGGGCCCTGGACGTATTTCTGGAGTGTAATAATATTACAGGCTATAGCTACTAGAGATGGGTCGTTGATCCAGGGAGTTATTCTGATTGCCTGATTGGAGTGGGGAAAATTGGCTTCTACCTCACAGGTTTTTTATTTTTTGCCTTCCTCTCGATCAACTTGCAGGATAACAGGCTGAACTGGGTGGACAGACATCTTTTTTCGGCCTTATAAACTATGTTACTATGTTACTAATTAACCCCTTAATGACCAATGACATATTGTGTACATCATGATGTGGTGTTAGTTACTGCATCATGACGTACACAGCACGTCATGAGATCAAAGTGTCACCTACTTGCGGTGACATCAGCATTTAAACGGGTGTTACGGACAGCTAAGCTGTCTGGGCACCTGTCAGCGGACCAATCATCGCAGTCCCTGCCATTAGATTGCTGTGATCAGTCAATCAGATTTGACTGACCAATCGCAGCATTGACCAGCGCAGCTCCGATCTCCTCAGTGAGTGTTGAGGAGATCGGGGCTGATCCATTCAGGATGGCGAGTGGGACCCCCATGGCCACCCTCCCCGCTCCTGCAATTATTAGGATATCCGAGTGGTAGAAGCAGAGTGTCAGCTGTAACATACAGCTGACACTCTGCTATAACGGCCAACATCGGTGCTGACACTGATGTCGGCCATTTTACCCCTTCCATGCTGAGGTCCATATGGACCGCTATATCGAAGTGGTTAATTGTGACAGAGTCCCGCTGTTGAGGGAGCGGGAGGGAGCTCCCTCCCCCATCGGGCTGCTGTTCTGCTGTGGCAGTGTCCCGTTCATAACCATGGCAACCGGACACCTTACACAGGCATTCGGCTTGCCATGGTATGTAAGCCTGACAAATTCCTATATACAGTGTACTGCAGTGTATTGCATCTTACCAATTGGATCTTCAAGAACCAAGTGGGTCTGGTTCCAACCTTTTTCCCGTATCTGCACATTTATAATTGGGTAAAATTGAAATTTTCTTTATACATTACACGTTTGGCATCGCCATGTCTGTAATGACCTTATCTATAAAAGGAAAACTATGATGGAATTGCAAATTTGCTCACCTCACTTCCCAGAAAAGGTATAAAAAGTTATCAAAAAAGTTATATGTACCCCATATTAGTACCCACAGATTCTGCAAATGACCACGCTGATGTCCTTCGGTGGCTTGATGAAAAATTCACACTTTGCAGAGTATGGCATTTTCCCCCTACCACTCCGTGCTGACTGCCTGCTGCCACTGCCTCCGTGATTCCGTGCACCGCTAGTTCTTTCCGGGCAGGTAGTCTCCTGCGTATCAGACTGTCTACCCCGGAACGTTTGGCTCCAGACCTCACACTGCTGCCATCCTGCTGACTCAAGGCCACGCTACCACCCTGCTGGCTCAGCCATTGCCTCACGCGGAAGCTGCCACCCTCTTCCCCTGATGATGATGATGATGATGATGATGATGATGATGATGAAGCGCCCTCTTCACCTGGCTCTCACGTGCGATTGGCTACCCTCAACTGTTTCAGGGCCACGTGCCTGACCGCTTGCAACACAGCTCCCACGCGACTCTCATCGTCGCTACTTGCCCCCCCCCCACCGGAGGAAGAAGCGGATCTCTCCTCTCCACATCTTGGCTGGGCAGTAGCTGCTGACTATCATCTAGAAGCTTGTCCTCGCTGTAAAGCAGAGCTAACAGCATATAATACTTCCCAAGCAGAAGGAACAGAAAATGAAAGAGGCAGGTTCAGGACAGGGTGGGGCAGAGAGCTTGTTCCCGGGCCATGCCAACTAAACATGGTGTCAGAAGAACCCACCAACTCCTGGCTGGGGGTGTCTGATGTCACTTGAGATGAAGTTGAAGACCGAGTCAACCATTAACATACAGCTGGGTTGCTGGTCAAAACATGACGGCGGGATGACACTGGCAGCTGCGACTGCTGCTACCACCCCCCCCCCCCCCCCTTCTTCTGCTGCTACTTCTGCCAGCTCCAGAAACATTTTAGTCAAAGCCCATTCCATTAGAAGGCACCTGTCTGTCAGACATACTGTACTGTGACAGTAACTGTAAGGGTAAAAGAGCAGTAGTATATATATAAAAAAGTAGGGGGCACTCGGCTATCTGGGTCCAAATGAATGTAACAATTTAGGACTATATTGGATTTACAAAATGTAATTATATTTGATCACTTCTAAAAATACATCATACACATATTACATGCATAAAGGCGCCAGTATACTATATAAAAACCACTCAATATATAAAATCATATGAATAAAAATCACACAGTTCTAGTTAATATACCACATCTGACCATCAAATAGACTCCAGGTGATAACTGGTCAGGTATTGCACAGTGTATGGTGAGCTCCGTGTATTGTAGATTATAATTCCACTACCAGTCACCCTATGTCTCCGCTAAGACGTGGTGAGCAAATGTCCCAGACGCGTTTCGGGGTCTAACTTGCCCCTTCCTCAGTGGTCAGAGCGTAGTATCAGTCCGCAATTTCACCACAGAATCAAGGATGAATGAATGTACTTATATATTAAAAAAATATAACACCCCAAAACTTGTAGTATCAGGCTGCAATTTCACACCAATTCGACAAGAACACAAACACCCTAAAATCTGTAGTATCAAGTCGCAATTTCACCCCAATAACACAATGAAGGATTAACGGATTGAATAATATATAAAATAACGTTAACCCCCCCAAATTCTGTAGTATCAGACCGCAGTTTCTCCCCAATAACAGAAACACGGATTACTGGAATTGTTGATGTACAGTATCAAAGAATGTAAACAACCTAAAAATCTATAGTATTAGAACACATTTTAACCCCAATTAGTGCAGCAAGGTGTAATAGAATAGCTCCTATTAGCCAAGCTTTACACTGTTTAATTGGTCCCTGCACTCTCCCTATAGTGTGAATAATGCCTCCCTATTATATCCCTACACTATGAATGATCTTTCCCTGAACTGCTCAATAGTAATTTTTGGTGAATAAAGGCTTTCCTAATCACTGTCCCTAGTGCCTGTAACGTCTCTCCCTGCGCTAAGTTCACTGTAAAATGGCGGGGCAAAAGGAGACTTTTTATAGGGCTGTGACATCACAGGGGCTGGCTATCTGCTGATTGGCTGTCTGCATGGCATTATGGGGGACCCCTCATTTCCAGGGTTTTTACTTCCTCTTTCTAACATGTGCAGCAGCCATTTCAGAAAAAATATGATTCGTTACTACAAAGCGCAAGGAAATTCGACTTCAGGACAAATTAAATTTTTCCTGAAATTTGGATTGAATTCCACTTTGTCAACTTCGATTCGGTGATCTCTAGTCACAAACTAGTAATTGGGTCCAAAATGTCATCCTAAAATAAGGAAAATTGCTGATTTAAGAAAAATTTGCAGATAACTAAGGCAGATAAAACAAGTCCTTGTTCAGGGTCCTGTATAATACACACCTGTCTGGGCTCCAGTGGTGAGATCTCCAGCTTTGTCACGATTGTGCTGGGAGAGATGCGCTGCTAAGTCATGCCCCCTGGTGACATGACAGCATCCTTAGCAACAGGATACAGTGCTCTGTTTCTCCCCACAGAGGACATGTGCTGGAAAAGATTAGCGTTGGGCTGATTGTTCAGCAGCTCTATTCCTGTGTACTAGTGTTCTGACTAATGGTGAGCCAATATAAAGTGATAAGTCCAATAGGTCGGCACTGCAGGTGAGTATTTAGTGGTGCTCGCGTCCTAGGATTTGCATCCCATGAAACAACAGCAAAAAAGGGCCGGCACTCACTATAAGTTATCTGCAAAAAGTTCTGTTTATTGTCACATAGTCCTGTGACGCTTTCCGACGCTCGCAGGTGTCTTTATCAAACAGTGTCTGTTTGATAAAGACATCTGCGAGTGTCGAAACGCGTCACAGGACTATGTGACAATAAACAGAACTTTTTGCAGATAACTTATAGTGAGTGCCGGCCCTTTTTTGCTGTTGTAAAGGTGATGGTGTAATGGTGAGCCAAGTCATGACCTATCAGGTTCTGATCCTGGGATTCTGTGCTCTATTTAAATACCTTCCTGGCCATATACCAGTGCCAGTGATAGTCTTGTTTGGGCTCACTAGCTAGGTTCCTGGTTCTCGGATTCATTTGGATTTGTTCGTGCTTTTTACCTCGGCTTGTTTTTTGACCACTCTGTCTCACATGATTTGTACTGTGCATCCTGTCTGGTACTTGATCTTGGCTTGTGTTTTCACTACTCTCTGTCTCTCGATTTTGTACTGTTTTGTCCGCCTGGTTCTGACCCATTTTCATACAACTATCCCTTTGAGTTGTTTTTGCCTCTTGGTGTTTGTCTGTTTCTGCACCTTAATAGCATAGGAACCGTCAACCAGTTGTGATCTTGCTATCTAGGGTTTAAACTGCAAGTAGGTAGGGAAAGTTGGCTGGGTTCCAGGTCAGAGCTCAATGTCCCTGTCTGTCCCTATCTCTAAGCATAACACATGTACCAGAAAAATAAAATGGAACTGCCTACACCTGACATCCAAAGGAGCAGCTCACCCTGGCACAGACATAGGCAGTACAGAACATGTAGTACTGCAGAGGAGCTACTAGACAACCAAAGGTGTTTTACCAGACAAATGTTGATTGATTAGTTCTGAGTCTGAGGATTGTATGTTTATTCAAGTTTCAACATACAGTGACACAGGAAAGACAATTGTAATATGAATATATTTTATCATCAGGCTATTGAATATTGAGGGATTACTGTATAATAATAAGAGGGCTAACTTTTGATAATGGCACACAATGAGCACAACATATTGGGCACTAAATAGCATATCTGTTGCAAAGTTGCAATTTCCACCCTGCACCATCTGTTGTGCATTAATTTTTGCAAAACTGTGGGGTCAAAATACTCACTAGACCCCTTGGTAAATTCTGTGATGGCTGTGGTTTCTAAAATGGGGTCACTTCTTTTGGTTCTTTTTTTTACTTGAACAAAGAGCCTCTACCGTTGTTGGCCAGTGCTATATTTGCTGATTTAAGAAAAATTTGCAGATAACTAAGGCAGATAAAACAAGTCCTTGTTCAGGGTCCTGTATAATACACACCTGTCTGGGCTCCAGTGGTGAGATCTCCAGCTTTGTCACGATTGTGCTGGGAGAGATGCGCTGCTAAGTCATGCCCCCTGGTGACATGACAGCATCCTTAGCAACAGGATACAGTGCTCTGTTTCTCCCCACAGAGGACATGTGCTGGAAAAGATTAGCGTTGGGCTGATTGTTCAGCAGCTCTATTCCTGTGTACTAGTGTTCTGACTAATGGTGAGCCAATATAAAGTGATAAGTCCAATAGGTCGGCACTGCAGGTGAGTATTTAGTGGTGCTCGCGTCCTAGGATTTGCATCCCATGAAACAACAGCAAAAAAGGGCCGGCACTCACTATAAGTTATCTGCAAAAAGTTCTGTTTATTGTCACATAGTCCTGTGACGCTTTCCGACGCTCGCAGGTGTCTTTATCAAACAGTGTCTGTTTGATAAAGACATCTGCGAGTGTCGAAACGCGTCACAGGACTATGTGACAATAAACAGAACTTTTTGCAGATAACTTATAGTGAGTGCCGGCCCTTTTTTGCTGTTGTAAAGGTGATGGTGTAATGGTGAGCCAAGTCATGACCTATCAGGTTCTGATCCTGGGATTCTGTGCTCTATTTAAATACCTTCCTGGCCATATACCAGTGCCAGTGATAGTCTTGTTTGGGCTCACTAGCTAGGTTCCTGGTTCTCGGATTCATTTGGATTTGTTCGT
Organism: Bufo bufo; assembly: GCF_905171765.1. Classification (NCBI taxonomy): domain Eukaryota; kingdom Metazoa; phylum Chordata; class Amphibia; order Anura; family Bufonidae; genus Bufo; species Bufo bufo. The sequence goes on from NC_053392.1 coordinate 250,670,267, forward strand.
GCTTTTTACCTCGGCTTGTTTTTTGACCACTCTGTCTCACATGATTTGTACTGTGCATCCTGTCTGGTACTTGATCTTGGCTTGTGTTTTCACTACTCTCTGTCTCTCGATTTTGTACTGTTTTGTCCGCCTGGTTCTGACCCATTTTCATACAACTATCCCTTTGAGTTGTTTTTGCCTCTTGGTGTTTGTCTGTTTCTGCACCTTAATAGCATAGGAACCGTCAACCAGTTGTGATCTTGCTATCTAGGGTTTAAACTGCAAGTAGGTAGGGAAAGTTGGCTGGGTTCCAGGTCAGAGCTCAATGTCCCTGTCTGTCCCTATCTCTAAGCATAACACATGTACCAGAAAAATAAAATGGAACTGCCTACACCTGACATCCAAAGGAGCAGCTCACCCTGGCACAGACATAGGCAGTACAGAACATGTAGTACTGCAGAGGAGCTACTAGACAACCAAAGGTGTTTTACCAGACAAATGTTGATTGATTAGTTCTGAGTCTGAGGATTGTATGTTTATTCAAGTTTCAACATACAGTGACACAGGAAAGACAATTGTAATATGAATATATTTTATCATCAGGCTATTGAATATTGAGGGATTACTGTATAATAATAAGAGGGCTAACTTTTGATAATGGCACACAATGAGCACAACATATTGGGCACTAAATAGCATATCTGTTGCAAAGTTGCAATTTCCACCCTGCACCATCTGTTGTGCATTAATTTTTGCAAAACTGTGGGGTCAAAATACTCACTAGACCCCTTGGTAAATTCTGTGATGGCTGTGGTTTCTAAAATGGGGTCACTTCTTTTGGTTCTTTTTTTTACTTGAACAAAGAGCCTCTACCGTTGTTGGCCAGTGCTATATAAATCATCAAACTAGACCTCAAATGCAAATGGTGCTCTCTCTTCTAAACCCTGCAGTATGCCTAGAAAAGCAGTTTATTACCACTTAAGAACTTTGGTCCTACTCCTAACATATGTAATAAAATGTGGGGTGCTTTTTTTCATTACCTTTTGTAAAAAAAATATGGGGCTAAAGCATTTTATTGGAAGAAATTACATTTTTCAATTTCATAGCCAAGAGTTTCATATTTTTTTTTAAATGCCTATGTGATAAAGCACTCACTACACCCCCACAGTTTTACAAACACATATGGGGTGTTGCCTTATTTAGCAAAAAATGGGTAACACATTGTGCGGTGATTTTCTCCTGTTACCGCTTGTAAAAATAATACATTTAATAATAAATGCTAAAGCAAAATTACTGTACATTGGAAGAGGTACATTTCTTTCATTTTCACAGCCAGATTTTTCTAAATTCTTTGAAAGGCCTGTTAGGTTAAAGTGCTCACTACACCCTGTGACGAATACCACCCCTCGTGCCCGCTTGACATCAACTACGTCGAGCTCACGAGACGTGGTACGGTCCCTGGTTACCAAGGCGTGACGTTACACCCTCCTGGAGGAGCAGGAAAGGTCCGCTTGGTACAGTTTACACAGACACCTCCTGTCCACGCGGGCAACAAGCTGAGAGAGCCTTTTCACTGAAAACAGCGCTGTCTTAGCCCAGGTAATCTGCCACCAGCTTCTCGTTTGATATAAGCCCGGTCCGCCAACGGGATTATATAGGGTGAGAAACCAACCCACGGACATGGGGATTCGTGATCGAGATACAAGACAGCACAAGATTAAATTATATATTAGGGCACACTAGATAACACAATATACACTAAGAATATATACAGTGGTCTGAAGTTACAAATACAGGTAATATGGTAAAACAGGATTACACAGAGCACAAGTCAGTTACCGGGTAGATGAATGTTCTTTTGCTGTATTCACATGGAGGGCAGTGATGTCAGCTGGTTTCCAGGTCTCTCCAAACACATTTGCATGATGCTACCCCCTTTCAGAAAAAGACACACCCGCTTGCTGGCACAAGCCTTTTAAACTGTAGCCGGCCCCTCCTCTGGGAAGGGTCCACTCCCCCCTCTTCTGGGCTGGCATTAAATGACCCACAAAACCCTTTAGGGTTCATAGCTTTAGAGCAGAATGTCGTAGGGAGGTGGTTCCGGGCCCAATTGATCCGCCTGGGTTCCGGCTACAACTAGAGTCCAAACATGGTGCCGCTATGTGGTTTCTGTGGGGAGTTATGTATATCTCCCTTCCATCCCACCATCAAACTAAGACCATGGGCATGGTCATTGGGGCCACCGGGACACAAATATGTATCCGGTTTGCGCCTGCGATGGACGGACGTTTCATAATTCCTTATAAATCGCTGGTTCCATGCTGTCTGCTAGATTCGATTGAACTGGGGAATGGCTTAGACCCTCTGCAGGGAGGTTTTCCTGCAGGATCTGTGCTGTCTGAATGGAGGTGTGAAATGTAACCAAATGTGGCCTGCTAGGAGTTTTCTGCTATCTGGCTGCGGCTTTGAAGCAGGGCCCTCCTGTGGAGTTCACTACCTCTGCTATCTTTAAGCAAATGGTGGGTGTGAGGACATGGCTGACAGTAAATATTAATCCATATTCCTGACACACCCGTTGTAAAATTCTGTGGGGGTGTATAGTTTCCAAAATGGATTCACTTTTGTGGGGTTTTCACTGTAGGGGTATGTCAGGGTTTCTCCAAATGTTACATGGCACCCAAAAACAATTTCAGCAAAATCTGCCCTGCAAAACCCGTATGACGTTCCTTCCCTGCTTGAGCCCTTCGGTGTGCCATTACAGCAGTTTATGACCGCATATGGGGTATTTCTGTAAACTGAAGAATTAGTGTAATAAATACTGAGGGGTCTTTTTGCTGTTAACCTTTGATGTGTTACAGTAAAAATAGATTAATTGAAATAAAATGTTAAAATTTCACCTCCATTTTGCTTTATTTCTGGGGAACACCTAAAGGGTTAAAAAAAATCTCAAATCAGTTTTAAATAATTTGAGGGGTGTGTTTTCAAAAATGGGGCCTTTATGGGTGCTTTATATTATGTAGCCCCTCAACGTGACTTTAGAACTGAATTGGTCCTAAAGTTGGTTTTGGAAATTTTCTTGAAAATTTGGATGGTTACTTTCACATCTGCGCTTTCCTTTTCCACTATTGAGATCCATCATAGGGTCTCAATAGCAGAGGAAAACGCTTCAGTTTTGTCCCCATTCATTGTCAATGGGGACAAAACTGAACTGAAGAGAACGTAATGCATTCTGTTCCATTGCTTTCCCATGATACACACAAAAGCACTGCAACAGCGTTTTTTAGTACATCCTGGGATGTGGAGCAAGACGGATCCGTCATGACTCACAATTAGAGATGAGTGAATTTCTCAAATTCTATTCGGCCGTTTCGCCGTATTTTTTGAAAAAATTCAGTTTGAACCGAATTTATTCATGGCGAATTAAAAAACAGCTATTTCCTGGCTGCAGAGAGCCTTTATAGTGGTGTAGAACACTGTGACTTGCAGTAACACGCATAGGGAGTCTGCTGTGGTAGTGAAACAATAATGTCAGTCAGTATGACATGCAGATGACAGGCGTCGCTCTTAGAATCACTGTACACTTCACTTATTTGGGCAGTTATGGGGCCAAAAATTACCAAATAACTCAAGTGTGAACTCAGCCTTACAGGTCAATGTTAGCATCAAGAAGAAGCGCACTCCTTTTACACAGTCATCAGCTGATTCCAAACAGATGTCTACAGACCCTGTTCTATTAAACGCTTATACAAGTAGAGCCCCCCCCCCCCGACAGAGTGGAGAGGCTGTCAGCAGCAAGTTTGTGTTGACGTCAATGATTATTTTGCCCTTCCTCTGATCCCTCAGAACAATAACCCCCAAAAAACATATCCTGTCTGTGGAGCATCCGCTTTCACTCGGTCAGCATTTGGTCAGTAATCCATCAGTATTGCTAAGGCCAAAAAAAGCAGGAGTGGATCCAAAACAGAGATGACACGTGAATGGAATATTTGCATGTCTTCTGTGTTTTGTACCCACTCCTGCTTTTGGATACCAAATCATAAGCCAATTCTGATGCAAAATAGGGACCATGTCATGCAGGCCTTACAGCTGTTACATAGACAGGATCCGTTGTTTGTCTCATTCTTTCCTTCCTTCTGACAGATTAGAAGAAGGGTCAAATAAATGATGATGTCAGCCAGGCTGAAAGACAGTCATGAAGTGGGGAGGGTGGGAAAAACATGAGAAGTCCACAGAGTGGCCCGGTGACATAGTGGTGATGAGGAAGCAGCATGAGGAGACCACATAGTGGCCCAATAACAGAGTCTGGAGGTGGCAGCAGCATCAGGAGGAGGCCACAGAGTGGCACAATGACAGTCTGGAGGTGGCAGCAGCATCATCAGGAGGCCACAGAGTGGCAAAGTTAAATAGTGTTGAGGTAGCAACAGCATTAGGAGACCACAGAGTGGCAAGGTGACATAGTGTGGAGGTGGCAGCAGCATCAGGAGACCACAGAGTGGCAAGGTGACATAGTGTGGAGGTGGCAGCAGCAGCATCAGGAGACCACAGAGTGGCAAGGTGACATAGTGTGGAGGTGGCAGCAGCAGCATCAGGAGACCACAGAGTGGCAAGATGACATAGTGTGGAGGTGGCAGCAGCATCAGGAGACCACAGAGTGACCCGGTGACAGATTGGGGAGGTGGGTGGCAATACCAGTCCCAGATGAAGATGGTGAGTGAAAGAAGGAGCACTTGGCATCAGATGTGTGGCATCAGGCGGGTGGCAGCATCAGAAAAGTAGTTGAGGCAGGTAGCCAGAAGAAACCGGTCTCTTTTGTCAAAGTGTTGGTGTGGCACCATGGATGATCTAGTCTGATGCGTCAGGCATTGGTGGGTGGAAATTCTTTCTGATCCACACCTGATTCATCTTGACAAAGGTCAGTCTCTCCACATTTTGGGTGGACAGGCGAGTTCTTCTTGGGGTAACTATTGGCCCCCGCCTTACTAAACACCCGCTCTGATGCCACACTACTGGCAGGGCAGGACAGCTTTTCCAGGCAAACTCTGCCAGTTGCAGCCTCAAATCCAGTTGTCTGCCCAGTAGTCCAGCAGATCTTCAATGTGGGGTGGTAGGTACTGCTCCAGGTCTAGTTGCTGCGGCTGGTGAGTAGTTTCTTCACTAGGCGGGTGAAGAAAGCTGCTCATCAGTGACTCTAGACTCAAGTTGCTGTTGATGGAGCTGGAACTGCTTCTACCCTTCCCCCCCACCCTCCTGCCACAGCAGCCAAGGCAGAGGAACATAAGCGCAGAGGGACCCCCCGGTCAGACCTGCCAGAGGATGGACGATGTCGCAGATAGGCAGATGCCAACTGACTACATAGGATGTCTCTATAGTAGTTCAGCTTTTCCTCCCTCTCAGCGGGTGTAAAAAAGGCTCCCATTTTGCTCCTGCTCCTCCTCTCCTGTCACCTGTGTAGAAAAACCACCCATTTCGTTACACATTGCTTGTGCTCCAATGTCCTCCTCCTCCAGTTCAGCCCCCCACAGGGCTCATGTAGCCATGAGATATAGGCCCCACGTCTCTAATCCCCTGACCACACAGATTTACCAGCATCTGTTCCAGGACATGAAGCAGTGGAATGACATTGTTCATCCCGTAGTCCTGGCGACTGACAAATAACATGGCCTCCCCAAAGGGCCTGAGCAAATTGCAGCTGCCACGCATGAGCTGCCAATGACTGACATCGAAGTTACAGAGGGGAGTACTTCTGTCCTCTTGCATCATCAAGAAATCGTTTATGGCCTTTCTCTGTTCATATAGTCGGTCCAACATATGGAGGGTGGAATTCCAATGGGTGGAAACGTCGCATATCAGCTTATGTTGGGGGATGCCGTTCTGCCTCTGCAGCTCAAGAAGTGTGTTTTTTGCGGTGTACAAGTGGCTGAAGTGCATGCAGTTTCCTGGCCATTTTTACGATGTCTTGCAGATGGGTGGAAGACTTCAGTAACCGCTTCACAACAAGATTAAAAACATGGCATAGCCCTCCTTGATGCAGTACCGACTCCATGTTCTTGCGGTTGTCGGTCACCATGGTTCCGATTTTGAGTTGTCGCAAAGAAAACCAGGATTCGATTTCTTGATGAAGGACACGGAGCAGTTCCTCCCCTGTGTGACGCCGTTCACCCAGGCAAACGAGGTGCAGAATAGCGTGACACCGCCATGCCCTGCACATGTGGTTTGCTGGAGGGGCACTGTGAATTGTCCCTGCAGTGGAGGCTGAGGACACAGTGGAGGATGAGGAGGCAGAAGCGGACATTGTCGCAGGACCAATGGCGTGAGATCATGGAGGCGGAAGTAGCGTCACCTGGCCAAGTTGCTGGTGTGGCTGTGCAGGAACCACATTCACCCAGTGGGCCGTAAAGGACATGTATTGTCCCTGACCGTAGCTTCAGTCAACACTTTGGCGCTGCCATGCACTTTGGAAGAGACCGACAGGCTCAAGGACTGGCCCGCCTTATGTTTTACATACTTGTGCAGGGCTGGTACTGCCTTTTTGGCAAAGAAATGACGGCTTGCGACTCTTCACAAGCCATCAGTTCTCTGAAAGGTGCAGAGTCCACCACTTGGAAAGGGAGGGACTGCAGCACCAGCAACTTTGCCAGGAGCACATTCAGCTTCTGCGCCGTTGGATGAGGGCAAGCATACAGTTGTCTCTTGGCAATCGCTTTGTTGATTGATTGCTGACGGAATGACTGATGAGGAGGAGGAGCAGGAGCATCAGGACCAGCAGACAACTCCCTTCCGCTGAGGGGGTGGAGCCTTGACTGCTTGAAATAAGGCGAGTGCCACTGGGTGATGTTTAACGCCCCAGAGTGCCGTTACCACTTTTGCACCTTGCTACTATCTCCTATGATTAAACTAATGTCATCATATGTATTTATTGCAGGCCCGTCTCACTGTGCATATTTATTTTATTGAAACTGTTGATTTTTTCATGTAATGTGACTGGTTTATCAGCAGTTGGCCGCATAAATGGCAGAGCTACAGGTACCTACAGTCGTGGCCAAAAGTTTTGAGAATTACATAAATATTGGAAATTGGAAAAGTTGCTGCTTAAGTTTTTATAATAGCAATTTGCATATACTCCAGAATGTTATGAAGAGTGATCAGATGAATTGCATAGTCCTTCTTTGCCATGAAAATTAACTTAATCCCAAAAAATACTTTTCACTGTATTTCATTGCTGTCATTAAAGGACCTGCTGAGATCATTTCAGTAATCGTCTTGTTAACTCAGGTTGACGAGCACAAGGCTGGAGATCATTATGTCAGGCTGATTGGGTTAAAATGGCAGACTTGACATGTTAAAAGGAGGGTGATGCTTGAAATCATTGTTCTTCCTTTGTTAACCATGGTGACCTGCAAAGAAACGCGTGCAGCCATCATTGCGTTGCATAAAAATGGCTTCACAGGCAAGGATATTGTGGCTACTAAGATTGCACCTCAATCAACAATTTATAGGATCATCAAGAACTTCAAGGAAAGAGGTTCAATTCTTGTTAAGAAGGCTTCAGGGCGTCCAAGAAAGTCAAGCAAGTGCCAGGATCGTCTCCTAAAGAGGATTCAGCTGCGGGATCGGAGTGCCACCAGTGCAGAGCTTGCTCAGGAATGGCAGCAGGCAGGTGTGAGCGCATCTGCACGCACAGTGAGGCGAAGACTTTTGGAAGATGGCCTGGTGTCAAGAAGGCCAGCAAAGAAGCCACTTCTCTCCAAAAAAAAAATCAGGGACAGATTGATCTTCTGCAGAAAGTATGGTGAATGGACTGCTGAGGACTGGGGCAAAGTCATATTCTCCGATGAAGCCTCTTTCCGATTGTTTGGGGCATCTGGAAAAAGGCTTGTCCGGAGAAGAAAAGGTGAGCGCTACCATCAGTCCTGTGTCATGCCAACAGTAAAGCATCCTGAGACCATTCATGTGTGGGGTTGCTTCTCATCCAAGGGAGTGGGCTCACTCACAATTTTGCCCAAAAACACAGCCATGAATAAAGAATGTTACCAAAACACCCTCCAACAGCAACTTCTTCCAACAATCCAACAACAGTTTGGTGAAGAACAATGCATTTTCCAGCTTGATGGAGCACCTTGCCATAAGGCAAAGGTGATAACTAAGTGGCTCGGGGACCAAAACGTTTGACATTTTGGGTCCATGGCCTGGAAACTCCCCAGATCTTAATCCCATTGAGAACTTGTGGTCAATCCTCAAGAGGCGGGTGGACAAACAAAAACCCACTAATTCTGACAAACTCCAAGAAGTGATTATGAAAGAATGGGTTGCTATCAGTCAGGAATTGGCCCAGAAGTTGATTGAGAGCATGCCCAGTCGAATTGCAGAGGTCCTGAAAAAGAAGGGCCAACACTGCAAATACTGACTCTTTGCATAAATGTCATGTAATTGTCGATAAAAGCCTTTGAAACGTATGAAGTGCGTGTAATTATATTTCACTACATCACAGAAACAACTGAAACAAAGATCTAAAAGCAGTTTAGCAGCAAACTTTGTGAAAACTAATATTTATGTAATTCTCAAAACTTTTGGCCACAACTGTAGAGTGGAACCTTCCTTTCCATTCTAAACCCCCCTCTGTGGTGTGGTGGGCGTATTTCCCACTTGCTGCAGGGAGGGAGAAGTTTAGTTTTAGAAGTGAGTTCAGAGTACCCCCTGCTTGGGGAAGGAAGCAGTAGCTCGTCCCTGCTGGAAGATCCCTGTCTGGGCCAACTTGAGCACCTTCAGCTCAGCTGGACAAGGAGGCAAAAGCCGAAAGCGTCAGAGACCAGGAGTAAAGTGTTCCCTGGACAAAGCTAGAGACAGACTAGACCACAGAAAATGAAGTACAGCATAAAGAAGAAACTGAGTTCCATAGCCTGCCTGTTAGCACAGCAGAGCCAGAGAGCAATTGATGTAATAGAGAGGAGTTTGCCTGCCACAGTTAATGCCAAAGCCTGCTGTAAATCAAGACAAAGCCTGTAATCATTTGAGAAATGTATTCAAGTAAAGCTGTTGTCAACCTCATCACAATGTCTGGACTCAAATTTATTCTTCATCCCCTTCATCTCCTACCCCCTTTTTCTGCGCTTCCGGATGGCCACGCCTGGGGTTCCAGCGTATCCAGGTAGGAGCACTGTGACACATGCAACACTATTAAGGGACATTTAGACCACCCTACACTACTCTGTCATTCCTATACCTGGGTACCACCATCTACAGTATCACTAAAAAAGGGCCCTGTGCCCTTGTTGCTTCACTGTAACTGGCGTCACAACAAATATGTACTTTAAGAAAACCCCATTAGTGGACCACCAATTCAGAGCCTCGGTTCTCCCAGGCCACTTTATGGTGACGCTGCATATGTTAACGCAGGGACGTGGTGCCAACATTGGCACCCTGGCCACGCTTCACCTTCTGCCTACAGATTACTTTATGGGCAAGCTGCCACCCTCTTCTCCCGATGATGATAAAGCCCCTAATTCACCCGGCTCCCAAGTGCGATCAGCTACATCATCATCAAGTATTGTCTGCACGTTACTAATGTCCTCCTCAACGGTGTCTGGGTCAGGAGCCTGACAGCTCGCAACACCAGCTCCCATGCACCTCTCCTCATCACTACTTGCCCACCTACCGGAGGAAGCGGCAGATGTCTCATCCACATCTTGGCAGGCCAGTAGCTGTTGACTGTCCTCTAGTAGTTCATCCTCGCTGTATAGTGGATCTGAGCCCACAGCATATAATACTTCTCTGGCTGAGGGAACAGAAAAGGACAGAGGCAGGTTGAGGACAGGTGAGGGCACAGGGCCTGCTCCTGGGCCATGCCAACTAAGGGTTGTGTCTGACGAACTCACTGACTCTTGGCTGGCTGGCTGATGTCACTTGGGACGAAGTGGATGACAGAGTCAACCATTCAAGAACCGCTGGGTTGCTGGTCAAGACAAGACTGCTAGATGACACTGGTAGCCTAGGCCTCTCGCTGCAACTCCTGCTGCCACACCCCCTTACTCTGCTGCGACCTGTGCCCGCGCCAGAAACATTTAAACCTCTGCCACTCCACTGTGTAGGGCCTGGCACTTCTCTGTCTGACATACTGTTAGATCAAATAAATAAATAAAAAGGAAATTAAAACACCCCAAAAAAGGCTGTAATTTTCTCATTTTACCACACAACAGCTAATAAGCCCTTTTTTTCCACTAATACACGCCAAAAAGGGCTTTAGAACACATAACTGCACTGCTGAACGGCAAATAGGCCCTTATTTTTTTCCACTTATATACGCCACACAAGAGGCTTTAGAACATATAACTGCACCGCTGAACGGCAAGTATATATATATTTTTGCCACTAATACACGCCAAAAAGGGCTTTAGAACATATAACTGCACAGCTGAACAGCAAGTATATATTTTTTTTTGCCACTAATACACGCCAAAAAGGGCTTTAGAACATATAACTGCACAGCTGAACAGCAAGTATATATTTTTTTTGCCACTAATACACGCCAAAAAGGGCTGTAATTTTCTCACTTCACCACACAATGGCAAATACCTTTTTTTTCCACTAATACACGCAAAAAAGTGCTTTAGAACATATAACTGCACAGCTGAATGGCAAATATATATATTTTTGCCACTAATACATGGCAAAAAGGGCTGTAATCTTCTCAACACTCAACGGCAAATACTTTTTTTGTGCCAATAATACACGCCAAAAAGGGCTTTAGAACATATAACTGCACAGCTGAACGGCAAATAATATATATTTTTTTGCCACTAATACACACCAATAAAGGCTTTAGAACATATAACTTCACCACTGAACGACAAATATATATTTTTTTGACACTAATACATGCCAAAAAGGGCTTTAGAACATATAACTGCACCGCTGAATGCCAAATAGGCCCTTACTTTTTTCTACTTACCGTATACACTCCACAAAAGGCTTTAGAACATATAACTGCACCGCTGAACGGAAAATAATATATAGTTTTTTTCCACTAATACATGTCAAAAAGGGGTTTAGAACATATAACTGCACTGCTGAGTGGCAAATAGGCCCTTACTTTTTTCCACTTATACATGCCACAAAAAGCTTTAGAACATATAACTGCCCCTCTGAACGGCAAATAATATATATTTTTTTGCCACTAATACATGCCAAAAAGGGGTTTAGAACATATAACTGCACTGCTGAATGGCAAATAGGCCCTTACTTTTTTCCACTTATACATGCCACAAAAAGCTTTAGAACATATAACTGCCCCTCTGAACGGCAAATAATATATATTTTTGTGCCACTAATACACAGCAAAAAAGGCTTTAGAACATATAACTGCACCGCTGAACCGCAAATAATATATATAATTTTGCCACTAATACACACCAAAAAGGGCTTTAGAACATATAACTGCACTGCTGAATGCCAAATAGGCCCTTACTTTTTTCCACTTATACATGCCACAAAAAGCTTTAGAACATATAACTGCCCCTCTGAACGGCAAATAATATATATTTTTTTGCCACTAATACATGCCAAAAAGGGGTTTAGAACATATAACTGCACTGCTGAATGGCAAATAGGCCCTTACTTTTTTCCACTTATACATGCCACAAAAAGCTTTAGAACATATAACTGCACCTCTGAACGGCAAATAATATATATTTTTTTTGCCACTAATACACACCAAAAAGGGCTTTAGAACATATAACTGCACCGCTGAACGGCAAATAGGCCCTTACTTTTTTCCACTTATACGTTCCACAAAAGGCTTTAGAACATATAACTGCACTGCTGAACTTCAAATAATATATATTTTTGTGCCACTAATACACAGCAAAAAAGGCTTTAGAGCATATAACTGCACTGCTGAACTTCAAATAATATATATTTTTGTGCCACTAATACACAGCAAAAAAGGCTTTAGAACATATAACTGCACCGCTGAACAGCAAATAATATATATATTTTTGCAACTAATACACTCAAAAAAGGGCTGTAATTTTCTCAGTTCACCACACACCGGCTAATAAGCCCCTTTTCCCCACTAATACAAGCCAAAAAATTATTTACAACATATAAGTGCACCGCACAAGGTCAAAAAAGACGTAAAAATATTTCCTTGTAATAAACCCTGTTATTGGCTATATCAAACAGCACTTGCACCCCAATAACAAGAACGGTTTGTTGGAATTACAGAGCTGTATAATGGCAATTTGGATCCACGGTCAGTGCACCAAGGTGTAATAGGATTGTTCCTATTGCCCAGGCTGTAAACCCTATTCTGCTTCAATACTGTGGAATGATTATTCCCTATCCTTTGCCTCCTGAACTTCTATACAGCAAAATAAAAGTTTTAAAGTCTTTTCTACCACTGTCCCTAGAGCCTACTGACGTCTCTCCATGCACTAAGTACACTAGAAAATGGCTGGATCCAAGATGGCTGAGGCTATTTATAGGGCTGTCTGGCTGCTGATTGGCTGCATGCATGGCATTGTGGGTGATCCCTTGTTCCCAGTGTTCCTTGCTCCGTGTCCTAACATGTGCAGCAGTCATTTTAGGAAAAAATGCAATTCGTTACCACGAAACGTGAGGAAATTTGGATTTGGTGCAAATCGAATTTTTCAGGAAATTTGGATCGAATTCCACTTCGTCAACTTCGATTCACTCATCTCTACTCACAATGTAAGTCAATGGAGATGGACACAAAAGAAAACTGATTCATCCCCCATTGTCTTACAATTGATATAGAGACGGATCCGCATGGCTATTTTAGAGATAATACAACCGGATCTGTTCATAATGGATGCAGACAGTTGTGTTATCATGACGGAAGCATTTTTGCTGATCCATGACAGATCCAGCGAAAACGCAGATGCGAAAGTAGCCTAAGCTTTTTAACATCCTAAAAAAAAATGATTCCAGCAAAACAGTAGACATATGGTGAATATGAATTATTAATTATTGTGTGAGGTATTACTGTAAAAAGCAGAGAAATTAAAATTTAGAAAATTTCTAGTTTTGCCAAAAGTTCTGTACATTTTGGATTTTTTTTAAATCCATATTTACCACTAACTTTAAGTACAATGAGTCATTAAAACAGTCTCAGAATCGCTTGGATTAAGCATTCCAAAGTTATTACCATATAGAGTGATACATGTCAGATTTGCAAAACTAGAGTCAGGTAGGGGGTATATTGGCCCTGCCTGAAAGTGGTTAAATGCTGACATACTATTTGTCATCACTACCTTTTGGGGTAGGGCATTCCACAGTCTGACCACTCTAAATGTAAAGAATCTCTTACTGTATTGATGTCTGACTTGCCTTTCTTCCGCATGTACTGAACGTCCCATGGTCCTTTGTAAAGTCTTTGTAATTGATAAATCATGCCCCAGTTCTTTTTACCGACCACACATGTATTTATACATGTAATGAGATCACTTCTAAGGCATCTTTTTTCCAAGTTGTACAAGCCAAATTTGTTTAGCCTCTTAATATAAGGGAGCCTTCCATCCAATTTAATATTCTAGATGCCCGCCTCGGAAGGCTTCTTTTTCTTTAGTGTGGGTAATAAGTACCAAAAATATAAAAATGTAAAAACAAATAGCCTGTTTCATTTAAAATTTCCACCCCGCCAACTAACCATTCTCTTGCCACAGTTGGCCTCCTATGCCAAAACCACAAATCAAACGAAAGCACCAAGTAGTAGCCGAAAACGTCAGAGCGATACCCCAGCCTCATCTCCTGCAGGCATCCTCCTCGCCAAATGAAAAAGAAAGCCCACCTGAACGCTTTCTAGTTCTCATATATCATTTATAGTTTATGGATGTTGAAGCTGAATTCCATATTCAAAATGTGGCTTTATGAGGGATTTATAAAGGGGTAATATTACGTTTTGATTACAGGCTTTTATCTCTCTTTTTATACACCCTAAAATCGTGTTTGCTTTTGTAGCTGCTGCCTGACATTCAGTACTGTTGCTTATCTTTCTTTAAACTAGAATACCCTTCGTATTGTCTCCATTTTTATTCCATTCAATGTGTATGTAGCCATACGATTACTGTGGCCAAGGTACATTACTTTACAGATATCAACGTTAAAGTTTATCTACCATGTTCTTGCCCGTGCTGCCAGCTTATTTACATCTTTCTGTAATATTTGACAATCCAGCTGGGTTTTAAGTATCCTACACAGTTTTGTGTCATCAGCAAAAACTGACACTTTACTCTTAGGCTACTTTCACACTGGCGTTTTGACTTCCCGTTTGGGAGATCCGTTCAGGGCTCTCACAAGTGGTCCAAAACGGATCAGTTTTGCCGTAATGCATTCTGAATGAAAAAGCATCCGCTCAGAATGCATCAGTTTGCCTTCGTTCCGTCTCCATTCCACTTTGGAGGCGGACACCAAAACGCTGCTTGCAGCGTTTTGGAGTCCGTCTGACGAAACTAAGCCACAATCTGGCACAATAGAAAACGGATCTGTCCTCCATTGACTTTAAATCGTGTTCAAGACGGATCCGTCTTGGCTATGTTAAAGATAATACAAAGGATCCGTTCTGAACGGATGCAGACAGTTGTATTATCTGAACGGATCCGTCTGTACAGATCCATGACGGATCCTCACCAAACGCGAGTGTGAAAGTAGCCTTAATCCCCGCTACAAGATCATTGATGAAGAGAATTGAGCCTAGCACAGGTCCTTGTGGTACTCCACTGCTGACTTTAGCCCATTCTGAGTATGAACCATTTACAATGACTCTGTTCTCTGTCCTATAACCAGTTCTTTATCCACTGTAAATATTATCCCCTAGCCACTGCATGTGTAGCATTAACACAAGGCTCTTGTGTAGCACTGTACAAATGCTTTTGTAAAATCCAGATAAGGTATCTCACAAAAGTGAGTACATTCCTCACATTTTATCATATCTTTTTATGGCACAACACGGAAAATATGACACTTTGATACAATGTAAAGTAGTCAGTGTACAGCCTATACAGTGTAAATGTGCACTCAAAATAACTCAACACACCTTAGTGAAAATGGCCAAATTGTGCCCAAAGTGTCTATATTTTGTGTGGCCAACATTATTTCCCATCACTGCCTTAACTTTGTTGTGCATGGAGTTCACTTGAGCTTCACAGGTTGCCACTGGAATCCTCTTCCACTCCTCCATAATGGCATCATGGAGCTGGTGGATGTTAGAGACCTTGCACTCCTCCACCTACCGTGTGAGGATGCCCCACCAGATGCTCAATAAGGTTTCGGTTTGGAGACATTCTTGGCCAGTCCAGCACGTTTACCCTCAGTTTCTTTAGCAAGGCAGTGGTTCCCTCAACGAACTGCAACTCCCCACAGCCGGTGTAGCGTTACATTACCCTTCCTCGTTAGATTTCCCTACCCCCTGACTTCCTGTCGCATCGGCGATGACGTATGGAGGCGTGTCTTAGTTTTTACAATCAGCGCAATGCGCAAAAGGCCAGACTAGTGAAAATCTCACTGCCGATTTCAGCAGCACACTGGGACACTGCGCATGCGTCGGGGAGCCGAGGTAGGGAAAAATTACGGCCCAGTGCGCAAGCGCGGTTAACTCATAAAAATCCACCCGATATACGCGCCTGCGCAGTGTGGGGGTAGGGAAAAATTACGTCCCAGTGCGCAAGCGCCGAGGGTAGTATAAATATCCATTTCACAAAAGCGCTTTTAACCCTTTGCAGGAGCAATTGTCATATTGTTCGCTTATAAATAGGTTCTATTATATAGGGGGTCTGCACAGTATATGGGGGGGGGTCTGCACAGTATATGGGGGTAGGTCTGCACAGTATATGGGGGGGGGTCTGCACAGTATATGGGGGTAGGTCTGCACAGTATATGGGGGGGGGGTCTGCACAGTATATGGGGGGGTCTGCACAGTATATGGGGGGGGGTCTGCACAGTATATGGGGGGGGTCTGCACAGTATATGGGGGGGGGGGTTCTGCACAGTATATGGGGGGGTCTGCACAGTATATGGGGGGGTCTGTCTGCACAGTATATGGGGGGGGTCTGCACAGTATATGGGGGGGGTCTGCACAGTATATGGGGGGGGTCTGCACAGTATATGGGGGGGGGTCTGCACAGTATATGGGGGGGTCTGTCTGCACAGTATATGGGGGGGTCTGTCTGCACAGTATATGGGGGGGGTCTGCACAGTATATGGGGGGGTCTGTCTGCACAGTATATGGGGGGGGTCTGCACAGTATATGGGGGGGGGGGGTCTGCACAGTATATGGGGGGGGTCTGCACAGTATATGGGGGGGGTCTGCACAGTATATGGGGGTAGGTCTGCACAGTATATGGGGGGGGTCTGCACAGTATATGGGGGTAGGTCTGCTCAGTATATGGGGGGGTCTGTCTGCACAGTATATGGGGGGGGTTTGTCTGCACAGTATATGGAGGGGGTCTCCACAGTATATGGGGGGGGTCTGTCTGCACAGTATATGGGGGGGGGGGGTCTGCACAGTATATGGGGGGGGTCTGCACAGTATATGGGGGTAGGTCTGCACAGTATATGGGGGGGTCTGTCTGCACAGTATATGGGGGGGTTTGTCTGCACAGTATATGGGGGGGGGGTCTGTCTGCACAGTATATGGGGGGGGTCTGTCTGCACAGTATATGGGGGTAGGTCTGCACAGTATATGGGGGGGTCTGTCTGCACAGTATATGGGGGGGGGTTGTCTGCACAGTATACGGAGGGGGTCTCCACAGTATATGGGGGGGGGGTCTGTCTGCACAGTATATGGGGGGGGGTCTGCACAGTATATGGGGGGGGTCTGTCTGCACAGTATATGGGGGGGGTCTGCACAGTATATGGGGGGGTCTGCACAGTATATGGGGGGGTCTGTCTGCACAGTATATGGGGGGGTCTGTCTGCACAGTATATGGGGGGGTCTGCACAGTATATGGGGGGTCTGTCTGCACAGTATATGGGGGGGGTCTGCACAGTATATGGGGGGGGTCTGCACAGTATATGGGGGGGGGGTCTGTCTTCACAGTATATGGGGGGGTCTGTCTGCACAGTATATTGGGTGGTGTCCGCCCAGTATATTGAAGTTGTGGGGTCTACGCAGTTTATTGGGGGGCTATCTATGCAGTATATGGGGGGTTATCTGCGCAGCATATTGGTGTTCGTTCTGCGCAGTATATTGGGGTCTGTCTGCGCAGTATATTGGGGGATGGATGTGCAGTATATTGGGGGGGGGGCTGTGTACTATATTTGTGGGCTGTGCGTTAGATGTGGAGCTGTGCACCACGTGTGGCCTGTGTGTTCCATGTGTACAACCCTAGTTTAACAAAAAATAAAAATAAATTCCCAGCCAGAGGGACGGCCCCACATCTGCCACCAAATCCGTCGCTCACTGGATTCTGTCATCTCCGTCTCTGTGTCTCCCACAGTCTGTGTGTCTGTCTGCTGTATATATGTGGACCGTCCGTCTGCTGCACTGCGTCTGTTCTGCCATTTACTCTAACCATTTTAATTATTTTTTGTGTGTCCCAACTCTGACCAGCATGTTAGGGGTTAAAAAAATCACATCTCCAGCCTGCCAGCGAACGATCGCCCCTGGCAGGCTGGAGATCCACTCGCTTACCTTCCGATCCTGTGTGCGCGTGTTCACAGGAAATCTCGGCTCACGCGAGATGACGCCAATCGGTGTTAGTGTAGCCTGAGAGCGCCGCAGCAATGGCGCCTTTCGGCGTTAGTGTGGCGGGAAGTGGTTAATGGGGCCCCTCGACCACTGTTTGCTAATCCACAACTCTCACATAGAAAAGAATGGATGGCGGCAGAGCATGCGCATTGGGCCATACTCCAATTTCGGGGATCAGTTCTCAATATAGGTGCGGGGAACAGCACCTATAAGACAATGGGGGCCTATCCAAGCAATATGCCCCTATTGTCTGAGATGAGAAAACCCATTTTAAGGCCTCTTTCACATGACTGTATTCCCTACAAGAGGCCATATGTCCCGTCGTGGCATTGATCGTGCCAACAGGAGTGCACACAATCATAGAGGACGATGATGCAAGTCGAGCTTCCGGTGGGACTATTGTTTAGCACTAATAGATGATAGGAGTGCGGTACAATCGCCCATTGTGAGGCACAACATGGACAACATCATGATGCCCTGTACTCCTGTCCGCACCATCAATATGGCCCGTTAACTAACACTAGACATGTTTTAGTGCATATAGTCGTGTACAAGACTCCAAAAGGTGTGGTCCGTGATCAGAGCTGAAACCGGACATAATTTAAATTTCAAGAAGACGGCCCCCCGAGAGATTAGCAACGGAGCATTTACAGGATTCAAAGCAAATGACAACCCTGGGATCTGAATACATGAGGTGGGGGGGACAGACTGTAACCCTACTCAATCAAGAAAGGATCCACTGAACGGAGGCAAAAATGGAAACGAACGTGACAAAATGATCCGCATTACAGATCCTCGGAATGGCTTTCGTACGTTTCCATTTAGTCATTTTATATGCAGTGTGTAGGAGATACAGTCACGGTGTAAGCGGTGTCTAGGAGATACAGTCACGGTGTAAGCAGTGTGTAGGAGATACGGTGATGGTGTAAGCGGTGTGTAGGAGATACAGTCACGGTGTAAGCAGTGTGTAGGAGATACAGTCACGGTGTAAGCGGTGTGTAGGAGATACGGTCACAGTGTAAGCAGTGTGTAGGAGATACGGTGATGGTGTAAGCGGTGTGTAGGAGATACAGTCACGGTGTAAGCGGTGTGTAGGAGATACAGTCACGGTGTAAGCGGTGTGTAGGAGATACAGTCACGGTGTAAGCAGTGTGTAGGAGATACAGTCACGGTGTAAGCAGTGTGTAGGAGATACAGTCACGGTGTAAGCAGTGTGTAGGAGATACAGTCACGGTGTAAGCGGTGTGTAGGAGATACGGTCACGGTGTAAGCGGTGTGTAGGAGATACAGTCACGGTGTAAGCAGTGTGTAGGAGATACAGTCACGGTGTAAGCAGTGTGTAGGAGATACAGTCACGGTGTAAGCGGTGTGTAGGAGATACGGTCACGGTGTAAGCGGTGTGTAGGAGATACGGTGATGGTGTAAGCGGTGTGTAGGAGATACAGTCACGGTGTAAGCGGTGTGTAGGAGATACAGTCACGGTGTAAGCGGTGTGTAGGAGATACAGTCACGGTGTAAGCAGTGTGTAGGAGATACAGTCACGGTGTAAGCAGTGTGTAGGAGATACAGTTACGGTGTAAGCAGTGTGTAGGAGATACAGTCACGGTGTAAGCGGTGTGTAGGAGATACGGTCAAGGTGTAAGCGGTGTGTAGGAGATACAGTCACGGTGTAAGCGGTGTGTAGGAGATACAGTCACGGTGTAAGCGGTGTGTAGGAGATACGGTCACGGTGTAAGCGGTGTGTAGGAGATACGGTAGATTAATTCTCCATCGTCACAGTATTTAGTTACCTCATCAGTATTACAGTCACTCACATTGGTTGAATTGGCACATGGATACACATGTGAGCAGTAACGCCACATCAAGGCTCCAACCCTTGTTACTGACCAGTCACACACACCATGCTTTTCATTCATACGCATTTGGTATTCCAGATGTTTTGGACTACACCTCCCATAATGCTTTGCCAGCATGATGGGAGATGTAATTCACAGCATCTGGACGGCCTATGGTTGCCGACCTCTGACCTCGCGGTGATCACCGTACACAATGCTGAAGTAGCGGTGCAAACAGGAGCAGCTTGTCACCTGTCAGAGGGCGCGGGCCTCAAACATGGGCTTCTTCATTCCACTTCAGGTACTTCGTGTTCCATAGGAGAACATGCTGGTCAGAGTTGGGACACACAAAAAATAATTAAAATGGTTAGAGTAAATGGCAGAACAGACGCAGTGCAGCAGACGGACGGTCCACATATATACAGCAGACAGACACACAGACTGTGGGAGACACAGAGACGGAGATGACAGAATCCAGTGAGCGACGGATTTGGTGGCAGATGTGGGGCCGTCCCTCTGGCTGGGAATTTATTTTTATTTTTTGTTAAACTAGGGTTGTACACATGGAACACACAGGCCACACGTGGTGCACAGCTCCACATCTAACGCACAGCCCACAAATATAGTACACAGCCCCCCCCCCCCAATATACTGCACATCCATCCCCCAATATACTGCGCAGACAGACCCCAATATACTGCGCAGAACGAACACCAATATGCTGCGCAGATAACCCCCCATATACTGCATAGATAGCCCCCCAATAAACTGCGTAGACCCCACAACTTCAATATACTGGGCGGACACCACCCAATATACTGTGCAGACAGACCCCCCCATATACTGTGAAGACAGACCCCCCCCCCCATATACTGTGCAGACCCCCCCCCATATACTGTGCAGACCCCCCCCCATATACTGTGCAGACAGACCCCCCATATACTGTGCAGACCCCCCCCATATACTGTGCAGACAG
The DNA here is from genome assembly GCF_905171765.1 of Bufo bufo. Lineage (NCBI taxonomy): Eukaryota > Metazoa > Chordata > Amphibia > Anura > Bufonidae > Bufo > Bufo bufo. The sequence continues at coordinate 250,690,758 of NC_053392.1, forward strand.
ACCCCCCCATATACTGTGCAGACAGACCCCCCCATATACTGTGCAGACCCCCCCATATACTGTGCAGACCCCCCCCATATACTGTGCAGACAGACCCCCCCATATACTGTGCAGACCCCCCCCATATACTGTGCAGACCCCCCCCCCCCATATACTGTGCAGACAGACCCCCCCCCATATACTGTGGAGACCCCCTCCGTATACTGTGCAGACAAACCCCCCCATATACTGTGCAGACCTACCCCCATATACTGTGCAGACAGACCCCCCCCATATACTGTGCAGACAGACCCCCCCATATACTGTGAAGACAGACCCCCCCCCCCATATACTGTGCAGACCCCCCCCATATACTGTGCAGACCCCCCCCATATACTGTGCAGACAGACCCCCCATATACTGTGCAGACCCCCCCCCATATACTGTGCAGACAAACCCCCCCATATACTGTGCAGACAGACCCCCCCATATACTGTGCAGACCCCCCCCATATACTGTGCAGACCCCCCCCCATATACTGTGCAGACCCCCCCATATACTGTGCAGACAGACCCCCCCATATACTGTGCAGACCCCCCCCATATACTGTGCAGACCCCCCCCCATATACTGTGCAGACCTACCCCCATATACTGTGCAGACCCCCCCCATATACTGTGCAGACCTACCCCCATATACTGTGCAGACCCCCCCCCATATACTGTGCAGACCCCCTATATAATAGAACCTATTTATAAGCAAACAATATGACAATTGCTCCTGCAAAGGGTTAAAAGCGCTTTTGTGAAATGGATATTTATACTACCCTCGGCGCTTGCGCACTGGGACGTAATTTTTCCCTACCCCCACACTGCGCAGGCGCGTATATCGGGTGGATTTTTATGAGTTAACCGCGCTTGCGCACTGGGCCGTAATTTTTCCCTACCTCGGCTCCCCGACGCATGCGCAGTGTCCCAGTGTGCTGCTGAAATCGGCAGTGAGATTTTCACTAGTCTGGCCTTTTGCGCATGCGCAGATTGTAAAAACTAAGACACGCCTCCATACGTCATCGCCGATGCGACAGGAAGTCAGGGGGTAGGGAAATCTAACGAGGAAGGGTAATGTAACGCTACACCGGCAGCACTCATGCAGCCCCAAACCATGACACTCCCACCACCATGCTTGACTGTAGAAAAGACACACTTGTGCGATCTCCTTTGAGTCAAGCACACCTGACCAGTCAATCTGTCCTGGAGGCTGTTTTTAAAGTCAGTATAAAACTGAGTCTGCTTATAAAGAACCTACCATTAGCCATTTGGCTCCAGGAGAAGTATATGGTGGGCTCAGCATGCATGTTGGTACTTGCATCCCTGGATCCGATGAAAGCTGTAATGGCACCGGACGGGGTTAAAAGCAGAGTGTACTTGGCTTGCATGCTGACCTGCATTCCCTGGACTTGATGTGGCTGTCATGGCCCATAAACAGGTAGGAACAAGAGTTAGGGACCACTCAAATGAGACGACCTTGACGCGGTGAGTGGCTTATTACGCTTTGGCCAAAATGTACACCAATGTCTCATCCAGCATGGAGGGCAGAGTGCTGGATGTAGTGTGCGATCACATTTGCATTTTCCGTTTGTATATGTATTTCGCCATAGTGATCTGCACCTACAGGCAGGTTGTGCGGGCTCAACCCCCCACATTTTTTCTTTGTAGCATATATTGGAGGCGTGGCGATCTCCTTTGAGTCAAGCACACCTGACCAGTCAATTTGTCCTGGAGGCTGGTTTTAAAGTCAGTATAAAACTGAGTGTGCTTATAAAGAACCTACCATTAGCCATTTGGCTCCAGGAGAAGTATATGGTGGGCTCAGCATGCATGTTGGTACTTGCATCCCTGGATCCGATGAAAGCTGTAATGGCACCGGACGGGGTTAAAAGCAGAGTGTACTTGGCTTGCATGCTGACCTGCATTCCCTGGACTTGATGTGGCTGTCATGGCCCATAAACAGGTAGGAACAAGAGTTAGGGACCACTCAAATGAGACGACCTTGACGTGGTGAGTGGCTTATTACGCTTTGGCCAAAATGTACACCAATGTCTCATCCAGCATGGAGGGCAGAGTGCTGGATGTAGTGTGCGATCACATTTGCATTTTCCGTTTGTATATGTATTTCGCCATAGTGATCTGCACCTACAGGCAGGTTGTGCGGGCTCAACCCCCCACATTTTTTCTTTGTAGCATATATTGGAGGCGTGGCGATCTCCTTTGAGTCAAGCACACCTGACCAGTCAATTTGTCCTGGAGGCTGGTTTTAAAGTCAGTATAAAACTGAGTGTGCTTATAAAGAACCTACCATTAGCCATTTGGCTCCAGGAGAAGTATATGGTGGGCTCAGCATGCATGTTGGTACTTGCATCCCTGGATCCGATGAAAGCTGTAATGGCACCGGACGGGGTTAAAAGCAGAGTGTACTTGGCTTGCATGCTGACCTGCATTCCCTGGACTTTATGTGGCTGTCATGGCCCATAAACAGGTAGGAACAAGAGTTAGGGACCACTCAAATGAGACGACCTTGACGCGGTGAGTGGCTTATTACGCTTTGGCCAAAATGTACACCAATGTCTCATCCAGCATGGAGGGCAGAGTGCTGGATGTAGTGTGCGATCACATTTGCATTTTCCGTTTGTATATGTATTTCGCCATAGTGATCTGCACCTACAGGCAGGTTGTGCGGGCTCAACCCCCCACACACTTGTCTTTGTACTCCTCACCTGGTTGCCGCCAGACACGCTTGACATCATCTGAACCAAATAAGTTTATCTTGGTCTCATCAGACCACAGGACATGATCCCAGTAATCCATGCCCTTAGTCTGCTTGTCTTCAGCAAACTGCATTCTTTCTTGTGCATCATCTTTAGAAGACGCTTCCTTTTGGGACGACAGCCATGCAGACCAGTTTGATGCAGTGTGCGGCGTATGATCTGAGCACTGACAGGCTGAAAACCCCACCCCTTTAACCTTTTCAGCAATGCTGACAGCCCTCATACATCTATTTTGAAAAGACAACCTCTGGATATGACGCTCAGCACGTGCACTCAGCTTCTTTGGTTGACCATGGCGAGGCCTGTCCTGAGTGGTACCTGTCTTGTTAAAACGCTGTATGGCCTTGGCCACCATACTGCAGCTCAGTTTCAGAGAGTTGGCAATCTTCTTATAGCCTAGGCAATCTTTATGTAGAGTGAGAATTCTTTTATTCAGATCCTCAGAGAGTTCTTAGCCATGAGGTGCCATGTTGAACTTCCAGTGACCAGTATGAGAGAGTGTGAGAGCGATAACATCAAATTTAACGTACCTGCTCCCCATTCACACCTGAGACCTTGTGACACTAACAAGTCACATGACAGCAGGGAGGGAAAATGGCTAATTGGGCACAATTTGGCCATTTTTACTTAGGGGTGTACTCACTTTAATGGCTTTGTGTTGAGTTATTTTGAGGGCACACCAAATTTATATAAGCTGTACACTGACTACTTTACATTGTATTAAAGTGTCATATCTTCAGTGTTGTCCCATGATAAGATATGATAAAATATTTACAAAAATGTGATGGGTGTACTCACTTTTGTGATATACTGTATATCACATATGCTGCATGACCGACATCCAGATTTGCACTTACCTCCTCACAGAAACCAAGCACGTAGGTTAGGCACAATTGGCTTCACATGAATCCATACCGGTTATCAGTGATTAATTTATTCACTGTTATATACTTTTGCAGCTCATCTCATAGAATACCTTGGAATATATTTTATATACTACAGAAATCAGACTTATCAGTCGGTAGTTACACAGTACCTGTACCAGACCTTAACAAAAATGATGGCACAATTTCAATCTCTAGCAACACATGCCCTTTGGATGTAGCAGGGTTAACACACAAACCCTTAACTTAAATTTAACTCATCGTGTTATCTTTAAACAAAGCCATTGAACAGCCATTTAAGGTGTTTGCTTAACGCAATTAGTTTAGATAACTAGCAGTAGCAGTCAACTTCAGGAATCCAGTCAGCAGATTAGAATTCATCCTGCCTTGCTCATCCCCAAAGAAGCTGTTTATTCACAGCATGGCTCCTCCACCCTGCTCCTGAAATGAGAGACCAGCCAGCTCTGTTGGCATAAAACAGCTTAGCACTGACAGTGGCTCATCCACCTCACCATCTCCTGGAATCAGAGACATACAGTTCTTCCACCTCTTCTCTCAGTTACGCACAACTGATACAGTAGGTGGAGCAGCTGTCTAAAACTTAGTTTATTGCAGGTGGGAGATGCAGGGATCACAGATTGAACACAGGAGGCGGCAGTTGAATTACCTATTGCCCACCAGTGCTAAATTCATAGGAATAAGAAATGTAGGATATTTAAAAATATGTGCCACTTTCATTAAACATTGGAGATATTTTAGGCAGCATATGAATGAGAATCCACAACTAAATCCTGACAGGATCTGTAGTTAGGCTAAGGATTTTTTTAAACATTTAGTTGATTTTATTTTTATTTTTTGTAGACTTTTATCCATTGTTGGATCTCTTCAAAGCAGTCAATTACAAACAAAAGCTTATCAAAGGGTAGACATTTGTTTCATGTGATGTAAATAAACACAGCACGCGGGATTACTTCACAGGAGCCATGTTGGTAAGGCTACTTTCACACCTGCGTTCGGGTGTCCGCTCGTGAGCTCCGTTTGAAGGGGCTCACAAGCGGCCCCGAACGCATCCGTCCAGCCCTAATGCATTCTCAGTGGACGCGGATCCGCTCAGAATGCATCAGTCTGGCAGCGTTCAGCCTCCGCTTCGCTCAGCAAGCGGACACCTGAACGCTGCTTGCAGCGTTCGGGTGTCCGCCTGGCCGTGCAGAGGCAAGCGGATCCGTCCAGACTTACATTGTAAGTCAATGGGGACGGATCCATTTGAAGTTGACACAATATGGCTCAATCTTCAAACGGATCCGTCCCCCATTGACTTTCAATGTAAAGTCTGGACGGATCCGTTCAGGCTACTTTCAGACTTAGAATTTTTTTCAAACTATAATGCAGACGGATCCGTTCTGAACGGATACAAACGTCTGCATTATAGGAGTGGATCCGTCTGAGCAGACATCAGACGGACCCGCTCTGAACGCTAGTGTGAAAGTAGCCTTACATAACATAAAGACAGGAGCAACTGCCACAAACAGAAAACAGGAAGTGGTGCACCAACATAACATGCATAACAACATTGTTTGATAAATTTGATGCATCTTTAAACATAACACTTTAGAGAGGTTACTCAGGTTAATCACCCCCTACTGGAGTGATTTTATAATAAAAAAAAATGGCAGTTGATAAATCTGGCTTGCACCTAATCAGCATAGCTTACCATACCCAATCTCCCACCTATTTCTCAAAAGTCACAAGAGTGGCATAAAATTACAAAAACACAAAAAACAAATACTGCTTTAAGTCAATTCACACTGAAGAGCCAACGAGATTGGTCAGTTCGCAATGTTGGGTAGCTCTCTATTCCTGGAAGTGTTTTTGTTTTTTTTAATCATATGCCATTTTTAACATGACTGCGGTGCTTCACTATTTCCTTTATATAGGGATTTTGGATTGACAATTCCAGAAAAGAAGTTTGGACATCATATGCAGCAATGAAGGAATGATGAATAGCGATATCATCTAAAGATTTTAAAGATCACCTCAGAAAACCCCCATTGGCAAGACAATTTAACTAATATAACTGTGACTGTTTTTGCAGAATTTTTGAGATGTGTGCCAGAATGTTATCAACTAGAATTATGGCACAAATTGAATAATAAATCCCCCACCCCCATATTCTTAATAGACTGCTCATGGATGACACAGCTAACATAACGTACACCTTACTTACCTGACCCCAGGGAGTTCCAAAAAAATTTGTAACCACACTGCTAGCATCAACAATGGAACAAAAGATTTCATCTTTCAATGAGAAGCTATGGCCGAAGAGTACAGCATACGTCACATTACTGACAGCATTAATTATGCAATGTTTAGGGTTGATTGCACGTCCTGTAAGATCAATTAAAAAAAAAAAATGAAATATTAAACAGCAAATGACATACCTGTACTGTAAATTAAAGCATAAAATAACAAAAAAGCAAAGGGAAAAAAATGGGCAGTTTTAAGCATAAATTGTGTCTTTATTTTTATATTGTTGAACTAATTCCAATATAAGGCCCATCAACATAATTCATGAAGCTTCATAGAGCACCATTGATTAACCAAGGATCAACTGAATAACGTATTGTATAAAAAGCACAGCACTCTGTATACTTTTAAAGGGGGTGGTGGTATACCCACCTTAAAGTTTATCATGAATATAGTCTAAGGCTTTACTGTTTGATATGTTCTGTAGGTTCTCTGGTGCTCTGTTTTCAGAACAGACTGTCTGGGCTGGATAAACAAACTGCATAATTTGTTGTGTCTGGTTGTGAATAGCATGGTGGTTCTTCCTTAGACACTGGTGGAGCTGTTGTGCAGAGCCGATTAAAGGGGTTTTGTCCAGACAGAAAATTGTTATTGTTGCTAAGCAGTAGGAGACTAGGAATTAATTCCACATAAGATCTTTTACCAAGAACCAGTGGGTGAAAAATTACAAAGAGGCCAGCTAGCAGCGCAGAACTAGTTGTCCCTACAGCGGGTTATCCAAGACTAAACTTTTTTAACAGACCTCTTGAGAGTGGCGGGACCCATGGTGTGGAACCTGGATCCTATCCCACCTACTATAGCTGTCTTAAAGTAATGGCCGGACTGAGGAAGGGGGCAGAGCCCTTGAGGGGAGGCCCACATGACGGGGGGTTTGGTTTAGGGAGCCTCCAAAAGTATAGGATTGGTGGGCGGGGAAAAATGGGATTGGTTAGGGGACACTGGGAGAGTGGGATTGGGTAGTTTAAGTAAGGGGGAGGAGTGAATGGGGTTAAATACAGGAGGAAGGGGGAAGACAGTAGCCATTTTGGTGAGAGAGAGAAGCTGACATTACCTCGGTGTGATGGAGCAACTTGAAGCAGCGATCAGGGAGTTGCGGGCAGCAGCGGAAGTGTGGGGCTCAACTTGGGTCCAGGATCATGTTCAGATGCTGTTGCGGGGGGCGGCTGAGGCTCCTGTTCCGCCCCAGCCACTAACTATTCGGCCGCGGTGGGCGAGGCCGCCGGCGCGCTAAAGCCCTTCATCTCCCCCCCCCCCGGGCTTAGCACCGCATCTGGAGCCCTTCCCAGGACCCTTCACGTCGGGTGCCTACAGGGCCAGCTCACTCCACCAGGCCCCATCGTGGAAGGAATCCGATTGGTAGGCGGAGCCCTAGGGGTGGCCAGGCCCGGCCATCACCTTCTACAAGTGGAAGCGGCGAGGGATCGGGACCAGGAGTGGTGCGGGGCCTCCTTAACTCCAGGCAGGGAGGCTGCTCCCCGGCATGGCAGGATCACTTCCAGGTACGGAGCTGCTGCCAGTTCCCCTTGTGAAGCTCCGCCCCCGAGGCATTTAACCATTGTATCCCTGGAAGAGTATGGCCAGGGGGCAGAGGGAAAGAAGATGTTGCAGCAGTAGGGATCCTGCCACTGAGGAGGGTGACTGTGTCTCCAGTCCAGGCTCTGCCAGGGGGCAGAATGAAGTCAGAAGCTCCGTCCATCGGGTTCCGGTCATGGAGGATTTGGATCACGGCGTCCCTGGACCCAGCGATTCCAGGGGACAGTGTGAGGATCCCGCATCTACTGGACCCATCGGTGCATCCCAGAGGAGAGGTAGTCTGGATTCAGGAGTCGCGGCTGGTCGGAACACAGCACCCAGGCAGCCAGGTGAGATTTCTTGGGGACCGTTAGCTCAATTGGTACAGGGTGTAGGTACCGGGGGCGGGCGGGGGGCTCCAGTTGGATTTAAGTAGGGGTTTCGGGCAGCTTTTGGGGGGCTTGGCGGGGTTGGTGGCCAGCTGGGGATTGGGGTGGTCCCCACTGCAGGCGTGGGGTTTGGCTGGAGTGCCGGAAGCATCAGGGTCAGGAGAGGAGCCCAGGTGGGGGTTACCGGGCACGGGGGTGTTGGTGCAGGGGGGCGAAGCAGAAGAGGATAGTGCGCGGTTAGATAATAAGGCCAAAGGAGAGGTGTATGTTTGTTTTGAGGGGCCTTTGGGGGCTCATTTAAAATCTGAGGTTAAGGAGCGGATATGGAGGGGGGAGTACGTGGAGATTTTTTCTCTGCTTTCCCTTGAAAGATTTAACGTGGATAGGACGCGTAAGGAGGATGAGAAGAAAGAGGAGGAAGAGAAACACAGGTTTCGGTTAATACCGCGGACGTTTGCCAATTGGTTGCCGGCATTCGCGATATTAGCGAGCGTTATTGGGGAAAAGGCGCCAGAGAATTGTTTGGCCCTGTTTTGTTATCTGGACACTATTGGCGAGGCATATCAGACATATGGAGGAGTTGCTTGGCTGCGGTATGACGAGCAATTCCGGCAGAGAAAGGCGATGCGTCCGGAAATACGGTGGGACCACAAGGACATCGCCTTGTGGCTGAAAGTGACGGCACCTGTTTGGTCGGGGCAGCCCTTTCGAGGGGAGGTGGGTAGTGGGGGTGCAACAACCCGGGCGACAGCATCCGCAAAAGGCTTGTATTTCGCATTTAATGAAAAAGTTTGTCGATTCGGGTTTAAATGTAAGTTTAAGCACGAGTGCTCCGGATGCGGGGGGGAATCATGGAGCGGCGAGATGCTTTAAGGGCGGTAGACAAAAAGGGGGCGATTCTAATAGCAAAGGGGGAGACGCCAGTGCGGCTGGGAAGGATGGAGTCGTATCTCGCTAGATACCCCAATAGAGAAGCGGGGGCTTTGATTTGTAAGGGTTTTCTTGATGGTTTTAGGATTCCGTTCATGCCGGGGGGGCGGTGTTGTTAAGAAGGAACTTGCGGTCGGCAAGGGAGCATCCGAATGTGGTGGCGGAGAAGCTAAACAAGGAGGTGTCGCTGGGGCGGATGGCGGGCCTATTTCAGGAGCCGGCTTTCTCTGATTTACAGGTGTCTCCGCTGGGGGTAGTCCCCCAACAAGTTTCGCCTTATTCCCTACCTGTCATTTCCTAAGGGATCGTCAGTCAATGATGGTAAAGACCCAGCACTGTGTTCGGTGGTGTATACTTCCTTTGATGTAGCGGTTACCTGGGTGTAGCGTTATGGGAGGGGTGCGTTGCTAGCAAAAACGGATATTAAAGCAGCGTTTAGGTTACTGCCAGTGCATCCGGATTGTCACCATTTGTTGGGGTGTTTTTGGGATGTTTTTTTTTGTTATTGATCGTTGCTTGCCTAAGGGGTGTTCCCTGTCGTGTGCCTATTTCGAAACGTTCAGTTCCTTTTTGGAATGGGCAGTGGTAGACTCGTCAGGTTGTAAATCTCTGATTCATTATCTGGATTATTTTTTGTGTATAGGCCCCCCCGGGGTCGGGGGTTTGTGCAGTGTTGTTAGAAACGTTGCGTTCGCTCTTTGAGCTGTTTGGGGTTCCGCTGGCGGCAGAAAAGACTGTGGGTCTGGTAACGGAATTGAGTTTTTTAGGGATAGTGATTGATTCTGTGAGAATGGAGTGTAGATTGCCCGAGGAAAAATTGGTAGATTTGAAAAGGGAGGTGGTGAGGGCTTTACGGGCGAAGAAGCTGCAGTTACGTGAGATTCAGTCGTTACTTGGGAAACTTAATTTCGCATGCAGGATTATGTCCATGGGGAGAGTGTTCAGCAGGCGTTTGGCTAGGGCGACTGCAGGTGTGGTAGTCCCGCACCATTATATTCGGTTGGGGAAGGAATTGCGAGCAGACTTACTGGTGTGGAGCTCTTTCTTACAGAAGTATAACGGTCGCTCGCTATTCATGGGGGAGGTTATAGACTCATTTGATTTTGAACTGCTTACTGATGCGGTGGAAGGTGCTGGTTTTGGGGCGTTTTGTGGGGGTCAATGGTGCGCTGGATGTTGGCCGGTTGCGTGGATTGAGCGAGGCTGGGTGAAGAATTTGGCTCTGTTGGTGCTCTTTCCAATAGTGTTTTCGGAATCAGAAAATACGATTCCACAGCGATAACTTGGTGTTAGTTCAGGCGATAAACGGTTTGTCGGCTTCGTCACCGCTAGTGGTACGGCTCCTTTAACGGTTGGTGTTGGAGTGTTTGTCGCTCAATGCCTGGGTGGTGGCTGTTCATGCGCCAGGGGGGGAGAACTGTGTTGCTGACGCCCTCTCTCATTCACAGTGGGATCTTTTCAGGAGGCTGGCCCCGGAGGCAGAAGTGGTGGGTTTGCAGTGTCCGGCATGCCTGTGGGACCTGTTGGAGGAACCGTAATGGGGCTCATTCAAGCATTGTTGGCGCCCGGTACATGGGCTATGTACAGTGGCGGAAATAATTATTTGACCCCTCACTGATTTTGTAAGTTTGTCCAATGACAAAGAAATGAAAAGTCTCAGAACAGTATCATTTCAATGGTAGGTTTATTGTAACAGTGGCAGATAGCACATCAAAAGGAAAATCGAAAAAATAACTTTAAATAAAAGATAGCAACTGATTTGCATTTCATTGAGTGAAATAAGTATTTGAACCCCTACCAACCATTAAGAGTTCTGGCTCCCACAGAGTGGTTAGACACTTCTACTCAATTAGTCACCCTCATTAAGGACACCTGTCTTAACTAGTCACCTGTATAAAAGACACCTGTCCACAGAATCAATCAATCAAGCAGACTCCAAACTCTCCAACATGGGAAAGACCAAAGAGCTGTCCAAGGATGTCAGAGACAAAATTGTAGACCTGCACAAGGCTGGAATGGGCTACAAAACCATTAGCAAGAAGCTGGGAGAGAAGGTGACAACTGTTGGTGCGATTGTTCGAAAATGGAAGGAGCACAAAATGACCATCAATCGACCTCGCTCTGGGGCTCCACGCAAGATCTCACCTCGTGGGGTGTCAATGGTTCTGAGAAAGGTGAAAAAGCATCCTAGAACTACACGGGAGGAGTTAGTTAATGACCTCAAATTAGCAGGGACCACAGTCACCAAGAAAACCATTGGAAACACATTACACCGCAATGGATTAAAATCCTGCAGGGCTCGCAAGGTCCCCCTGCTCAGGAAGGCACATGTGCAGGCCCGTCTGAAGTTTGCCAATGAACACCTGAATGATTCAGAGAGTGACTGGGAGAAGGTGCTGTGGTCTGATGAGACCAAAATAGAGCTCTTTGGCATTAACTCAACTCGCTGTGTTTGGAGGAAGAAAAATGCTGCCTATGACCCCCAAAACACCGTCCCCACCGTCAAGCATGGGGGTGGAAACATTTTGCTTTGGGGGTGTTTTTCTGCTAAGGGCACAGGACAACTTATTCGCATAAACGGGAAAATGGACGGAGCCATGTATCGTGAAATCCTGAGCGACAACCTCCTTCCCTCTGCCAGGAAACTGAAAATGGGTCGTGAATGGGTGTTCCAGCACGACAATGACCCAAAACATACAGCAAAGGCAACAAAGGAGTGGCTCAAGAAGAAGCACATTAAGGTCATGGAGTGGCCTAGTCAGTCTCCGGACCTTAATCCAATCGAAAACCTATGGAGGGAGCTCAAGCTCAGAGTTGCACAGAGACAGCCTCGAAACCTTAGGGATTTAGAGATGATCTGCAAAGAGGAGTGGACCAACATTCCTCCTAAAATGTGCGCAAACTTGGTCATCAATTACAAGAAACGTTTGACCTCTGTGCTTGCAAACAAGGGTTTTTCCACCAAGTATTAAGTCTTTTTTTGTTAGAGGGTTCAAATACTTATTTCACTCAATGAAATGCAAATCAGTTGCTATCTTTTATTTAAAGTTATTTTTTCGATTTTCCTTTTGATGTGCTATCTGCCACTGTTACAATAAACCTACCATTGAAATGATACTGTTCTGAGACTTTTCATTTCTTTGTCATTGGACAAACTTACAAAATCAGTGAGGGGTCAAATAATTATTTCCGCCACTGTATTTGAAAGCGTGGCATTGCTGGGAAGCGTGGTGTGATGATATGGGCGGGGGGATGGCGGAGTTAGAATTTTCTTTGTTGACGTTCGTGGGCCATTGTAGGTAGGAGGGCTGGTCGGTGAGTAAGATGAATGGTTATATGGCGGGGTTGGCGTTTGGTTTTAAGTTAAGAGGAATGATCGATTTCACCAAGTCGTTCTTGGTAGCCCAGGCATTAAAGGGTTGGTGTAGGTTGCGGACTTGGGAAGAAAACAGGAGGCCGGTGTCGTTTACTTTACTTTTACAGTTAGGGGATCAGTTAATGGGAGTGTGTGGTTCGGCGGGGAAGGTCCGGTTATTTAAATTGGCCTTTTCATTGGCGTTTTTTGGGGCAGTTTGTTTGGGTGAGCTGGTTTTTCCATCGACAAGGAGGATGGGGGGGTTGATGAGAGATGATGTAGATTTGTTTCCGGACAGGGTGGAGTTTGTTATACGTCGTTCGAAGACTGATGTAGAAGGCAGGGGGCGCAGAGTGGTTTTGTTTGGAATTGCGGAATGTGGGGTCTTTACCAGGACCTTGTTCACGGCCTTTAAGTAGCGAGTTGCAGCCTCAGCTTGACCGCTACTGGCCGGGCACAGAAATGGGTAGGTGGTGTAAAAAACTGTATATGTATGAGAAGCCTAATTGCCAGTAAGTCACATTTGCTGGAGTATGACCAGCTATCAGGGACTGACCATATATTCCATTATCCAGGGTATAGGTCAATGAGTACTAATGATCCACTGCAGAATGGCTCTCAAACAAACAAAACCACCTATCCCCACTACAAACTCCCACATGCCGCATCTAGAAGAGCTTGACGTGTTTCATCAGAAGCTAAAGTAACGAGCTCGTGGTGGGGTAATAGCAACAGACGCTGCCACACTGGTGTTGTGTGACAGCCCACCCGACACTGTGGCGGACGTGAAGCGGCCGCGCGCACCACCGGTATAAGTGGGGGAATCGGACACACCCCCGGAGGCAGGGGGGACGTGCAGCCAATGAGGACCAAGACAGGGAGGAGCTATACTCGATAACCCGTAGTCTCGCAAGGACGGCACTGATAAGTCCCACCTCCTCCTAGAAACAATAGGGATAACATAGGCAGGAGGAAAATGCCAGTGAGATAGAACTGGGACACAGGAACAGAAAAATGGGGACTACAGCGATCAAGCAAAAGCATTGCCCTTATTGCAACAGCATGGGTGACATATAAATAAAGCGGAAGAATTTTAATGCACCTATTTATCTAGATGAAACAATCTGAATACAATGTATCAGCATGGAAGCACGCATCGCAATGCAACACATAGATACAGATACAAGGTATCGGCTAGGAATCAGCGTCAATGTGGAGTTAGACGCATTGTGACTCACTGTAGTATTAGTATCTTGTGATAATTGAAGGGCTGCTAAGATGACTAATTATACGAATCAGTATTGGAAAAAGACTAGGGTTGAGTGAACCCTAACTGTAAAGTTCGGGTACGTACCGAACTTTAGGATTTTTGGACCCCGGACCCGAACATTTCCGTAAAAGTTCGGGTTCGGTGTTCGGCGCTTTCTTGGCGCATGGCTGTGATTGACCAGAGCAGCATGTGACCCAGGCTCTATATAAGCGTAAGTCACGTAGCGCTGCACGTCACTCTGCTGTTACAAGTGTAGGGAGAGGATGTTGCTGGACTTGTGATTTCAGGGAGAGAATAGGAGAGAATCTAACTCAGCGATCTACCTAGAAATAGTTGTGTGGGTGCAGGACACAATTATTTTACCCTGACCTGAGGCCATTGACCAAAAAAAAAATAATAACTTTTATAATTCTGTTAGTTAGGTGGGTAGTGGCGGCAGCCATTTTATGCAAGCTCAGTGCACCAGCACTGCATCTGAGCTTTTGGGACATTGCAAATCACCATTTTTTTTTGGGCAAACTACAACATCTGGATTAGTCAGTGTGCAATTTAAGGTAGAAATACAACCATCATTTTCTGGGGTTTTAAAAACACACTATTTTTTTTCAAAAAACAGTATTTTCCAGATCTGCAAGTGTTAAATTCAAGTTTAATATATACAGCTTTCATATTCTGTTAGCAAAAAAAGACTTTTTTGACAATCTACAACATCTGTATTAGTCAGTGTGCAATTTAACCTCTTAAGGACACATGACGTACCGGTACGGCATGTTGTCCTGGTACTTAAGGACACATGACGTACTGGTACGTCATGTATAGTTCCGATCACCGTGGCCTGGTGGGCGGTGATCGGAACCCGGTGCCTGCTCAAATCATTGAGCAGGCACCTTGGCTAAATGCGCCGGGGGGTCCTGTGACCCCCCATGTCGGCGTTCGCAGCAAACCGCAGGTCAATTCAGCCCTGCGGTTTCGGAAGTTTCTGATCCCCGCAGTCTGTGATCGCGGGGATTAGAAACTTCAAATAAGCTTTATTTTAATGTTTAACCCCCCCCCCCCTGCTGCCCTCTTTGTTACCTGCCGGCGGGCGCAGCGGGGGGTGCGGTGGGTGCGGCAGGAAGGGAGGGCGGGCGGGGCGGGCAGTCATGCGATAATCCGCCCGCCCCCTCTCTCAGGATAGCCAAGCAGTTTGCAGAGTGTCAGCACATTGCCGGACCGCTGTATGGAAAAGGTTAAGAGGGAGGGAGCTCCCTCTCTCTCCCATCGGGGGCTGCTGTGCCTTTTCAGCCCCCGATGGGAGAGGGAAGGGGCCCCCCTCCCTCCCCATCACCCACTGCTGTGGCAGCGTGTGATGGGTACCATGTAAAGTGAAAATACAGTACAGTATAGTATATAGTGTACTGTACTGTATTATACAGACATCAGACCCACTGGATCTTCAAGAACCAAGTGGATCTGGGTAAAAAAAAAGTAAAAAAAAGTTTAAAAAAAGTTAAAATCAAAAAACATATTTATCACTGATTAAAAATGAAAAAAATTAAATTCCCTACACATGTTTGATATCACCGCGTCCGTAACGACCTGATCTATAAAACGGTCATGTTACTTTACCCGCACGGTGAACGCCATAAAAAATAAAATAAAAAACTATGATGAAATTTAAATTTTGCCCACCTTACTTCCCAAAAAAAGGTAATAAAAGTGATCAAAAAAGTCGTATGTACGCCAAAAAATTAGACCCTACCTAAGATAATCACCCAAAAACTGAAAAAACTATGGCTCTCAGAATATGGAGACACTAAAACATGATTTTTTTGTTTTTGTTTCAAAAATGAAATAATTGTGTAAAACTTACATAAATGAAAAAAAGTATACATATTAGGTATCGCCGCGTCCGTAATAACTTGCTCTAAAAAAATATCACATGACCTAACCCCTCAGGTGAATACCGTAAAAAAAAAAAACGGTGTAAAAAAAGCTATTTTTTGTCACCTTACATCACAAAAAGTGTAATAGCAAGCGATCAAAAAGTCATACGCACCCCAAAATAGTGCCAATCAAACAGTCATCTCCTCCTGCAAAAATCATACCCTACCAAAGATATTTGCCCAAAAACTGAAAAAACTATGGCTCGCAGACTATGGAGACACTAAAACATGATTTTTTTGCTTCAAAAATGAAATCATTGTGTAAAACTTACATAAATAAAAAGAAATAGTATACATATTAGGTATCGCCGCGTCCGTGACAACCTGCTCTATAAAAATATTACATGATCTAACCTGTCAGATGAATGTTGAAAATTACAAAAAATAAAAACGGTGCCAAAACAGCTATTTCTTGTTACCTTGCCTCACAAAAAGTGTAATATAGAGCAACCAAAAATCATATGTACCCTAAACTAGTAAAAACAATACTGCCACCCTATCCCGTAGTTTCTAAAATGGGGTCACTTTTTTGGAGTTTTTACTCTAGGGGTGCATCAGGGGGGCTTCAAATGGGACATGGTGTCAAAAAAACAGGTCCAGCAAAATCTGCCTTCCAAAACCGTATGGCATTCCTTTCCTTCTGCACCCTGCCGTGTGCCTGTACAGTGGTTTACGACCACATATGGGGTGTTTCTGTAAACTACAGAATCAGAGCCACAAATATTGAGTTTTGTTTGGCTGTTAACCCTTGCTTTGTAACTGGAAAAAAAAATATTAAAATGGAAAATCTGCCAAAAAAGTGAAATTTTGAAATTGTATCTCTATTTTCCATTAAATCTTGTGGAACACCTAAAGGGTTAACAAAGTTTGTAAAATCAGTTTTGAATACCTTGAGGGGTGTAGTTCCTTAGATGGGGTCACTTTTATGGAGTTTCTACTCTAGGGGTGCATCAGGGGGCTTCAAATAGGACATGGTGTAAAAAAAAACTGTCCAGCAAAATATGCCTTCCAAAAACTATAAGGTGCACCTTTCCCTCTACGCCCTACTGTCTGCCCGTACAGTAGTTTAGGGCCACATATGGGGTGTTTCTGCAAACTACAGAATCGGGGCAATAAATATAGCATTTTGTTTCGCTGTTAACCCTTGCTTTGTTACTGGAAAAAATGGATTAAAATGGAAAATTTGCCCAAAAATCTAAATTCTGTAATTTTATCACCATTTGCCATTAACTCTTGTGGAACACCTAAAAGGGTTAACAAAGTTTGTAAAATCAGTTTTGAATACCTTGAGGGGTGTAGTTTCTAGAATGGGGTCATTTTTGGGTGGTTTCTATTATGTAAGCCTAACAGTGACTTCAGATCTGAACTGGTCCCTAAAAAGTGGGTTTCTGAAAATTTCTGAAATATTTCAAGTTTTGTTTCTAAGCCTTGTAACATCCCCCAAAAATAAAATATCATTCCCAAATTGATCCAAACATGAAGTAGACATATGGGGAATGTAAAGTAATAACTATTTTTGTAGGTATTACTATGTATTCTAGAAGTAGAGAAATTGAAACTTGGAAATTTGCAATGTTTTAAAAAAAATTGGTAAAATTGGTATTTTTTTTATAAATAAAAATGAATATTTTTGACTTCATTTTACCAGTGTCCTGAAGTACAATATGTGACGAAAAAACAATCTCAGAATGGCCTGGATAAGTCAAAGTGTTTTAAAGTTATCACCACTTAAAGTGACACTGGTCAGATTTGCAAAAAATGGCCTGGTCCCTAAGGTGAAATATGGCTGTGTCCTAAAGGGGTTAAGGTAGAAATACACCCATCATTTTCTGTGGTTTGAAAAACACACTTTTTTTTTCAAAAAACAGTATTCTCCAGATCTGCAAGTGCTAAATTTAAGTTTAATATATACAGCTTTCATATTCTGTTACCAAAAAAAGACTTTTTTGGCAATCTACAACATCTGTATTAGTCAGTGTGCAATTTAAGCTAGAAATACACCCATCATTTTCTGGGGTATGAAAAACACACTTTTTTGACAAAAAAACACTTTATTCAGGCCTTGCAGCATCAGCATGTCTGAAATTACAGGCTTATATACTGCTGTCAAATTCAGTTGTTAAACAAACACTCGTTTGGGCAAAAAAAATGTAGTTCGCAGCCTTTGATGCAGATGTCATTGTGAGATACACCCTTAATACATTTGAGTTACATTCTGAGATTTTAAATACCGCCATTTGGTGCACCAATATTGAATTCAGGCCTACACTGGTTCAGGCCGTGTGAGATACCCCCTCTACATACAAGGGTTTGAATTAGGCATTAGAAATACAGCCATTTTGGGCAAAGAAATATTGAATTCAGGCCTACAGTGGTTCAGACCGTGTGAGATACTCCCTCTACATACAGGGGTTTGATTCAGGGATTTGAAATACAGCCATTTGAAATACAGCCATTTTGGGCAAAGATATATTTACTTCAGGCCTACAGTAGTTCAGACCGTGTGAGATACTCCCTCTACATACAGGGTTTTGAATCAGGCATTTGAAATACAACCATTTTAAATACAGCCATTTTGTGCAAATATATATTTACTTCAGGCCTACAGTGGTTCAGACCGTGAGAGATACTCCCTCTACATACAGGGGTTTGAATCAGGCATTTGAAATACAGTCATTTGAAATACAGTCATTTTGTGCAAAGATATATTTACTTCAGGCATACAGTGGTTCAGACCGTGTGAGATACTCCCTCTACATACAGGGGTTTGATTCAGGGATTTGAAATACAGCCATTTGAAATACAGCCATTTTGGGCAAAGATATATTTACTTCAGGCCTACAGTAGTTCAGACCGTGTGAGATACTCCCTCTACATACAGGGTTTTGAATCAGGCATTTGAAATACAACCATTTTAAATACAGCCATTTTGTGCAAATATATATTTACTTCAGGCCTACAGTGGTTCAGACCGTGAGAGATACTCCCTCTACATACAGGGGTTTGAATCAGGCATTTGAAATACAGTCATTTGAAATACAGTCATTTTGTGCAAAGATATATTTACTTCAGGCATACAGTGGTTCAGACCGTGTGAGATACTCCCTCTACATACAGGGGTTTGATTCAGGGATTTGAAATACAGCCATTTGAAATACAGCCATTTTGGGCAAAGATATATTTACTTCAGGCCTACAGTAGTTCAGACCGTGTGAGATACTCCCTCTACATACAGGGTTTTGAATCAGGCATTTGAAATACAGCCATTTTAAATACAGCCATTTTGTGCAAATATATATTTACTTCAGGCCTACAGTGGTTCAGACCGTGAGAGATACTCCCTCTACATACAGGGGTTTGAATCAGGCATTTGAAATACAGTCATTTGAAATACAGCCATTTTGTGAAAAGATATATTTACTTCAGGCCTACAGTGGTTCAGACCGTGTGAGATACTCCCTCTACATACAGGGGTTTGATTCAGGGATTTGAAATACAGCCATTTGAAATGCAGCCATTTTGTGAAAAGATATATTTACTTCAGGCATACAGTGGTTCAGACCGTGTGAGATACTCCCTCTACATACAGGGGTTTGATTCAGGGATTTGAAATACAGCCATTTGAAATACAGCCATTTTGTGCAAAGATATATTTACTTCAGGCCTACAGTGGTTCAGACCGTTTTCGATACCCGCTCTACATACAGGGGTTTGAATCAGGCATTTGAAATACAGCCATTTGAAATACAGCCATTTTGGGCAAAGATATATTTACTTCAGGCCTACAGTGGTTCAGACTGTGTGAGATACCCCCTCTACATACAGGGGTTTGAATCAGGCATTTGAAATACAGCCATTTGAAATACAGCCATTTTGTGCAAAGATATATTTACTTCAGGCCTACAGTGGTTCAGACTGTGTGAGATACCCCCTCTACATACAGGGGTTTGAATCAGGCATTTGAAATACAGCCATTTGAAATACAGCCATTTTGTGCAAAGATATATTTATTTCAGGCCTACAGTGGTTCAGACCGTGTGAAATACTCCCTCTACATAGAGGGGTTTGATTCAGGGATTTGAAATACAGCCATTTTGTGCAAAGATATATTTACTTCAGGCTTACAGTGGTGCAGAACATGTGAGATACCCCCTCTACATATAGGGGTTTGAATCAGGCATTTGAAATACAGCCATTTGAAATACAGCCATTTTGTGCAAAGATATATTTACTTCAGGCCTACAGTGGTTCAGACCGTGTGAGATACTCCCTCTACATACAAGGGTTTGATTCAGGGATTTGAAATACAGCCATTTGAAATACAGCCATTTTGTGCAAAGAAATCTTTAATTCAGGCCTACAGAGATTCAGGGCGTGTGAGATCCCCCCTATACATACAGGGTTTTGATTCAGCCATTTGAAATACAGCCTTTTGAAATACAGCCATTTTGTGCAAAGAAATCTTTAATTCAGGCCTACACTAATTCAGGGCGTGTGAGATCCCCCCTATACATACAGGGGTTTGATTCAGCCATTTGAAATACAGCCATTTGAAATACAGCCATTTTGTGCAAAGAAATCTTTAATTCAGTCCTACACTGATTCAGGGCGTGTGGGATCCCCCCTATACATACAGGAATTTGATTCAGCCATTTTAAATACAGCCATTTTGTGCAAAGAAATCTTTAATTCAGTCCTACACTGATTCAGGGCGTGTGGGATCCCCCCTATACATATAGGAATTTGATTCAGCCATTTTAAATACAGCAATTTTGTGCAAAGAAATCTTTAATTCAGGCCTACAGAGATTCAGGGCGTGTGAGATCCCCCCTATACATACAGGGTTTTGATTCAGCCATTTGAAATACAGCCTTTTGAAATACAGCCATTTTGTGCAAAGAAATCTTTAATTCAGGCCTACACTAATTCAGGGCGTGTGAGATCCCCCCTATACATACAGGGGTTTGATTCAGCCATTTGAAATACAGCCATTTGAAATACAGCCATTTTGTGCAAAGAAATCTTTAATTCAGTCCTACACTGATTCAGGGCGTGTGGGATCCCCCCTATACATACAGGAATTTGATTCAGCCATTTGAAATACAGCCATTTTGTGCAAATAAATCTTTAATTCAGGCCTACACTGATTCAGGGCATGTGAGATCCCCCTATACATACAGGGGTTTGATTCAGCCATTTGAAATACAGCCATTTTGTGCAAATAAATCTTTACTTCAGGCCTACACTGATTCAGGGCATGTGTGATCCCCCCTATACATACAGGAGTTTGATTCAGCCATTTGAAATACAGCCATTTGAAATACAGCCATTTGAAGTACAGCCATTTGAAATACAGCCATTTTGTGCAAAGAAATCTTTAATTCAGGCCTACACTGATTTAAGGCGTGTGAGATCCCCCTATACATACAGGGATTTGATTCAGCCATTTGAAGTACAGCCATTTGAAGTACAGCCATTTGAAGTACAGCCATTTGAAATACAGCCATTTTGTGCAAAGAAATCTTTAATTCAGGCTTACACTGATTTAAGGCGTGTGAGATCCCCCTATACATACAGGAATTTGATTCAGCTATTTTAAATACAGCCATTTTGTGCAAATAAATCTTTAATTCAGGCCTACACTGATTTAGGGCGTGTGTGATCCCCCCTATACATACAGGAGTTTGATTCAGCCATTTGAAATACAGCCATTTGAAATACAGCCATTTTCTGCAAATAAATCTTTAATTCAGGCCTACACTGATTCAGGGCGTGTGAGATCCCCCCTATACATACAGGGATTTGATTCAGCCATTTGAAGTACAGCCATTTGAAGTACAGCCATTTGAAATACAGCCATTTTGTGCAAAGAAATCTTTAATTCAGGCCTACACTGATTTAAGGCGTGTGAGATCCCCGCTATACATACAGGAATTTGATTCAGCCATTTTAAATACAGCCATTTTGTGCAAATAAATCTTTAATTCAGGCCTACACTGATTCAGGGCGTGTGTGATCCCCCTATACATACAGGGGTTTTATTCAGGCATTTGAAATACAGCTATTTGAAATACAGCCATTTTATGCAAAGAAATCTTTAATTGAGGCCTAGTCTGGTTCAGGCCGTGTGAGATACACCCTTTACATACTGTCGATCTATTCTACTATTAATTAAACACCCATTTAAGGCAAGATCCTAAATTCAAAAAATATGAGGAGAGCGTCAAATAAGGGACGTGGCCCAGGTAGTGGTGCTGCTGGTGGAGCTCCTGTTGCAGGGAGAGGACGTGGTCGATCTGTGCCAGCTACACGCACAAGTGAAACCCCTTCCTCAGGTGCGAGTAGGCGACAAAACCTGCAGCGGTATTTGGTCGGGCCTAATGCTGCTCTACGAATGGTGAGGCCTGAACAAGTACAGGCGATAGTAGATTGGGTTGCTGACAGTGGATCCAGTTCCTTCACATTTTCTCCCACCCAGTCTCCTGCTGAAAGACCACAGTTGGCACCTGTAGCCGATGTCCATTAGTCTTTCACCTCACCCCCTTGCAAATCAGCCAAGCAGTCTGAGCCCGAAGTCATGCAGCAGTCTCTTCTGCTTTTTGATGACTCTGTTTGCAGGGTTTCCCAGGGCCATTTACCTAGCCCTGCCCCAGAAGTGGAAGAGATTGAGTGCACCGATGCCCAACCACTTATCTTTCAAGATGAGTACATGGGAGGACCATCGCAGCACGTCTCGGATGATGACGAAGCACAGGTGCCAACTGCTGGGGCTTTCGAAAGTGTGCAGACCGACAAGGAAGTCAGGGGTGAAGACTGGGTGGAAGATGATGTGGAGGACGATGAGGTCCTCGACCCCACATGGAATCAAGGTCATGCGAGTGACCAATGTAGTTCGGAGGAAGAGGCAGTGGTCGCACAGAGCCACCACCACAGCAGAAGAGGGAGCAGGGTGCAAAAGCGGAGTGGCCGTCCTCTAGAGAGTACACCTCCTACTGCATATAAACAGACACACTTAATCCAGCTCACATTCCTGGTCAGTATATTCCCCGACTCCTCAAACCTTAGGGGTGTGTCCCCTTTGCAATCAGCAAGAAACTTGAGAGAAAAGAACGGTTTCGGATACAAATGGAGCTACTCTTAAAACTTCTTCTTTATTGGTAAATTCATTTGCAGCGGACACAGCCACTTGGTACACAAGACAAGTTGACGCTTTTCGGGTACTAGACCCTTAGTCATAACAACATAACATAGTGAAACACAAGAATTTAAATGTATTTTAAGCCCACCCCTCCAAGCTTCAGGGGAGGAGAGCACCATATTCATTGGTTGTTTCATTACGATTGACACTTATCATCTAGACTGCTAATCACAGAGTAGATGTCCTTCATATTGTGCTGAAACTCCTAATCCCATTAACCCCATAAGGGCAGTTGCTCTATCATGTATGAACTAGAAAATAGCACAGAGAGAAACCGCACAATGTGAATGATAGACTACATATAAAAACAAATAATGACGTTTCTAATATGACCTTATTACTGCCATTGGGTACCCAACATAAAGGGTTTCATTTGTTACCTCTGGGAGGATGACATATATAGAATATTACCTCCTTTTGGCAATTTACTGGTAGATGTACATTAGCTCCCTTTTTAGGTTTAAGCCAACCGGGACTCTACTGTTTAATCTGAATATCCAGAACGCCTCCCGTAGGAGATGTTTTTTGCGGTGGTCTCCACCTCTTGGGGGTGCGAACACCCTCTCAATTGCAAAAGCATTTGCACAAAATGTCTTGCTGCATTGGAGATGTTCAATGCGTTTGGATTACTGATATAATTCAGATGCTCCAAGAGCCGATTTCTAAATTTACGCATTGTACTCCCAATATACATC
The DNA here is from genome assembly GCF_905171765.1 of Bufo bufo. Taxonomy (NCBI): domain Eukaryota; kingdom Metazoa; phylum Chordata; class Amphibia; order Anura; family Bufonidae; genus Bufo; species Bufo bufo. Next base: position 250,714,022 of record NC_053392.1, read on the forward strand.
AAGTCACATTCGGTGCAACGAATAATATAAACCACCCCTGCAGTGTTACAATTGATATAACTTTTGATTGGAAAACTGCAGGAGTGGTCCGAATTTTCAAAGGATTGTAAGGGAGTCACATAGTTGCAGGTTTTGCATGGATTGCCCCCGCACCTTGTGAACCCCTTATAACTGAGCCAGTTCTGTTTTTTGTTGGTACCCTGTCTATTGGAAGTGAATAGAGATGGGAACAGGGAGCAGGACAATGTAGCAGCCCTCCTAGGTACTATTCTGCAACCAGATTTTAATGCATTATATAGGATGTCGTCGTCATATAAAATCGGCAAACATCCCTTAATCACAGAACAAATTTTATTAAATTCCTTGCTGTACATTATGGATAAAATCGGAATATTATCCTGCTCTCTGTCTCCATGTACCATCATATCCCTTCCTGAATTTCTGGATTTTCTTCCTTCCTTTCCAGACCCAAAAAGCATGTCAAATCTGTTTTTCTGCATCGCAATGTTTCTACCCCTCAGCAACATCCAATTCGGGTAGTTTCTCGCTTTTAACCTCTTATCCACTATACTAAATTCCTCCTCCAGGTATATCGGTAAACTGCAATTTCTCGCAGTCCGTATGTATTCTCCCACAGGGATCGCTTTTATGGTATATAAGCAGAGATGGACTGGGACAATAAAGTGGCCCTGGACTTCAGCCAGACCGGCCCACTTTATTTTTCCCAAACACACTCAAAAAAAAACATAAGTAAAAACATTCCACTGTAAGTATAAACAGGTTTTACTTATGGGGGGATCTGTGGATGACACTTATGGGGGGGGGTCTGTGGATGACACTTATGGGGGGGGGGGTCTGTGGATGACACTTATGGGGGGGTCTGTGGATGACACTTATGGGGGGTCGTCTGTGAATGGCGCTGTTATGGAGGGGATCTGTGAATGGCACTGCTATGGAGGGGATCTGTGAATGGCACTTTTATGGAGGGGATCTGTGGATGGCACTGTTATGGAGGGGATCTGTGGATGGCACTGTTATGGAGGGGATCTGTGGATGGCACTGTTATGGAGAGGATCTGTGGATGGCACTGTTATGGAGGGGATCTGTGGATGGCACTGTTATGGAGGGGATCTGTGGATGGCACTGTTATAGAGGGGGATCTGTGGATGACACATACCGTATATAGCATCTTATGCTATGTGTCATCCACAGATACCCCTCCATAACAGTGCCATTCACAGATACCCTCCATAACAGTGCCATCCACAGATCCCCCCCATAACAGTCATCCACAGATCCCCCCATAATAGTGTCATCCACAGATCCCCCCATAACAGTGTCATCCACAGATCCCCTCCATAACAGTGTCATCCACAGATCCCCCTCCATAATGGTGCCATCCACAGATCCCCCCCATAAGTGTCATCCACAGACCCCCCCCCCCCATAAGTGTCATCCACATGACAGACCCCCCCCCATAACAGTGCCACCCACGGATCCCCCTCCCTATAACAGTGCCGTCATCCATAGATCCCCCTCCCCGCCACTCACAGTAGTATACATTAATAAATCGGTATCCTGCAGGCTGCAGACAGTAACTTTAATTTTAACACAGCGCTCATCTCTTTACTACCTTACATTCAGCTCCCGCCTCCAGCCTCCAGTAACAAGTGCGGGCGGCAGCGCTCACTCACTGACGTCACGCGCCTGCGCCGCCTAGTGGGAGGAGCAGGCGTGTGACGTCAGTGAGTGAGCGCCGCCCCCACACTGCCTGCTGTTACTGGAGCTTTACCCCCCTGATGGCGGCCCTGGCCGGCCCATAATTCGATCGGCCCACCGGGATTCTCCCGGTACTCCCGATGGCCAGTCCATCACTGTATATAAGGGATGATGGCTTTTGGCATTCAGAATCGAATTTCCTGAATTTTTTTTCCTATATGTTCGGGTGTGCACAATCTCATCTGGACAGTGTCACGAGGGTATCGAGAACCACGCCTGACTCCGTTATACCCGGGGTCAGGAAGTCGCAGCGGTTGGCTGCACGCTCTATTTAAGATAGGGCTGTTTTCCTTATGGTAGCTTTCTGGGTTTGCTTTGCAAACCCTTTTGGCTCACTCAGGGATCCGTAGCTCTTTCTCCTCAGCTGTTCCTTGTCCAGCACTCCCAAACCTCCTTATATTCCTCTCTCACACTTCTCTGGTTGCCAGAGATAGAGCTTCCTGCCTGGACATCTATTCTGACCTTCTGGAGCTGTGTTGCTGCGTTCTCTGGTAGTTGGTCCAGAACGCTACCCTCCGGATCCCTGTTGGACCTTTGTGGTCTATTGTGATCGCCCACCTGGGTGTATGTGTTTGTCTGTTTTGTCTGTCCTCTCCCTGGTGTTTCCCTCTTAGTGATAGTGGTGCGGACTAGCGATCCCACCGGCCCGTTCACTATCTAGGGCTCATTTTAGGGAAAGCCAGGGTTTAGGCACGTGATCGCTGCACGGGTGAGGAACCCGTCTAGGGACGTCAGGGCAGTCAGGTGCCAGCCGCAAGGTGAGTTAGCGGTCACCACCTTTCCCTCTCCCTTGGGCAGGGCTTTCCCTTTTATCCTCCCTGTGCGTGACGTCGATCATTACAGACAGCCATGGAGTGTCAGGTCCAAAAAGTCAATACTGGATTCATTCACTATGCAAGTAAAGCGCAAATTATAATCATTGGCATTTAAATAGGCCTGGAGGTCCGGGACGGCAGATACAACGCCCGCCCAAATCATGAGCAGGTCATCGATGTATCTGCCGTACCAGACCAATCCAGACCAAAACGGGTTATTCACACTATAAATGTATTTTTCTTCCCAGTATGCCATAGTTAAATTAGCCAATGAGGGCGAGAATTTCGCCCCCATTGACACTCCACGTGTTTGTAGATAGTGGGCACCATCGAACATAAAATAATTATGTGTTAACAAAAAATCTGCAACCTCACATACATAATCTATAAATCTGGAATTAAATCCCGTATATCTGTGGAGGTGACACTCCATGGCTAGCAACGCGACCCTGTGGGGAATAGAGGGATACAATGCAATTACATCAGCCGCAATCCATTTGTAATTTTTTTCCCATTTAAGACTGTACATAGCTCTTAGCACGTCAGCCGTGTCTTTTAGAAAGCCTGGTGTGCGTCTGACCAGTGGCTGCAAGATGTTATCCAGCCAATTGCCCAGGCACTCAGTCAGGGATCCCATACCCGACACTATTGGGCGCAAGGGGGGGGGGGGGGTGGACATCCTTGTGGATCTTAGGCAGGGCATGCATTATAGGAGTCACAGGCGCATCAACGCACAAATATCTGAACTTCGTCTCATTAAATAGACCTATATCTCGGCCCTTATGTATCAATGTCATGTATTCAATATTATACTCATTAAGTGGGTCTTTAGCTAATTTTTTGTACGTTGATGCGTCTGATAACATATCCTGCATTTGACTATTGTATACCACACTGTCCAAGACGATAACCGCCCCCCCCCCCCCCCCCCTTGTCGGCCATTTTAATTACAATTTTGTCGCACTTTTGCAATTCCGTGAGGGCCTGGATCTGAGAGCGGGTTAAATTGTCAGAGCCTCTAACATTATTACTCTCTAGTTGTAATCTTCCCAGCTCTTTTTCCAGTACCTAATGGAATATATTCATGCTACCGGTGCGTGACATTATTGGATAAAATTGAGGATTGCGAGTCTGCAATTTTCTCCCTGGTTTCGCTAGTTCCATGATTCCTTATTCCTGCTGGAGCCCCGCAAGACAACACAGTGACACTTGTTCTTTGAACAATAGATCCTTATATATATTCTCTTTATGGGTCTCTGGCTGTATCAGCGGGGGATCAGCAGGAGCAGGGATATCATGGAAATGCCGGGACACTGTTAGATTCCGAACAAACTTATTGATGTCTAGTATGGTGGCAAACATGTCAAAATGTGTTGATGGCGCAAAATTCAGGCCTAATGACAACACATACTCCTGTTCGCTACTCAATGCAATATTAGACAGATTAAACACATTTAAATAATCCTGCATTACTTGTGTTTTGTCTGAAGTTGGGTTGATCTTGGGTGTTGCTGCCTGGTGCTTCCGTCCTGCTCTGGTTCTGCGTTTTTTGTAACGCCTACCGCATTCCTTTTATCCTTATCTGATTTGTATTTTTTATAAAATGATGCTTTATTATCCCCACTTTCAGATGATATGGGGGGGATGGATGCACCAGACTCAATATCCAATGTCCCGGTTGTATTTGAATAGGGCGGGCGATGTATCTGCCGTCCCGGACCTCCAGGCCTATTTAAATGCCAATGATTATAATTTGCGCTTTACTTGCATAGTGAATTAATCCAGTGTTGACTTTTTGGACCTGACACTCCATGGCTGTCCAGATGAGATTGTGCACACCCGAACATATAGGAAAAAAATGGCAGGAAATTCGATTCTGAATGCCAAAAGCCATCATCCCTTACATACCATAAAAGCGATCCCTGTGGGAGAATACATACGGACTGCGAGAAATTGCAGTTTACCAATATACCTGGAGGAGGAATTTAGTATAGTGGATAAGAGGTTAAAAGCGAGAAACTACCCGAATTGGATGTTGCTGAGGGGTAAAAACATTGCGATGCAGAAAAACAGATTTGACATGCTTTTTGGGTCTGGAAAGGAAGGAAGAAAATCCAGAAATTCAGGAAGGGATATGATGGTACATGGAGACAGAGAGCAGGATAATATTCCGATTTTATCCATAATGTACAGCAAGGAATTTAATAAAATTTGTTCTGTGATTAAGGGATGTTTGCCGATTTTATATGACGACGACATCCTATATAATGCATTAAAATCTGGTTGCAGAATAGTACCTAGGAGGGCTGCTACATTGTCATGCTCCCTGTCTCCATCTCTATTCACTTCCAATAGACAGGGTACCAACAAAAAACAGAACTGGCTCAGTTATAAGGGGTTCACAAGGTGCGGGGGCAATCCATGCAAAACCTGCAACTATGTGACTCCCTTACAATCCTTTGAAAATTCGGACCACTCCTGCAGTTTTCCAATCAAAAGTTATATCAATTGTAACACTACAGGGGTGGTTTATATTATCCGTTGCACCGAATGTGACTTGATGTATATTGGGAGTACAATGCGTAAATTTAGAAATCGGCTCTTGGAGCATCTGAATTATATCAGTAATCCAAACGCATTGAACATCTCCAATGCAGCAAGACATTTTGTGCAAATGCATGCCCGTAGGGTGAAAAGCTTCAATGCTTTTGCAATTGAGAGGGTGTTCGCACCCCCAAGAGGTGGAGACCACCGCAAAAAACTCCTCCTACGTGAGGCGTTCTGGATATTCAGTTTAAACAAACAGTAGAGTCCCGGTTGGCTTAAACCTAAAAAGGGAGCTAATGTACATCTACCAGTAAATTGCCAAAAGGAGGTAATATTCTATATATGTCATAATCCCAGGGGTAACATCCACCTCTGGAGTGACAGTGCCACCTGCCACCCCGCAAACAGAGGATCTTCAGGCAACACCAACACCTGGGTCACCAAGCATTTCCACAATGTCCCACGGAAGCGTTCAGCTCTCCATCTCCCAAACGCTGGAGAGGAAGAGGAAGTACCTCCCTACCCACCCGCGATCGCTAGCCCTGAATGCCAGCATTTCTAAATTACTAGCCTTTGAAATGCTGTCATTCCGTCTGGTGGAGACGGATAGTTTTAAAGGCCTTATGGCAGTGGCTGTCCCATAGTACGTCGTGCCCAGCCACCACAACTTTTCCAGGTGAGCCATCTCTGCCCTGCACAACCAAGTAGGGGACAAAATCAGGTGTGCACTGCGCAACGCCATCTGTGGCAAGGTGCACCTGACTACGGATACGTGGACCAGTAAGTACGGTCAGGGTCGTTATATCTCCATAACAGCACACTGGGTAAATGCAGTGGCGGCTGGGCCTGAGGCGGATAGCAGTTTGGCGCATGTCCTTCCACCACCGAGGATTGCAGGGCGCTTCAGTTTGCCTCCTGTTGCTTCCTCCTCCTACTCTGCTTCCTCATCCTCTACCAGCTCCTCATCCGGTCAGCGTAACACCTTCACCACCAACTTCAGCACAGCCAGGGGTAAACAACAGCAGGCAGTTTTAAAACTTATCTGTTTGGGGGACAAACCCCACACCGCGCAGGAGCTGTGGACGGGCCTTGAACAACAGACCGATGAGTGGTTTGTGCCAGTCAGCCTCAAGCCTGGCCTGGTTGTGTGCGATAATGTGCGAAATCTCGTAGCAGCTCTGGGACTAGCCGGTTTGACGCACATCCCTTGCCTGGCGCATGTGCTGAATTTGGTGGTGCAGAGATTCCTTAAAAATTTCCCCTATATGTCAGAGCTGATGCATAAAGTGTGGGCCGTCTGTGCGCGCTTTCGGCGTTCTCACCCTGCTGCTGCTCGCCTGTTAGTGCAGCAGCGTAACTGGGGGCACAGTGGAAGCACAAGGCAAAGGCAGAGGACGAGGAAGAGTTCGCCAATGCAGCTGGGGCACCGCCAGCACCTCAGAAAGCAGGGTTAGCATGGCCGAAATGTTGAAAAGCTTTGTCAGCACGCCACAACAACCAGCACCACCAGCGGATATGGAACGTCTTAGCAGGAGGCAGCATTTCACCAACATGGTGGAGCAGTATGTGTGCAGACGTCTACACGTACTAAATGACGGGTCTGCCCCCTTCAACTTCTGGGTCTCCAAATTGGGCACATGGCCTGAGCTTTCCCTTTACGCCTTGGAGGTGCTGGCCTGCCCTGCAGCCAGTGTATTATCTGAACGTGTGTTTAGCACGGCAGGGGGCGTCATCACAGACAAGCGCAGCCGCCTGTCCACAGCCAATGTGGACAAGCTCACGTTCATTAAAATTAACCAGGCATGAATCCCTCAGGACTTGTCCGTACCTTTTGCAGAATAGACATGTATACCGGCACTTAGCAGCCATTTTTATACTGCAGCGGAATTGCTCATGTTTGTATTTTGGATATTTCACACTCTTTTGGAGTGTACCTTAATTTTACAAAATTAAATTAAAACCAAAAACCTGTGTTGGCTATCTTGTCCTCCTCCACCGCCGCTTCCACCTACTCCGCTACGTCCACCGCCTCCTCAAACTCCTACTCCATATGGAACTCCACCTCATAAATCCATTTTTTTTTTTTGTACGTGTTTTATTTTATATCATTTCACTACTTTGTCATTAACATTTTCTGGTGAAATTCACCAATTTTTGGGTGTATAATACCACTGCTATACCTAGTGGAACGGTAAAAAATAAAAATAAAATTGTCAGCTACATTTTATGGTGAAATTAACAAGTTTTTGGGTGTATAGTACCACTGCTATACCTAGTAGACAGGTTAAACAAAAAAGAAAATTGTCATTTACTTTTTTGGGTGAAATTAACCAATTTTGGTGTGTATAGTACCACTGCAATACCTAGTGGAACGGTAAAAAAAAAATAAAAAAATTGTCAGTTACATTTTTTGGGGAAATTCACAAATTTTTGGGTGTAATATACCCCTCCTCTGCCTAGTTGACAGCTTAATAAATTTCAATAATTTTTCTGTTACATTCTTGGGTTGACATTATACAATTTTAAACGTGAATAAACACCTGCTATGCATAGGTGACAGGGAATAAAATGTAATAAATTATTCAGTAATTAATGCGCACCACATCCTTACATTCAATGCTTAAACTTTGAAAAGTTGTCACACTTTTATGCTTTAATAATTTCTTCCATGATCCCTGATTCCCCGCCACCCGTGATCACCATGGTAGGCGCATAAAAGAACTTTGAAAGTTGATAGAGCAGATATCAAATTGGATCGTGAACATCAAGGGGACGTGCGACATGGTGGGGCAGTATGTGTGCACACACCTACACGAACTGACTGACAGGGGTCAGCCCCTGCAACTTCTGGGTCTCCAAATTGGGCACATGGCCTGAGCTTGCCCTTTACCCCTTGGAGGTGCTGGCCTGCCCTGCAGCCAGTGTATTGTCTGAACGTGTGTTTAGCACGACTGGAGGGGGTTATCACAGGTTATATTTCCCAATGTTTTGGGGTGTATCCTAATTTTAAAAATAAAATTTAAAACCAAAAACCAGTGTAGGCTACCTCCTCCTCCACCGCCGCTTCCACCTACACCGCCACATCCACCGCCTCCTCAACCTCCTACTCCATATGGACCTGGTCCTCCTAGATCAAGATTATTATATATTTTTTTAATGTATTTTATGTTATTTAAAGTAATTTCCCTATCCACATTTGTTTGCAGAGCACTTGCCATGCTCTTAACCACATTTTGACGCCATTTGCAGCCCTCTAGCCCTTTCCATGACATTTTTACAGCCATTTTAGTGCTCAAAAGTTCGGGTCCCCATTGACTTCAATGGGGTTCGGGTTCAAGTTTGGGTCAAGTTCGGGTTCCGAACTCAAACTTTTTTCCGAAGTTCGGCCGAACCCGTCGAACCTGAACATCCAGGTGTCCGCTCAACTCTACAAAAGACAAGATTAGAGACACTGCTGGGGCCACTATTAAAATCAATGAAACATACATGGGAGTCCGCAGGAGGGGGCAAGGGGGGGCAAGTGCCCCCCCCCCCTGGCCCGCCGCAAACTAACCCAGTACTACTTAAGTTACTCCTATTTTGTTGCGGTCGGCCGACTAACAACAGCACTGAGTGAAAGCGCACGCCCGGCCTGAAAGAGTGAGGAGGGGGCGGGGCCCGCGGCCACTCTGAGCTCCGCTGCCTGGCCTGCCTTTCTCTAGACTCTGCAGACAGTGGCTGCTGGAGCGTGCCACAGGCTCGCAGCTGCCGCACAGCACAGGCACGTCTTCACGTGATGTTGCCAGTGAGCTCCGCCCCCAGTAGAGCCTGCCTGTCACTGACCCTGAGCCAAGTTCGGTAACGGTTCCAACATCAAGTTCCAAGTTTCCTATTCCAACAGTCACAGAAGTAAGTTAACGTTATTACAGGAATTTATATTGTACAAAGAAAAAGAAAGATAACATAACAACAAGTGGATGGATCATGATGACATGGTGGATGATGGATCCCATGTCTGCCACTGGTCTGGCCCATGAGATGGAGTGGGAGAAATGTGCCTGGGGAGGGGGGGGGGGGGAGGAGAGATGTGCTGCTGACACTGGCCCATGGAGGGGCCTGAGGGGAAGAAATGTGCCATTCAGGGGGGGGGGTGGAGGGTTCCGGGTGGGAAGTGTGCTGCCATGATGGAGGGGGGGAGAAATAATGTGGAGCGAAGGGGGTGATGTAAAAAGAAGGGGGTGATGACGGGTCACATGACATGGAGGGGGAGAAATGTGACATTAAGGCCGGGGCCCGGGGGGGCATCATTGGGGGCACTTTTTACTGGCACATTATTAGGTTGCACTATGGGGTCACTTCTTACTGGCACATTATTGGGGGGCACTATGGGGGCACTTCTTGCCAACACATTATTGGTGGGCACTATAGGGGCATCTACTGAGGGCGAGGCACAAAGAAGTAGTATGTTATATGGAGGGCTCTGTACAGTAGTATTTTATACTGGGACACATTATGGTGGGTACTATGGGGAAGGGGGAGAGGAATACTATGGGGTCATCTACTGGGGGCACTAAGAAGGGGTATTTTATGCTTGCAAATTATGGGGGACACTGAGGGCATCTACTGGGGCACTATATAGGGGCATTTTATACTGGTACATTATGGGGGCACTAGGAGGAAGGGGGGAGAGGAGCACTATGCGGCATTTACTGGGGGCACTATATAGGGGTATTTTATACTGGTACATTATGGTGGCACTATGGGAACATTAGCTCAATTGGGGGCATTACAAGGGGGTATTTTTTGCACTGTCTAATATAAGGAGAATTAGTTCTACTGGGGGGGCATTATGGTGGGCTTTATTACTCCCCCATGGTATGACCCCCTAGTAGCAGCACCAGCCTCTCCCTGCTCTGCTATCCCTCTGCCACTTCTCCAAATCCTTATTATGAAGGGCAAAACCAAGTAATTGTAAGTTTTCATGTAAAATATATTTGTTATAAACATATAGCATACACTGTGCCACACAATATACAGTTTCTTCTGTATGAACGTCCACAAATTAAATCTCCAAACTGATTGATGAACCAGATGTGTGGGCCAGCCACAATTAAACCTATTATTGTTTTTATTGATGAGTACTCCCTGAGTGTTAGGTGTGGGGTGACCAGGCGGTATATGAAGGTGCAATACTGGTATTATATGGACAGCAGATATGGCATCCTCTGGGCAGTACTGTCTATGGTCAATTCATCCTTAACAAGCACCCTGACTGCCACCTGCTTGGCTATCAGTGAGTGACAGTCAGTCAGTGTCACAGTGTGACTACGGAGTCACTCCCTGACCCTGAGTGTTAGGTGGGGGGTGAGTCACTGATAGCCAAGCAGCAGGCAGTGAAGTGCCATGAGAGCCAGGCCAAGCAGGTGGCAGTCAGGGTGCTGGAGAAGGATGACCATAGACAGTACTGCCCAGAGGATGCCATCTCTGCTGTCCATATACCAGCCAGTATTGCCCCTTCAATCATATACCGCCTGCCCGCCTGGTCAGGGTGACCAGGCAGGCAGGTGGTATATGAAGGGGTAATACACCAGGTAGGCCTGGTATTCTGCAGACCATCTGCTTGTAAGTTACATATGACAATGTGGATACAACTTTGTATTCCTGGCACTTATAATATCCATTTAAGCTTTTCCATCACGTTGCACAGCTCATGCATTATTATACTTTGTGATAATGAATATGCCCCTCCTCCCCTTCATTACATTCTCAGAAACAACAGGGCATGGATGTCAATAAAATTATGCCCCCCCCCCTGGAAAAATTTCTGCGGACGCCCATGGAAACATAATATAACAAAAGGACATAGGCAGAACTGCTGACATAAAAATAATAATAATAGATCCCAATGAAAAATAACTACTGGGCTCAATAGGTAAATATTAGGAGCCTAAATATGAAAATGGGACTAAACTATAAATGGAATGTATGTGGTAGCTGCATACTGTCCAATGCATTCATCATAATGAGACCCAAGAGCGGTTGTAACTACTGAATAAAACATACATAGGAAATATGATCGTTAAGTTAAGGAAGGGCGAACTGTGCCCAGCCTAAATGTCTTCTGGGCCTCTTTTTGGAGAACATGTTGGTCAAAGTTGCCCCCCCCTGGGAGACAGTCTCACAATCTCAATACCCTGAAACAGGATAGATCGTACGTCACCAAAATAATGTAAATGAATGTGACGTGCGATCGGGGAATCAGCATTTTTCCTGATGTCATTCAGATGCTCGACAATTCTCCAGCGAAATTCATGGGTGGTTTTCCCGACATATTGCAAACCACACACACAGGTCGCCAAATATACCAAACTGGCGGATGTACAATTGATGAAGCATCTGATGTTATAGGATTTTGAAGTGGTTGTGCTGACAAACATACAACCCAATTTAATGGAGTCACATGCCACATAACTACTACATCTGAAAGTGCCTGGTTTAGAGTTTGTCAACCAGGTCTTAGAGATCGGTGTCTGAAAAAAAAAAAAATGAACCAGACGGTCTTTTAAATTGCATCCTCTACGATAGGTGATAGCTGGACAATCCCCCACCAAATGTGCAACATTAGTGTCCATTTTCAGGATGCCCAGTGTCTCCGCAAGATATCCTGAATCGGTCCGTTGGCCGCGTCATAGGTCTCAATCAGACAAATCTGTTAATCATCAATTTGCTTATCTCTGGGAATGAGAAGAGACTCTCGTGTACAAGCCAATGAGTGTTGGTATGCAGACGTGAGAATCTTACGAGGATATTCACTCCTGAGAAACCTACTCTCAAGGTCCCTAGCTTTTGCTTTAAAATCTGTGATAGAAGATCAGTTGCGACAAACACGAAGATACTGCCCTTTGGGAATCCCTCTTTTAGGAGGGAAGGGGTGACAGCTATCCCAATGTAAAAAAACGTTTGTCGCAGTTTTTTCGTGAAACAAGTTGATTTAGATCTTGCCATCATCCGCTTTCTTAATGACAAGATCCAAAAAGGTAATTTGAGCTGGGTTAATCTCAGATGCAAAAAAACTCATAATCTTTTTGTAACAGAGGACCTCCTTTTACCCATTGCATTTTAGTCTCAATCCTGCATTTATTCCATATTCAGGGGGTGAAGGACTTTCCATGATGTCATCACAGGTCCACCAGCTGCACACTTCGAATCTATTAACTACACCATTGTCAGGTCAAGACCAGGTCCTTTAACTTTCTAAGGCTCTGACCTGCTCTAATGATGCAGGGTCGTCATGTCAGGCTACTGAGCACCCCCTGGTTTGACACCCAGGGCAACCGCCTCCAGTCCCTCCCACGCTATGCGACTGTATATATGTATTTCCTGTTACACACAATTATATGAATGTATGCATATTTTACTTTTTCTGTTATTCACAATTTTTGATCATTATTCGTGTTGCAGCAAATAATGTTTTACCATAAATTAAAATATTTGGCTAACTCGAACCAGACCCCTTTGTGCACCCTTTTGTGTGTCTCTGGTGCCATAAATTCAATATTGAATGCTATTTAAATAATGGAAATAATTTAAAATCCATGTATATTTAAAAAGAAATCAGATACATTTGAAAAATGTATTCCTATTACATAGATTAGAGAAATATTCAGTGAATTACCTTTCTGAGATAAAAACATGTCCACAAGATTATGAGCTTCTCCTTTGATTCTCCACTCCAGATTCTTCTTACCCAAGCCCAGGTTGCGCAGAATCTTAAGGCCAAGACGTCTCTGCAGCTTCCAGTTGTGCCCATTGGAGAAAATGATTCCTTTGATCAAATCATAACCCAGAGAAAAAATATTTTTAGATTGTTCTGTGTGCTGGTACCTTTATCCAATAGCATTCTAGTTCCAGAAACTTTGAGGCCAATAGTTTAATTTAAAGACAATGTACACCTTTGGGGGCAATTTTTATTATTGCATGGTACGCATTTTGAGCTAAAAATATATTTTTTAATTGCTCTTTATTAAAAATATGGTGTCCTTTTTTTCTGTACAGAGCTGACATGCTCTAGATTAGAAGCATCTTTTGGATTTTCTGTCTTTTCCATCAGACCAGGAGCAGATGGACTTCTTATCTCTGCCCTTATAAACACTCATTATAGTTCAGTTCTTATCTTACTGATAAGAATGTGGATTAAATAAGTGTTTATGACCTCTCAGTAGTTTAGAGATAAGGATTAGATTATCCTCACAAAATGAAAATGAACATACCAGTCACACAGCTAGAAAAAGAGTTAACCATTTGTGACAGAACAGCTCAATATTTTTAATGAAGGCCAATTGAAAAAAAAAAATTTTGCCAAAAATGAGTAACATGGAATCGTAAAAATTGCCTCCAAAGGTGTACATAGCCATCAAACATATGTTCATCTTTGAAAACAATTTCACAGGTTACATGTAGAGATACTATTCATATGTTTTCCTATCTACTATACATGAAAAGTGTCTTGCATTGACCTTGAATTACATCACATATTATAGCTCATTATTGCATTCCTAATACTATTTACTTCATATTAATTTGCCTTATTCCTTGTTCAATGTTTGCACCGATTATATGGATCTTAGTACCTGGAGGCTGGAAGCTGTGTGTTCAGTCAGCAGACAACAAGACGGCAGCTAATAGTGATGGAGACAGGTCAGTGTGCTGAATGCAGCAGCAATGTATACGACACAAGAAGACCACAGAATTGAGGTTAACCACCAGAAGAGAGGTCATGTAGTTCAAGATCTAGCAGGTAGATAAGTATTTAGAACATGAAGGCATGTCAGAACACGAGTCAAGATCTGGAGATTGTAACTTGTATTTGACCTGTCAAAAGGTATGTACCACCTAAACAGCCTCCAACACGTGACAGTTCTGCTCATCTAGTAGCCAACAAATGTTCTTATGAATCCAAAGTGGTGCCTCATTATGAAAAAAAAAAAGATAACGTCGAGACCCTTCTGCAAATCATGTAAATAGATACCTGCTCAGCTGGAAAAGGTCAGGTCTCCACCGCCAAATCATGCCCTTACTGGCTTGATTAAAGTCCCTGAGGACAAGGAATGTCATTAAAAGCTGGGCCGAAATCTCACATGTGCACCATTGCCGTGTTAATTTCCTCATGGCTTGTAATGATGTTCTTTTCGGTCAAGCCAGAGGGGCAGGATTTGAGCATGCAAAAAGTGACTTGTTAGCAGAAATTGAGGCTGAGCATCAGCCCCATAAGGTTTTAATGAGGATCTGTCACAAGGTTTTACAATATGAGCTGGATACAGTTTTTTTTTCCCCCAGACAACTGCTTGTGACCAGCAGGGGCCATCCTGAATGCTATGTTTTGTTTCTGTTGCACAATTAGACACTTTGGAGGACATTTATGAAGACCAGCGATTTAGACGCCAGTCTTTGTCCCTGCTGCGCTGACCGGCCACTACATAACTTAGGCGGACTTTACACTTGCGTATTTAAAAACTATTTAAAATTGGAACCCAAAGTGGACTTTGGTACCCACTTCGGATTCCTTTTTTTAAATGTTTTTCAATACGCAGATAAGAATACCATAGTAATTCACTGAAGACTGGCGCAACTTTGTGCGATATGAAGTTTGGCTACACGGAGTTAATACATTTCAATGTTGCACAGAAACAGCATTAACATAGTACCATAGTAACATCTAATATATAAAGCTGAGTGTATATATGCATGTGTGTATGTCCGCTAAAGTATTCCGCACCGTTGCATTCAAAATCACGAAATTTTGCACATCCGCCTCCTGTGACTAGGGGGAACGTCATAGACTATGTTTTGAGTGGAAATTTTCACCCTGTGCTTTCCAATTATTTGCCCAAAAATACTCTTAGTAACCTAACCGCCAAACTACAGGAGTCTGTTAGCTGTTGTGGCAGTTAGTCTGGAAATTCATCAGGTTGTATATAGCAACCAATCACAGTTCAGCTTCTATTTTGCTAGGTGTGGAGGTCTCTGTTAAGGGGGCAGGGAATGGTGGAGGTCCCTGTTAAGGGGGCAGGTGCTTCGGAGGTCACTGTTAAGGGGGTGAGGGACTGTAAAGGTGACTGTTAAACGGGCAGTTGTCACTGTACCTCCCGTGTCAGAGGTTAGAAGATCCGGGAGATTGGCTGCATGTGGGGTTAACTGACAGTCTCTTTATTCTCAGTATTGTTGTTTGGTAATGACCACACCTCTTGTCAGGTGCAGCTTGTGGTCATTACTGCATTCCCTATTTAGTTTGATCTCACACTTCAATCCATGCGGTTGATATTCTCTGCTTGGATTTGGAAGAGTTGGTGTGTGGACCCTTCCTGTGTTTCTGCTGATCCATTTTCTATAAGATAAGTTGTACTGCTCTTTGTATTTGGTTGTTCCCTTGTGCTTGTTGTTACTAGGCCTCAGGGAGACGCTGGTTCATTCACCTGGGAAGGAACCAGTTGTCTCATTCCCTGTCACTACCTTAGGGCATTTCAGGGCTCCTAGGGTTTAGGTTCTGGCATATGTATTTTCCCACATTCAGGGTCTATAAATACTGACAGAAGTCAGGGCCAGGTTTAGGGGTTTCCTAGGAGGTGACCGTTCCCCTCTCCCTAGCCTTGAGGCCTAGTTCTTTGTCTTTCCCCATCTGTTGTTATTCTGGTGTCCCTCCCCATTATTCGTGACAGCAGTGCTGTGGAGGTCACTGTTAAGGGAGCGGGGTACTGTGGAAGTCACTGTTAAAGGAACAGGTACAGTGAAGGTCTCTGTTAAGGGGGCAGGGTACTGTTGAGGTCACTGTTAAGGAGGCAGGGTACTGTGAAGGTGACTTTTAAAGGGGCGTCGCTGTGGAGGTCACTGTTATGGGCGCAGGGCACTGTGGAGGTCACTGTTAAGGGGGTGGGGTGCTGTGGAGGTTAATGTTAAGGGAGCGTGGCACTGTGGAGGTCACATTTTAAGGGGTTGGGACACTGTGGGGGTCAGTGTTGAGGGGTGGGGTGCTATGGAGGTCACTGTTAAGGAGACAGGGTGAGGTAGAGGTCACTGTTATGGGGGAGATTGTCTATCTTATAACGACACACACAACCATTAAATGAAAATAGTGGAAATATACCCGTGCAAAGCCGGGTCCTTCTGCTAGTAGTTTATAAGGTTGAAAAAAGACAACTGTCTATCCAGTTCAGCCTGTTATCCTGCAGGTTGATGGACAAGCCATCGATACCATGTCATTGTGCAGCGGAGGGACCATTGAAGTGATAGAGGTAGCACCCTCCCTCTGTTAAACCACTTAGGTGTCACAGTTTCTATTTTCCGCAACATCTACAGTAAGGGTTTAAATAGCTAAGATCTAATTTCCTGCTTGTATGATCCTACTGTAGCTGTTGCTGCAGGAGCCTAGCTGTGTATTACAGCTGTGATCCTGCAGCTGATTGCATGGGTACTGTGACTGAGGAAAATGCCATAATAGTATGGTGACGGACCTGGGAGGACACATGCCAGTGACGTAATGGTAAGTTAAGTAATTAAAAAGATCTCTTAGACCTGTTGGGCTGATATTAAAATTAATATTGTGTAAGTTCAACTCAAGAGTGTGATAGCATATGAGTCTAATATAAGTGCAAGCTAAACTCAATCTCCTCCCACTGAGATCAAAATTGACTGCTGCTAAAATTTTACAATGCTCACTTTGTGTCCCTGGCTCTGCAGTAATACATAGTTATTATGCAATGTGTAATCCCAAAATGCTATGTATAGGTAGTAAATAGTTAAAAACTGGCAGCCTGTTAGTGGTATTGCCGTGGATACAGGCCAGACCTGTCCCTTTTGGCTTGTTTTTGCAGGTTTAAAGACCAGTCTGGCAGCAGCCAGTGTGAGAGAAGGAGTTTAGGAGACTGACTGCAGCCTGTGAGGAATCTACAACCTCTGAGAGAAAACATTAACCCCTTAAGGACTCGGCCCTATTTCACCTTCTGGCCATTTTTTGCAAATCTGACCATTGTCACTTTAAGTGCTGTTAATTTAAAAACGCTTTGACTTATCCAGGCCATTCTGAGATTGTTTTTTCGTCACATATTGTACTTTATGACACTGGTAAAATGAAGTAAAAAAAAATCATTTTTATTTATAAAAAAATACCAAATTTACCAAAAATTAGTAAAAAATTGCAAATTTCCAAGTTTCAATTTCTCTACTTCTATAATACATAGTAATACCTCCAAAAATAGTTATTACTCTACATTTCCCATATGTCTACTTCATGTTTGGATTATTTTGGGAATGATATTTTATTTTTTGGGGATGTTACAAGGCTTAGAAGTTTAGAAGCAAATCTTGAAATTTTTCAGACATTTTCAAACACCCAATTTTTAGGGACCAGTTCAAGTCTGAAGTCACTTTGCGAGGCTTACATAATAGAAACCACCCAAAAATGACCCCATTCTATAAACTACACCCCTCAAGGTATTCAAAACAGATTTTACAAACTTTGTTAACCCTTTAGGTGTTCCACAAGAATTAATGGAAATAGGAGATACAATTTCAAAATTTCACTTTTTTGGCAGATTTTCCATTTTAATAATTTTTTTCCAGTTACAAAGCAAGGGTTAACTGCCAAACCAAACTCAATATTTATGGCCCTGATTCTGTAGTTTACAGAAACACCCCATATGTGGTCGTAAACCGCTGTACGGGCACACGGAAGGGTGCAGAAGGAAAGGAATGCGATACGGTTTTTGGAAGGCAGATTTTGCTGGACTGTTTTTTTTGACACCATGTCCCATTTGAAGCCCCCCTGATGCAACCCTAGAGTAGAAACTCCAAAAAAAAAGTGACCCCATCTAAGAAACTACACCCCTCAAGGTATTCAAAACAGATTTTACAAACGTCGTTAACCCTTTAGGTGTTCCACAAGAGTTATTGGCAAGTGGAGATGAAATTTCAGAATTTCAATTTTTTGGCAAATTCTCCATTTTAATCCATTTTTCCCAGTTACAAAGCAAGGGTTAACAGCCAAACAAAACTCAATATTTATGGCCCTGATTCTGTAGTTTACAGAAACACCCCATATGTGGTCGTAAACCGCTGTACGGGCACACGGCAGGGCGCAGAAGGAAAGGAAGGCCATACGGTTTTTGGAAGGCAGATTTTGCTGGACTGTTTTTTTTGACACCATGTCCCATTTGAAGCCCCCCTGATGCACCCCTAGAGTAGAAACTCCAAAAAAGTGGCCCCATTTTGGAAACTACGTTGTAGGGTGGCAGTATTGTTGGTACTAGTTTAGGGTACATATGATTTTTGGTTGCTCTATATTACACTTTTTGAGAGGCAAGATAACAAGAAATAGCTGTTTTAGCACTGTTTTTATTTTTTGTTATTTACAACATTCATCTGACAGGTTAGATCATGTGATATTTTTATAGACCAGGTTGTCACGGATGCGGCGATACCTAATATGTATACTTTTTTTTAATGTAAGTTTTACACAATGATTTAATTTTTGAAGCAAAAAAAATCATGTTTTAGTGTTTCCATAGTCTGAGAGTCATAATTTTTTCAGTTTTTGGGCGATTACCTTGGGTAGGGTATGATTTTTGCGGGATGAGATGACAGTTTTATTGGCACTATTTTGGGGTGCGTGTGACCTCTTTGATCGCTTGCTATTACACTTTTTGTGATGTAAGGTGACAAAAAATGGTTTATTTAGCACAGTTTTTATTTAAATTTTTTTACGGTGTTCATCTGAGGGGTTAGGTCATGTGTTATTTTTATAAAGCCGGTCGATATGGACGCGGCGATACCTAATATGTATACTTTTTTTTTTATTTATGTAAGTTTTACACAATAATATAATTTTTGAAACAAAAAAAAATCATGTTTTATTGTCTCCATATTCTGAGAGCCATAGTTTTTTCAGTTTTTGGGCGATTATCTTAGGTAGGGTCTCATTTTTTGTGGGATGAGATGACGGTTTGATTGGCACTATTTTGGGGTGCATATGACTTTTTGATCGCTTGCCATTACACTTTTTGTGATGTAAGGTGACAAAAAAAGGTTTATTTAGCACAGTTTTTATTTTTTTATTTTTTACGGTGTTCATCTGAGAGGTTAGGTCATGTGATATTTTTATAGAGCCGGTTGATTCGAACGCGGCGATACCAAATATGTATACTTTTTTTTTTATTTATGTAAGTTTTACACAATAACAGATTTTTTCAAACAAAAAAGATGATGTATTAGTGTCTCCATATTCTGAGCCATAGTTTTAAAAATTTTATCTCAGGTAGGGGCTCATTTTTTGCGGGATGAGGTGACGGTTAGATTGGTACTATTTTGGTGGGCAAACGCCTTTTTGATCGCTTGCTGTTGCACTTTTTGTGATGTAAGGTGACAAAAAAATTGTTTATTTAGCAGAGTTTTTATTTTTTATTTATTATGCTGTTCATCTGAGGGTTTAGGTCATGTGATATGTTTATAGAGCCGGTCGATATGGACGCGGCGATACCTAATATGTATACTTTTTTTCCCCCTATTTTTTATCAATTTTTTTTTACTTTATTTGGGGAAAATGACGTTTTTGTTTATTTTTACTTGAAACTTTTAATTTTTTGGGGGGAAAGCTTTATTTTTGAAACTTTTTTTTTCACTTTATTTTTTGTCCCACTTTGGGACTTGAAATTTTGGGGGTATATTCCTTTACAATGCATTCCAATACTTCTGTATTGGAATGCATTGGCTGTATGATTAATACTGTGTGTATTACTCATACAGCTTCCGGGGCCTGTGAGATCCAGGGGGCTGGATCTCACAGGCCCTTCACCGGAAGGCAGCGCAGATGCCTCAGGGAGGCATCGTACTGCCTTCAATGCCATCGGGTCCCCCCCACAGCCCCATGGGGACCCGATGGCACCACCGCCGCACCAGGTAAAAGCCGCAAACCACAGGTGCGGCGATCGCCGACACGGGGGGTCACGGGACCCCCCCGCGCATTTAGCCGAAGTGCCTGCTCAATGATTTGAGCAGGCACCTTGTTCCGATCACCGCCCACCGGTGATCGGAACAACACATGACGTACCGGTACGTCATGTGTCCTTAAGGACTCGGGAACCATGCCGTACCGGTACGTCATGTGTCCGTAAGGGGTTAAAGGGTAACTGTGTCATATATATTATTTTTTGCTAGTTTATTAGAGCTAGGCATGTATACCTGAGTTAGTCTGTCAATGATTGTCAAAAGATCTGTAATTACCTTATAATAATAGCTTTCATTAATGTCCTCTGTCCCTTTCCACTGCTCCCTTAAAAGACAGTTGCTATGGCTTGTCTGTCTCTGGCTAGGAAGACAGGAAGACGGAGGGGCAGTCCTTCACACTGCATGCCTGCATTAGGCTTCAGAGTGAAGAGTAGGGATGAGCGAATCGACTTCGGATGAAACATCCAAAGTCGATTCACATAAAACTTTGTTTCAATACTGTACGGAGCGAGCGCTCCGTACAGTATTAGAATGTATTGGCTCAGATGAGCCGAAGTTATTACCTTGGAACCGAACCCCAGCCAATGCATTCTAATACTGTACGGAGTGCTCGCTCCGTACAGTATTGAAACAAAGTTTTATGCGAATTGACTTCAGATGTTTCATACGAAGTCGATTCACTCATCCCTAGTGAGGAGGCGTGTCTCTCAGTAATTAAATCGGATTTGGGATATGTTGGCTAATCTCTCAATTTTATCATCAGTTTAAGGATTTAGTAAGTCTGCAGAGTGTTTGCTATTACTATATTGTTATATTGATTATTACATCCACATAATTGCTATCTTGTGTAGGATGTCTATTGTGGTACTTGTGGTCCGCCGCGGGCATCCTCCACTGTATGCATTTTTGCTGGGGATCGCTATTAGCAATGGGCCACAAGTGCAGGATTTGCTCCCCTGTATATACATGCACAACTGCATATGGGTTTGAGCACTTCCTGCCTGTTTAACACCACACCATTTGTTTGGATATAGAGATACCTGGAGGTGTATAAACTCCAATTTAAATGAGCCTGTTTTCCATCCACAGGCTACATTTAGGTGCACCTGCAAGGCCTGGGCCTTATTAGCTGGTCTTGAGTGGGACTCGCAGACTCCTCCCTCCTCCCATTGCTAGCATGGTTTCATGCTGGAGGTAACTGGTGAGTTGTCTGTGAGTCGGACCTTTACGCTCCTGTAATCTGCCCACTGGCTCCTGGTATTGCCCATATGGCTCAGGTAGGTGAGTGTTAGGACCAGAGCTACTTGAGAAACCTTGGCATGGTGCTCGGGCTCAGACATGTGCCCCTAGTGGGATATGTTGGCTAATCTCTCAATTTTATCATCAGTTTGAGGGTTTAGTAAGTCTGCAGAGTGCACCTGTCTTTGCTATTATTATATTAAAAATGGCTGCAGCCTGACATTTTGACTCCCACTGCTATGCTGGACCGTCTGCTGGCGGATGTGTTCTGGAGGGCTTTGCCGTACTCTCTCCAGCACTGGATCGGCCAGGTGTCTCCGTGTAATGCCTTGGAGATGGTCGACCTGGTCAAGCGCTATGAGGCCACCAGAAATCTACCGGGGGGTTCTATTGGGAGGGGGCCAGTCAAACCCCGGAAATCTCCACCCCAGACCCGGCGGCCGGTGCCAGATAGACCCACCCGGGACGTACCCCCTGCAGATCCAACCCCGGTGGTCTGCTGGCGTTGTCAGGAGCCTGTACACGTAAGGGCCGACTGCCACTCATTATATGCCATAAAGTTGTGTGCCACAGGAACCTCCGAGACTATGGACAATAGCCACCTGGGCCAGGTGGAAGTGGGGGACACTCTGGAGGTGGCACTGCTGGATTCAGGAAGCCTGGTGTCCCTGGTAAGAGCTGCCCTGGTGCGGCCTGCCGAGTATACTGGCCGAAAGGTCGGCGCTGTCTGTATCCATGGGGACTTAAGGACTATCCTAAAGCATTGGTCTGTCTATCAACGGTGGCCGGCAGGTGGACTCATGAGGTGGCTGTCG